>NC_090220.1:4295000-5495000 GCF_033026475.1 Channa argus | reverse complement strand
GTTGGATTCCAGGGCTCCTATGGTGTGGTCAAACTCGCCTACAATGAGGATGATGACAAATATTATGTAAGTCAAAGCAATCATTTACTAGATTAACTTTTCCAATTATCATCTGAAAGTCAGTCCATCTGCAGCACAGCTACTGCTCTTCTGAGTTTTCGCCCACTAGCATCTATTGTCTAGACAGAGGAGCCCTACAGGATTTCACCAGTGCTATTGATTTTTTTTTTTTTCCATTTCCACCATCTTGATTACCTCTCCATTCCTTCAAATTGCATCAGTTAGCTTGGAGGAAACTTGGAAATGAAAGGGCCCTCTGGTGCCACTTAAGGTGCATCCAAGACTTTATTACCTTTCTTCAAAGCAGTTTCTCTGCTGCTTTTAAAAACTTATGTGTCAATTCTGCTTTTTAAAAGGCAGCATGGTGACATAAGGTCATTTTAGGTTCCTTGAAGGTGATTTATTCCTGTGTAAGTAAATGGTAAATTGCTTGGTAATGGTAAAGCTTCATGTTTTAACATGAGTAAGCAGCCCTGTAAAGTAACAACAATAAAAGTGTTTGGATGAGTCATGTCGACTTGGCTGCCAACTCTGGATAGGTTTAAGATCTACTTTTGAACTGGAGCCTGTAGCAGCTCGGTGCCAAACACAACTTGATATTAAAATGGGAGCTTATAAATAGGTTGATGCAAAATTGGCAAACAACAGGAATTTATGCAATGACAGACCAAATCTTCAATATATGAGTGAACTAATAAACCAAGGAGTGCTTATATAAACTTTCCATCTGGAGTAGAATAATGAATAATGAAAAGCAGCTTTAACAGACATTCAGCAGTATGTCTGTACACTGTGTAGGCTATAGTGTTTTTGGAAATCAGGTGGTACCCCAGCTGGATGGAAATGCTAAAGTAGACCTTTGAATTATAAGGTAATGTTCTGTATTTTTATTACTGTATTTTTAAAGCATCCCCAGATACTGTGTTGCTAATCTGGTTTTGCTGTACACTGAAAACATTTTGGCTCAAGATCAAACATTGGATATCAGATGAAACTTTTGAATCTCACTTTTATTTAATGGCATTTACACCTGAATAAGTGAAATAAATGAACACCTTTTGTATTTTGTAATAGGGAAAACTATTAGGAAAATTAAGCAAAGTCAATACAACAGTTTGGAATGTCGTGAAAAAAAGAAACCACTGGTGTACTGAGCAACACACACAGAACATGTGGGCAAAATAAAACAGCTGATGACCAAAGCATTGTGAGAGCTGCGAAGAAAAAAACCCTAAAACTGCTTCTGCAACAGACTTAATGATCCTATGATGATATAACCCATGATGGTATCAGCAGAATGAATTCAGAAGGAAATTACTGCCAATTTACAGTGAAATGCCACACAGCTAACTGGTAGATGCTTCATGATGCAACAAGACTAGAATGTTTTAGACCAAATCAATCACCAGGCAACCATTTCACCAGCTAAAGAGGAGGTTAAACGGGCAGCCCCTGCAAAACGGATATCAACTGAATGAGGCTGCAGAAAACCCAGGTAAAGCAAATCGAAAATTTGCTGATGTCAGTGAGTCACGAGCTCCTTATACTAATTAAATATAAGGGACTTGAAACCAAATATTACATTTTTTTATTTAAACTCTTCCTTGAAAAACTGTAAACAGTGATTGCTGTTAGCCTTCAGAGCTAAGACGATTGAAGTGGTGTTGCCCACTGATGTGTTTTTAGTTTTTGTACAATAATTGAGGATCATGGCCCAGATGAATAAGCTAAACCCAGGTGTGGAGTCAGAGACACTGCAGTGGCTACAGACTGTTTATTGCTCTTATGAAAGAAGAAGGATATCTGAAAATAATTTTAGAAACTAAACTTGGATAACAATTATTTACATTTACCTAGTATACTTTATGTAGTAGGTTTACTAATGTCAATTTACCATAGTATACTTTTAAGTGTATTGGCCCACTTTGTAGTTTACTTAAATATATACTATAAATTTATTATTAAAAATAGTACACTTTTTAGTTTATAAAAGTATACCTCAAGTAAATGGTCTGCACTGTAGCGCTTTCCTACCTATTGGCACTCAAAGCGCTTTACACTGCTTCTTATTCACCCATTCACACTCACAACCACACACACTCACAATCACACACACACTCACACACTGATGGGGGAGCTGCTATGCAGCTGGCCAACACTCACTGGGAACAACTAAGTTGGGGTTCAGGGTCTTGCTCAACACTTTGACATGTGACCGGACGAGCCGGATTGAACCAACAACTATGAGATTGGTGGACAACCGCTCTACCTTCCTGCACCACAGTCGCCCCAATAACTACAGTTGGGTGCAGAAATTTTTTATACATTTCTTCTTTTGACGAATGAACATTTCTTCTAGCTGAATGTGCAATGTTATTATATTAGGTTTGGGTTAATGTTTACATGTAATTTCAGTGTAGGGGAATGCAAATCACACCCATCATCGAATATCTTTCAGTTTACTTTGTATGTACTTGTCTGAGACATACTAAACCCAATTATAGATTTTGTATAGACTTTGGCCTATAAAGTAAAAGATATACACTAAAGGGAAAACAGAAAGGGGTTTAATAATTTTTCACAGCACCATACCTTACTTTATATAGGTCAATGAAATTTAAATCAGGCAGTGAACATTTGTGAAATACTATAAAGTTCTACTTTAATATTAGTTACTAGTAAACAAATTAATTCATTTCTCATAGTAAGATAAAACATTATGGAATATTAACGTTGATAAAGCTGCAGTGGTCAGTCTTAAAATGTATGAAACAGATTTTGACTTGACAAGCTTGGATCAAATTAAAATAACATGATGACTAATTCCACGGAGTGTTATGTATTATCACAAAGATCTTTTCAAAATGAGTGATGGAAACCAGGTTGAAAAGCAGATAACTGAAGGTCTTTGAATCCTGCATCCATTTGTTGGAGAGTCTTTTATCATGTAAATATAATGCTCACACCTTGATTGGCACACATCCAATGGTGATGATGCCATTTATCAGCCTCAGGAGGCTAAAGTAAACCAAATTCATGCACATTTACTCAACTAATTTCAGATTGGCAGAGATAAATTTAAAGAGCTAATTATTAGCAAGTACTTGCGGGAACAGACTTGATAAATGAGAGGCTGTCTCTCCAAATCACTTCCAGGAGAAGTCTGAGGACACCTGAACCCAGTGCTGACACACACACACCCCCAAAAACTCCCCAAAATATTTGTCTTTATTGCTTTGGTAACCAGTGCTGGATTCCCACCATAAGAAGACGGGGAAGGTCAACCAAATAAATGAATTAGTAAGTAAAAAGAACCGATAAATCACAAATTACTGTAAACTGAATCCGTAAGGGCGTTATAGGTATAATCCTTAAGAATCTCATGAATCCAAACCCTGGTTTTGCACTGATATTGGCAGAGTCTGCCTCCCAGCTGGATTCAAACTGCTGCCCCACACAAATAATTCACTGGAAGTACCGCAGCATGTGATGCAGGGTTCCTGTTGATCATTTTATTTTACTGACATCAGCCTCACTGTTTACCATTCACTACTTTACAGCCACAGAACCTACTTCCTGCTGCTGCTGCTGCATCACATTTAAATTGTTCAGTGGGTGTGAAAGCACTCTTAGGAATTGGGCTGTATTTATCACAGAGATGTCAACAAAACAGCTGTGACAATCCTTTCTCTCTCTTTTTTTTTTATTTTTTTTTTGTGGATAAAAAAATATTTTTAAATGGGCAATAACACATCACCAGTACCCACAACTGTTCCCAGATCAAATTGAGTCCAACATTTCTTACATAGACCCTCTGGGATTTTACTTAGAGGTTCCACGTGTGAGGAAACAGCATACCACACACAGTACTCACTAGTCTGTCTTCAATACATAATCAGAAAACAAAAGGTCAATAACTGAACAGACAATACTTATTCATGGTGTCCTTTTAAAGCATGTTTTCATTTTTTGAAAATTAAAATGTAGCCTTACTACTGTTACATTTGGTAAAAATACATTTACTATGATTAAAACGGATGACGCACCTACCTCAACAGTTTGAGTTTAGCTTAAGAGAAGGAAGCTATTTACTCGGGCCTCACCATCCATCCCGGATTGTATAATGAAGTCTGAACAGAGTATGGTCATGATTAATGTAATTGTCAAGTGCCTCTGTGGAGACGAGCTCCGCAGCCAAATGCTGCAGTAATTCAGAATGTTCCTAGACACATTTTAACTGTTTAATGACAATGTGTTTGAGAAATGCTTTTTTTCCCCACATTAACTACCCTCCCACAAGTCTACATGAGCACACACACACACACACACACACACACGCACACATACGTACACAGCACACCATGGAAACTGTGTACATGGGAGGCTCTGCTTTCTTGCCAAACCTGGTTTCTGTTCACTCATAGCCATGACGACCAGAAGGAAATTACCAAGCATGTGAATATACCAAGTATAGTGTGATGTTCTGTTGCAGTAGTAGAAAATGTTCTACCTTACCATAATTTAGTGATTTGTGAGATTATAAATGACTCTCTGACAACATGATGGTACAGTGTTCTACAGCATGTGGTGATTGATATTTATTTCTATTTTTTTTCCATTGCATAACTAAATACTTGCAACAAGATGTCACTGTGACTTAAGAGTTTTTCCCTTTTTCTTTTCTCTCTCTCTCTCACTTACACACACATACACACACATACAGACCCACACAGTTGTCCTTAAGAAAACAGATGCTGTTTTTCCTAAAAAAAATTATGTTGCCTCAGATTTATTGTATTTGCTCGAACTAGTAATTTATGTGCATATTAGGAGCCTGCTGAAGGTTGTGTCAGCCATTATCATATTCTTGAGGGAGCCTATGAGATTTAATGCGTCTTCACATCTATGTTTTGGTACACATTAAGATTTAGTTGGCATGCGACTTATTCTGGATCAGTGAATTATTTTGGCTTCCAATTAACACCACAGTATGCGATTGCATTGCATCAATTTATTTAAATCCTTTTTCACCTTCCTAGGCCATGAAGCTGGTGTCCAAGAAGAAGTTAATGAAGCAGTTTGGTTTTCCACGTAAGTCCGATTTTATTCTATTGTAACAAAGCAGGTAATATTAAAGATGAAGGAATAATCTCCATATTAAGACGGCAGTAAGGGCTTCATCAATACTTCCATCTAATACCAGACAAACCCACAGGTCATCCTTCAGAATTTCCTTCAGATGAACGCCACTTTGTGTTCTCTGATAGCAGCGTGGGGACCATGGAGGAGACTTTCTACATGAATGAACAAAAAAATGCTTTGTTAATTCAGAATGAACACAATCCCAGTTCCAAATAGAGCCACTGTATGAAGGTGCGTCACATCAGACTGAATGCCTGAATCTGACAAGCAGCCACGTGGATGTGATTTTTATTTAAATTGTTTTCTAAAGCACCATGAGTCAACAAACAGAATTTTAAAGAGGGGAATGAACTGCACCGGATTGGAGGTGCTTTGCAAGATTATTTGTTTACCCCGAAAAAAAGCAAATGCCAATCGACAAACAAGAACAGTCGCATTTTCCAGAGAAAGAGGAGCAACAGGAAGCGTTACCATAATGGGCAACATTAGGTCCACCTGTACAATCTAATGCAGTCCAAAACAGCAGCTCTGCTATGACATCTACTTTTATAAAGTTATAATTCCCAATTTAGAGGTGGTGCCAATGTTTTGCCCCCTAGATTAATTTTAAATGGGGGGGGGGTAAAACATTAGAACCTTATCCTAATCCTAATTTAATCCACTCCAGTATAAATTCACCAATCACTATGACCCTGTTGTAAACTCATAGCTAAAAAATGACCTTTCTGACAGTTTCAACAAAGCTGCTACAACATGATTATATTAGGTTTGTGTTATATTAAGACTAAAGGTTCCACTGTATTAATTATATCTATAACATGAACAGGACATAATGTTAATCTTCTCTTATCTCCATCAGCTTCTCTCTTTCTCTTAGTCTCCTCATCTTGACCCCTATCTCTTCACTTTCCAAAGCTCACCTTTAATAAAATAATCATTCTCATAACATCTCGATAACATCATCACATGAGACATCCCACAGTGATTATTTTATTATCCTGACAGTGGTTATTTTAGTAGAGTTATTTTATTGACTGTATTGTATTATATGTACCTCAGAAGTACAGACCTTCGAGACCTCAATTGTGGCTGGGGCCATGTTAAGGTCGGTACATCTGTGCTGCAGATTGCTAACACTTTGCTAACACTGAAACTATAACTAACAGCAATTAGATACACTGTGATAACTCAAAGCAAAGGGCATCTTAATTTACACTATGGCTATGAGTTAATATATTCAGTGTGATTCCCATATGTTATAATATCTTTTCTGGCAATTATTAACTTTTTAGATCTTTAAAGCCACTTGTAAAACTATACTAACACGCCTTTTTGTGATGTTACGAGAAGAGTTTGTTTTAAAAAGATAAGTTAGTTTTGTGAGATAAATGGGAAAAATGATCATAATTGTTTAATATTGTAGTTCCATAAATTAGAGATAAAATGGTCCAAAAAAAAGCAGCAGAGACAATCATTTTCCGACTTGTCCTCGTAAGTGTGGATTAGACCCCCTAACATTGCATTCATTTTACCTGTGATTCACTTCACTAGTCTCTTTTATTAGACTATTTGTGTCTTTCAAACTCCTCAGACATAAGAAAGCTTCCTCCAGAGCTGCATTCGCAGTGTCCCTGACACAGGGGGTTCAAATTAATTCTCTTCATCCCTGACACGGAAAGGAATAATTTTCACCTGTTTGAACTTGTCAGATTAGTGTCTCTGGCACTGTAGAGTTTGTCTGAAAAATCAATTAATTTTGCAGTTAAGAGAAAATCAAATGAACAAAAAAAAAAAAAAAAAAAAAATCTTCTTGAAATTTTCTTGTCACAAACCAGAGAAATGTTTCTCTACTGTGTTAGAGCAGAGATTGATCAAGACAGGAAGAACATGCAGTAATGTTGTGTGTGGTTCTTGTGGGGGTCTGCAGGTCGTCCACCGCCTAGAGGACCCAAGGCAGCTCAAGGAGAGCAGCCCAAAATCTTAGGACCTCTGGAGAGGGTTTACCAAGAGATTGCCATTCTTAAAAAACTGGACCATGTCAACATTGTCAAGTTGGTGGAGGTGAGAGTGTCCACGTTTTTTGGTTGTTGTTAAACAGTTAATAGATTCTGTTTTTGCATTAGAAATTAGAAACCTAACAACACATCCGTTCTGCTGCATTTAAGTTTACAGATGCATTAAAGCAGAAGATTGTTAGTAGTAAAGTTACTGAGAAAAAATCTCAAATGATAAAGTTTCAGTAATAACTTATGCACAATCAGAGAGAGTGTGAATAAGCTATAGAGAGATTGTTCAAAAGAATGAGTTTAGAAGAGAGTGTGTGAGAGTGATGTGTTTTAATGGTGCGGACTTACGTGCTCTGCTGCACTTGTAGTTTTATTTTATGGGAGTTGGAGTTTTTCACATACTAAAAACTAAACTGTTGAGTAATCTTCTTAAAATTCAGAAAACAGGTGGAGAATATGAGACCGTTTTACTCTCCAGCATAATTATTATACTTTGTGATGTATTCTTCAAAATCTCACCGAGTCGATTCCTACATTCCCAACACTCTAAAATGGATTTTAGAAAAGCTGGATCGACTTTCCGTTTCTATGATAGCAGATTTTGAAGACATGATTCGAGATGCCCGCCGCTCCCTTGGGATATCATCAGAGTGTTTTTCGATCTTGGCCAGATGGCGGGGGCACCGTCGCTGTGGTCGGGAGTTAAGCTCACAGAGCCAGTCAGTAGAAAAGCTGTTTGGCTCATTCGGGTGTACAGTGTGCCAGAAATAGAGTTTTTAAGCAAAAGTTGAGTTCCTATCTGCTCACTCCAGCAAAAAAGGCACACACACACACACATATCTCTTCCATTCTTTGTCCACCCTCACTCTGATGAGGGGCATTTGTGTGCATGAGGAAAACCTGCTCTCCATCTCTTATGTCTCTCTGTTCATCCATTTAAATGGGCTGTGCTCGGGTCAGGATCACATCCATTATGGATATCCAGCTGATTCCTGTGAGACTGCAGTCCAATCCATCTAATTATGAATAGACTTTTTCTGTCGTTTTGAAACATTAAAGCCCACGCTGAGTGGAACACATTAAAACCGATGAAAATGATATGGTCATTTGTCATAGATGGTTGGCAAGCAACAGTAAAACCGGCCTCATTCTCACCAAGGCGTGCAGTTTTTATGAGAGCAGACACTTTTATTAAAATTTATGCGTAAGTCATGTCATTTTAAAAAGTAAGATGCCATTTTAATGCATCTCATTCAGTACATTAGTCAACAGCTACAAATAAAATGCTAGGTGCTGACGGTTTGTAGCTTGTACTTTTATTTGGAACAGAGACTTAAAAGAAATGTGCATCAAATTAAGTAAATGTTTAAGTTAATATGAGACGGTATGAGCAAACATTCACCTGACTGTTTCATGGTCTGGTAAAATTGCCTCCTACAGAAGCAATTTCCTACTCTTGTTTTTCCTGTACTGTGTGTCTTTGCCAGACGTTTGTCTTTAGTGTAGTCACTTAAATTCCCCAGCATGTTTAATTTACACAGATGCTGCAGATATACTGCGTGTCCTGTGGTTCGCAGGGGGTGTGAGCTGTTGCATGGCCTATGGTGTGCAGAAGGAAAATAGTAGTCTTGTGGGGACACCTGTTTACATTAACCAACTCTGCAGTATTGGTTGCGGACATTCACCAACCAGTCCCGGCTAATTTACAGGACGGGCTTCGATGCAGGTCTTGTTTTTGAGTGTACTGCAAAAATGTAGCATTGCAGTCCATCCATTCTTCTTTTTATTGCACACATTCTTTATACTTGTGAAAACATTACCCACAGAACAACCCCAAGAGGCAGCAGTTCCCAAAATGAATGTGTTTAATCAAATTATCACACAGAAATTCTGGAGGCAAGTAGTTTTCTTTTATACTGTAATAACAATAAGAGCATCGGGGGCTAAAATGGCCTCAACAGTTCACTGTTGCCCCAGGGCCACGCAGCAGAAATTAAAATGCAGACAAACTATGCAAAGCAGAATTACAAGCAACTTTCATATGAGCACAAAGAAAAGGCAACACAAACATTTAAAATAATTTAATTTGTTTTTTACTTTGTGCTGCCATCATAATCGCTTCTCATAAAGGAAATAGGAGGTTAAACTGCAGTATTTTAGTTTGCAGGTATTTAAAATGTTCCCATGAAGTATTAACATACTGCATATCATAACATACGCCATTGTTCTCACCTGCCTGTAGTGAGAACCCAGAGGTTTTCAATGGGAAAGTCTCTACTGAATCTATTAAAAATAAAAAAAGTTCTGCTTTCTGCTCTTTCTTGCACTTGCATCTCATGAAATGTAAACACTTTTCCGATAGGACTTCGCTTTGATGTTCTGTCCTTGACTCGATTTTTGCTTGCCTTGTACCTCACTTATAAGTGAGTCTGCTAAATGACTAAATGTAAATGATAAATGTGTTCACGTTGCAGGTGCTGGATGATCCTGCAGAGGACAACCTTCACATGGGTAGGCAGACCATATGTTCCTTGTCTAAATCCTGTTTTTTTTGGCCCTTAAGACATACAATATGCCACCAAAAAGTGTTTTTAGAAGTTATTCACAATTCAGATTGTGTCCTCAGGGCTGGCACATTATGCAGACATCTTCCATCAGGAGTGCCAGGTCACAGTTAGGACACCTATTCATGTGAAATATCAGATTCTTTATGTGCTTAATGTGGCACATTCAGCTCATTTAGTGCTCTTGAGGATGAATAATGTGATGCTGGGGTGTTGCCTCAGTGACAGCAGTGGTCAAGCAACTGGCATAAATTGATTTGTGCTTAAGTGTTCCTATTTCCTGTCCCTCTCTTTTTCTCTGACAGTGTTTGAGCTGATGCGTAAAGGGTGAGTATAGAGAATATTTTTTAAAATAATTTAAGGCTCATGCCCTCTGTTCCTCTACCTTCACCTGCTCATTTCGTCATCCCTCCATCCCTGCCTTGGTCTCTGCAGTGTTCTCCTTCATTACTCAAAGCTGACGCAGTCTGGGTGTTTGTTCCATTTCAGGCTTCAAAAGGATTCATAATGTTCTTCACAGTTATTACCAGTGGTAGTCAGCCCTGTAAACGTTTCACATCCTAATGCATGATGAGTTTCATCCCAAACACAACTAAAAATTTGTGATGATCTGTGACCCGAGCAGAACTTTGGTGATTGATTAATAAAGTTAACAGAGATGGGAGGACGTAGCTTTTATTATTTCTTGTCTATTGTCTATTTACTGATATTTACCTGATTTTTAGCACTTGTGTATTGTAGCTTTAAATAATCTAATAATTACGGCCAATCTCCTGATGATTAATCCACCAGTCATCTCTGCTTTATTAAATGCATTTGCAAGAAAATAAATAATGTCACTCTTTGCAATTACCTGATTTTCTGCATAAATTGGTTATGAAATGTCATCGGATCTTCACCAAAGTCACAAATATCAACAAACAGTACAATCCTTTTAAGCTGCTAAAGCACCATCACTTTATACAAAGTGATAGTAGAAAAGGTAATGGGAGCAGTGATTTAATAGCTGGTTGAATGACCTTTGGCAGTGATAACCTCAAGCAAGTGCTGCCAGTAGCTCTGTGTTAGACCTGCACAAAGCTCAGGAGGAATTATGAACTATTGTTCCTTACAGAACTTGTTCAGCTTTGTCATAATCTTAGGACGTCTGGTGTAAACAGTTCTCTTGAGCGCATTTCTCAGCATCTTTATTGGGTTGATGTCTGGGCCCTGACTAGGCCCCTCCAAACGGTGGATTTTGGGTCTCTGAAGCCGTTTTGTAGTATATTTACTTTGATGTCTAGGGTGGTTGTTTGCAGACAGCCACCCTGATGTTATCCTGTAGGATACCTTAATAAACTTGGGAATGCATTGCCCCCTACACAATAGCAAGTGGTGCAGGTCCTGAGGCAGCAAAGCAGCCTCAAAACATTATGCCCCAAATCTTCCGCCACCATACTTAAAAGTTGGGATGATGTTTTCATGTTAGTACATGCTATTCTTTTTACACTGATCGTAGTGCTGTGTGTTAAAACCTCCCCAGCAATTTGAAACAAACTGCTCATTTTCTCATCATGCACACGACTTAATTGCTGCGCTACATTTTTCTTAGATTTAAAAAAAATTCCCCACGGCTTCGATGTATGAAAATTCTCCCACAACATGCCCATTTAATATTTTCATACAGGCTCCCAAATGCTCTCCTTACATCCTTTTCACCTAATGAAAGTGAAATTTTAGGGATAGATTATAGTTAAAAGCAGTCATGAGTTTCCATTCAAAACTTTGTTCTAAATCTATGAGCTCAACAATGTGGAACTTACCATAAAGCTACCAGAAGTAGGCTTGGGACCAGCACCATGGTGGCGCTTGGTGGCTGGACGGGGAGACTACCACTGATCCACCAGGCCCCCAATACCAAGGTAGTTTTAGCTTTAGGTTTTTAAATTTGATTAAATGCAACTTGATTTATATAGCACCAATTAACAACCACTTGCAGATTTACATAGAAAAACTTGACAATCCTGTACAAGCACCAGTGGAGAGGAAGATCTCCCTTTAACAGCAGAACACATTTTTGCTCCTGGGTGCCCTTAAAGGTTATTGTGGCCCTGGTTGGACTACATCCAGGTTGTCAAAGCACAGACTGATCTAATGGCATCTTATCTGTGCTTTAAACGACCCCCTTAGGTTAATACTCAGTAAGGTAAAGGTGAATTTTGCTGAAGCCATATATCATTTCTTTTTAAGCACGATCTAAAGCAGAGGACTGGGCTACAGATTCACAATACGCTGATCTTTAATAAAGATGGAATGTTACAAGATGGTTAGAACTTTATAGAAATAATGTAGTTAAGTTGTTAATATCTGTCCTGTGCATAATGACCACACATTTTAAGAGTTTGGGATCTATTAAAAACAAAAAGACAAAGATGGTCTTTACTGTAAGAGTTTAATTTTACATGTTTACATGTGTGTCATCTTCCAGTGCTAACAGTGAAACATCTGATACACATAAACTGTGGATTCATCTGCTTTCCTGTTTCTTTTCTACACTGCCTGTCTGCCTGCGTCGGTAATAGTCCAGTGATGGAAGTGCCCACAGATAATCCTTTGTCAGAGGAGCAGGCGAGGTTATACTTCAGAGACATCATCCTGGGCATAGAGTACTGTAAGTATACTATTGAGGCATTATAAAAGGGCTTTTCAATGTGTTTGTAGTGTCCAGGAAAGCATTGTGTTTTCCGTTTCTAAAAATGCCTCATACCATTTGATACCCACTGTGATATTGTAGTGCAAATGTAGAAACATGTGGATTGCTGTGTCATTCCTACAGCATAAGCTCCCTCCCTGGTCTTAAAAAAAGAATGATATCATTGTGTTTTGCTTTTTATCTTATGGAACACAGTGTTCCTGACCCTCCATTTCCATGGCCCGGGGGTGTGGCTGCAGTTGGCAACTGTCCACCTCATCAGTATCAAGCCTCTGTTCAGTCAAAGGCTTTTTTCAAGCTGTGTCCTCCTCACTGTTGCCTAGATCTGTTTCAGCAGGACAGAGTCTAATGATTAGGGATTGGTCATGTCTCTTTCTCAGCCTTGTATAAAGCAAATAATGACACTGTACACTTTTTGTATTTTCACATTCTTTTTTGAGATTTCAACACCTCATGAGTCATAGGTACTAGTGGAGGCTCATCTGCTTTTCCTGCTCAAGGACGCTAAAGGAGCACAGCCATGTTTCTCTGATTGCAAACACTTTTCTTTCCACTTGACTTGTACTTCTCACCTTCTTGAAAAATATAACCATGAACTTATTCCATAAGGAATATTTTCATCTAAACAGTACAGTATAGGTAGTTTTCTTTGTTTGGTCAGTTAAAATTGTGGTGACTGTTGTCCCTCAAACTGTTCAATGTAAAATAAAAATACATTATGAAACACATAAATATATTGATATAAAAAATATTTCAAATAAGTGAAAATCATTATTTTAACTGATTATTATAAAAAAAATGAACAAGTGCTTATTTATCTCATATTGAATGTTTAAAGGCTAAATAGTAAGATCATAAAATAGATCATAAAAGATCATAAATAAGATCTTAATCTTAAAAATAAGATCATAAGATCATAAAATAGATAGTGCATGATTTTCTCTTGATCAACAAATGCTAAATTATGTTAAATTATAAATATATGTACTGACTCTGCAGGTCATTGACATGATTTTAATTTGAGAATTATTAGAGCTAATGTTGTTTAATTGCCAAGGCCTTTAATAAGTCATCTCCCTCATGTTTTAATAAGGCCTCCTCAGACAAAAAGGGACCACTTATCCAATCAGTGAAGTGTCCGGAGCTTATGCTCCAGACAAGTGTTAAGTGGTGAGGCTTATGGATGTACTTAACATGCAGTCTAAGATGAACTTCACAGTATTCCCATCATTCTTCCACTGCAGCAATCACATCAAGGTCAAAGCAATCATTTCTTTACAGCCACAATCCCGATTTCTGTATTGTACATGTCATTTTGAAAAAAATCCATCATACCTTTTTCATCAGAAAGAAAGAAAACACAGATACTCTGCTTTGTTTGGAGAAAGAAAACACACAACCTATTTGGCTTATTTAAAATTAGGTTCAATATGATTATAACGGAAATAAATGTCATTCTAATTACTATGGTATTTATTACAAAAGAATTGTTTGAAGAATTGCTTTCTTCTCTAATAATACTACACTGAACTTCTAGTGGCAACATTGTACTTTTTATGACACTGCATTTAAATGAGAACTAGCTAATGACAACTTTAGAGATGAATCAACAGTAAATAGCCCTGTTTTCATATTATTAGGAAGCCTGCTTCCTGACAATTTACTCCTTTTTTTTGTATTGTCAGTGCACTACCAAAAGATTGTTCACCGCGACATCAAGCCTTCTAACTTGTTACTTGGGGATGATGGCCATGTGAAGATTGCAGACTTTGGAGTGAGCAACCAGTTTGAGGGCAACGATGCTTTGTTGTCGAGCACAGCTGGCACCCCTGCCTTTATGGCACCAGAGACCCTGTCTGATAAGCGAAAGAGCTTTAGTGGAAAAGTAAGCTTCTTTTTTTTTTTTGTGCTAGTTTCATATTTGGTGTGTGTGGTTAAGTTTGAACTTGTTACAACAGCTGCAGGGAACAGACTTTACCCTCATGGTTTGAAAATGAGAACCATTACACTGAGTTATAGAGCTTTGCTGGCCTGAAAATCCAGATGGCTCCTGTGTTGTAGCTGGTGTTGCTACTGTAAATAGGATGCTACTGCAAATTAAAGCAGTACCAGAGTCAAGAAGTGGAATCAGCTTTATTGATTTGGGACATTTTGAACTGCATTATACAGCACTGTTGGTAGTGTTTCAGCCAAGCAATGATCAGTGCCATAACTGCCACTTTTCATAAAGATGGGATTGATTACCACCTGTCTTCACACTTAATCTAGATTATTTGCAAACCAGTTCATAACAAAGCTTTTTTATTGCAACTTTTAATTACATTTTTGCAGTATGAGTGTTGTTTTTAGGCATTTGAACCAACCCTAGCTGCTGATAAATAACTAACAATAAGCAACAAAGAAGCCTCTTATTCCCCACTCAGGTCTCATCCCTGACATCCAATTCACATCCCACATCATTATACTGGCTGTGTTTCTTTCTCCAGTGTTAATCACCATGGGCAGACTGCTGGATTTGCTCAAGGAAAGACCTTGCATGTCCACAAAAGAGAGACCAAAATAGACTATTTGATTGCAGGCAAAAAGCAATGAGGATTTAAGAGCCCTTCAAGTGCCTCACGCTGCTGTTTCCTTGAGCTTTCATGAAATGTATGCAGATTAAGTATGCTTTTTTCACTGATTAGCCCTGAGTTCCTCCTGATTTGATTTTTTTCAAGAGAGCTGTGTGTCCTTTATGCACCAACATGATAGACATTGGTTTAAGTCAGTGGTGACATATTTTATGTTTGACACTCATATGCCACTTAAGCCCTTAGTTAGTCCCAGGCACTACATCAGGCCATTAGAAGAGTCATGTAGCTCACAGGAAGAGGAGGCTGAGAGGAAGACAAATGGTTTGATGGATGTTTTTAGTGCCTGTTACCTTATCACACACATTTCTCTGTCCAAGTTTTTTGATGGTTCACATCGATATTAATATGTTTCAGATGTTTCACAATTCACGGTAAGGGGTCTGTATAGATTTAGGTCACTGAGTTGGTTTGTGAAAGCAGGTGTTCGGATCATTTCCATGCATTTCTAAATGTCTCCTTGTTATTATGTTGCATTTAATGTCACTATGGCCACTTTCTTACAGGCACTAGATGTGTGGGCCATGGGGGTTACCCTCTACTGTTTCGTCTTTGGGAAGGTAAGTCTGCACATTCTCCGTCTCTCAGTAACTTATCAAAATCTGGTCCACAAAAGGTAACACTAAAGTGATGGATAAGTGTTCATTTCACACACTCAAGTGCTTGTTAACAGCACCCATGGACACTTCAGCAGCTATCTATTATGTTTGATACTGCAGCCATCTAGTGGCATCATTCATTTTAATGAATACTAGATGTTCTTATTCTACTTGTTTTTCTTCAGGGACAGAGAATTTCTCTGACACAGGAAGGATTCATTTTATCTTCCTTGTGTTTTTCACTCTTTCCTATGCTCGCCCTGCAGTGCCCCTTTATTGATGACTACATATTGGCCTTGCACAACAAGATAAGGACCAAACCTGTTGATTTCTCGGAAACGTAAGGCCTTCCTTTTCTTTTCCCTTCTTCATTAGAAAAGACAGCAGTAATACTTCAGCCACCTACTGTCCGCAGCTGTTGTTGCTATCTTCTTATCTGCATCTCAGTTAGAAAACCATTTTATTCTTGTTTTCTGTCACAAATTGCCTTCACAAAAATATGAATAGTTTGACACAGCAATCAGTACCAGGCAGCGCACAGTAAATGTCACCTGCATGTAATGGAAACAACCACTGAAAAGGAAAAATTGAAACAAGGGGCATCTGTAGATTGAACACACACACAGGCTGCTGTGCTCCTACCATCTTTCCTTAGTTGAAAAGGTTACAGAGAAACAGGGAGGTCTTTTTGTGTCGGAAACGCTGAAGAGAAAGAGAGGGAGAACAAGAAAAGGGAAAAGAAAAAGAGCCGGTTGTAGACTAAAGGAGTACACTGAAAAAGTATAAACACACCAAATGTGAATGACGCTATGAGCGGCAGTTGTAGTATCCTGTGTGTCAGTGCAGAGTGTCATACTGTGTAATGATAAGTGTCTACCCCCCCACATCCTCACCCCCACCATAGCAAGCCCTTGAGACTCCATGGCTGTGCAGGAAGCTTGTTCATTAAAAGACTTGCCCTCAGCTCTGATAAAGCCATTATACTGTTGGAGCAGTAACGTTGCTGCTGTCATCATGACCAGTGTCTGAGTTCTCATTTAAAAAATACTACCATGGACCTGCAATCATATATTTGTTCCTAATGTTTTTTCAGTGTCAGTGAAATAGAATCTTTATAAATGCTGTAAACTGCTGTAAACAAGCTTTATCTCACTGTAGCATGTTAAAGTATTTATGTTTATTGTGTAGCAATTATTGCAGCTCTGTATCGAAGAATTCTAGCATATGATTATTCTTTTCTTTTATTTATTTAAGTGCTAATTTTAACTTTTTTTATTTTATGTAATTTTTTTTTTACTGCAACCCCACATGGAAACATTGTCCGTAGAAACACAAAATGCTTTAAAATCCATAGTTCTGTGCAGGTTATGTGCAAGGTATTCAAGTGTGTATCTAAAGCTGAAATGATTCCCTCTTTGTGTTTCCCTGGACCGGGTTTCCCCATTAAGTTGAAATGGAAGCATACCAAAAAAAAGAGGCTATTTTGTACAAAAAAGGCTGCAGTTTATGTAAATAACTTAATATATTGGAAGGTAAAGGCCAAAATTGTCTTCAGATAAACTATAGACTATACTACAGCTATAAAAGATACTATATATTACATATACAACATTACCATTTTGTATGGATTAAGGACTGTACATTTTATTACCTATAGGTTTTATTGAATTATTTCTTTATCCTTAGTGATGGATGTAAAGGGTGTTTTGTTATTTGAGGATTAATGTTGATGAAGTTGTTGTCTTTGGTGTGGTTCTTTCGCCTTTTCCGATTACTTTTTCAGGAAATATTACAGCAAGTGAAACCTGTTTGACTCTTCATATTGGCACCTGACTATTGTTTTAAGACAAACTTAAAAATGTGTAAACCCATTCTTTAATGAGCACCCAGCCTGTCTTGTATGTTATTTCTATGGAATTGTCACAACATGCATTGGTTTAAAAATACCCTGACACGCATTACCTCAGCATCCTAAAAAAAGCTGCAAAATATGTTCTCTGTCATATATGTGCACATTTGTTTCATGCAGACCAAAGATCAGTGAAGAGCTCCAAACTCTGATCTTGCGGATGCTGGACAAGAACCCAGACACCAGGATCACAATCCCTGAAATCAAGGTAAGGCAGAGAACAGGGATGATGTAGAAAGACTTAGTCACTAATTTTTCAGGATCACAAGTGGCTAACTTGAACATGACCATAAAAAAATGGTTTCAGTGACTGGCTCATACAACTCTGACCTCAGTGTGGTACAGTGCATGCATGTATGCTAGTGTGTGTGATATTGCAGAACATGATGAACCCTGTTTGTCCCTTTTGGAGTTCTGAACTAAAATCGAGCAAGTCGGTACTAGAAGGGCAGGGAAGTCCAGAACCAGCCATGGACAGATGACTTTCCCACTCCCCACTGAGTTGCCATGACACAATCTAATCATGTGTCAGTGAGTCATTTTGTCACCAGAGATTCTGTTTGTGTCTATGGAAACACGAGATAATTAGGCTTTCAGGCGTCATGCATGTACTTGTGCGCAAGCAACACAAACATATTTGTAACTGACACAAGTTTTAAGAAAAACCCTTTGAAATCAGATAATAATGAGTAATTTAGGGTGACTAGCACCTTCCTTGGTTATAAAAAATTTTAAACATTGTCAAGCATTTATGACAGAGGGGCGGCTATAGCTCAGTCGGTAAAGGCAGTTGCTTACGGACCACAGGGTGAGTGGTTTGATCCCCGGCCCTGGCTATATGTCGAAGTGTCCCTGGGCAAGTCACTGAACCCCTAACAGTCCATTCCCCTCCCCAGCTGTGCTGTGCCGGTCCAAGCCCGGTAGAAATTGGGGAGGGTTGCGTCAGGAAGGGCATCCGCCGTAAAAACTGTGCCAAATCAACATGCAGACAATGATCCGCTGTGGCGACCCTGAACTCTCGGGATAAGCCGAAAGGAGAGTAGAGTAGTCAAGCATTTATGATGTCATTTATGATCTGGGCTTTGAGTGCATTATAAGAAGCTGTATTTGCTTTTGTTTTTTGTTTTTTCAAGCCTATGAACAAAAATGTCTCATGTACGTTAAGATGTATAGTTTATTTCTATTTTCAACAAAATGCCATTTTATTATATTCCATCATTATAATTATAAACATGGACGCTGGACTATTCCTGTCAATACAACATAAGAGTATCAAATTGTCAAGAAATAGAAAATGAAATTAAAATATAATTCTCAAAATAGATAAAAAAAACTGCATTGAGTTATACTTTTTCTATTTGTGCCCCTTTGTTTTAGGAGGACCAGTGGGTGACCCGAGGAGGCACTGACCCTCTGCCTCTAGAGGAGGAGCACTGCTCTGCAGTTGAGGTGACCGAGGAAGACATCAAGAACTCAGTCAAATTTGTTCCGAGTCTCTCTGCAGTGGTAAGAAATATAGAGTGTGCTCCATTCACCATGTTCAATGGCGCAAAGAATAGCAGCAATTTAACAACAGCGGGCCTCTGTTTTAGGACAGGATTGCGTCTAATCATTGTTTCGTGATCAAACTGATAAAAAGCACTTTGAAACCAAGTTTCCAAGTGGCCAATAATTAAATTATTAGTAAAAGCTTACCAAATTCTAGCTACATCATGGAGTTATTTATCAGCTAATTGAGAGCTGTCCTTTTTTGGGGACACTTTTCAGATGTGCATAGTTTATAGGACATCTTCCAATAATATTACTTTTTCATGTTTTGTAACTAACCAGTGTCTGTGAATGTTTCAGATCTTGGTAAAAGCCATGCTGAGGAAGCGCTCCTTCAGTAACCCCTTTGAGTGTCCAAGCAGGAGAGAGGAGAGGTCCATGTCTGCACCTGGCAGCCTGCTTATGTAAGCACGCACAGTCTGGCCATGTTCAGACCTCCATTGCACACATAAAACTAGCAATATTGTCCATCATGTCCAAAAAACGTAACTAAAACCACATAGGCACAATTTTGCTGTTGACTTTGCTGTCTGTCACAGATTGGTACTTCACAACTGTCTCCCCTTTCACTTGTATCAGGTTAACTAGCACTGATTCCCGCTGCAGCCGCTGCTGCTTTGTGTTGCCATAGCACCATCATTCACTCTTTCATTGTATGCAGTGGAGCTTACATCTTTTATAAGTGTGTCTTTGTGCATTGCTTTCAAAGGTAGAAAGGTTCAGTGTGACAAAGAATGACACAGATCCAGTGCCTCAGGCTGTCCTTGGATTTTGTGTTACATGGATTGAAAGCATCACTGGGGAAATAGTCCTGAAATCATCCTGTCTCACAGTCAATTTCAACATATACAGCCAAGGGCAAATTGGAGCATCGAGAGCTGTTTCTTACTGTACTACAGGTGCCCTTGGGACAGTAATCTATGTTATATGTTCAGCAGACATTGTCACAAAGATGAACCAGTGTGCCGCTCAATGTGGAGCAGACTCTAATCTCCTATTGTGAAAGGTGTTTAGCTGATTTCGTCTATCTAGGCCAAGGTTTACCTTGTTAAACTCCAGGCTGTCAGAGCTAAGAGCTGCTTTCTAAGGTGAAGGTGTTTTCAGAGGACATGTTGCCTAAGCAATACTGCCCCCAACTGATAAAATAAGATTGTACATCTAAGACTAACAATAGCATAATTACCAAAAAGCCTTAAGCCAGAATGTTGGGTCTGTATAGATATTGTCGGAGGATCGGCACATCTCATCTTCAAACATAAACCTATTAGGTAATAGAATATTTGTAAGAAAAGGTCATAAAAATTTAGCATTTTAACTTGTTTGTTTTTTGACATGTTGCTAATTTTCCCAGTGTATTTAACCAGGAAAAACAACAGCAACAATAATTTTCTTCCCCATAAAGATACAATGAAAATGGACGGATACGTGTGGAAAAATGCTACTGTAAGATGGAATCTACAGGTCACCCTGACCGGTCTTTTAACGAATGCAAATATATCACAACTTGGTCCAAAACATAAGAAGGATAATATAATTTGACGTTTATGGAGGTTCACACTGGATCCCACTGTTCTCATAATACAACTTGATAGACTCGTTAAACTTTTCCTGCTTCACAATGTATGTTATTATTTTTTGTAGCTTTTCATCTCACATTAGTAGTTTTTCGGGCTGCGTTAGGCTTAATGATATCACTGTGACATCACCAGGATTATTTTCTGAGACGTGAATAAAATCCTCCAGATCCACAGAAGACATGATAGATAAACTGAGCAGTATACAGAATGCGGAGATGTGTTATGCCATGTTAACTGCTGGGTGTCTGGGCGCCATCTTGTGAGCTCTCTGCCTACTTTGGTGGTTGCAAAGGATCAACTGGATACCTTTAATATTATTTGGCTTAAACCAAAATGGTGCACGAAGAATTTCTCAGAGTGTGATTGTACTTCCCAGTC
This sequence comes from Channa argus, assembly GCF_033026475.1. Taxonomy (NCBI): domain Eukaryota; kingdom Metazoa; phylum Chordata; class Actinopteri; order Anabantiformes; family Channidae; genus Channa; species Channa argus. Next base: position 5,473,895 of record NC_090220.1, on the reverse strand, counting down.
TCAATTTTGTGTGATCGTTAGACATTGTTTAAAAGAGTAGTTTAATTAAATCTTTTAGTAAAAAGTATAGAATCCTGCAATATTCAGTTTACATAAGGAGAGAAATGGATGAATCCTTCACAGGTAGAAACAGTAACAGTAAGTTGAGCTGAGCCTTTAATCAGTTATCAAAATGATCATTGTTGGTGGAGTATATAGGGCAGGTTATCTCCACCAGCGACCATGTGTTTGATTTCCTTAGGTGACCTTTGCCCTCTCTCCTGTGACTTTTCTTCCACTCTGCTGCAGGGACTCGTGGCCCTTCCGGCCCACTTTAAAACTTCACCCCTCACTCAGGTAACACTTGCAATACAATCTTGCCTCGCTGTCTGTCCAACATCTACCAGCCACTGCGCCCATCGTCATCTTAGGTTCCTTAATTCTTGCATATCCCCATCATAGGAAGTGATGAAGTAGCCCTTCCCCAGTTGTCACCTTAGAGTTTTCTCATCTCCCTGCTGCTGTCATTCAATGCAGTGTTACATTGATATTGTGCATTTTTGTTTGTCCTATTCATCAATAAGGAAAAAGACCTTCTCTGGGGGCACTGCTACAGTTGCACAGATCTTATTGGTCACAGTATTAGGCATACGCTCAATACTGTGATCAATAAGATTCCTCTCCAGTTTCAGACTTTTAACAAAGGTTTTGCCTCTGACTTGCTTCTCTCTTTTTCTTTTATTTGCTTTTTCAGAAAGAGCAGCACAGGCGATGGACCCAGAGAAGGAGAGCTGGAGGACCTGCATGAAGACGAGCCTTCCTCTTGAGTGTCCAAATAACAGAGCTTTGTCTTAAACTCCAACCTCTTTACGTCGTCAAACGACTGTGCATACACCTCATCCACACATTTCCTTCAAATCATTAACGCACTACAGGCTTTTTGTGAGAAAATATTTAAGATTTCAAATCAACACATTTACAATTCCATGCTCAGGCCTGCTTTTGTGTTTGCTTTCAGTCTATCCGCCCTCACCCCAGTGTTCCTGTCCCCTGAGGGCTTTCTAAGCATTAAGTTTGATCTGCGGTGTTGCTCAACCGGGTACAGTTGTGATGTGCATCAGTAAACTGATAAGAGGAACTTTTCAAATTCTCTGGATTCTTAACAGTAGCAAGAAAAGTAGAGAACTTGCTTGTCAGTTGGATTTACACTGTGAAAAAAACAGTTAAAATTAAGATTTGTTTTTTTTTTTACTCAAATGCATGGTTTATAGTTATGTCTCATCATCAAACTGTCTACAGCCACCTGTCACAGTCATAGCCAGCAGGACAGAGAGAAACAAACATCACAGACTAGAGCATGACACTATATTCTCACTTCACTAAACTACAGGGCTTTTAATTTCTGAGCAGTGATCAGTCATTTTACCGTTATACATAGTTTTCTTGAGGTTCCTCCAGTGTTAATGTCTCACCCCCCTATCGTACTGTATATGTGACATCGGTAGCCTTTATTTTGAAGCAAGGATTTAAAAACCGAAGTCCTTGCTGTGCTGCTTTCACAGTCCTGTGTCAGCTCTCGGGGTGATCAAACAGAAAGGGCAGCGGCTTAGGCTAGGCTACAAACACGCTACAAGGTGACTTTCCTCCCAGTATAATGTGTAATCCTACCTGATTATTTGATTATTTTTCTTCATAAACACTGTCTCATGTTACTGTACTGATTTGACGTGAAGCTTTTGTGACTGAAACTAATGGATGCTTTCTTTTTGTTGAGGGGAGGGTTTTCCGACTCTTTTGGTAGAAGCAGTTAGGGTTTGTTTTATATTTTCTTTAAAGAAATAGTCAGATATTCACAAATAATTGGTCTGGTGTGCAGAGTAGGTCTTAAAGATGTGCTTTATCCTGTGCAAAGGACAGCAAACCTGTCCATGTTAAAGGGTTTTTATATAATCCCTAATTAGCATATATTCAGGATTCATGGCTGAAAATAAATTTGACTTTTTTGTGTGATTTGAGTCCTTTACCATTTTATAAAATGTCTGTGGGTTGTTTGTCTCTGCCGACTCAAATCATTGAGAACATTTCCGCCTCCACGTCAGCTCTGCCTCAGATAAATGCTTACATAACTTCATTTTGATTTCTTTCCTCCTCTTTTGCTAGCCTGGCATGTTGTCAAGGACTATGCATATGCATAAAAATCATTCAAAGTCCACTGTATCATCATGTGGGTACAGGAGAATGATTTGATGCAGTTTGAACATTCATTTGTTGATGCTTTCTTTAGTTATTTCCTTCTCTCCTCTGAGGGTAATGTAAGTGAAAGTTTGTTTGGAGTGTAACCTTCTGTGAAGTTCTGCTTGAACCAAAAAATATGAAGTGATTTAAGCTATTTTATTTTGTTTGTAAAAACTGTTTAATAGTCACAACATAATCTAGGTGTTGCCAGATTTACATTTGTGTTTCAAAAGATGTTGTCGTTGTCAGAGGTGCAATATAGTTTGTTTCTTAATCATATGTGCATTATTGGCTCATTCCCCTGCTGTATGAGCACTCAGGCCAGTCCACCTTTAATGTGAATTTTAGCTGTCCTTCATACAAGTTAAGCTAAAACACTGCTTTTTATTTGAATATTTGCACTTTTTTTATTTTCAAATGCATATTAAACTTATTTACTACTGGTAATTGCCAGTTAATGATCAAGAGGAAAACTGTGGTTTACCTGTAAAAGACCTTATTTACTGTATATTCTCACTGCCTTCTGTGCTTTTGATGCATAACTCTTCACAACTGTTCATGTCACAGCTTTTGTGCTTTGTGAGTTTTTACAAATGAAACCCAAATATGTTTACATTATCCTGTCTCTGTCAAAATGCGGTAACATCTGTGGCAACAAGATTGGTTTTTGAAATAGCTGCTGTTGTGCATTTGCATATACAGTAATGAGGGAATGGTGAGGGACGTCTGGGTTTTACTGCTGAAATGATGCGTAAGGATAAGCTGGATTCATAGGAGAAGCTTCAAGTGGCAGCTTTGTGTCATGCAGACATTAAGGATCATCTAGAGAGACACAGAGATGGATAATCACCAGCCGACCTTCCATCTAGAAAACTGAAAACTTCATCAACCCCTTGTAGTTTAAAGAACCAATGTATTGTCAGACCAACATGTTTCAGTTTGTGGCCTTCATCATGATCAAGGCCACAAACTGAAACATGTCAGTTTTACACGTAAATTTGTCATGAAAAGGGTTATTTTATTTTATTTTGTTTGTTTGTTTTCTTTCACTTTTAATGCACCCAGCCAATGTGTATTTATTTAACAGTTTTTTGTTTTTTTTTACCTTTTACCTTAACGGATCAGGAATACATTTTGTGAACATTTTGACAATGGGTTATTATAGAAGTTTAACCATCATTTGCAGAGTACTTTATGTATGTGTGTGTTTTTTTTTAATTAAAATTTTGACAATTTTCATTAAATTGAGTGAGTTTCTAAACACAAATGTAAAAGAAACCAGCTTGATTAGATTGTTAAGAAATCTGCTAGTGGGTGGGGGCATAAGACACCACCTTTATGATGCTGTACACTGTGTTCTTGTAGACAACCCTAATACTTTCACATTTTAGATAAAAGTGAGCGGTTTCCCCTTTGTTCCAGATCTTGATCGCTACACATGATCCAGACTTTTTTAATACAAATGTACTGGGTTGTGCAGCTTCTTTTTTTTATGTTAATGTTGATACAGCAGTGAAACAAAGAAAAGTCACTGCACAGGAAGTAAGTGGCAGAACTCATTTCTCATGATCTCATGTCCTAATTATATCCAAAGAAGGAGGATTGTGAGGGTGTACATAAAATGAGGCTGGTTTGTTTGGATCCCTACCGTATGGCTAATGAAAACCATCTCGGGTTGAAGGTGCCTGCTGTCCCTGCGTTTCTCGATGTCAGTCTTGTGTTGTGTCGTGGATTTTCCTGAATGTACTCGCTCACCTGCATAAGTTGCTCCTATCAAAACAGAAGCATGGCACAGCCCTATGGAATGCAGTTATTACAATGTAAATATGTACCTATATGTATAAAGAAGCTATTTTTGCATGCTTTTTGTACACCTAAACATAATCCCAAACAATAAAGGAAACCATTCAGTATTCCTGCCTGTATTCCTGTTCGACGGCTTGCACTCTGACAAAAGAAAACAGCAGGAATATTACTGTACATCTTTTACTGAATGTAATTGTAGGTCACAAGGTGCACACAAAGAACGAATCACTGACAGTTGCACATCCATGCCTATGTATTTCCCTCCTTTGACAAAGAAGGCAGCAGGTAATGGAAGATTTATTGGATGAGTTGTTTACACAAAGGCGTGATGGCGTTCCAGAAATTTTTTTATTTTTTTTGTCGAGTTGCACGGTTATGGAGGTGGCTTAGAGGTGGAGGTTACACCCAAAGAAAGAACAAAAGCAAACTGAGCTACACCCAAAAAAGTACACATACTACTATAGTTACACCATCTGTGGCCCAACATATTGTACAACAGCAAGAGTCATAGACACACGGGATGAATGTAAGATGATGCTGATGGATGATATAAAAAGGACACGTGGAGCAGTTTCATTTCATTTTCACTTTTTCAGTCCTGGTCTCTTTTGAGTCCATTTTAGAGTGAGTGTTGTCTTGCCAGCTCTATTGCAGGGTTCCAGTGCAGTAATCCTTAAAGCCTTTGACCTCCAGGTTTTTTTTCCTAGGTCATTTCTACATAGGAATAACCAATAAATAAGACATTAAGCATCACCAAAGTCATATCAAATGTGCTTTATTCTTGTCAGAAATGTTCAAATATCTTACTTTAGATACCTCAGTCTCTATACTCCCTGCCTCTGAATCAGGGTCCTGTAGAATAAAAGCCACAAAACAGGAGCCATTTAGACCTTACAGGTAAAAGGCTTCTCCTCATCCTCACATTACAGAATACAAAAAACGGATCTAATCTACTTTCTAGACTTCTACATGAACTCACATTGGACTGGCCTTGGACTTGTCTTGCATTTGCTTCAAAGGTGTAATTGATGCTTTTGTCTAAACCAAGCGTTTCGCTGTCATGCTGTAAATCAAAAAATGTTCTGCCTGTTTCAGTTAAAGAAGGAAAGGGTCTGGGTGCAATAGTAGGAGATGATATCTTCTAATAGATACATGGTTGTACTGTGCTGTTCAGAGATAGTTCTGCACTGGTCACAGATGTTATAGTAATACACACGTGTCTCCGTTGCTCATGTTTGTTGTTCTGTGCTGGTGCTGTGGTGCTTTCTAGTCCTATATGTTGCAGAAATACATTTAAACCATGTTCAGATGAAGATGTCTCTGTCACATGTGCTTTTGCTGCCACCTTGTGTTCTAACTGATCAAAGCAGAATTGACATTAGATTATCAGTTTACACACAAAGTAGAGCTTACCTGTACTTGTGTATCTGTGTATTTGAATTTCATGTTCTTGTAAAATTCTCTTTTTGGCAGCAAATAGAGCAGCACCAAGTCACATACTACTGTTGCCTGAAAATAATTTTTAAACATCAAAAATATGAATTTAGGTAAAAAGTTTTCCACAGACAATAGATGTTAATTGCAGGTACAACATACCACTCCAAAAATGCCCACTCCAGAGCCTATAGCTGTCAGTGTTGGGATGATATCAAACTTTCTTGCCTGTGAAAAACAAAGTGCTATTGACTTAAAATCAATATTCATAAATTCATAGAAATAAACATATTCTGTTATACCACTTACCATTGACTGCACAATGATATCGATTCTGATCCCAAATACTTTGAGAAGGGTTCTTTTTGGAATACTGTTCTCCAAATAATGCTTTGCATACCTACAAACAAGCATGATCACAATTTGTTCATTTGACAAATAATTTGGCAAATATTTACTCATCATCCATTTGAAAATGCATTGCTTAGGAACCTGTACACACGGTATCCTCCACATAATAAACCACTGTGCAACACTGACGTCTCTGTATTTAAAAAATCTAAGCACAAGTATTATTTATATTAAAAAAATGTTATAAGCATTGAATCAGTTAACACTGTCATTGTATAATAGCCAACTAATGATGTGCTCACAGTATGTGTGTAGAGAGAGCGGAGCAGTCATCAATGCACATTAATAGAAAAACTAGTCATTATTATTACTGTCGAATGACAATTCGACAGTAATAATAATAACAAATGTCAGAGAGCTACACGGATAGTAACAAATCTCAGAGAGCTACACGGATCTGTTTTACTGGGGACAAGCAAACATCATACACACATCAGGAACGATTAGTGAGGCCATTCTGGTCCACTGAAAATGAATGGAAAACAAAAATAGTAACTACTAAATAGGAAACAATATTTCTATTTCTACCAACAGTATTTTGTCAGACAGCGGATTTAGACCAAAAACTCTGGAGGGGGCGGCTGAAGCTCAGTTGGTGAGGCAGTTGTCCACGGACCACAGGGTCAGTGGCTTGATCCCCGGTCCCGGCTATATATCAAAGTGTCTCTGGGCAAGACACTGAACCACTAACAGCCCATTCCCATCCCCAGCTGTGCAATGCCGGCCCAAGCCCAGTAGAAATTGGGGAGGGTTGCGTCAGGATTGCTTATCTTGAGACAAGGCTGTGTCCAAAGGTAATATCTGCTGAATTCTAATATGTGGGAATTACATCCCTTTAAACTGACAGGTGTTTCTATTATTTTGTCCATTCATCTGCAGCACAATTCATCAGCACAAACAAAAATGACATCTTCAAAATGATCAGACATTTGAATCAAAACCACTGTAACACAAAACTTGAACATCATCACCGTCGTGTAGGTTTAGTCTGCACTAGTTGTAACTACACGGATACACACCTGAAGTTGTAGCCCATTGATGCTCTGGTTTGGTCCGTCTCATCGGGGTTTCCATACAAACCGTGGAAGTTGTACTGTGGTATGCAATATTTTAAATCCAAATCAAAGTTACATGTCCAGTCAACCACAATACCAATGGCCCCGCCCTGTCAAGACACAAGTACATACCGCACCATACATGTCTGTGTTACCACATGAGAAAGAAGACAACACACATCAAAAGAAACTACATGAGCTGCTGTTATTAAACTAAATGTAAGTCTTTCACTTGGATCCAATAAAAGCCTCGTGTAGAAAACTTACCTCGTGGGCTATTTTGCCAAAATTGAAACCAGACAGGCTAACTATGTCTCCCAGTCTGAATATGGGACACAGCGGAGCTGTGTCTGGATCGTAGAGGCATTTGCTGATGTACCCGGCATCGATACCCTCCACCAGGTTACTCCTGAAAACACAGTGGGTGTTATAAAGCAAACTCGAAGGAAACATCCTGACTTCTAATGTGCATATAATGAATAAAAGGACAAACCCCTGTGTAGGTACTACAGATTATTTTTATAATTCTCCTCTTAAAGCCATGAAAGCTACTCTCAGTTATTAAAAAGAGGTCACAGATTAATAATTCTAATTAATAATTCTAATTCTAATTCAAATTGACATTTCCTTGTACTTAAAGAGAAAGGATTTTGTATCACTCTTGATAAAGATGGAGGACCTGTGAGCATGAGTGGATCCCTGCGCACAGATTTGGGAAATGCCCCCCCCCCCCCTTTTCTTTTTGGTCATTTGGTCTCTGTTTCTAGTCATGTCCATTTTTGGATAATTTGTTCGTGGTCATGTTGTGTTTACTTTGTTTTAGGTCATTTCCTGTCTGATTATGGTCATTTTACACCTCTTTCAGATAGTTGCAGGTCATTTTTCATCATGTAATTTGCATCTTTTTGTGGCTGCTGTGCTTAGCATTGTCATCATTTTCTGTCTTTCACTGAGCCCCTATAAATGAGAAATATACACAGTAAGCAGTAACTACTGCAGGCTCCCTCAGTATCCTGTTCATGCTTGCGAGAGGCAAGTCAGTATCAGAGCAGCAGAAGCCAAGAGAAAATTACTTTTAGCAGCACAATTCCCTACAATTCCACCAATGACATTGAATAAAATCTTTCTTAGATCTTCTCTGCCTCACAAATACCCCTATCTTTAGTTTTCTGTCAGTCTCATGCCTAATGTATCATCATGGTTCATTTGGAAAAGTCTTCCAGAGCCACACCACACAACTGTTTCACAGTTCAACTGTTTCACAATTCATTTCACAGAGAAGTAGCAACACACCGTCTACCATAAACAATTTGTATGTATGTACTGTATCTGCAATTGCTAACATTTGTAATATCTGCTCAGCCAAATAACATTTGTCATAGATGAAGTTTATCACCTTGTGACACCAAATATGGGAAAGGTTACAGAATTTTTGATGAACAGAGTGTAGTTCTCTGCAGACATTAACAGAGCGGGACTAAAATAGAAAAGAGAAACAGAAACAGTGAGTTGAGCGGCTTCATACAAGTATACAGAGTAAATCATACCAAATGATACACAATGCATAATGGTATGAATACTTCAGTGTTTCTACGTACTTCGGTATGGTGTGATCATCCTCAACAGGGCACCAAGCCAACACCTCACAGGTCTTAGTGGTGTTCACACAGACTCCTGTCATTTGTCCTTAATACAGAAACAGACTACAATTCAAAAGATAGAAAACTCAAAAGTATAAGCATTAAGCAAAAGTACATGTGCAGCAAAATTTAAAAAAAGAAAGATGTGGGCTTAAACATGAAAGCTGTTCTAATCGTTTTCTGCCTCCACTTTTTAACTTATCTTGAATTAGCATCAGCAGCAGCAGGCAAGATATAAAAGAGAAGCAAAGCAAACGCTGAAATTGCTATTTCCTTTATCTTGGCCTGATCACAACCTATCAGTTCACCACTTGTGATTGGCTTTGCTGCTATCAGTATCTCTGATCATGTGTGAAATTAGTTCACAGACTGCAATCTTTCAACCGTTTTGTCTCTCAGCTTCACCCTGTGACCTTTCACTGAAGCCCATCAGTGTGTTTGGCTACAGGGTTGCCCTGCCATGTTTACTTGTCTATAGGCCTAGACACAGTACAGGACGCTGCCTCTAAACGGCGCACTGGCGCCTCAAGGTGAATTAAAAACGTGGCTAACATTGCTCTTTATTAAGTCCGTGTGGTACACAGAAAACTTGAAAGGCTCAAAAATGAACCCTGAGACAGATGGAAGGCAATACATTTATGTAACTGTTCTTTGATCTTGCAATTGACACGGGGTTATAGGTTTTGGACAATTAAAATGTGTCCCTGACTGATTGTTTGATTTGAACATCAGCTCGCACTGTAGCATCTGTGCTTGTGCTTACATGGGTCGGCCTGTTTACTTGCTCAAGGCAGGTTTTCCAGTGATCAACAGGCCAAAATGGGAACACGCACACTAAATATTTGGTTACCAAGATGTAGATTGTTAATGTTTTGTTTGTCTGTTTTTTTTTTCCAGAACTAGACTGTGGCAAAGTGTGAGATGAGTCCAACTGTTTACCTTAGCAGCGACAGTGACACGTAACATGTGGTGTATTTTAGTTTTTACTGCCTGAGCCCATTGTATGGCAGTTCTCAAGAGCCACAACCCATTTTACAAATACACTGCTCCACCACCTGATATTACCCTCTGTCTGTCTCAGTGCACTGGCTTAAGAAGGCTTTTATCTTCATTGAAGCTCAGAAAAAATGAGAAAAAGATCTGGACTGATCTGAGTTTGGCCACAGACGGTTACTCAGTGAGGACGGCAGAGGTCACACACTGTCAGGCCATCAGAATTTACCATGTCCCGTACGTTTGAAACTCCCTCCTTCACAGTCGGCATTCGACTCGCAGCTGTGCCTGCCTTCGAGCTGTTAGAATCAAGAGATTGTCAGTAGGTCAGTAAGTGCACACAATGTGGGAAGAAACCAGTCCTTTAAAAGACATTAAAATGAAAAATAAAGAGTTAGTTTTCTTTTAATGGTCTGTGTCATCTTGGATCTGGTGCATTTTAAAGTTGTACAACTACACTACTGGCCAATTACACAAACAGTCTTGGAATGAGAAACAATTTCCGTTTCATTTTGCTATATATGGAAGTGTATAAGTCCGATGAAGAAGGAGAAAACAGAGAGGAAGAGAAAGTCAGGGAGGACAAAACCAAAACAACAAGGAGAAGTTTTACCTACCTCTGGACACTTTCCCATCTGCTGACCCTCAGTTAAGATGTAGTTTGTCATCACCACAAAAGATGAGTCTCCCTTTGTGTTTAGAATTAAAAATGATTACTATCAGAATTATTGTTTCTTCTCATACAAAACACCTCTAAATTAACTCTTTTCTATCCCCCCAAAACATTAACCAGTAAGAAATGGTGTTTTCATCTAACGTACTACTAGAAAGTCAATATTCACATTAGGTCATATCTGTTCAAAATCCGAAGTGTACATGTGAAGATTCCCTTCACACAAAACCAATTGTAAATTGGTGAGTTTTCAGTAGAGTTTTACACACATTTTGTTTATCGCTTTATGTCGTTTAAGTGAATTAAGTGTTTTACTGAAGTCAGAAGCAGATTTTGCTCTCTCCTTTTTTTACTTTTTCTATCTCATCTTTCCATCAATTTCACACTTTTCCGGATAATTTGGGTTTAATTGTGCGTTTATGCGCCTCTAAAACTGACTTCATGCCTTGTCTGAACACAGTTAGAGGTGCAGCTGGGCATATTTTGTTACTTTTGGCCAGAGTCAGACAAGCTGTTCCCCCTGATTTAGGGGGGGGGGGGGGGGGGGGGGGGTTGGTGGGAATTGTCTCTCAGTGGATTTGCTGGAAATTGGAATATGCTTCTTTGGTGTTTATACAGAGGATATATTCAGATCATAAAGCAGAGCCTATTAAAGTTTCTCTCAAACTTTCCCTGGACTACACAAGAACTAACAGCTCACAAACAAAGCGCTGGATTTCTGGAATAAAGATTAACTGGCAGTTGAAATCAACCTCATCAAAGTTATAATAAAATTAGATTCAGTATTTAGAGTTGGGAAATCCTGTCTGAATTAAGATAGGCACACACCTATGCCTCAAAACTTCCTGTCATTGTTTCGTCTTAATTTCTTTTTCTCATAGATACCAGGAGCCAGAACTTTTTACTGTAAGTAATAAAAGATATATATTTGATCAGTGTCCCTTTTGGATGGGTGTTTGCTCAGTTCTTTACAGGATGCACACAATGACTTTTGGGAAGCACAAAAGCACCATGATGTTGACTAAGCCAGATTATCATCGGAGTCCAACTACCAATTCTCTGTGGACGTAAGTATGATTCAAACCTAGTGACGTGAGTTAAATCTGTGATCAAACCTTATAAACATTGTCAATTGTGACACACTTTCCTCAGGGGCAAATCATTTTATTGTTGCTTCTCTGACTCAACCTGATCATATCACCTGAAAGATGTAAACCCATGACAATGCGACACCAACCTGCGAAGGGAAGACGTAGTCGGACACATCCCAGACTCTCTCCTTTCCACTCTCATTGGTGTAACCCACACCTTTCATTTTCGTGAAGACGGAGCTGACTGCTGTGTCTGTGGACTGGTAGCCTTTCTCATAGATGAAAACCCACCTGTATGAGTCACAGAATGCATCCTGTCAGGCCTGTCAGCACTTTGTCAGACTCACACTCTGCTAAACCCCTTTGCCTAAGCCCACAGGCCAAGGCCTGCATACGGGTGATGTCGACATCCTGCTATTCCACAACGCAGCAGCAGACTTCACCAGGACACAAGTGCAAGTGTTTGTGGTTTTCCAATGTCATGATGGTTGTAACACAAGCTTGAATCCTACAGTATTTTTAAAGTGCGTTCACTGAAGATTGTACATTGAAAAGAAGCCACAAGTAACACAACATGTTACTAAATATTAAACCATTAAACTTTGTTCTAACTTGTTTGGATTGTTGCCAGGTTTCAGATGTCTATAATGTTTCACCACAGAAGCGATTTCCATTTAAATTTCTTAGATTGTTTAAATGAAATAACTGTCACAGGCACGAAGACTTCAAATAATGTTATATTTCATTTCATTTCAAATTCTGAAAAAAAGAAACAAAGAAAAAAGGACACAAACAGAGCCCTTTTTCTCTGTTGGGTCTCTGCCCAACCCCCCGTTTGAAGACCACTGGACTTAACTACTGTGAATAGCTTCAACTGGACCAGCACAAAAAGTACAATACTGCCTACACATTAATGTATCTCTGTGCATTTGTATACTCTAATAATGTCATATAAAAGATCTTAAATGCAAGACTTTTATTTACATAATTGTTTTTTTGCTTTTACGTCTGCCTAAATGTCTGAGTGCCTGACGGACTGATGTTAAATATTCCAGTTATGCTATGTTGACTAAATTAAAATGTGAATAAAAAGCATGAATCCTTTATCACATAAAAGAATTTCCATCAAGTAAAAAAAGCTTCCTGGTTGGCTGCAGTAACTTTGGGTTTCCTTTCACCGTACTATCTGTGTGGTATGGTTAACAGCTGGTGTGTACTGTGTACACACGCACACACACACATGCAGAGCTATTTTATACAGGGTGTAAAAAGCAATTATCCTATGGGAGAAAGCCGACAGGGCGACACACATTCAGGTCCTGTTCATTTATCTGTGCACAATGAAAGCGTCTTACAGCAACAGAGGAACAGAAATATCAACCTGCACACTGAGCGGAAAGGTACAGCTTCTATCAGTTCTGCAAATCAAATTAAGTAAGTTGGAAGTTACGTGAAAGAAGAAGTGGGGAGAAAATAGAGAACATTTCCAGAATAAAGAAACCAATGAGCATGAAATAATGGAAACGTCTTCCATAATGTCTGTCTAACTGACATGTGCATGTGCTCTGACCACAGGTGATGTGGGGAGGGCTTCTTCTTTATGACCTGCTGTTGCCCTGATTAGCCTTCGCATTTTGTGAAATGAAAAATAGTTTTGTCATCTTAAAAGTGGCAAGTTAGAATTAATTAAAAGAATAATCATGGTTTGTTAAAGCTGCTTTTCTCTGTCAAGTTACTATTTGCTATTTGCTATTTGCTTTCAATTTATTTATAAAATAATTAGAATATATAATTTTTCCAAACTGTGTGTTTGTTAAGGGTTGCAATCGTTTTATATGCAACTGAGAGAGTGAAAGCATGGAAGTTAGTTTAGTTAAGTTAGTTTACCCATAACCAACTTCATTAGCCAGAAAAACGAATAAATTAATAGCAAAAGAATGCGTATATTTGTGGCAAGTCTCTTGATAAAATCCAACCCAAAAATTTTGGCTGGGCAATCAGTGAATCATCAGTTCACTGGTGCACAGGCACAGACTGACTTCTGCTCCAACTTGTCAGTCGGCTGCTTGAACCCTGAAGAGACAAATCTGGGCAGTTTTATAATCACATTCCCTCTCATGCCCATCACTGTGTCCTGATGCCTGCAAATGCCAGGTGACAGGAGGGAAAGAGGTCGAGGAAGATCTGATTCTCGTCTTGATACGTAATGAGGCCCAATTTTTTAAACACACAGTTTCTGTCCCTCAGCAAAAAAAATTAAAGACATGATCAACACGAACTGTTCCTGGGAGATTGTCAAGATTAAAACACTGTAACAAGATAGGAACCACAAAAGGAAACCGTCCTTTCCAGTCTATTTCATTCTGCAGGCTGCAGGTAAAAACAACCCAAGATAACACTTCTCTGCCTCCATTTGGCTGTGAACTGGGCAGCGGTTGATTGTTACCTGTGTTATCATATGCCTCAGCGTGTTCATCACACACTCCGCTTCAGGTTGCAAAGACACAGTTGAAACCAACACATGCACAAGCACGCATTTGTCCACATGCCACAAAAACCCACGAGTAAGATCAAAGCAACGACAACAGAAACCCCATTTGCAGTGAATGACTCCAACATGTCAAAGCAGGTGTGTGAGTGCATCGGTATGCAGAATGCTGTCATTTGTGCCGCAACTTGATAATAAAACTTGTCTGTCTTCTGATATGATGTCCTTGCCCACTCAGCCATCACTCAATCCCTCATCAGTTTATCTGCACTTCCTGTTTGGGAAGTACATGACAAGTTGCTTCTGTAGAGTTTATGACATGGTGGGAGCTTACAGAAATGTTATAGGAAAACAGTACAGGATGCTTGTTTTTATCATGCAGTCCTAAATCAATCCCATCAGAATTACGTCAATATTAAAAAAAATTCCAACTCCAGTAAAACAAAGGAATGCGCAGGGTCATTCTACGCCACACTGTGCATTCCCAGCAAGCTGAAACATGCTTCTTTCAAGTCTGCCCATTGCTCCTCTAAACAGCAAGAAAGGCAAAAACTTACCCGATGATGTAAACCAGGACCCCTAGCTGGATCAGACGGCACACCACTCCCACCCTCCTGTTCCTCACCAGCACCTGCCGTGGGGTCTCATACTCAAAGAAGAAGTTGGAAAGGGCACCGGAGATTTGGTTCTTCATCTTCTGTCATCGGCTGACCCACAGAGATGAGGGTCTCTTTTCACCCCACTTTCATATAAACAGCTGTCATACAAACATGTAAACTCCACGTCTTCCTTGTCTGCTGTGCCTAGTTTCTCACAAGTGACGAAGATCCTCTGGCTCCTCTCATAAGTAATGTCTGACACGCTTCATGAAGAGTCCTGTGAGAAGTGTTGGACTTCCTCCCAACTTCCTCCCTCCAACGCCACTCTCTCTCTCTCTCTCTCTCACTCTCTCTCACTCCTCACAGGGTTACCATCTCTCTCTTCATATTTGTGCATCTTCCCATTCACCTCATCACTGCATGTACTGGATTTCATTGCATCTCTTGTCTTTATAGTTTGTTTGTTTTGTTACAAATACAGAGCAATAAATTAGTACCGAGTTATGCTGGAATTCAGTCTCGGCCTAAGTTGCAAGTTCAAATAAGTCAGCAGTTGCCACGCAAGTATTGGACCTCCCACTCTCTTAATGCAAACAAACCTTATCGTCTCCACTGACACTCTCTTCCTGTCTGCTAGGCAGAGATAGAAGCCACATTTGCAGACGTTAAGCCTTCTTAAGTTTTATCATAATTTTATGTGGGGGCTACACAGACAAATGCTTTGGGTTTTTCCCCCCCACTCAGCAATTCACGGTCTCTCTTTTTATTCACTGTGTGGTGCTTTGCATTTCTTAGCTTCATTCTTAGAGGAACAGAAGTAGCAACGGCATAATAATCACGAAAGTAAACCATTCAGTTCCAGTATGAAATATTAAGAATATTACGTAAAATGTTTCCCAACAGGAAAATGTTTTTCTCACTTGTGTGCACTGCTTTATAATCTCCAGAGATTAGTGAATGGAACATCTTATTTTGGAATCATGTTTAAAATCCAAATCTAAATAAATTTTTATCCCTTAGGAAAAACCAAACGCTACTGAGGCTGCAACAGTGGGAACTGTAGCGTCTGGTTAACCACATGAAGAAAAAGAAACATCAAAGAATTTCAGGATTTAGGTCACAACAGTGACATTTGGCCAGTGGAGGAGAAAAGCAAAAGAGTCACTGTTACATGCCAGGGTAGGTGACACTGTGGGTTTTCTGTCTATTTTCTGTTTTTTTTTCTACTCTTGTCTTCTTTCCAGGTGCTGAGGCTTCACTGATTGGCATATTTGAACCTAATTGGTCCACACACATTGGCTGTACTAAACCAAACTGCTGCTAATCTGCTTTACAAAAAAAGGGCAGCTCCTTTGCCTGATTGTTTTTTTTTTGTGTGAGCTTCTTGCCTTGTTCACATTACCTTGTTCAAAATTGATTTGCTGTTCCCAGTTTCAGCCCCAGGAGTTCACCTTGCCTTCTATACACAAAACTGGATGGAAGCCCTTTATTCTGCACTGACTTTTGAAAGATAAATCCTGTCACTGTTTTGGATGCACATCCCGTGCCTCATATTTACGCCTGCGTCAATAAAAGTGGACCTGCGACATATCCCTAAGGTACTTTTTAACACCAGAAGCATTTGAGGTCTCTGCCTAACTCCTGACCATTTTCTTTAATATACAGTTAAGCCCTTTGGCATGTGTAATGCTCCTGCTACCTTCCAAAGATGATCAGATATTGGGAGATGTCCCCAACTGCAGGGCTTACTTGGATGATATAATGGTGTATAGTAATGGCTGGTCAACTCAGTCTACCAACCGCATCCTTAACGCTGCCAAATGTGAGTTTGGTAGCGGTACTGTTTTCAGCAGGTTGGTAGGTGGTAGGGAAGGTGTGCCCTGAACAATACTTCTCCAGGAGGACAATCTGGGCATTGACCATCCTGTAAGTTGTCTCTCCCACAAGTTTGGTCCACATCAACTCAAGTACTCTTATAAAGGAACACTTGCTTTACTATGAGCTTTACAGCACTTTGAAGTTTCCTTTGGGTCAAATACTAAACCAGGAAAGCTTTCACTGATCACAACCCCTCAGTGATCCTATGCAGGATGTATAATCACAACCAATTGCTTATGCGTGGGTCGCTCATTATTCAAAACGATGTCCTGGACATTGGTCATATAAGGGGGTCTGAGAATTTCTTAGCAGATGCTCTATCCCGTATTGGTAACTAGTAGTGGTGAAATGCTACTATACCAAACCCTATGGGTGGTTTTTAATGGCTGGGGGTGTTACGTGCCAGGGTGGGTGGTACTGTGAGGGTTTTTATCTTATCTTTTCAGGTGCTGAGGCTTCACTGGCATATTTGAAATTAATTAGTCCACATTGGCTGTCCTGAACCAATCTGCTGCTAATCTGCATTACAAAAAGGGCAGGGCCTTTGCCTGATCCTTTTTGGTGTTGTTGTTTTCAGCTTCTTGCCTGGGCCTTGCCATGTTTTGCTCTGTATTTTTGATTATAATGTGGTGGGAGGCTGGATGTAGGTACATGTGCAACACATAGTAAAGACCTTGTTAGACACAATAGGTAGAGGTTGGTGCGTCATTGTACATTTTAAATGAAAGCGGTTTGTGGCCTAGACAGCAAGACTTTTGTTTTGAGTTTTGTTTCCTCACTCACGATGTACGCAAGAACAGATGGGCCCTGCTTTGTTTTATTAATTTCTTTGTGTTGGCATAAACTCCTAGACCTGTACTTCCCCACTATTGTCTTCAGTTGTGTTTTTTTGTAGTTGTTTTATTTATTTTATTTTTTTCAACACTGTGGGAATAAACGGTATACCTTACCTTTCTGCCATGGCCTTTTTCTTCTTTTTTTTTTTTTTGTTGTTGTTGTCTTGTGGTATTGCCCTCGCAATACCACAAGACAACAAACTATCATGCAGAACCTTTTTTGTCTCATGCAAAACTGTACGAAACAAAAGGAAGCACCATAAGATGAGATGCTATTAACCCAAAATAACCCAAATGTCTGAGTTGTTTCTTATAATGTTGCTAATGTGACTTCAGCTGTGATCATGTAGCTGAATACTGTCTTTGTTCAGCCCCAGGCAAGTTAGGACTTGCTTCACCTGTTGGGACTAAGCCAACATATGTTGATCGCATCTCACTCATGAATCACAAGTCCCTTGAAACAGTTTGCTGCAAGTTACAAAGAATCAATTGCACAATTTCCCATGTATTACTAAATTACTTGTCCATCTCCCAAGAGAAAATTGTTTAACTGTTTCCTCAAGTTTGAGTACTGCAGCCTTGTATTTTTTTTTTTTTTCAGAATGATTGCAAGTCTTTAGAAATCATGCATCATTAAATGTGTTTATGCTTTTTGACAGTTCCACTCAAACCTTGGCTTTAGGCAGTATATGTTGTTGCTTAAAATCAGAAATGTTCACAAACTGATCAGGGGAAACATGGAGTATTAAAGATTTTTTTCCCCCCATGTGTTGGTGATTTTACATAATGAATTTTAGTGGGATCACAGTGGTTATGTGATATGTCATTTTTGCAAATGTATGTCGTAGATTAGGGTTCATTATTATGCGTAGTAGTACTGAAGGCTAAATCCAGCATCAAAGGCTTATCCAGAATCCTAATAAACTGCACTCAATCTGTCTCACTGTGGGATAAAGTCCCATGTTGCCCCCAGGTGGCTGCTTCATGAATGTGTATGCATTACATTCATTTAGTCATTAGTTAAATGAGGAAAGAGATGTAAAAACATTAAAGCAAGGTTAGGCAGTGTAACCTGGAATAACTGAATCAATGTTGGTCATTGTGATCTAAATTTTTCATGGCACAGAGACGGATTAAGCTGCTGAAAACCTAACTAATGGGAAGTTCTTGGATGTGGTCACTGCAGACTGTTAATAAATGTAATTTAGGTTTCTTAAAAGTGTGTAAAAATGCTCAAATTTTGTTCTCCCTCAGTAGTACTCACATGTACCTTAAACTCCATATGCCTGCAGTCCTCACTCTGGTCCCACTTTACACAATCAGAATGACGTCAACAATATGCGCCGGTATTTACCACGTGAAGGGTGGCAAACATCCGGGGTGACTCTTGTCAGTGAGCTTTAACATCTTTTTTGTTTCTTTTCCATAATAAACGAATTTAGGCAAAAAGGTGCAAAGACTTTGTTATCAGGATCACTTTTTATAGACGATGCCCTTCGACCCCGACCCTCCTCCGGCTAAAAAGTTCAAGCCGGGGTCAGTTTTTTTTCGTCTCGAAAAGAATAAACCTGGAATGCTGCTGCCTAGAAAGGGAAATGCAACTATTCCGATAGACGTCCAGAGGAAACAGCTTCCGATTTACCAGGCGAAACCACAGCTGCTGACCCAACTGAGACAGCTTCACAATGCAATTGTGATAGGTAACTACAGTTAGCCAACACTGCTACGTTAGCTTCTGTGTGAGACTCAAGTTAAAGGCACAGTCCTAGTCCCCTATGAAACAGGATGTTAGCTCTGAAATTGTGCACTTCATTTTATATTCATGATTTGAAATGCATCAAGATTTCTCCATAGTAAAGCTCTTTCAACTGGTAGTGTAGTACTGATTATACTTATTCTTCCTAACTACATCAGGTGAGACAGGCTCTGGGAAGACCACTCAGATCCCTCAGTATCTATATGAAGCCGGCATTGGACGACAGGGCATCGTTGCCATCACTCAGCCCCGCAGAGTTGCTGCAATCTCACTGGCAGGAAGGGTGGCAGAGGAGAAGAGGACTCAGCTTGGAAAGTTGGTATGGACAATAGAAAGGTAGACCTATTCAACTGCATATTAATTACTATTCTCATTGGAGGTATGTTATAAGTGTTATTTTTTTTTTCTGTAGTGCCACGAGCATTTATGTATTGATTTCTTTTTCCTGTCAGCAGTCCTGTAAGAAATATATGAATTCTATAAGTAAATCATAAAACGTTTTGTCAGGTTGGTTACACAGTGCGTTTTGAGGATGTCACCTCTTCTGAGACCAAGCTGAAGTTCATGACAGATGGCATGCTTCTGCGCGAGGCCATTGGAGACCCCTTACTGCTGCGCTACACTGTGGTCATCCTGGACGAAGCCCATGAGCGCACTGTGCACACTGATGTGCTGTTTGGCGTGGTTAAGACTGCACAGCGCAGGCGTAGAGAACTTAATAAGATTCCTCTGAAGGTAGGAGTCTTCAACAACACATTTCATAGAAAATCCCTAAATACAGTGGTTGCTCAAAGTTAATTTCTACAACGTCAGGTTCTGCTTTACTGATCTAGTTAAGCATGTCTGTTTTATTTTTCTAACCCTGGACAGGTTATAGTGATGTCGGCCACTATGGATGTGGATTTGTTCTCAGAGTACTTCAACAAGTCACCTGTACTGTACCTGGAGGGGAGGCAACATCCTATTCAGATCTACTACACCAAACAGCCCCAGTCAGATTACCTGCAGGCTGCACTTGTCTCTGTTTTCCAGATCCATCAGGTAGTGTTCTTTGCCCTCAAATGTAGAGAGACTTGTGTTATTTAATTCACTGTATTAGTAATTAATTTATTATTATAGTATTGAAGGAAAATATGATTTTTTTTTTACTTTGACACTCAAGCTGTGTATGTACTCAGTTGTGTTTTGTAGTTTAAATCAATGCACAAACCAAGCGAAACTCTCTCCTTATAATATTCTCCAGAGTACACACTCGTGAGTAAACATTCACCTGAGCGCATGTTTACCTAATGTGATGATTCATTTTGACACTGGCACAAAACATGGGCTTGTTGTTTGCATGCAGGAGGCACCTCTGTCCCATGACATCTTAGTCTTCATGACAGGCCAGGAGGAAATTGAGGCTCTGGCGAAGACTTGTCGGGACATTGCCAAGCATCTGCCTGAAGGCTGTGGTCCCATGGTAGTTATCCCATTGTACGCTTCGCTGCCCCAAGCGCAGCAGCTCAGGGTCTTTCACCCAGCTCCTAAGGTAAAGGCAGCAATGATTTTCAGCAGCCGTTCCACAGAGCAGTGTAGATGAAAGCACATGTTTATTAGAACAATAGTTACAGAAAGTCTGAAATCTGTCCAGGGCTGTTCTCAACAAGATATCTGTTCATGATACTTTGGTGGTGTTTGAGCTTTACTGAAGGCAGAGGTGCTACACAATAAAAACACCTATGTTACATTGTCAAAGTATTACTGTGTACCTCATGCGTAATATGTTGTTGTTGTTTTGTTTTTTCCCCAGGGTTGTAGGAAGGTTATTCTCTCAACCAACATTGCTGAGACATCAGTTACAATCTCTGGGATCAAATATGTCATAGACACAGGAATGGTGAAGGCCAAACGTTTCAATCCTGGTGAGATGATACCATCTTTGCACTCACACTCATATCCACTACATTTATCTGATGGCAATAGAAAAAAGTTACCTTTAAGATAAGTATTATACAATCCATTATAAAATATAAAAAATTAAAGTAGCCATACGTTTTTAGTAGTCAAAATACAGAAATCTTTACCAGATAACTTTTTTGCTAAATTTGTAAAGAATCCATTAGTCTAGAATGATGTTGATGATTAGAAATGCATGTTTCCATCCCCTCACTTCATTCAGTCTCAAATATATCAATACTAGGGTTGTTTTAGTACTTCGTTTATATAGGGATATTACTTCTTTTTTTTTTGTTTGTTTGTTTGTTTTTTTAGTATTATAATTTTCTTAATTCCTTGAGTCCTTTGGCTCTCTTGTTGTTGTGACTCTCAGACAGCGGTCTGGAGGTGCTGGCAGTACAGCGAGTTTCTAAAGCCCAGGCATGGCAACGAGCAGGTCGGGCTGGCAGGGAGGATTCTGGCTCCTGCTACCGTCTCTACACGGAGCAGGAATTTGAAAACCTCATCCCCATGACAGTGCCTGAGATCCAGAGGTACGATGCTGTGTTTTCTTCATACACTGTAGTAACATTTGCTGCATTTTCCTACATGTGGATTTATTTAGGTCACTGTGATTAAATGGCCCATTCCTGCGCGTGTGTGTGTGTGTTTGCGCATGCTGCAGGTGTAACTTAGCCAGTGTGATGCTGCAGCTCTTGGCTCTGGGGATTCCAGATGTGATGAATTTTGATTTCATGTCCAAGCCTTCTCCAGGTAAGTTGCTACTGATCATAAGTCCCTTTGCACCTCAGGACAACCAGGAGGGTTTGCAGGAAGTAGTAACCTGTTATGTTTATCCCAGAGGCTGTTTGTGCTGCTGTGGAGCATTTAGAACTGCTGGGAGCTGTGGAGAGAAGGGAGAGCCAGGTTTTCCTCACTGCTCTGGGAAAGAAGATGGCAAGCTTCCCGTTAGAGCCTAGATATGCCAAGGTAAAATGCACTGAACACAGACAGATACTGTGAAAGGTATTGTAAATACAGGGCTTCTGTAAGAAGACAAAGTGACACTTTCTGCCTTGGTTGCACCTTCTCACAGACCATCCTGTTGTCTCCTGGCTACTCCTGTTCTGAGGAGATTTTGAGCATCGTGTCTCTGCTGTCAGTGGACAGCGTACTTTATAACCCTCCAGCCCGCCGCGATGAGGTGCTTGCAGCACGCAAGAAGTTCACCTCTAGTGAAGGAGACCACATGACCCTACTCAATATTTACCGAGCATTTAAAAGAGTCAGCGGTAATAAGGTGAGTGCAGCTGGATGAGTAGAACAGGTATGTGGTGAAGCAATCTTCAGAATTGAGATGATGTTGCTGAGATATCTTATGTCTACTGTTAAAGGAGTGGTGTCGGGAGAACTTCGTCAATAGCAGGAACATGGGTCTGGTGAAGGAGGTCCAGGGGCAACTCAAAGAAATCTGCCTTAAGGTACACATGTAAATCCCTGTGATCCCTGTCTGTATCGTGTGAAAGGGAACGTTCTTTTTACAGCTGGACTTTATCTCATGAAATCCATTTCACATGATCATAGCATCAACAATCTGTTTCAGCCTCCAGACCCTGGTTAGGAAGCACAGGGGAGAGGTCCCAGCCACAGAGTTTAGAATATTGTAGTTCAGGGTCAGCATCTTAAAATGCTTAGTTTTGCTGTGGAATAAGGTGCCTCCACCCACCTGGAGCACAAGCGCTGTTAAAGCCGCTTCCACTATGATATGACACCGGGGACAAACCCGCCCCTGCCCAAATCAATGCTGACAGTGCATTCACACTAGCTGCAACAGTTCTTTTGACTGGCTAAAGTTACCATTCATTGTCAATGAAGTTTAGCGCAGTCGCTCAGTACACCTTATTTTGTAAAGCGCACACAAAAGGACCCTCTTAACACGACATGAAAAGCTGAAGAAATCTGAACCTTATGTAGATCTTATTTATGGATGTCAGGGACAGCCAGGCGAGAACCAATTGGTAGCACTTTGATCCCAGCTGAAAGGCAATGAGTTCATCGCCCAGCATAAATTAATTTTAAACAAAAAGTAGGAGATGATCGCCACACTCTCACTTTTCTGATTATTTCTTGATTAAACACATTGCGCAAAGTAAGTTACTAGATCAGAAGAGAATAATGTAAATTTTATGTTAGAAACTCCCGAATCAGCCTACATGAAGACAAGGGGGAAGACTGGGTTGTTTGTGTGATGGATTTTAAGAAATCTGAACAACTAGGAGTTGAAAGTCCTATTCTCATTTTACTTAGTGTATGACATTTACAGTGGAAGGCAAAGTAAGAATTTCATTGTGCAGGGAAACATGCTTTCTGTCTGTGCATATGACAATAAACACTTTGAATCTTGAATCTTGAATCAACCATCAGAAATGGCCCTAATACTTTCTGTAAGGGGAACTGAGTTTTGCAAGTCAGAGTTTTTTTTTCTGGGAGTACTGCCACTGCAGTACTTCCAAAAGGTTGATCTCTGATTCTGCTATGTCAATATTAATGCAATTAATCTTTTAAAAACTGTTCATTATGAGTCCAACAGGGTTTAATGCTAATTCGTGGACCTCTGTGTTAACCCATTAACCACCGTTGGTAACAGAAGCTGTGCAGCTAATGTTGTGTTAAACCTCTGTCACCAGACTTGGGTGCTGTTTAACCAAATCTGTACTCTTGAGGGGCAGCACTATGTATTTTGTGAAAAACTAGACATATTCGGCATAGTACACTCACATTTTATTAGTGTGTACTAAGGATTGAATTAAAACCATTTTCCATATTCATAACTGAATATGTGTTGTTTCCCCAGCTGAATTTGAAGCTGGAATCATGTGGGGCTGACACGGGGAATGTCCGCCGTTGCCTTGCCCATGGGTTGTTTATAAATGCTGCAGAGCTGCAGCTTGATGGCAGCTACTTGGCTCTGGACACCCACCAGCCTGTGGCCATCCACCCCTCTTCTGTCCTTTTCCAAGCCAAGCCAGCATATGTGGTGTTCAATGAGCTGCTCCACACGTCTCGCTGCTACATGAGAGACCTCTGTTTGGTTGATGCTGACTGGCTGCTGGATGCAGCACCAGAGTACTTCGGCAATAAACTTCACTCTTCCAAGAGCTAACCAACCGAGAAACACAACTGTAAATCTCATCAGTGACAGGAAGACTGGAAAACTATATTCTCAAAGAACTGAATTTGGATAAATAAATCTTCTCTGAATATCACTACCTCTCAGTTGACAAGCTGACATGTGCCACTGCAGCGCAAGTCTGCATCCTGAGGCCACACAGCTTCAACCTCCTCCAGACTGTAATTCAGATTTTATAAACAATGTCTCTTCTCTATCAAAGTGTTCCATCTTGCAATTTAACCAAATGTTGGAAATTTTCAACATTTGCATGCATTTTAGCAACACAGGCGACCTCACTGGAGCACAGTTCCTGCTTAACAATGACACGATTTATTTCATCATTCTTTATTCAAAATCAAACCAGACTAAAGTTGAAATGCTACTCTCTATGTGTTAATTTCACAATATATTGTTTTATTAAATACTTAAATACTTTCCCATCAAGTATTTTCAGAAAGCTATTATAAACTGGTTTGTTAGTCTGTGTTAATTCTAAAAAATATTGATCACCATCTGATGTCTGTCTAAAAAATGTTTGCTTTTCACATGCTAAGAGGTTCAATCTTAAGACTTAAGAGTTTTGTCATTATACAGTGTGTCTTAAAGTATTTTGTATATGCAATAACAGTAGAGTTTGTCTTAATCTGTATGTTATCTAACAACAAACAAACTTGAAAAATACCAAGGTTATTTTCAGCATGTCACACTGACATATCAATGGATCTACAAGCACCACTTGTCTTGTTGGTGTATGCCTTTTTTTTTTTTATACATCCATCGCCACACTCCCAAATAAATGCACGTTAGGAGAAGTAGCATGCCTTTTTCTCCAGGTTCTACTCTTTGCTGATGTATGTTGCACAGATCCTTGCTCAGCCTCTACACAGACTAAACACAGGTCTATGCTATGCATGAAGATTATAGTCAGTGATCTGATCCCTCAGGTCTTTCATACTTTGTAGAATGTAAATCGCACCATGTTGAGGAATAGGGTGGATGCTCCTCTTTATTTTATTTTTTTAACACCAGGACTCAGGATTGTATGATGTATACTTCTGTTTCTAATTACTAAATATTAAACATCAAATGCATATGATGTTGGTGTAGAGAATCATCAGACTGTGTTAAGACTTTCTATGTTTGGTGGTTAAATCTTTTTCACATCATTTGGTTTATAAGATTGTTTAAGCCACAAAAGGGAAAGTGGAGCATTTAAGATTTGCATGCACAATTATAAGGCTCATTGGATTCAATGCATGCCTTCCTTGAGCTTAGTATGTGTAAAATGATTTATTTACTTGCATAACAGTGGTTGGTATTTTTAATAACAAATCCAGAGCACGAGTCTATGTGGAGAGCAAATGGGAATTTTCTAGTTTGGCTTTGGTATAGTAGGCTAATCATCCTGTAGGTTTGTGATTGTATTTTTGCTGCACCATTCAGACCAGATAGAATTATAGTCATTTTAAGTTTGACATATATTATTAGTAAGCAACAGAAAATGTGATGATTTACACTAAGAAACTACTTAGCATTTGCTAAGTAACTGCTGATTCAAATGTGTCACCAGCAGTTTTGGACAAAGACAGAAGAAATACTAACCATGACTAAGAACACTTTGTGTGATTAGGTAAACATGTTATCCTGAGCAAGATGTGACTCTTAACCTGACTGGGGTCCAGAGGTTTGCTAAACTAAAATTTGGTATCTGCCTTTGGCCTTATGCACCGGATGCTTACATTCAGTTCCAGAGGAGGATTAAAAGGGTCTTTTGTGTGATTTGGATGAAATCTGAAAGTATGTTTATAATGCATTTTACAGTATAGTACTTTGTCTTGGGATTCACCTCATGTACCTTTGCCTCTACGTGTAATGTAACCAGACTCTTGTAAGCCCATGTCGGCTGGGGACCTTTAGGTGTGTGATGCATAAATAAAATTGTTTACATTCATTCAACCGAGTGCACTTTAACACATCTTTACTTGTCTGTCAAAGTGTTTGTGGCCATGGAGGCTTTGAGGGTCAATGGCAGCATCCCATAGGAGCAGTTGTCCCTACAGGATGTCCAGTACTGCAGCTTTGTGACCATGGACTGCTCCTGCATGGTGTGGTCAATTTCAATCCTTGTCTGTTTAAGCAGCTACGACTTTGCTGACCAGTCCATAGCATGAATGAATTAGTTTTATTTCCACCCAGTCTAGTCTTGCTTGCCTCCTTTTTTTACATGCCATTGTAGCCCTGTGGCACCAAAACCAGATGTTTTGTAGATTTTGCAAATAATGTTTGTTGCAAGTCAAAATGAAGATTTTCTATTCCTCTTTTCACCTTTTTGCTAGTAGCCAACAGGAACTTGGCTGCACTCACAGTTTGGAAAAGACCCTACCTAGGACAGATCAAATCATGTAGGGAATAAAGTGCTGTGTGTGATTGATTGGTTTTGTAAATTATTGTTTGGGATTGGGGTCTCAGAGGCTACATACTGACTATAACCCACTTACCTTCTTGAACTCTCTTCAGAATTCCAATCAGCAGCTTGTGCATTGGGCTCTGTTTTTGCAGGGTGATAACCTGATTATCAAACATATAAAGGGTAAAGATAACATCATGGCAGATGGACAAAGTCAAAACCCAGATCTGGTCACATTCTACCCCCATAAGACAGGGTTCCTACCCAGTAGGTACTACTACTGTACCTTTAACTGCAACCAATTAACAGATCAACTGAGTACTCTGGCGTTAATCAGATGGCAGATGCTCTTTCCCGTGCACCTATATAATGTTTTCAATCATTCATTCATATTTGTAAAACCTTTTCCCTGGTTCTTTGTAGTCTGTTCCCATCCTCTTGAGATGCTCCCAGGTGCCAGGGTTGCTAAAGTGGGATTCTAAAGGTGACTCTTTAGAATGAGGAGCTGTGCGTTGTTGGTGTGTGTGTGTGGGAAGATTGTCTTGGGTAAGTTCTATCAATTCCTGGGTTAAATTGCCCTGAGTGTATGTACCTGATTAATGCCAGAGTACTCAGTTGATCTGTTAATTGGTTGCAGTTAAAGGTACAGTAGTAGTACCTACTGGGTAGGAACCCTGTCTTATGGGGGTTGAGTGTGACCAGATCTGGGTTTTGACTTTGTCCATGTGTGTTTGGCTGTCTTTTGTGTGTTTTCCTTGTCTTACATATAGTTAGGGGGTGGAGCTAAGTTTAAGACATGCAGCACACCTGTGTCAACTGGGCTGATATTCCTATAAAGGAGGCCTTAAGGCTCTGCTCACTCTGCTGACATGTGTTATTACTCTTTACTAAAAAAAGAATAATACTACTGTACTGCCAACATTGATTGCCAGTAAAATGCATTTTCAATTGCTCAATGCAGCTTTCTCTATATTAAAGAGAGCAATCAGGGATTTAAATTTTAAATCTGAATTGGATCTTTACCTGTCATGTTGTAAAATGCACACCTACTATCTAGGATAAAATCCATGTTTCCATATTTATAATATATACCGTATGTATATGTACTTAATCGTAATTTCCTGTAAAGTTGATCCTTGTGGACATCATTAACAACTGATACATGATTGACTTTCAAACTAGTTTTAAAATGTGAGCTCTTTCACATTTTAACCGGGAGGCAGTTTTCTCTTATAACATTATGCACAGTTACGCTCTGACTTTTCGGAAAACACGTCCACGTTTGTTTAGCAAGGCTCCTTTGCTAAGTATTTCAACGGTATCTCCTCGTCGCCGAGAAAAACACCTTTCTTTTGAGGGATGCAATTGATCCTTCTTCTTAAGGAAGTCTAAATCTACTAAATCCAGAAAGAGATTTTGTGTTATTGAAGCGCCGATCCTGTGGGTTATCAGTGGTACATGGAAATAAGGACCTTCCAGTCAATACCTAGGGCAGAAAATCTGCCTGGAACTTGCCGTGCAGTAATCATGGCACGTGGGTGGTTTTGTGTAGGAATAGCATACTTTTAAAAACTATTATTTTTTCTCTTTTAGTGTTTAGTTACGTTTTTTATGGAATATGCTTTGTTTTAAAGAAATGTAAAAAAATAAAAACATCAATTCAGTTGCACATTGGTTGACATTTAAAGTATTACTTCCGGTGGAAAGGTCAAAGTTCTGCTAGGTCAATGTGTCCTTCCACACGTGTTTTTTCCTGATCTTCCAGAAGACGCAGAAACGGACGGGTGGACTTTCATTATTTGGTAGCAGACTAATTCATTTGTTATTAGCCGCCTTAATATTCCCGTACAGTCATGCTAAAGTCAGTTGTCCGCGCCGTGGGAGTCGCTGTCCGCATTTCTTCAGCCACCACGTCCACAGCCCGAGCTCTGCCGCTTAGCTGCCCGACGGTTTGCTCTCCAAGTGCGGCAACAACGCGGCCCTTCACCCGGTCTCTTTGGATGCTGAATAACAACGGAGCTTCATCGACGTACAGGCTAAAATTGCTTAGTTCAAAAGTGTTGAATCCCTCTGTATCATGTGGATGTGGAGGACTGCACACAGAAGGTAACGTTCGCTTTAGCTCTTGCTAGCTGACGTTAGTATAAGGCAGTATTGAAGCTTTGGTGTACAGCTACAGTAGAGCAAGACTTTACAGCATAGCGTTAGCTCAATTAAATATAACAGTTTTTCATTCATAAAACATTTAACCAGCCTCAGGCACAGCCGAGTGTGTAACCTTTCGTAATTGAAGTCGGTAGGAGCATAAACAGTTCGCTAGCTAGCTAATGTTAGTATTCACCTTGAAAGAAAAATGGTATCAAGCTAATTCAGTTAATTACCAGCCTGTATGTTATATGTTAACATTGCATTTCTTTAGATGTGCGTAAAAAATATTTCATTAGACCGAATTTTAGTGTAACACAGTCTGTGTATTACGAACACTTACTGCCGTAAATTTACTGTGGTAATACTTGTAGACACGAGTGTGACTAACTGCTTGGTCTCTAGTGGAGAGTCTTACAAATCTAAACATGCTTGATTCAGATATTTAGACCAACAATTGACGAAAAAGTGTGAAAATACTGGACACTGTGTCCGGTGAGCAAGTGTCTTGAGGTATTTAGAAAACAAAAATACATTTAAATATGAAATTTTCCGGAATACTGTGATGTCTAAAATACAGTAACTCTACGTTAATGTGTGGTTTCAACCTATGATAAACCGAAGAAGCTTGATTTCACATGCTGCCAAAAGGAGAATTTAAAATAAAGTGCAGTGTAAGTACACTGCACTTTATTTTAAACTGCACTACACTGTGCTGTGGGAAAATCCAAACACTCCACATGACAATGTAGCCCAGTTTTCAAATTTGTTCTGCTGGAGACTGAGAAGAAATGTAGCATTTGAAGCTTTCTGGAACCAGCAATTATCAGACATAATGAAACTTGTACTGTATTTACTGCAGGTTAAGAAAGATTGAGTTTTCATCTCATCGTGTATCCTGTTATTATTCCTATCAGGCGACAAAGCATTTGGTGATTTCCTGTCTGATGAAATCGGAGAAGAAAAGAAGGTCCAGAAAAGCAAAACTCTTCCAAAAATGTCTGGAGGATGGGAACTGGAGATGAATGGCACAGAAGCTAAACTGACAAAAACTGTTTCAGGAGAAAAGTAAGGCTGGTGGAGCAGTTCCTCATTCCACAATTATACAACTGTTGTAGACGGTGGTACACAAATGAAACTGTATTTTTTTTTCCTCTTTTTTTTTTTTCTACAGAATCACTGTCACGTTCAATGTCAATAACAGCATTCCTCCAAACTTTGAGGAAGAGATAGAACCAGGACAGCAGAAGCCAGCAGAAGAAGAAGTAAGTAACAGCAAACATGGCTGCCACCTGGTTGTTTAAGTAAAATGTATAACATAAAAAAATAAACAAATGTGTTGATTTAAAACTAAATACAATTCCCATTTTTTCCCTACAGCCAGAAATTGTATCAACACCCAACTTTGTTGTTGAAGTGACAAAACAGTCTGCAAAACATTCCCTGGTGTTCGACTGCCATTTTCCTGAAGATGAGGTAAGCAGAGGCTATATTCTTTTTACACAAATCAACATCAGGTGTATAATATTGTCAACAGCAGCATGCCTGTGATTTTCCTGTCAGCTAGTTAACTTAAATGGAAAACATTGATTTGCCATTTGTAGATGGCTCACGGTGAAGGAGAAGAGGAGAGCGACATCTTTGCCATTCGCGAGGTCAGTTTCCAGCCCGAGGGAGATTCAGAGTGGAAGGAAACGAGCTATACGCTCAACACAGACTCTCTGGACTGGGTAAGATTTGGCACAGTAAACCATGGTGGTTATATAAGACACATAACATTAAGGAGAGAACTGATAGCTGTGTTTATCAGGAGTAATTTCAACTAATGATGTATCTATTGCTTCCGTGTTTTTAAGGCCCTGTATGATCACATGATGGACTTCCTGGCGGACCGCGGGGTCGACAACACCTTTGTAGATGAACTGATGGAGCTGAGCACCGCCATTGAACATCAGGAGTACATAAAGTTCCTGGAAGACCTTCAGAGCTTTGTCAAATGTAACTAATGCTAGATTTAAATAAAATTTCACTTTGCCAGGATGTGTAGTAAAGAGAAGTTGGAGGTAAGACTGAAGCACTGAAGTGAACTCTAAAGAGACTGATGATCGCATCTGTGACAGAAAGCTTGTTACCAGCAGACTTACCTGCTTAGTTAAAATGTGACATTATTTTTTTTTTTCCCCGTAACTTAAAGGTCAGTTAGTTTAAATTAATATATGAAGGCCACAAATAATGCAGATCATCAAAATGTGTGGAAATCATCACTAAGAAAGTTATCTCAGTTCCTGTCTTTAATGATCCAGTCAGTGTCTGTGAACGTTAAGCTTCTATCAAACCAATAAAGGCAGATATTGTCAAGATGTGTAGTCAAAATCAAAACACCCCAAAACGGTTCAAAATAAGCCTGTCGTTAAATCTTCCTGACAGCTTCTGGAAATCATACTACCAGCTGGATCTGTAGGAGAAATAATGTGGACTAAGGCTGCACTTCACTCTTTTAGACCATTATACATGAGGTCTAAATTTATCGAATTGAATTCAAATGATGGAATTTGTGTGTCCAATAAAACTATTTGATATTAATGGATTCTTTCTTTATTATTATTTTTTTTAATAATACCAAGTACTTCAGATTATGAGTGTTACTGATTGAACTGCAAAATGTGGATCTTTGTAACAATCTAGATTTTATTTGATTGTTGAAGAAAATGATGTAAAGCTTGCCATATAACTTGTCCCTACAGTGCACCAGACATGATAAAATAATCTCCAGGAACAGAGGTAAAAAAAAAAAAAAAAGGTAATTGTTCTGTAAGGTAAGGTAGGTAGTAATGGGCAAATCAGGATAAAAGTTACTGGAAAAAAATTCTTTCATTGCTGCCTTTTCAGTAAAATAAAAATAAAATTGAATCCAGTAATCTGTGAGTAAGTTAAAAGGGCGAGCTGGAGGTTCTGTATAGGTCCTACTTAAAATAAAAATAAACAGTATAATTTAGGGTGCTTAAACTCCAATATACCCAAGTGCAGAAATGAAAAAGTGGCCTCTGGAAGACCCTGACACTCTTCAATTGTTGCAAATATATACAGTATTTAGGGTAATGGCCTCAATGTTTTAGCAGCGTCCTAAGTGGCCAAAGTCTTAACAGCTTCACTGGAGCAGTTGAGATTAATGGCCTTGCACTAGGGTATCACGTTGTCACAAAGAGAGTCACGCCAAGACAACGGGCTGTTCTTTACCTGTTGCAACCAACTTCCACCCTGTCCATGTGGGGAAGTGTCCCCAGCCAACCTTTGGGACAAATCAGACTGCCCTTTTGTGGCTCAGCCAGAGTCCAGACTTAAACCCCTAAGGACATCTGTACAGAGACCTGAGGATGACAGTTCAAAGATGCTTTCCATCATGGCCCATTCACATTACTAATGAGTCGGCTGGACACAGGCCACAAAGAGACTAACAACTACTTTTCAAAATAACATGAATGGCAAAAAGACAAAATCTTGTCCTGAAAAGATGTAAAAGCTGATACTAAGGATATACAAAATTAGACAATCGTTTGTTTGGTGGGTCTTTCAATTTTTGGATGGGGTTATTGTCTCACCATTTGTCAGTGCTTCCTATCCAGTCTTTGCTGGGGAAGATCTGTCCAGAAGAATGGCCCAATCCAGGCATGCAGAGCTGGTAGAGGACAGGAGGGCTCTGAATACTTTTGTAAGTGATTATTCTTTAATACATTTGCAAACATTTCCAGAAACACTGTAACAAAGTTTGCCTTTTGAAGCGACTCAGTGTTCCAGGTCCACACAAATCTGTTATAGAAATATTCTAGTAATGTTACCTAGTGCATAAAGTAATACTTCCAGTCAGTCCTTGGCTATAAGCCTGCAGCCTGTTACCATATGTCTGAGCAGCTGGATCCATGGTGCAGTTAAGAATATCTGAATGGAGATTGAAATAGGCCAACTTCAAACATGACAGTCTGCATAAAGTGAATATTAATATTTATTTGTTATTTCCTGTCAGGGCAGGTCTATTAATAATTACCGTGCTCTTACACAACAGCTCACGCACATCCCCGCAGTTTCTCTGCGCACAGATGAGGGCCCTCACTGCTGTGGGCCACTGCTCTGAAGCAAAGGGCCTGTTAGAAAATGTGAAGGGAGCAGGAGGAGGCGAGGGGGGATCAGCTGAGGATAAAGTTCACAGTTTGGCCGATGAATCTGTACTGAAAACACACCATGGCGGGCAAAGGGAGAGTTTGTTCAGCCGGAGACAGTCAGCTCCAGGCCTCCTCAGACTCCGAGTCTGAGCCGGAGGGGGAACCTGCTCCAGTGGCCGGTACCGGATCGTCCACCAGCGTCTTCGGCCGCACACAGGTCATCCACAGCGGACACTTCATGGTGTCTTCGCCTCACAGCGACTCTGCACCGCGCAGGAGGAAAAGCGGCGGATCTCTGAGATATGACTTTGACACTGTGAACAGGACGTGGTGCCAAACGTACCGGTACGGTCCGTTCAGCTCTGGAAGCCTGAGCATCGACCCCACTCTGACCCGGCTGTTTGAGTGCATGTCCCTGGCCTACAGGTTTGTCCGTTGCGTGTTATTTCTTCCTTTAAAATGCAGAAAAAGATTTGAAGCCCAGAAAGAAGTGCGTGTTATAACTGATGGGAGTATGTGCTTTTTAGAGCCAGGCCTGTACAAACGTAGGCAATGCACAGAAAATGTTTTACATCAGACTTTCCCTTTCCAGTCACTGAGGCTGAGTTGCATCGTGGTTGTGTTTGCATGTGCTTAAAGAGCGATTTTTGCAGTCTCTTGTGCAACTCTTTGCAAAGTCTTGACTGAACTGGACTTTGAATCAGGCTGGCAGCACTGAAGAGATTAGAGTGTAACTGAGGGAAAGGAGAAAGGATGCCACTTTAAAGTAGCCTTTTCCCCCCACCAAGCTTATTGAAGGTAAAGTGAGCTGATGAAACACTTGAGTTCGACCTCACTCGGTTCCAAGTTTGTAGCTCCTTGTGTTGCTTTGTCACCAGACAAAAGGGACAATTAAGTGGGAGGAACCTTGGCAAGAAGTCAACACTCTTATTGGAACATCTTCTTCTGTGCTTTAGAAAATATTTGTGCTGTGTTACCATCTTACCATCAAGAACTGCCATCAACCTTTGCCCCAAATAACATAGTGTTTCCCTTACAGTCCCTTTGCACCAATTTAGTATTTTTATAACTTTATGACAGTTGCACAATAAATAAAAGATGGCTAACAGTGAAAACAGACCATAAAACTGACACATTAAGGACATGATAAACATAAATGTATACACAGTAGAATGCAGAGCAGGTAGATGTTATTTGTGCAGACAAGTCGTCATTAACCAGACGGTTACTTTTCCTAATAGGTTTTTTCTTGCTGTGTCTGCTGTTTTTGGTGTGTGTGACATGTACTGCTGTCACTCCATTTCAAGCATGTTGAAAATGGTTCACCTTCGCTTCCCAGCAACTCCCTGAGCACCTTACATTAGTATGCCTCTTCTTAGCACTCAGCAGGCTGTGGGACACTGGAAAAACATGCAAACAGCCTGGCAGTGTACTCATGAATTAGCTGATTGGAACTATTAGTCAAAATCAGGACAGGTTTCCAGCAGAGTCCATTTTTCTTCTAATGGGCATCTTGTCATTTTTGCTCTTTTTCAACGTTATAGGGGGGAAAAGCAGTGCATTACATGTTGCCACTTCTTCATAAACAAATTTAATATTTTTAAATTTTTAAAAAACTATTTAATATAAAAATAGCATTTTCTTTTGCAGTGGTAAGATAGTCTCACCAAAGTGGAAGTCTTTTAAGGGTCTGCGGCTGCTGTGGAGGGATAAGATCCGTCTGAATAATGCCATCTGGAGAGCTTGGTTCATTCAGTGTGAGTCCTCATGTCTCCGCACAATGAAGAATAACATTACTGCAAAACACAAGGAGCAGAACATGAATGTACTTTTTCTAGCTGTATTATTTAAGGCCCAGTGACAAGCGTTAACTCGCTGTGCAGATAAATGTGTTGATTCCTTTGTTCTGTAACTCCTGTGTGTAGATGTGGAGAAGAGGAAGAACCCAGTGTGTGGGTTTGTCACCCCCCTGGAGGGCTCTGAGGCCGATGCACATCGAAAGCCTGAAGTGAGTGATTTGTGTTGTTGAAGAATGTTTTTCTATTACATAAAGTTTTTTTTTACTGATTAAATGCACATTATTTCAAACATGATTGTTAATTAAACAGTGATTGGATTTATAGATCGATAAATACATTTAGATAGTTAAATAATTGTTTGTGTTGCAGTAGCTGTTGCACATATATAGGAAGGAATAAGACATCAATAATGTTAAACAATAAAAAAATAATGATTTTCATTTTATTTATAAAGCACTTTACATTTGTTGGCATTTCAAAGTGCTAAACAAGGCAGATTGTAATAATGATAACAATAATAATAATAATAATAATACACTGTACACTGTGCAATTTAATGAGGTGAGATATGTTCCTGTAGTGCCCATTGGAGGTTCCTTAGTGCCTGCTGTTTTTTATGTTTTCCATTGCTAAGGTTGGTTATGTGTAATGTAGTGTGATGCAAACAAAGTCTCAGGCTCAGTGTCTCTGCTTCATGTCAACAGGCAATTGTATTAGAGGGCAGCTACTGGAAGCAGCGCATTGAGGTGGTGATCAGGGAGTATCACAAGTGGAGGATTTACTATAAGAAGAGAGTGAGAACCCCTTTTTCTCTGTATTTCTTGTATTTGTAGCAGCATGTCAGTGTCTGTCTGTGGACTGGTCTGCACTGAAGTAGCTCAGCAACCGTTGCTTGCATTGACATTAAATGTAATATATTCCTGGTTACCAGAGGATAAAACTACTGACTTGTCCAAATTTGCCATAAACAGATCAATTTTTCCACTGGATAAATAAACACACAAACACTTTTCCAGATAATATATTCCTTAATGGCCCCCTTTCTTTTCGTGTAGAGTTGAAATAAAGTTCGCATTTGGGGTGATGAGTGCATTGTCTCAGCACTTACTTTCACTTTAGATAGATCGATGTGAAATTTGGACTCACTTTCACCATTTTAGCTTAAAGTGTAATTTGTCCAGTACTTTGGTTTTTGGCGAAACACCTGCAAAACTATTATCATCATGAGCCTCAGCTGCACTCTATGTTAAAACGCCATATATTAAATATGGTTAACATCACCTGTTCCTTAGCGTGATTCAGTTTATTCCCACAAGAAACTTACACAGTCTGTTTTTTCCTTTTT
Source organism: Channa argus (assembly GCF_033026475.1). Classification (NCBI taxonomy): domain Eukaryota; kingdom Metazoa; phylum Chordata; class Actinopteri; order Anabantiformes; family Channidae; genus Channa; species Channa argus. Next base: position 5,438,079 of record NC_090220.1, on the reverse strand, counting down.
GCAGCTTCAGAAAAAGAAGGATGATATTCTGTCAATGCTACACGAGGTATGACAAAAGACTCCCTTTTAGTTTATTTTTTTTTGACAAACACAAATTTTGCAGACTTAGCCAGCCTTCAGCGTGTGAGTTGATGACCTGCATTATTTGCTTTTCACTGCAGTTGGAGCTTAACGTTCAATCATTAAATCTTCTGTTTGGCTATTTTTAGTCTGTGGATTTAGTCTTCCCCTCAGTTAACTTGAGAGAAAAAAAAGAGGATGGAAAAAAAGATACAGAACTGTGCAAAACAACCTGCGTCATGGTCTGACATTCGTTCTAGTGCACGTTGATGACCAGCACAGCGACAATACCTCTAACACACCTTCAGGCTTTTCTTTATTCAAGTGTAATAGCTGCAAAATGTAATGTCTTTTAATCAAACGTGACCCACTTCCAGCGGCGTTTTGTAAAAGTTGAGCAGCAGAGGGGCAACAAGTTTATGAGCGACGTCACAGTGGCAGACCCAAACAACATATCAGTAAAAAACTAGTTAAATATGGCAAAGAAAGCGAGAGACTCTGGGGTAGCACCTCATTTATTGTATTCTGATTAGAATGGGACATGTGTCCTGCCAAGTTCTTGCCTTCCCACTATTCCCTTTTTCAACTTTTGTCGTCATTATTACCCTTTAGATTTTGTGTCCATGGACGTCCTCATTTAGGGTCAAAGTTAAGTCAACTGTAATAATATTGCTGGATCTGTCATGTATTGCGGCACATATCAAAAGACAACACAATCAGCATGAGGCCAAAGATCAATAAACCATGTTTTTATGCTCTACATTCCTAAAGTCTTATCTCGCCCTCCTTTCAACAGATTACAAGTTGTGGCCATGAAAAACACCTGAGTAAAACCCCAGGGTTGTTTTTACCATGTTTATGTCATAACAGTCTCCAACGTTTTTAATTGGTGGTGTAATTTTAGCCTCAGTCTTTTCTCATAAACTCTTAAACAAGATGATTTGATACACATTACATTTCATGAAATACTGTAGAATGTTAGAAACAATCTAGACATAAGCCAGTCTCTATGATCTCAGTGTTCAAACATTCAATTGGATAGACACCATCACAACGTCAATAAATAGTATAAATTGTCAGTAATAAATAGTCAACCTTATAAGCTTCATAAAAGTAGCCTTTAGATTGTGCAGGTGTACCTAAAAAAGTGGCCACTGATTGTACTGCTACGTACTCTATGCAAACTGGATTTACATTTGAAACATATGGTGGCTGGAGAATGGATCATACAGTTATTTGATGACCTGATACAACTCTTGTTATTAATATAATGTAATGTAAAAAGTGTAATTAATATCTATTGGAAGTTCTACATTTTCAGGTGCTCATGTTGTGTCCTTATATTTTCTTCCTTCTTGCAGACACAGCAGTTTGTGTTGTTAGGGGCTTTGGGTCCTACTGTTTGTCTGCACGTGAATGTGTGAATTAGGTCAGGGACAAAAGGCTGCTGCTCTTATTGAAGCAACGAGATGTCAGAATAAAGAAATGAACAAAGCTGACATAATGATAGGCTGTAAGGGGCTAGTGTTTTTCAACAATGTGTCAAAAAATGCTTTTCATCATGCACCGTATATATACACACAAACACACATGCATATGCACGCATTACCTTATTTCTACTTTATTCTATATTCGCTGTGAAAGAAAACAAATCAGTAGGCAAATAAATTATAAGTGGGGATGTTGTGTGTTTCGACGTAATCAAACTCGTTTCCGGCCCTGTCTGGGCTTCCCTATAAATGTGGCTTCAGACTTAGAAGTGCAGGATAATGGCAAGAAAATCAAGCTGAAGAAAAGCTTTTCCAACGCAGAGAAAAGATCAGATCTAAGGATTGATTTTCTGTGGGTTTTCACGTGTTGTTGTTTTTTTTAACTGAAAATGTATTCAACAAGGAATATCTTAACATATGGTGTTGCATGCATTTCTCTACCAAATGCTGAATGTGCACAGGAGCAGTGACCCACATGCATTCAGTGCATCATTTGGCTTTTCAGTCCTACCTGTAGGGAGCCCTCTAATGGATAGATTAAAGATTGTCACAGAAACTGAGAGTTTTGTTTTCTCTTTGGCCGATTTGTTTCAGGGTCAGATCTGCCAGGCCAAGCTGGAGAAATGGTCCAGTCAGATGTACCAGCAGCCTGAGCCTGCACCGGTGGAGGCCCACATGTTCGACCTGGACTGTCTCTTGTCTGACATCTCTGACACCCTTTTCACCATGACACAAAAGCCATGTCCCTGGGCTGGTGACCAACACAACGGTGAGTAGACTGAAAGTGGTTCATAGTAAGAAGGAATAATTATTTTGATTATGGATCTCTCAGTTTTGCTCCTACTTCTTTACCTGATGTACATTTTTAGCTAAATAACTGACCAAACTGAACTTTACGAGAGACCGATTAGCGCAGCATAAACCAACACGCAATATCATACAGTATAGTGGGATGTGAAAATCCAGTCTTTTGCAATCTGTCATTTCATGCTTAAAAATGCTTAAAAAAAGCTTCTCACTGTGGGTGAGGGAGTCTCACAGAAATACAAAATGTTCTGCCAAAGTTTGAAGAGTTTAGTTTTTTCATGAGAGATTTTTGTATTTTGTCTTCTCACTGATTTAAAGTGAGCTGAGCTCATTTAAAAACATAAAATACATTGCAAAACCTACTGTACGATATTTTTAACAGAATCTGAAGACAGAGCTGAAGTTGCTTATGTCACCTGTCCTTGAAGCCATCAAAGCATTTGATCATGACTTGTCAAAGAAAGACATTTTACCAAATGAACTGATTTGCTTTCTTGGTGTAAGAGGAGGAGGTACCACTCTTATAACTTGGCTTAGCATAAAGGCTTGTAAAGCAACGAAACCAAACATAAGTCCCAAGATTTCCAAGGTATCCTACAGCATCGTGTCTCACACACACACACACACACACACACACACATTGGCAGATACATTCACATGCAGTTCTTTCTCTCTCATATGGTTAACATTGCATCCCCTTCCTCTTCAGCATACACGAGCAATGCTGATATAATCCAGCCAGGCCTGACTCCATTGCAGCCCAACTTGGAAGATTTCATGGATATACCAGGTACTCTTCACCCTCTGTGTTTCTGTTTGGGATCTTCGCAGAAAGGCAGCAGATCAATAATTCTCAGGTTCATAGCACCACTGCTTTGTTTATGTGCTATGTTTGTGATACTGGAAGTTATTTGGTTGAGCTGGGAGAAGAAGGAAACTGCCGGTGTACTAAGGAAGATGACAGCAAGCCGTTGAGGGAAACGTTGTGAGAACTGTGAAAAAAAAACCCCCACAATAACAGTGAATGAGGTCACCAACAACGTCGACAGAGCAGGGATGAAGATATCACAATCCACCTCTGCACACAGCCTGGCACATTTAGCTGTGTATGGGTTTTTGCTTTGTAGCTGCAGAGAGAGAGTGGTCATGCATGGCACTATTAAGACCACCAGTGTTAATGTAGAGGCTGATCAGTGGGGTAGAAGAAGTGGGGTATACAGGCTTATGCATATACACAGTTTATTATTCAAAGCAGAGTAACTGTAAAGGTCTTAATACTTGACTCTGGGGGATCTGTAAGGGTTAAGTAAGCATCTTAAAGTAAAGTGATAACAATACAGTATGTCATGCAACAGTTATCCTAAGCGCTTTATTGTTTAAAGCAGTCTTTAAAGACCTGATTACTTAGTCCTTTATAATACTTACATATAATGATTAGAGTGTAAGAGGCAGGAAAGGTCCCTTGAGCCACTTGAGAACAAACAGCTACCCCACAGCTAGACACAGAAAGACACAGCAGAGCTTCATGTGGGGAGAAAGAAGCAGGTTGGAGTTCAGTTCCTTGCTCATGGCCAACATGGCTCTGGTTGTTTTGGCCTTTATGCTATTTGAGTGAAGCAATCCAGCAGCCCTTTGGCTGTAAGTCAGCCTTTGTAATCCTCAAACAACCTGCTGCCCACTGCTGGTGTGTGTCTCTGTATGTGCGCACATGTGTGTGTGTGTGTGTGTGTGTGTGTGTGTGTGTGTGTGTGTGTGTGTGTGTGTGTGTGTGTGCGTGCATGTGGCTTCAGGACACAGCATTGGCAGTGTCCTGAGGGATCAGCTGTCTGTCTCTCTTTTTGTCACAAGGTCCTGTGTGTTAGTGAATGTCCAACACACTGCGCACGCACACACACACAAGCGCACTCTGCCATGAATTTCATTTTCTACAAAGTCTTCCTCAGAGCTCCACTTAATTTAAAAACAGATCAGTTTTGTGAGGCAACATGCCACTCCAGTAGTTTGTCCTTATCAGGATGAAAACACAGATGCACTGGTATGTACTGCATTCTCAGATTGTTTACAACGCTTGTATCATGCTGGTTTGGAATACATGTTAATCACAGCTGCTGAATTAGGAATTCAAATTAGTCTCCTAAACTCGTCAAGACTTGACGATTTGAGAAGCGTCGGATGCAAAGAAAATGCTTTTAATCACAGATGGCAGCTCGCCACAGCCATTTGCCAGCACAGCTCCCAAAATATGTAACCTGGCATTTTCGAAGTGAACACCACGTACAGGGAGCTTCACAAGTATTGTGGATAGTGAGTTGTTGTGATGTTTAAGTTCAGTTCTCATATTTGCTGTTACGTTGCACAGATTGCTGACAAAACAAATGTTAAATACGTCTTCTATTGTATGTATTTTACTTCTGTTAGAGTTCAGCTGCACACAACAAATTTTTATTAGATTAAAATTTGGGCTGGTTTTGTTTTTTTGCAGTAGTGTCTGGTCAGAGGTGACTGCATATTGTTGAGTTTAATTTCAGAAGTTTGTGTTGAAAACCTTTTTATTCTTCCAGGTGTGTCAGTTCTCAGTATCTCTTTATGACTGACTGATTGATTAACAGCATGTGTGTGGTTTTCTCAGATATCTTTATGAACTACAGGGGCCAGCCCAGTGAGCACACTGGTCTTGCTGACTGTGGCTGTTTTGAGACCTCCTCCAGCACAGCGTTCGCTCCAGTTCCCTCCCCTGTGGAACCAACTCCTCAGCTTCTCATCGACCCCCAGCTGGCTCAGGTAGTGCAGCTGTTAACACCTTGTAATGCTTGGGAGATAAAGTAGTGCAGTATTTTATTAAAAACTAATTGACTGAATCTTTCTCTTCCAGCCCAGTGTTTCGTGTGACGATTTCCCTCAGCCGTCCTCGTCCAATGCCCAATCAGACCAGGCCAGACCGCGCCAGGACTGCAGTGAATACCAGACATCCAGCATTATACCAGCAGTCATCCCATATGGACCTCAGTCTTACCCTGATCCACCTGTTTCTGTTGCATTCACCAGCATCCTGGAGCAGCCTGCCACTGCAAGTGTTCCTTTTTTGTATCCGGTCCCATGCCACAAGTTTGGTTACTACACAACGACCAGCATGACCTCCACTGTAATCACTCACACCGCGTCCAGCGTGGCGGAGCAGGGCCCTTTGCAACAGGCTGGCGGCTACGGTAACACTCGAGACACATATCCCCAGACGCCGCACCACTCTCTCAGCTACCCCGCTGCTGTGTCCAACCCAGTCCATGCATCACTGCCCTGTGTCACTGCTGCCCACTGCTTCTCAGTGCCAGAAAAGGTGGCTGCCACAGGGGTCAGAGGGAAGCACAAGCAAAAGACAGGAGGAGTGAGAACCGTCGGGCCCACGGTGGCTTTGTCTGGCCCCCCATCAACCGCTGTCAAACCCACAAGCTGCCTGGCTAAACTGCTCTCTTCCAGTGCCCGTGAACGTGAATAACTTCTTACATTCGTTCTGTTCTTACTTTCAGCTTCAAAAAGAACATTTGACTGTTTCTGTCAGACAAAACAAACTATTCCTTGTTGTGCTTTCAGGGAAACCAGCATTGGGATTTGATACTCCTGCAGTGTCAGCCAAAGGTCAGAGGTCAACATCTCCCAGCTCATTGGTGAGTCTGTCCTTTAGCATCATATGTTTATACAGCAACTGACGGCATCTCAACAAATAATGATTAAAAAAGAATATGAAGGAATAGTTTGATTTTTTTTTCTTTTAGCTTTTTACCAAGGGTTAGGTGAGAAGATGAAATTGTCATGTTTGTACGGTTAATATGAAGCTGTGGCCTGTTAGCTTAGCAGTAAGACTCGAAATACAGTTAAAAAGCTCGACGGTCCACAAAATGACTAATTAATATATTAAATTCTATAAAAATGACATGTTGAGTTTTTGGTGGTGGTGGTAAAGAAGATATAATGCATCTCTTCAACTAATAATCTAACTAACTACTCTAATTAACTCAGTCTTTAAAGACTTTAACTTTAATTAACTACTTCACGCATCATATCACTCTCCTATCTGTGCCGTAATTGTGAAGCTACAGTCATCAGCTGTTTAACCTTGTTCTTTATGCCAAGGGAAGCTAACAGCTGCTGGCTGGAGCTTCAGTGGTGTCAGTCTTTTTATTTATCTCTAATCCGAATTTCCCACAACGACCAACTATTGCTTTATTACAGTTGTGACAAGCCAGCAGTTCTTTTTTTAACAGCACAACAGTGGACAAACATTTTTTGTGGTCATAATAATATGACGTTATCTGCATTTGTGTGTCTAGTTGAACCCAGTCTGAAGGGTTCTGTAACACACTACCAGTAGATTATTTTTCTATTGAGTGTGTGTGTGTGTGTGTGTGTGTGTTTATATTTAGCAGTCAAGCAGCAGCACACATGTTGCAGGAACTTCTTCGCAGCTGCAGCATGAAGCTGGATGGCCTGCTGTGATCCCTGTTTTGACACATTTGCACAACAAGAGCAGTCACAGTGGACCGAGCTACAGCACCGCCAGAGGCTCGGCCGTGTCTGCCATGCTCAGCCAGGGCTCCACACACACTGACACAACCCTCCTCATCCCCAAAACTGAAAAACTATCCCCTGTCCAGCTCTACAGCATGGACAGAAGCAGCTTGACTGGTGGGTAATAACGCACCAATGAATCACGCTTGGTTTAAGCATATACTGTAGGATGTTGATAAGTTAAGCAGCCAAGAACGACAGACCTAAAGGATACATGTCCCTATTAGATATGAGGCTCCATGCTAATATTTTCTTTTGACAGTAATTTGCTGATTTGAATCTTACTTACCAGAAGCTTTCATGCAGTAGTGCAATTTTAATTTGAGGGCCCCTCTTTGCTTAGAATAGCAATTTGACTTTTTCTATTACCTCAATGCTATTTGCTCAGCTGAAACCTGAAGCTCAGGCATTTTTATAACAGATGAACAATGGCTGCATTTACTTGAACAAGCTTCCATACACAATAGTTAACATGGCCAATTTATTTTTTCTTCATTTGACGTGTGTTAACTTATTTGTTTTTAAAACTTCAAACTTTTTTTTTTTTATCTTGAGATTTGTTTCAGAATTTTAAGTACATACATAAATCAAAGGTGAAATCAGTGCATAAGACATAAGACAGTTGACAGTAAAATGAGCAAGTCAGAGATAAATAGAACAATAAATAAAATACATGAATGCCAACTAGTGGTGAAAAAAAATAAATCTTTTTTACCACCTAAATGAATATTTAACAGCATAGCCTGACAGCATGAACTTTGTATTTCCTCACCATATTGTAAGTATTGAACATAGAATACTATTTATCTATAGCATATACAGTGTATTTTTCTTTTTCATTGTTGTAGTCAATTTTCCTGGACATTCAGATCAAACTTCACCAACAAATCCTTTAGAAAAAGCCTCCAACCCAGAGTCCCCACACACAAGCTTGTCAGGACTTGGAAAAATAGAATCGAGTAAGGTAGGATATATTGTCTCATTTAATTTACATGATATTTACTGATCTGTGTTTTCAAATAGTCCATCATGGCTCTGAATATTTAAAATAAAGTCTTAAGAAACCGATTGTTGCGTCTGCTTAACATGGTGTTAATTTATTGTTTTGTTTTTTTACCTGCAGCAAACACAGACCCGGAGAGTAACTCACATCTCGGCAGAGCAGAAGAGGCGTTTCAACATCAAAATGGGATTTGACACTTTACATAACCTCGTGACCACACTCAGCTCTCAGCCAAGCATAAAGGTACTGTGAACCGCTGCATCAGAGGTATGATCTTAATGTTGAAAGAAATTATATGGAATGAAGAAACATCTTTTTTTTAAGAATGTCACTGCAGCAATGTTGAATATCTGTGGTCATTCCCTTCTGCTGGCACAGATCAGTAAAGCCACCACACTGCAGAAGACGGCCGAGTACATCAGTAAGATGCAACAGGAGAGAACTCAGCTGCACGAGGAGGCTCAGAGACTCAGAGAGGAGATCCAGCTTCTCAACTCTGCCATCAAGTGAGACCTTTAGTTAGGCTCTACGTCTATATACTGTATGTATGTGTGTACATGAGTGTGTTTGCATCCCCACCAGGGCCAGGTGCATCTTGGGGTTTAGCACTAACAATTTGTGAACTTTAACAGTATATATTTATCTTTATCAGCTGATATGAAGATGCACTGCAGGGCTTTGTGGACTCACTATGTCTTCCTACACAGTGCATGTCAGCAACAGTTACCAGCCACCGGTGTGCCCATCACACGGCAGCGCTTTGACCACATGAGGCAGAAGTTCAGAGATTATGTCCAAGCACAGACTCTGCAAAACTGGAAGTTCTGGATTGTATCCTTATGAATGTAAATCAGTAAGGTACAACCTCAATTCCCAAAAAGTTGGGAGGATGTGTAAACATGAATAGAAACAGAATGCAATGAATTGCAAATTTCATCAACCCATATTTTATTCGCAATAGAACGTAAACAACATATCAGATGTTGAAACTGGGACTTTTTTTTAAAATATTAGCTTATTTTGAATTTCATGGCAGCAACACATCTCAAAAAAGTTGGAAGAGGGTGATGTTTACCATTGTGTTGCATGCCCTCTTTTTTTTAACAACTGTCTGGAAAGTGAGGAGAATAGTTGCTGGAGTTTAGGAGACGAATGCTGTCCCATTCAAGTCTGATGCAGGATTCTAGCTGCTCAACAGTCCTGGGCCTTTGTTGTTGATTTTTTTGTTTTATAATGCATGTGTTCACAGACAGTTATTTCTGGAAGTCTTCCTGAGCCCATGCAGTGATGTTTAGTAAAGAATCATGCCTGTTTTTAATGCAGTGCTGCCTGAGGGCCCAAAGATCAACCGTATCCAGTTTTGATCTTCAGCCTTGTTCCTTCTGCACAGAGATTCCTCCTGATTCTCTACATTTTTTGATGTTATATACTGTTGAAGGTGTTATATTTGAAGTCATAGCTATTCAATGTTGAGGAACATTTTTCTGAAAATGTTCCACAATTTTTAGACACAGTTTGTGGCAGATCGGTGAAACTCTGCCCATCTCCACTTTCGAGAGGCTCTGCCTCTCTGAAATGCTCCTTTATACCCAGTCATGTTAGTGATCTGTTACCAGTTAACCTAAGAAGTTGTTTTTTTGTTGGCAATTACTTTTCCGGCTTTTTTTGCCCCTCTTTTAACTTTTTTGATATGTGTTGCTGCCCTCAAATTCAAAATAAATATTTTCCATGAAATCGTAAAATTTCTCAGTTTCAACATCTGATATGTTGTTCATGTTCTATTGTGAACAAAAATGGTTTGATGAGATTTGCAAATCATTACATTCTGTTTTGATTTGCATTTTCACATTTTCCAACTTTTGTGCAATTGGGGTTGTGGTTACCTGCAGAATAAACTGACTTTTTAGAGATTAGAGATTATGTTTTGAAACCTTGGATTGAAATTTTGAATCCCGGTGAGCCAATTATCCAAAGTGTCATGCTAATCTGAACAGATAGAGAGAAGAATGCTGCATGAAATGGACTCCTTGGTACAGTACATGTAAGAAATTAAGTAATCTGGGCTTTGACTGATTTAAGAATAAATCTGCAGTTATAATTCATAAAAAACACATTATTCATCTGGCGCACCTCACTGTAATTAGAAAGATAAAATAAATGTGTGTTGCATCAAAATATGTAAATTTGATCCGTGACTCTTTCCATAACGATCACCTAATCCATTACTGCTGCCCTGCTTATCTCGCAGGCAAGATAAGAAGATTAAATTACAATTTTATCATATTTGTGTGTTGCACAAAATACCTCGAGGGTGTTTCCTCTCCATAAATATTAAGATGTTTTCTATGGTTCCCTTGCAGACCGTGATTTTGTCTTAATCTGTATGACGATATTCTAAATTCGGAAACGTCAGTCTTCCAAGTGGCTTTTTTTGTCTTTACAAAGTCAAGATGGCATCATTTACCTGGAATTTGACCATTCATTTTCTAACCTCATCACAGACAGTGCTTTTTAAACACAGTCATTTCTTGATAATCAGCAGCCTTAAAACAGTTTAGTAAATGCTTTTTATTAAGACTCTTATATTCATACAGTCTTGTGCCAGACTACTTTCCTCAGCTCACTGTTAGTTCAGTATTATCATTGAGCCTCTGTTTGAGTCCTACAATGGTATGGTGTCCACCGCCAGTGTGGAGGACCTGTGTCAGTCCACTCTGTCCTGGCTGGACCAGCACTGCTCCTTGCCTGCCCTAAGACCCAGTAAGTCCTCTACAACTGTTTTTTCCGCAGTTTGATAGTGGTGCTGTCATTCCATGCATTTCTTGTTGTTCTTTTACTGTGTTTTTTCTGTATGTGTGTCCACTCAGTGGTTCTAAGATCACTCCGTCTTCTGAGTACCACCACATCCATCCTGACGGACCCTAGTCTACTACCAGAGCAGGCCACCCTCACTGTCACTCAGGATGACCTTGCTGCCACACTGGACCACTCCTCACAGCCCCCCACTCAGGAGAGTACACACCCCATGTGACCATGAAGATCAGGCTCAGTGGAAACTTAGCTGGAACCTGAGGCACAGGAGACCAAAAAAAGACACAACTCACAGGACTCAACTTTGAGACTATACGTAATCAATAATCGCATCTGAATAAAACCCACCACCTACAAAGACAATCTGTTCCAGTGCACCCAGAAATCACAGGAACTATATTTGACATATGAATTTGTTCTGATGATATATTTGTAATATACACATGTAGTTATTCCCCAGCCTTAAACTTAAACTTAAACTGGTCACTTTTTTTGCAAAAGTAGAAGCTTGAATGAGTGTGAGGAGACGTCAGTTACCGTGACAATGATGGATCGCTTCATTATTCTCAGTTCCTTTGACATGTCAAGTTATGTTTATTGTGTTTTATTTATTATTGCCCTCAATTACTAACCTTTACTCAGTGGAATAACGTCTACCACAGCGCACATTTGCAACTCACACCAGTGCATGTCTTGTGAGTAATTTACAGGGGTTGTGTAATTTTCTGGTTCTCAAAGTCTGCAGACCACCAGGGTTCATTACAAGTAATCTATAGAGTTCAGTGAAAAATGAAAAATTGTTAAATTAATGAGAATATATGAAAATGTAAAAGGATGGTGTGATTAAAGACTTCAGTATTAAGGTTGTGCAGTTTTACACAAACAATCCCAGGGTTCCTTTGGACCAGGACAGATTGATAACCGACATTAAAACACAGTATGCAGTATGTGTCGCTAAATTTAATGGCCCTAAATTGGCATATAAATATATACGTGCGTATTTTTTTTAGGGAAATTGAACTGCGCCACACTGAAACAAACGGAAACAAACAGAAAAACTTGGAGGATAACGACGCTAGGTGGCGCTGTGTCAGTGCTCTTTAACTCCCTGCCGCTCTGTGCTGCACACGCTCCTCCGCTCCAACAGGAGGCGCTGTGTGGCGCAGGCGGGGCCGGATAAACGCAGACTCGGGTTTTTGTTCCCAGAGCTCCTCAGTGCGCTGTCCACTTCAGCACCACAAGCCGAGCGGAGGCAGCGGGCTAGCTAACGCTGAAGAGGAGCAGCTGAAGCCACGGCTCAACATCAGCACCAGCAGCGACAAGAGTCCCACATACAAAAAATACAGAAAAATACTCACCGTTATCCGCCAGAAACGCCGACATCAACGAGACAAAAGACCGCAGAGAAGGTGAGAGTTTTCGAAGAAGCTCGAATAGGATCAAGTTGGTGTAGAGAGGGATAAAAACGGGCATCACGGAGGAAGCTCCGCTTCCCTTCCTGGTTCATAAATATTGTATGTGCGTATAAAGGCGGTTTTGGCATTAGCTTTTTGTTGTGTTTGAAACCCATATGTTTATCCCACGGTTCCTTTGTTGGAGAGGCAGTACAGCACTTTAGTAATGGGCTGAGCCCCCGCTCGCTTTGCAGACGCTGGTGTTTTATAACTCGTCGGTATCCGCTGCTGCACTATGACCAGCTGCTGCCTCTTTATTTCCCTCCGTGCTAGCTGTGGGACGTTTAATGTCACTCCTGGTGGAGCGCTGCTCTTATTTTCATGAATTGAGGGGCGTATTGTGTGCTTAAACCTCCACTCAAAGCGCGTTCGTTTGCAGAATGAAGCAGCGTTTAAGGCTGGACACAGAACAGTAAATACGAAAGGATCATTATTAGGTTATTTAGCAGTTTCGAATATGTGGATGTGAATAACTAGGAATTTGCTGAAAGAGGCAAACGAACTGTATCTATTTGGTCATGTGATGTTTTGTCATTTGAGTGAAGCTGTATTGTTTTAGCCCATTATGTCATTCAGTTTATATCTTTTTATTGCCTCATTATTTCCTCATCTGGATATTATGTATATTCATAACTGGATCTGTTTGTCGTGCGGCATTTTTTTAACATTGTGTTGATCCGCTCATGCATCGCTGGTTGGCATAAGTACCAGGTCGCAGAATCAACCAGAGTCTAAATTGTGTCCAAATATCTCCCGAGGCACAAAAAATGTTGCTCTGGATTTTAAATTTAGGAGCTTTGATTTGTGCAGAAAAGGGAAGCGACTGTGGTTTAGGGATTCATGCAGAGCTGCAACATTTAGCTGATTAATTGGTCAATCATCAGATAATCTGCAACTATTTTTGTAATTGAATAATATTAGTCATTTTAAATCACGAAATGCCAAACCTCGGCTGCTTCCAACCATTAAAAACCTCAGATGTTACATGTTTTGGTCATACGTGATGAAACCCAAATTAATTTGGGGTTTGGACCATTAATTGGACAGCAGAAGACGTCAAGAGTCATTTTTCACTCTTTTCTTTTCATTAATCAATAAATTGTTCATTTTAATTTAAATCAGTTTTTCCAGCTACTTTAAAATTAACAATTGTAATAATCTAACAAATGTTAAAACAGATTCATAAGAACAACATACTTTTTTATTATAATATTGCAGAAATGATGAAAATACATTTAACCACCATTTATATTCAGCATATAACAGTTGTGCTTGTGACTAGCTCTGGCCTGACTCCCAATACATTCAACATATTAATACGGGTGAAACAAGTGGTTATTAATCTATTAGTCGACTGCTAAAGAATGAATCAGCTAATCCTCTATAATAAATAAACTTATTTTAGTCGTTTTTCATGTTGGATGTTTCCATCTTCTCAAATGTACTGTGATGTACTCAAATCACTGTATATGTTTTTGCAGTTTTGAACGGTTTGTCAGAGAGAACATGCAATTTTGAAGACTTTGTCAAATTTTGAAATTAATTATTTTCTGTCCATTTCTGTCCAAGCAAAGTGATTCACCGATTAACTAGGTAAATAAACAGCAAATAATTCAATAATAAAAATAACTATTAGATTCTGTTCTAATTCAGGCACAGTATATTATGCTCCTTCAAATTGCACCATGACACACAGCTGTGTGACAGTATTCACAAATGCCTTCTGCAGTCCAGGCCAACATAGCAAATGTCTGTTTGGCTCAGTGCTTATGAACACCTCATGAATCAGTAATCAGCGCTCAGTTTGTGACATGCTGCTCGGGGAAAAAGGAAATGTCAGCAGGAGCTGTGTGAGTAACAGGACAGTGACAGTGCTGACCAAATACTCAGCTGCGTGAGACCTGAGCACCACTGTGATGCCCTGGTCAAACTAAACTACTGAGTGTACACTGGAAAGAAAAGCAGTCTTCCATTTTGTGTCACTGCTCTGCTGTTGGATATCTAGGCCCAGTTAAGGTTAGAACGTGATAGATGGGATTAGCTAGTATTAAGGATGTGGCTGCTCATAGAGGTGTGAGAGACGTGCCAGTCCCTCTTGCTCTATCTTCCTCTGCCGGCTGTGTCTCTGTACAAAGCATCTGTCACCTGCCTGCTTTACATTCACATTGTTTCTAGTTGAGCTGATACTCTCCTCTCTCCTCCCCACTAAGCAGGATTTCAGTGGTTCTCCTGGCTGCCCCTATACTCGCCACATGCAGCCACTGTCACTGCATGCCTCCCTACACTCTCCCCTCTTCTCTCCTCTCATCCTGTTGGCAGGCACACACTGCTCCTCCTCCGTGTCCTACTTGCTTCTGCTTCAGGTCCCCTGAAGGGTGAAACCGATGTCAGTCAGACCTCGATGGGGGAGGTGGGGGGACGGGACAGAGAGAGGGACAGTTGAACTGGTGGCAGAGGGTGCATGAAAAACTAGTTTTCATCAGACTCAAGTGTTTGAGGCTTCAAAGGCCACCAAGGGGCACAATGTGGTTTGAGTGTTTAAAAAAGGAAGTCCTGCAGTCTTAGAACTCAGTAGTGGTGTCTCTGCTAAATAGAATTAGGTTATTAATAAAAAGAAACATCCGCCTGAAACATTACTGTCTGATTCTCCTTGAAACTTGCACTGGCAGGGTGAGGACCATAGCATAGCCTTGCTGCATGTTTCACTGCAGGTGGCAATTTGTGTTTAATTTTAATTTCAATCCATCCAATTATTAGCTATATCCCTTTATCACCTATATCACCGTTCTATCACAGGGCTGATACAGACAACTATTCACACTAACATTCACACCTACAGGCAATTTAGAGTCATCAAGTTAACTTCACTGCATGTCAGGTTTTACTGCTGTATCACTTGGGTAATTGTTTGATTTGTTCCAATTTTTTTCACCATAGAGATGTAGGTAAGAAACCGAACCCCCCTCAGCACTTATTACAAACATACACATGTCTTTACACATTTCGCAGTGATAGGAGAATTTGTCAAATTAATATTAGTTTTATTTATCAGTTATCTCTGCACTGATATTATGAAATATTATTATGTTTTTTAATCCTTCATCCTTGCACTGTTTTGTAGCTGTTTTTGTCATTATTTAGTCAGTGTGTTCACGATTGATGGTTACAGTGTGATAGAGAGTAGCTGTAAATGGCCACAGATGCATGAACAAAAGAAATGTATTTATTTACCATCTGAATTCCTGGTATTCCACTTCATTTTTGTGTTAAAGAGAAAATGAACAAATTCAGATGTACAGACAATCAATCATGAAAAGGAAGCAATCTGGTTAATACAAACTAGAAAATCTACATAGAAATGGGGCTCTCTTTATTCACTCCCACTGCACTTTAGTGATAAATTGTTCTTGTTTCACTGTAGCCGAAACAATAAATTCACTCTTTTCAAAGTCTGATATAATACAATAATAAGAAAAGTATAAACTTAATTATTACCAAAAACAAATCATACACACCTAAGGTCCCTGGTTCATATCAACCTGAGTGTGGAGAGTGAAGTTTCCATGTTCGTCCTGTTCTTGCAGCAAATGCACGTGTGAGTTTGGTGACTTTGGATACTCTGGTTCTTCCCAATGTCCAAAGGCATTGAGTGCGTAGATGTGAAATGTGAGTGTGAATGGTTGTCTGCCTGTGTGTGTTGGCCTGGGATAGACTGGTGACCTGTCTGGGGTGTCCCAGCCTCTTGCTCAGTGACAGCTGGGATAGACTCTAGCCCTCCCACAACCCGGAACAGGATAATAGGTAAAGATAACGGATGGATGCTTAAAAGACAAAGATGATATACTCCCAGACATGAAAACTGAACCCTTAATATATACATGATGATGAAACTGGATATTTACTGTTTCACCTCCTACTCTATCAGACAGGAGATAGGAGATATCCTGAAGCTTTAACCTTCCACAGTCTTGTAGTTGAGAATTATTAGCAGCTACTTTAAGATGCTGGTCTGATACACAGCACGCTCAACACTGGCTGAAGTCCTTGAGAGGCTATTCTACACTCTGTGTTGCTGCTGTTGCTGTTGTGCTGTTTTGTTGCCGTCATCAGAACCCACAGCAGCCAACTCGCAAGGCAGAATGCAGCACCTTCCCTCCCTTCCATTGAGCTTACCTGAGATGAATTCCACCCCCCGCCCTAATCACAGCAGCAAGGCTTGTGTCACAGTGCTCAGGCTGACAAAAACGCACACGACTCTTCCCATGTTAAAGCACTCCCATTTTAATCCTCATCCTTTGAGTATACACACATATGTAAACACTCTCTCTGTGACTGACTCTTCTCAGAGGTTGATGCATCATTTCATTTCTCACCACCTTATAGCTGGGCAAAGTTTTCCTCATGTGTGATTTTTTTATTCCTCCATGAAAGAGTGTATTTTTTTTCCTCCATTCTGCATCCCTGTGACTTTAAAGCTTGCACTGCATCTGGAGCAATACATTGAGCAGGCTGGTGTAACCATTCAGTATGATTCATCTTGATACCAAGTCAGACTGTGAATCTTTCTTGGATGGGGTTGAACATTAGCCTGATGAAGTCTTCTTTGTAGAGCCTGCCCATCTCTTATGTCCTCTTTAATTTCCACCTGAAATTTAAAAGTGATTTTTGTTGTGTTTGAAATCTGTATTGTAACTTTAGGGTCCACATCAGCCCCTCACTGTCGAAAGCAACTTCAAGATAATGCGCTCCATATCTCCCTCTGATCAAAGGAATCTTATCCTCAGATTTTATCCTCATCACAAAAACTGAAAAACATTAGAAAAAAAATTAGATCAAGAACTAAAACCTGAATAATTAAACCAAATGTGTGGACGCATGCGTGGTTTCTGGTTTGGGGGCTGTTCCTTATGAACTTTGTCCTTTGCAGAATGGTAATTGTTAAATAAGCAAATGTTTAATTCATAAGTTTCCTCAGATCTATTATTACTTATATTAGCTTTAATATGCATTAAAACCATTTTCCCACCAGCCAAACCTGTGCTCTATCAGATGTGATGTTTGTGTGTGTGTGAGGGAGAGAGACAGAGAGAAAGAGAATGAGAGAGAGAAGACTGTACATGATAAAACAGGCACACAATACCGCGTTATTGAAGTCAGTACAGTCATGAGGAACAGCCTTACTCTTTTCGAGTGGACCTTTTGAAGCTGTCACCCAGTTACTGCGCAAAGGGCACTGTTTGACTGCTTGTTAGTCATCTTTGGGGTGTGTGTGTGTGTGTGTGTGTGTGGTACTCTCCCCTAGGGATCCCCTTCCTTTATCCCATTCACTTCAGAGCTGCTTTGAAGTTCCCTCTCAGAGGAGAGGTGAAGGGGAGGGAAGTGAGCAAGGAGGTGTTGAGACAAAGAGTGGGTGGAGGGAGAGCAGTGGAAATATTTTCATTTTGGAAGTGATGTCACAGTCTGTATAGTGACAAACTCAGAGAGATGGTCGATGCCAGAACAGCGGTGTGTGAGAAATTTGCTGCGCATGAAGACGGTCATGTAGCTGCTTTTGGTCAACTGATGAATAATAGAGGAGATCAGTGTCTAGTTCCATCAGCCTATGCAGGTGTACTTTTTAGTAGCGTGTGTGTATGTGTGTGTGTGTGTGTGTGTGTAATGTGTGTGGGTGGGTGGGTGTAAGGGCGAGAAGAATAGAGAGGCACAGTGAGAACAGCTGCTGTCCCCAACACACCCTTAACACAAAACCATCTGCCATGCTGACTCTGAAACACACACACACACACACACTATTTTTTCTTTAGCAAACACAAACATTAAAAATAAAGAGAAGAATACAATTAGATCTGTCAGTCTGTTTTCTTTCTATTTGCATTTTTCATTCTCAAATACATCTTTTTATTAAGTTGACACAAGTTTAATATTTCATCTATAAAATTGGGCTTGTATAAAATATCTAAAGATTTCAGAAGATTTTGCAACAGCAACACAATAAATTTTTATATGAAGTCAGGAGAACAGTGCCCCTAATTTTTGCAATATTGTGGAAAGATAGAAAATGAATCTAATTAACTTCCAGTGTGCGAAAGGCGTGGAATAAATGACTGAAGTAGTTTTAATTAGGAAGTTTGCTTTGTCCAAAAGCAATTTAAATTAGCCACAAAGCCAAACTTGAGCTCATCAGCTCTGCTGCAGGAGATTTATACACGCACACTTACGAAACCACATATAGTAAAAGCTTTATTGATGATAATGCTTTATGACACACAGCTTTGCAGCCAACGGCAGGAGTTTGTTGTGCAGTAAATGATTGTTTATGCTTTGCAGCATTCCTTGGAAAACCTACTAAATCCTGCAGCGGCGACAGATACTGTCAATAAAACAAAAAACCAAAAAAAGTGAGTGGGAGAAATGATCCTCTCCTCAGCCCATCCAGAGCTGTCATAATCCTGAGTCGGTGAGGTGGCAAGATGAGAACCTATGGAGCCTCTCTCACATGGGGAAATGAGACGAGGACTTAATAGTGGCTATTTGGGTCAGTTACTAACTTCTTGGTCTCTCTCACCCATTAAAACAGTGTTTAATATAATCCCTGTCTAGCCTCAGCTTGCAGCTTTTCTGGTCTATTTAAATCATGCTGAGTTTTACCACTTAAGTCTTTGGAATAAACATAACTTTAATTGCTCTGGACTATGTCAGTATTGTATTGGTTCACTGTGACTAAAATGTCATCATTGCTGCGCCGTACTGCACGTGTGGCTGAATTCCATTTATATGCCCTGGAGAGATGGGGCGGGGAGCCAAGGACACTGATAAATAAAACAGGAAAAGGTGATGCTGTGAGCAAAAAACTGTGCTGATAGGATGAATGCAGCAGTGACCTTTTCTATCTTTTATTCGCAGAGCATACTGGGAATTCATATCGGTCCATTCCCGCTGCAATCGTAGCACTGCCTTCTGCTATTTAAAACAGGCCAGACCTAAAATAACAGTTTGTTCCCTTTATCATCAGCTCAGAGCTGGTGCCCTGGTAGACTGACCTAAGTGTAAAATCTGTACATGTGTTCAGTTTATTACAGTCTTTGTGTGTCACAATCAAGCTGATGTGTTCAGACCAACCCATCAACCCACTCCTCCCTCCCTCCATCCTAGCCATACAGCTGTTACGTGAGAAATCAATTGTGCTCTCTCTCTGTGATTATGTAAAGCAGTGTGAATGTGTGTGTGGTGGCTGATGAATGACTCCCTCTTGAGCTCAGTGTATGTTGAATGATCATCCATCAGATTCCTCCACAGTCAGTCTTAAGAGTAAATGGCTCTAGTAAATGATACTGTGTTTAATAGAAAGACCAGTCACAACTACTTCTCCTGCAGATTGACTTTTACTTTACCCTTTGATTCTTCTCATAACTTAGCTCACTGCCTGTTTACCATTACCTGGATGGTATCTTATGGCATAAAGCGACTTTAGCAATAAAAGGCTATGTTTAGACACATTGAAACACTATTATAAAGGACTTGATTAGAGTGTGTTCATGCCAGTAAATGGCGAGTTATCAGTCATAAGTAGCCCATAGTCATGGTTTAGTATGTTGCCTACTAATGGCGGCATAGTTATTATCAGAGTTATGTGGTAGGTTACAGACATCCAGTGCCCATAGTGAATATCATAATCACTGATGTAATGTAAAACCACCTAAGTTTTTGTTTTGGATGGATAGGTGAGTGTGTGAAAGCACAGGACTACTCATCAGTTCATTTGTCGTTGCAAACCCTTGTTACTTTAGTCATCTTATTTATTACTTATTTTATTTATTTCTTTTGCCTGTAAAATAAAATAAAATAAAATAAAATAAAATAAGTTTAAGATTATTGTTTTCTCATTATATTAATAATTAAAATATAATCACAGTGATATTATGGTTCTTGACATGTATTTGCAGTCCCAGATAAGTAGATAAACATGTGGTTTGATTAATACACACCCAGTCATCAGCATATGTATGTACTTTGACTAAGCTTCTGGTAAACTTTTTTTTTTTTTTTTTGTGATTCTACAGTTACTATAAAAAGAACAGTTACAAAATAAAATGAACCAGTATATTATTTTGTTCAACAAATTTCTCTGAGTCTTAACACAAGCTTGATTATGTTGTTTTTCAAAAAACATCACTCAGTTCCTTTAAATAATGAGACCCCCCGCTGTGTCTGGGTATTGTACTCACTGTACTACCAACTTTCTTGCAAACACAAATTGGCGGCAGGCATGACTTAAATTGGGCAAAAATAAGTCACTTGTAGTGGATGGGAACAAACTGAATACAGGACAGGAAACATCTCTTGTTTGTAAAATCATGTCCATAACATACAGTGAGTTTTTAAAGGCAGAGACTGCAGAGAGGGTTGTGCTGTTCAAACTGTTGTGTGTATCTATTGGTAACTCTTCCTCTACTGAGAGAGAGTGTACAGGTAATGAATATGGATAGCGGATAGTGAATTATTTAGGAGCTCCATTTGACAGTGTCTGGCAGACACAGACACAGACACAGACAGTGAATTCAAACCTGATATTGGACCAATATGCAAGCAGGGAGAGATATCAGGTGACAGCTAATACCAAGCTCTGAATCTGCTGCTCAGCAGAACCTGTCTGTGCTAAGATTCACTGCCATATAACTAAGAATAAGCAGTGTGAACAGATGGTTAAATGCTATAGAAATCTTCGGCAGCATTAAAACATCGCTTTAGAAATAAACCTTTAATTTATAAAAACTGGTCATTGCCCCTTAGTTTAGGTGTATACCGAAATGGTGTGAGACTGCGTATATTCAGGGACCATCTGGCTGGATGAAGGTCAAATGGGATGTGGGGTTTCTGCAGACACGTTGAAGGATCTTTTGTGGTTGAGTACTACATCAGGCAAGGTGAACTAACATCGCTGCTCTCAACACAGGACAGCCTTTTGTCCCTTTTTAATTTTTTCCAGACTTCTTTCATCACTTTGATCCAGCAACCACAAGCAAATGCTGAGACTAATTGTATCTGCTTACAGAATGAAAGCATTGGCAGCATGGGGAGACCTGTTCATCAACTGTTTAGTTGTGGTGATTTGATTTGGTCTACGCTAGTAAATAAAGCTGGACAGTGACTGAGTGCTTTGCCTCTAGTGCTTAACTTGAAATCAGTTTGGAACTACATGTCTTTCACACAGTTTATAGCTGTTTAGCATTTAATTCTTAATACAGACGGAAAAATCCAACTACTACAACTACTCCATTATATTTAATTAGAGTTACTAGTTCCTTGAAAGGTTTAGATACATATAAATACATGATAAGTTTTAAAGATACTATTTATTGTATTTACAGTTGGAACCAGAGGTCCCCCCTTGCTTTGGAATCCAATGTATGTGAGGTGTTAGCAAAGAGATGTACTGGTACATTACGATTTTCTGGTGATCTCTGGATCATTTTTGATTGGGAAATATTATAGGATATAATATAAATGTAAATATAATAGTAGCAGTTTGTTAGCTTCACTTCTTTTTTTCAGCATTACTGTGCTAAGGTTGTATTCTGTTGGTTTTATTACCAGAACGTATGGTTTTGTTATATTGGCTTTTAGAAAGGGCTTGATTTGTCCTAGACTTAGTAAAATCCAAAAATTACCAGAACATGTATTTAATCTGAACACCTGCTGTATCGGTATTCTGCTTGTTTTTCTCACTTGTGCTCTCTTACAAATAAAATAAGTAATTGTGTTATTTCAGCTCAGTGCTTGCAGAGTAGTTTTATCAGTTAAAAAAACACAAATACATATCTTATTTTTGCAGATTAAAAACACTTTTTCTGGACCCATTTTGCCTATATGA
The DNA here is from genome assembly GCF_033026475.1 of Channa argus. Taxonomy (NCBI): domain Eukaryota; kingdom Metazoa; phylum Chordata; class Actinopteri; order Anabantiformes; family Channidae; genus Channa; species Channa argus. Next base: position 5,416,020 of record NC_090220.1, on the reverse strand, counting down.
TATCATAAAATAAAACTACTCCATTCTGTAATCAAATCGATTTTTGTTTCCATGTCCAGTCACTACCTGCCCAAAGCATTTTCAGCTGGGGTGGCTTTGACTGCTAAAACTCAGTAGGAGTATGTTGTTTGTTTTACAATTTTATTATTTATCTGCAGACTCATCGGGTCTTTCACAATTACACTGTTTTAAATAAGAAATAATAATGTTAGGAACACTGGAGGGGGGAGTACAGTCATCATACTTTGCAGATGTGTGTTGTCTCCAATACTAGTTTTAATTTACCTGCATAACTGCACACTAGACATTGTGTATATTTCATTTGAGTCGGTGCTGTTCTCTTCAGTTTACCTCCTTTATTTACACATGTACACACAGTAGCAATTCTGTTATGGTGGGTTTTTTTTAGTGGTTCACTATGAAAGTTCCCCCACCCTTGATTTCATAAGTAATTTAGACTTCTGCAATCAGTAGAATTTGCACTTCAGTCTTAAGTAAAATTATGCCTTTTCCAGTGTTTTATGCTAATAGGCTGATTAGACTAGATAAAATCAGCTTCCAGTTGTGGCTTCTGCCAGAAAGGCAGTAAGCCCTTCTGTATTTTCACAGTCGAACTCCTATAAAACAAGTTCAGCTTTATGCACATACATATGAATATTAGGCTCAAGAGAAAAACGAAAAGCACACTCATAATGAGCAAACCAACAATTGAGCCAATAAAACCAAGAGACTGCCATAGAGAACGCACATTCAGTGAAACAAAACCGTTGTGGAGCTCAAAAAGGCCAAGCACCAGCAGTGCTGTGGAACAATTCACCCAGCAGAGCTCAGCACTTGTGAACATTTATGGACCTTGGCTGACAATTTCATTTTAGGAGAATATTTGGCTTTGTTGCTCTCTGAGGACCCTGTTGTTGGAAGCAGATGCATGAGGCATGGGGTGAGAGGATGTCGAGGCATGACTCCCCTCCGTGGCTGCTGCTAAGCCCTTGTTACTCAGGTGGTGATAGCAGGCAGGAGCTTCTGCAAGAAAATGGAGATAAAGTAAGACATTTTACTATTGCTATTCTATTTGAGTCAGAGCATTTCTTGTTGGCATTACACCGCTGCTATTTACCACAGGGACCCACTTATATTAAACAATCTGATAAAAGAGATGCACTGACAGCCTTTCTATGTCTGAGGCTCCCAGTGGCCATAAAAGAGCTTTTGTCGACTCCTATTTTGAACAGTGGTATTGTGAAGACCAGCTTTCTTAGCAATAAGAAGTTACAGGCTTTATGGGCTTCTTACATCAGCAGTGTAGGCCTTATAAAGTAGTTATTTGATACTCTAATTGTTTTTTAGCGGGGAGAATATGTGGCCATGCTCATAAGAAGAGTGATATAAAGAGTTCACAAGAAAGATCAAAACTAAATAGAAATCTATCTCTTAAAAAACTCTTTTTAGGCTATTAATAATTTCTTTCAAGTCAAGTCAGCTTGTTTGTATGGCCCTTTTCATACATGAAGGTGTTCTTTGTTAGTAAGACAGATCTGCATGGGGTATATTTCAAGAACTGTCTTTCTAACTGGCAGAAAGGGTTTGGTTGAAATGGGTGCCAGCTGGAGATCTTTTCAGACATGAAATTGGCTCGACCAGCATGAAGTTCTACATAGCACTTTACCTGCTTGATCCTTTGAAAAGTAAAATAGAGAAGAAAAAAAATCCTGCGTGTTTTTTCAGAAGAATGCATTTCAGCAACAAATACAACACACCACAGCTCCACATAGCATCACCCCGTGTAAGTTCTCTTTTAGTGAACTTTGTTGTTTAAGTGACCCTTGCCTCCTCCAGAGCTACACTGCAGGAAAGGTGTCTGCTCTTTACTTGCTCAGTGAGGGCAGGTGGTCTGTGGATGCCAGGCTGCGGGCAAATGAAGACCAGTGCCAAACTGTTCTGCACGCTGTCCTGTTCCACAATGGCAGTTTTACTCTCAGCCTATAAAGCAAGGAGAAGGCTTATGCATAGCAGTCTTTTGCTGTTTTTCAGAGCCTTGTCAAACAGAAGTGTCTTTCTTCTTCTACACATCTGACTCTTATCACTATTGTATCCTTCAACCCCATCGTTTACCAGCACAGTGTAGAGCAGATTTTTTTTTGCTGGGTTTAACAGGGTCAGCTGTCAGGGGAAATTTCATGGCTGTTGCCTTTTCCATTAAGGAGAAACAGGAGAATCTACCTCCCTGGGGACATGCAGGTAGAAGCTGTGGACCATGAACCCTACTGGCTCTTATAAAGCTCATGTTATGAATTAGGAAGCATGGGAGGTCATACAGCTCACTAAAGACAGATAGAGAGCATCACAAAGGTCTATATTCAACCCCTCTGCAGCCCAGTGATGAATATACAGGGCATGTAGGTGGACACAGCAGTCAAGGCAATTGTCCATAGCCTTATAGCTTTGGCAACTGTGCAGTTGTTACAAGGATAGGGTTTGTAAGGATGTTAGCCATTTATTCAGTGGGAACAAAAATAATTACCAACAAAAAGCAGGAAGTGTGAGAGATGAATAGGGTTAGAGTGAGTATGTTCAGAAAGAAATGGATCTGTGATCTAGTTATTTTAAGGATAAGTGTGTTAGAATTTGACAGAGAATTTCTATTCATACTGCCAGTCGTCCTGCATTACTTCAGACTCTGGTTACAGAGAGCTGTCAGTAACATAAAGCAATAGAAAGGTGTTTTAGTATTGTAGCTGAAATGAGATGTATGTTATATAAATTTTCAAGATACAGCCAGCAGAGGATTAGCTTAGCATAGCACAAAAACAGGAAGCAGCAAGTGTGGCTGTGTCCAAAAGGTAAATAAATTAACTTACTAACACCTCTAAAGCTTACTAATTATATTATTTTCTTTATTTAATCCATCCAAAACATGTAGAGTAAATATAACCTTTTTTTTTTTTTTACAGAGGGTTATGTGCTAGACTGTTTCTTTGCTAAGAGATGTTGCCAAGCAACCAGTGGAGATTCCAAGAAGTTTCTGCTCTCAGCCAAGAAGAAGTCTGGCATAACACTCGTCTGTGAAATGCCAAATTATTGTTTTACACTCTTATTACAGATTTATCTATATCATGTAAGTTTGCTTTAAATGTGCTGGTAGATTTTACTAGCACCCAACAGAGCAACTGTTTCTGGCCTTAATGCTAAGCTAACTGGTATGTTAAAATGTCACTCTACCTAAATCTACAATGATTAAGGTGACACACATCATGTTAAAGGAGTCATTCTGATCATTTTTTAATTTGGCAAACACAGTGACAACTCTTAAAACTCTTATAATTTAATCTGAGGCAATCCAGAAACTTTGTTGAATTAAATTCTGGAAGGGATTTCAACTAGCAGCCTCATTAAATCCAGTGGCAACAAAACTACCAACCATTTGTTTGTCAGTTCATTCCCAGAAGAACCCAGTTATTTACTGAAATGTGTACTTCATTGCAGAGAGAAAGTCTAGCGTTTAGATGACAGGATCTGCAGTGAGCTAGCTTTAGAGTCAGGGAGCTGAAATGACCAGAGCAGACTCCTTGTGATGCTGGATTCAAAACCCCAGCAAAAGCCCCAGTAGATATCAAAAAGCATAGTTACACATTTTTACAGATGACCCATTTTCTAAAACATTTATACTTTTTGTAAATATATTTCCTGTAAATGTCAAGAATTGGTCGTTTGAGTCCAACAACATCAAAATAAAACTATTCCCATTTGTTGTGTGTTTTTCTTTGAAGATTTCAATTGAGGAATCCAGATATTTGACTAAATTGTTCAAAACTCTTAACACTTATGACCCGATCAACATAAAATAAATCGTAAAACTCAATTCGAATTTTAATTCCTATTATTGTATAACCAATATAATAGACATTACACAGAAACCCAAACCCGGTGTAATCAACTGAGAAAGCTGTCTACAGGCAGTATTTTAACATAATCTAAATCATAATGATGCACTGTTATTATCAGTATGTTTAATATTCTAGACTGTAGATTATACATAGAGTGTAGAGCCAGTGTGTGGTGTCTGAAAGGTCATCATGGCTGATTGGGGCACATTTTCTATGTGAAAAGAGTAAGAGAGACTAAGGCTCAGCAGGGACTTAAGCCAGAGAGCTGTGCAGGAAACAGATGGCATTGGTACAGGGAGTGGGGGCGGGAGGTGAAAAGATAGACTCTGTGCCTGGCCAGAGGATATTACAGCAAGCCTGGACAAACTCATTCTCTGTCCCCTGTCTCCCAGGGGAATAATAAGTCCATCATGGCTGCAGCCCATATGGGGAACTACAGAAGGGATGTGGTACTGAGCGTTGATACTGTAACTGGTTTGCCATTTTGTTTTGTAATGTCTCGCTTTGGCTCTCCAGTGTTTGCAGACTGTGTTACTGTTGAAGATGCTATAATCCAGTCACTCTGTAGAGTAATTGAGGGCAAAGGAAGAGAGTTAGACAAAAGTGAGGGTGTTGGACCAGTAAGCTCATATTAAAACCGCAAGTGTTCATCATTTAGGTTATTTTCACATGAGCATAGGCAAACAGGTGACCATGCTTATGACTGGGGCAAAACCAGAAAGAAATCCCACCAATCTGATGTTATTTCTCTATTATAGCCTCTACTGGACATTTTACCCACCACATTTTCTGAAATAGTTTTCCAACAAAGCCTCTAGCCTTCTGTGTAGCTGCTACTGCTGCTGATGTGTAAGTATCGACTGTGTCTGGAGCTCTATTGGTCTCTGTGACATTTCTTGTATTCATCACCTCCAGTGTGGCCAAGGGCTGTGTCTAACCTTTGAGGCGCCAAGTATTAATCCACCAGAACAACAGCAGCCAGCTCACCTGACCTTTATGAGTGTTTTCACAGACCCCCCCCCCCCCCCCCCCCCCCCCCTCCTCCCCCTCCTCCCCCGCTGACTAGTGCTGACAAGCTATATCTGCTACTGTTCTCGGTTCCCCAGGGAGGTGGCTTGGCTCCGCAGTCTGTCTCTAGGTATAGGCCAGCAGACATGGACTGCAGGGAAGAGCAGACAGTGCAACTTGACTTACAGGCAGTGAAGAAACATACATTTACTGCAAATAGGACAGGCGCTCCTTTCTGTTAGTCTGTTCTTATATCACTGTCGCTCTGAGTGTGTGTAACAATTAACATCCAATCAAACCTATAAAAAGTGTATTTTTACTACAGCAGTTTTTAATCAGCTGCATATGTCTTCACATCAGCATTGAAACACCTAAACTGAACACCACCTCCAAGTGACACAGGCTCCTTCATGAATGCGCTTCTTGCTGGTATTAATAGGAACTCTGAGCTGGAAATGGGAGGAGATTCTTTAGTCAATCATTGACCAATTAAAATGGATTAGAATATTCTTGAAAAAAAAAAGCCAATTTTCTAACCTCACTTAACTTTACTTTAAAAAAAGCCTTAATGTTTCTCAAATGACTTTGAAATGACTTCTGGCAAGGAGATACTTCCACTACCCCTTACTGATAAGTTTGCCTTGCTGATCAGCTAAGTTCATGGACAGAAATGATCCCAGATTGCTTCCACATTCCAATTTGTTGTTTTGCTGTTGTTTGTACAGAGGCTGAGGATTATAGCAGGATGCCTCCTCTGAAAGGTGCCTTAATCCTGCTTCCAGCTTGCAGATTAGAAGCCTCTGCTTTTTGAAGATTTTACTCAATATCAGCTCTTTCCTCTAGCATGTAAACACATTTCACCACTGATTATCCCACGGAATGTGCTTTGGACCCTAAAAAGCCCTCGTGTGATATTAAAAGGATCACCGCAGTCATACATGCAGGCATGTATCTCTTCCAGAGGCAGTGCAGGGGACCCTCTGTTAGTGTTGGAATATCTGTGACTAGCATGCAGCTCTTTTTTGACAGATGGCCAGAAGAGATGTGGAAGCACAGACAGGCGGAATGTCCACCGTGACATTATGGTTTTTCTCATGTTATCTCCCTTTCGCCACAGCCCAGTTGCTTCGCACATTGACGCTGATAGAGCAGCACCATAGATTGAGATGTAACAGCAATGGGTACAGCAGAGAAGGGAGGAGTGACTGATCATTGACAGAGCTGCTACGTTTTTTTAAAACTCTCTCAAGCTCTAGGGTTGATGGGTGTGCACATTTTGGCATGCGTGCACCCCTCTGCATACTGCAGGGCAGTGAGGTGTGTGAGCAACTAATGACAGATGGTCATCATCACTGTCATCGGACATTATCAGTCATCAGCATAAAGATATGCCTCTGAGCGTTTCTCTTCTCCACCTCTCTCTTCTGATGAAAGCCTGCATCCAATTTTGAGTTTTGCATTTCTGGTGAGAGCCATTAATGAAAACTACCTGTCAAAACAGTGCTTTTGACAGGTTGACCTTGATTCAGTGGAAGCTATCTTTCCTCTAGCATTAGGTAATCACTGTGTGTCTCCTTGATATGAAGAAATGCTTCCTTATCATGACAGCCAGGACACCTGTGGGTGATTGTGTGGAGGGGAAGGGGGATGGGGGCACCAACCAAGTCACCAAAATGTCAGGGAAAATGTCAAAACCTTCCCTAATCATTCTTTTGCAGTGCAGCATCAGTCTTCCTGATCTGTCACCAGTTTGTCCCAAAGAACAAGCGTCACAGATTTTAGATTAGATTCACAATTTTTACACACACAGAATGGGGTAGAAATACAGTAAATGTACATAGTATAAGGATGGAAAGTGCAGAATACAGTTCTGTCACTCTGCGGTGGATGCACTCTCCTTGAGGGCTCAGAGATCAGGTGGCAGTAGGTGAAAATATGTTTGTATATGTGTGTCTTATCTTAGTGAGGAGAAGGGCAGTGTATGACAGGCAACACAGTATAATCCCACTGAAAAGCCTCCACTAGTGACACCTGTCCTCGCGCATATCTTTGTCTGGCCTATTACTGTAGCAGAAGCCAGCAGCGGGACCCGAATCTAGATATCATCGGCCGACATCTCTAATTGGAACTCACATGCACACGATGCCCCTGTTTATTCGTATAGATGATTACATCCACAAGCAGCCAGCTGTGAAATAGGAACCTTTAAACTTCAAGCTGGTCATCTCCAGAAAATTTCAATGGACAGGCCACATCCTGTGTTTATTCCCAGTTTTTGACAAATGCACAGGCAAGCCACAGTGATTTATACTGAGGGACTTGTGCTGCGGAAATAGAAAACATAAGCACAGATACTAAAAAGCATTTTTACTATAATCATAATTAAACAACCTCAATTAAATACATTTCTCACAAAATGATTTTAAGAGGCACACAGTGGAGAACAGTGTTTAGCAGACAGATATATAGCCGTTGTCTTTTTTTCCCCTTCAAGATGGAACAAACCTTTTGCAATGTGCTGGATTTATAAAAGCACACTGTCCAAATTAATTTGAAATGGAATGTCAGCGTTGCCTTGGAGACACGCTGAGGTGGAAGCTTACCACTGTAACTCACCTGAGCTGTCATAGGAACGGCCGCCTCTGCGTTTTTAGGAATGTAATAGTGATGTTATTGTGGGTCGTGTTGAAGAGGGTCGAAAATATGAAGATGCTTTGGGGTTATCATTGCAATTGATTTGCAAAGCACTACTTTGTGTGTATTTGCAACACATACTATATTTCACGACAGAACACTCTCATGTCACACTATGCATCCACTTCAATGTGCACACACACATGCAGAACATCACTAGAAATTAGTCACACAGCCATGAATGCCCACTCATTTATAGTTTTTAGACAATTTGCAAGCCGTTTTAATGTATTTTGATGTATCTTTTCTACCATTGTAGGCATGGTGTGTATTAATTTCCATACATGACAAATCTTGACACTTGGTGCAGTTGTATAATAAATTAACCTTTATATCTGCATTGATCTTGGTCAAGGTTCCTCTACTGTTTCTGATAATTCGTTTTCTTACTGGAATGACTGGAAACCAGTAGCCACATACAGTGGTAGGAAAATGCATTAAAAATGTATAAAAAAGTATACATTGCAGTTAAAGAGCTAAAAGCTGCAAACATGTGTTTTTCTAGGAATGCACAGTAGTTAATTTGTTTAGCCTAGTCCAATGTGGTGAACAAGGAGGTCTGCCTAATAAATCATATAGCTATCATTCTAATTAGCTCATTGTTGCCGTGTTGTTGGTCATTGCTGTACTTTATCTCACCTCTCTCTGAGGTTTTTCTGTCTAATTAAGAAGAAATGCAAGTTCAGCTTGTTAGATACTGGCAACATTTCTATACTTTCTATAGTAGCTTGTTCATGTTAGCTATCTTGTTTCAGCAGTTACTAGTGCGCCTTCGATTTTTTAAAAATTCTTCTCTCATTTTATGTCTCATTTTGCACAAACTACCATATGCATCCCCATTATTTTTTTTTCTCTTTATCTGATGCAGCCTGGTATATAACAGCCACAGAGCAATAATACACAGTATACTGTACTTGTTCAACTTTGTATCTTTGGCCAGCAGGCCTACTGATCCTCGCCCAATACGGGCCTAACTTTTTTACAATCTTTTATCTGCCTCTATTTCCTTTTGGGGCCTTAACATGAGCGCTGATGAAGAAAAAAATGCATCGGATTTGCATGCAGGCTCATGGCTGTAGAGCCCTGGGCTGGCAGCTATGAATGCCATGACTCAGAGGACAAGCCAACAACTCATGCCTATTATAAAGTCTGATTCACCCTGCTGCATAGAGCAGCAATGGCCGTCAGAGCATCTGTATGTGCCTGTAATGTAATTAATGACATTACAGTAATTACTGCATTCCGGGATTTAATCCATCTCAATAGAAGCTGATGTGAAAGTGGAATTAAGCTGGATCGATCCATGGCTGTGATTAGATAAAAGCCTTGATATATTGAGATTTTTTGTAGTGCTTAGCAGACAGGACATATTAACGTTCAGAATTTTATTACCATAGCAACCAGTACACAAGTTTAATTTCTGAGCATTAATAAAACCACATTATGAAAATAAATAGCTAGCAGCAGACACAAGCATAGTTATGGCTAATATTATAAATATCAGTAATCCATCAATTATATTTAACCTCTTTTTAAGGATGGAGGGGACTGGAGCCTATCCCAGCTGTCACTGGGTGAGAGGCAGGATATCCCGGACAGGTTGCCTTAGGGCCAACACAGATTTACAGTGACTAATTAACCAAAATGCATGTCTTTGGACTGTGGGAGGAAACATCAGTACCTAGAGGAAATTGACACAAGCATGTGGAGAACATGCAAACCCCACATAGAAAGGTTGCACCTGACAGGTAGATTTGAACAGGAGAGCTTCTTACTTTGAGACAGCAGCACCAACCACTGAGAATGTCTTTTAATAAATGGTTTTACATGGTAGTTGTCCTTGTCTAACCTCAAACCCTTTTTCTATTTCTATCTTATTGGCAAGAAAACGTTTGGAAACACCTGCACACTTATTTATTTTTGTTGTCTTTTGTTGCTTTTATTGAATCAAAATTGGTTTGGTGGTTTGATTTAAAAATTGCTGGTTCAAAATTAATCACAAAATTAATTTTTAAGCAAATTTGAGCCCAGAATATTGGTCAAATGAAACTGTGCATGGTAAACTACATGGTAACTGCCTGAAAAATCCAATCGCAAGATTTTCAGCTATCTGGTCAAAGTGTTAATATACCATACTTAATGGAAGTTTTATGTGAAGCTTTGGAGATTTTAAGTAGAATTTGGTGAATTTGACACAGATCACATTTGGGAGAGGTGCAGTGCTTTGGTCATCATTTCTCCTCACATCACTGCCAAATCATGAGTGTGCTTTAATTTACTAGCTAGCTTATCGGCGATATTTGAAATCATGTTGGTGTTGTTTAATACTTGCTAACCTGTAACTTATAAAATACTCAGGCATCTTCTTTTAACTGTGGTATAGTTTGGTCTTTGAGAGGGAAGAGGCTTGAAAACTGTGTTTGTTGACGTACTTTTCAGTTGTGTTTTAACCAGAATTGGTATTGATTAGCACTAAACAATCAGCTAAATGTAAAGTTACTCCACTGACATGTTAAACACTTTGTTAAAAAAACAGATAATTTGTCACATTCACACCGTATAAATTAGACTGGCAGGCTGCAGCTTATGTCTGTAAAGGTTAAAGGAGACTTTAGAAGGCTGATGTAAGGAGTATTAATACTGTATGATAATGAAAAGAGGGCATACACTTCGTTTGTAGTGCAAATCATTAATATTATTTCTTCGTGAAGTTATAGTGAAGTTATTAAGCGGAGGTAGGGGCATCGAATGAAAAATAAATTACCCAGTCTCTGGTTAACCTGAAATGGGAGATTGTGGACACTTATTATCAAACACACTGCAAACATCTCTACAGTAAATTAGATTTTGATCAATTTAAATTTGTTACAGAAATAGAAAGTTAATATGTGGTAGTCAATGCTTATATTCCCTGAACATAGAGTTTACTAGTTCTGGGAAATGGGCAAGCATTAATGTGGAACCCCTGAATAGGTTTAAAATTGTATGGTGTGCACTTGAGGCTTGCAGCAAAGATGCAGAAGGAAACACTGAGCTGAAAGGGAGAAGGGCAGGGGCTTGTTCTTCCAAAAAGGAGTTAGTTGTTGTAGTTAGGCCTGCTTTCCACCAGTGTGGCTTTCACGGTAGGCTGCGGTAAAATTCTTAAACACAATTAGAAACCATAAAGACAATCCATAATTTGAGAAATACAGAATCATCATGTTTTCCTCAGTATCAGATTAATTTATTGAGAGTTGTTGCAGTTAGTGCTGAAACATGCACATTATATATTTTTCTACTTAGCTTTAATTTAGTTAGGTTCCAGTTCTCTTGACCATGCAGCCTAGACTACGCAGCAGCCTTCAACAGAAATGGATCTGTTATTATATTATTCTTTGTTTTTGTATGTATGTTCATATAGTAAACTTACAAGCGATACACTAAGAAAGACAAAAATATTTCTACTGGATATTAATAAATCTTTTAAACATGTCAGAGGGCCAAGAAACCATCTAATTAGTTGATGCAGGAGACACTTGTACACATGGACATGGCACATAAGGCTGTAGCTATAAATAAGAATGTGGTGTCTCCATCAACATGCCAGATTTATTAAGAACTGAAATGCATTGTTGGCTCTGCTCCATTTGGAGTCATATGTTATTCTCCCGCAGCAGATGCTGCTGGAGTATTACAATCTTGGAACTGAATGTGTCTTCTGTCAACTGGGGGCAGGGAGTAAGAGACAGAGACCCTGATCTCAATGTTTATCTTCTATTTAAAAGCTTTAGTAATGAATGGATACAAGTTTACCCTTAGCTTTCATCTGGGCCTTTGCCAGAAAACGGCTTTACCAATGCCCAAAGTCCATCTTATTGTTTGGCGCCATTCTAATGATGTGGCTCTGTGGATCGCAGTGTTAGTCAGTCTGCACTTTAGGCCAGAGTGAAATATATCAACAGGTTCTTGTTAAATTACCCCAGAAAGGGGCTTAGAGGTGTATGGTTACAGTTAGATTTATGTTTCTGTGTTGAATTTTTTATTATTATTTTTTTTGCCACTGTGATTTGTTTTTTGGTGTACAACAAACAATGCTGACTGAAAGCTGAGCAGATCATGTTGGAGTTGGAGTGACCAGCAGTGAACAGTTCCTTTTACTAAAATTACTGTAAAACAAAAAAGAGACAAGGGGTGAAATGGTCGATGTGACCACTGAACTGATTCAGGCAGAGGGACAGAGTGGACCCATTTCAGTTGTTTCTGTCATTCAGCCACAATTGTCTTTGTCGTCACAACATGAAGTTAAATTTCTGGGAAGTTGCCTGTCAGAATACATAAATCAAGCCTCATGGAGGATCAATTGGATGTACCCTCATGAAATGTGGTGCAGATATTTATGTTCACCTCAGAATGAATTATAATATGGTTGCTCATTCTCAGAGTTTTTATTTTTTGCATTAATCAAGTCAAAATTAATCACCAGTACATTTAAGGAATTTCTTAAGCTTAATACAGAATTTTCAATGCAAACAGGCTGATGTAGCAAGGGGCCGATCCAGAGGGGTCCCCTGGGATGGCACTGGCCCATACTCAACTATTTGTTATTGTTTTTGACTGTTTGGAGTTGATAGATGAATTATGTATTTGGCATTTCTGTTGACTAACAAACAGTGACCATCACCTATTGATATAACGTTTTCTTTTGGCTGCTGTCATTAGCTGTTGCCACGGTGGAATATGTGTTTCTATTTCACTCTGTGTCTTTAAATACCTCTCTAGACACGCTTCTCTGTCCACTCCACCCTGCCACATTTCCCATTACTTTGAACAGGTGACCCTAGGTATTGAAACTCACCCACCTTCACCACTTCTGTCACACCCTCTCTCTCGTTTATGCACGTGTAGTCTGTCCTGCTTCTTCTGACTTTCTTTGCTCTTCTCTTGAGTGTGTACCTCCACTTTCCAGGTTTATCTCAGCCTGCTCCCTACTTTCACTACAGATCACAATGTCATCTAACTCTTGTTTGACCTTGTCTGTCAATCTGTCCATTGCCATTGCAAATGGCATTCCTACCAGACAGCTAAAAGCTGAAATGTTGAACTCTTGTCTCATATTCATCTTTTGATGTCAGACCCAAATATTTTCAGTGTACAGCAAAAATAAAGGATTCGGCCTCACTGTTCCAATACGTTTGGAGGGGAGTGTATATACTCTATCAATATGTAATAAAACTAGCTTCAAAAAACCCAAAACTTTCCTTGAACATCGGCTTTATGAGGCTTGTATCGTGAAAATATGCTTGTTACAAATTTAACAAATATCTTTGAGCTTTGTTGTTATTTACAACACTTGCTATAGTTATTGAACGGCAGTAACCACAAACACGTAAAGTGTCAGTATTTCAGATTGCATATTTGTTTTGCTTGTTGTTTGACAGGCCAGTTGGAAATTAATGTTAGTGTAGTGTTTTAGAATTAGCAAAAGCATTAATACCGGAAGATTAAGTAGACTGCCTGACCTATGTCAGTAAACCTTCTGTAATTGCATCTCATATTCCTCACTGTTTATATACAGTCATGGCCAAAAATACCAGTACCCTTGCAATTCTGTAAATTCTGAAAATGCAACCCTTCTCTCAGAAAATTGCACCAATTTTGGTATTCACGTGCTTCATTTTGTTGTTTGCACTGAAACAACACAAACAGACAAGAAAAGTCAAACTTGATAAAAAATGCACACAGAACTGGACAAAAATGGACTGGACAAACTTGTTGGCACCTTGTCAAAATTGTAAGAAATAATTGCTTTTCAAGCATGTGACGCTCCTGTAATTTGTATTTAGACACACCTGTGGCAAGTAACAGGCGTGGTAATCTCACTTGCAACCAGTGAAAATTGAGAAAAGCTGACTCAACCTTTGTGTTGTGTATCACACTGAGCATGAAGAAAAGAAAGAGGTGTCCGTGGATTTGAAAGAAAAAATTGTGGAAAAACATGGAAAATCTCAAGGCTACAAGTACATCTGCATAGATCTTAATGTTCCTGTCTCCACTGTGCGCAATATCATCAAGAGGATTACAGCCCATGGAACTGTAGCTACCCTCCCTGGACGTGGACAGAAGACAAACATTAATAAGAAAAATTACAACAAAGGATTTTTCGAATGGTGGATAAAGAACCGTCATTAACTTCCAAACAAATTCAACCTGATGTTCAGACACAGGGTACAACAGTGTCAGCTCACACTATCCGTCGCCATCTGAATGAAATGGGATGTTTTGGTAGCAAACTCAGAAGGACAACGACGGTGAACAAAGGCATAAAAAGGAAGACTGGAGTTTGCCAAAACTTAAGTGACAAAACCACAATCTTTCTGGGAGAATGTTCTGTGGACAGATGAGACAAAAGTAGAGCGTTTTAGTAAAGGACATCATGGTCCTGTTTCCAGAAAAAGAAATGAGAGTTTTAAAGAAAATAACACAGTCCCTAGAGTCAAACATGGTGGAGGTTGAATATATTTTGGGGTTGTTTTGCTGCTTCTGGCACTGGATGCCTTGACTGTGTGAACGGTATCATGAAATCTGATTATTACCAAATAATTTTGTGGAGCAATGTAGTGTCCAGTGTCAGAAAGCTGCATCTCTACCAGAGCTCATGGGTCTTCCATCAGGACAATCACCCACAACACACTTCAAGAAGCACTCAGACATGGTTACAATCAAAGCGCTGAGAGTTCTGAAATGGCCAGCAATGAGTCCAGAGCTGAATCCCATAGAATACCTGTGGACAGACCTCAAAACAGCAGTTGGGAGAAGGCGTCCTTCAAATCTGAATGACCTGGTTTGCAAAAGAGGATCCAGAATTCCAGTAGAGAGGTGTAAGAAACTCATTCATGGTTACAGGAGGTGATGGATTTCAGTATTTTTTTCCAAAGGAGGTGATACCAAATATTAAGCTATCCAGTGCATTTTTCTGGTTCTGTGTGGAATTGCATGAGATTTAAATTTTCTTCACTGTTTTTTTGTGTTGTTCCAGTTCAAACAATAAGCCAATAAAAGAATAAGCATGTGAATACCAAAGAATTTGCAACTGCAACAACTTTCTGAGAGAAGGGTTGTATTTTCTGACAGAATTGCAAGGGTGCTGATAGTTTTGGCGACGGCTGTAGGATGTGTTTTCAGGGTCTGTTGTTTTCTCAATGATATACTTCACATTTTAACAGTGCAACAAACTGCAGTACACAGAGTGTTTAATCTAAACAGAGATGATACAACATAAAACAGCTTTGAGAGTCAATAAACCACCTTGGAGTGTCCTTTTACACCCCAGCTGTTAGATGCTGAAGTGCTTTTTGAGGTACCAGAGAAGCAAAACCAATAAACACGGCTGGGTTCTCATCTGTCCTCGCCTCTCTTGTGTCAGTGCGAGTGTGTGGGGGCTCGTTCTTCACTTGAATTATGAGGTTATACAGCAATTTGTGCCATGTACAATTATATTTACCCTAAACTATGATTGTTAAAACCACAAATGGAGAATGAAATGCAGCTGATGATAACAAATTCCTTTAAACACAGTATTTTAATTGAAACAAGAAACTACCTGATGATGATCAGGTTGTCATGCTGATCACTACAGCTCCAAAGTGCAAATGTTGCACTGATAAATGAGAGATGTCATGAGTCATTTTCTTTCCATTTTCACTAATCAGTTCAAAACATGAGTGTTGAAGCATTTGAACTAAAACAAACTACATTTAGCATTAGCTGGTTGGGAACTAATAACAAAATCATTCGGTTCATTCACCCGGAGCTAAGTGACAGAGAGCCTGTGTCCCCAGTGTAATTAACCAGAGGTTTGAGCTCATTACTCATCAGCTTGCATGGTTTTTGTTATGCAAAAGCTGTGTGACAGCAGTCGAGGACTCCTGGCCGCTGGTGATTAGGATCCTGGAAAGGTGTAGGCAGCATTTAGAATCAGCATTTTGGCTGCATCGAGCAAAACAACATCTCTGCAAACTCTTGTTAACTCTGAAATTTTATTTCAGTGGGAAATGAGTTTGGGCATTTCTTGAAATTTTAAGAAATTTCCTTGTTGTTTTGCTATCACTGGCAGAAGGTGGTTTTCATGTTGGATAAAAGCAGCTGCTGCTCAGGCAATAGTGAATGTGCTTTCTTACAAGTCTTAGAGGGAGGTCTCTGCAGTCCTTGGGTGATTGCAGTCAGGGAAGAAATGTCTGCCTCTAACTGACAGGCATCACTTTGTATGGAGAAGCTGATCACTCTGTGATCCGCAGCGCAGGCAGGTGGAAAAGAGGACAGCCTCATTTCTGTGCTGCAGCATTCTTGAGATTGGCTTCAGATTGCTGCAGGCACAGACTCTATTCAGCTACTTCTCTCCTTGACTGGCTCAATCACCTATGCACAGCCGACTAGTGGACAAGACAAAGATTTCATCCATTTCAAAACCATGTCAAAGCTTAAAACCCGATTAAATAAGGGAATTAGTGTGAACTTTCTTTAATGTAAAATGGAATATCCCTAGTAAAGAGCAGCTGTGATAAAAATGCATTTTTATTTTCTGAACGCTAAGTGTACATTCCATGTCTGACATTGTGGACAAAACTAATAAAATGAGACAACAAAGGCACAGGCCTGTCACCACACAAGTGTAGTTTAAATTGAATTTTTTTGTCTGCTAGTTTTCAGCAGTCTGTATATGAATGAACACAGGAGGGTGTTTCAGAAATAAAGCCCAAATGTAACATTTATACATCGAAATAACAGCTTGGTTTTACTTTTCCCACAATCTGGAAATACAAACAGAACATATAATGGAGTCATTAAGCTATGAGCAGAATACACCAAGATTCATCTTTTAGGCCTAGTATTCAATATTTATTTGTTTATTTTGGCAACAGGACTTGACATTGACTTTTTTGTTTACCAGCCACTGTAGCCAGTAGTTTTACAAGGATATTAGCCACTCAGCATTTTTGCTGGCCACAGTTTGGAGATACTTTAAAATTGGAAAGAGATTATTGGGATGAATAATCCCAACCACTGCATACATAGCCCCTTTTTGAGGCTACCTGGCCTGCAAGACGCAGCCAATGCTACGGAGTGTTTCTTTAATGTAAATCCCTATTATTATACAAAATGTCCAGTTACAGACCAGTTACAACAAAAGAGAGGAAAATTTCACACCATCTATCATCACAAGTTAAAGGTACAAAGAAATATAAAATCATCTGTTTGAGTAGCTTGCTGTTTATCACCATGACCTATAGTGGAGACGCAGCTTTCTGACACTGGACACTACATTGCTCCCCGATATTCTTTGGTAATCATCAGATTTCTTGATACCGTTCACACAGTCAAGGCATCCAGTGCCAGAAGCAGCAAAGCAACCCCAAAATATATTTGAACCTCCACCATGTTTGAGTGTAGGGACTGTGTTCTTTTCTTTGAAGGCCTCATTTCTTTTTCTGGAAACAGTCCCATGATATCCTTTACCAAAAATCTATACTTTTGTCTCATCTGTCCACACTTAAAGTACATGTATACAATTCACCCCCCAAAGTGCTTGGCACTATTAAAAGTATGCCAAGTAAATGACAACGCCAATCCAAAAAAAAAAGGTTGGGAAGATGTGAAAACGTGAATAAAAACAGAATGCAATCATTTCCACATCGCATCAACCCGTATTTTATTCACAAAAGAACCTAAACTTGGGGTGACTGTGATGCAGGAGGTAGAGCGGTCATCCATCAATCCCACAGTTGTTGTTTCGATCCCCGGCTTTTCCGGTTACAGGTCGAAGTGTCCTTGAGCAAGACACTGAACCCCAACAATTTAACATAAACTACACATCAGAAAAGTAAATCAAAAAGCAATGGAGGAGCATTTGTCAACTAATTAGGTTAATTGTCAACAGGTCAGTAACATGACTGGGTATAAAAGTAGCAATTCAGAGAGGCAGAGCTTGAATGTAAAGAAGGGCAGAGGTTCACCAATCTGCCACAAACTGTGTCTAAAAATTGTGGAACAATTTCATAAAGAAGTTTCTCAACATAAAATTCCAAAGTCTTTGAAGATACCACTATATATAGTATATAATATAATCAAAAGATTCAGGGGAATCAGGAGGAATCTCTGTGGACAAGGGACAAAGCTGAAGGTCAAAACTGTGTGTGTGTGTGTGTGTGTGTGTGTTTGTGTGTGTGTGTGTGTGTTTGTGTGTGTGTGTGTGTGTGTGTGTGTGTGTGTGTGTGTGTGTGTGTGTGTGTGTGTGTGTGTGTGTGTTTGTGTGTGTGTGTGTGTGTGTGTGTGTGTGTGATCTTTGGCAGCACTGCATTAAAGACAGGTATGATTCTTTACTGGACATCAGTGCATGGGCTCAGGAACACTTTCAGAAATCACTGTCTGTGAACATGGTTTGCTGTGCAATCCACAAATGTAAGTTAAAGCTGTATCATCCAAAGAAGCAGCTATAGGTGAACATGCTTTAACTTTAATCATATTCAAAATTAGCTAATATTTTCCATGAAATTGTAAAAAGTCTCAGTTTCAACCTCTGATTTGTTGTTTATGTTCTATTGTGAATAAAATATGGGTTGATGAAATTTGCAAATCATTGCATTCTGTTTTTATTTAAGTTTTGCACATCTTCCCACCTCCTTTGGAATTGGAATTGTCCCAGCAAGCGTGATTAACTCTGAATCTGAATCAAAGAGTATCATGGATATTACTCCAACCAGTACACTGTTTGGTGCAGATTACAGAAACAAGATCCTAAAGGTTTAAAAGTAACTGCCTCTTTTCAGCTCATGATTCCAGTATCTTTGCCTTATCTTATGAAGCTTGCAAACTTCTGTAATGTATACTTTCCTGCTCATATTGTAACGCTGATGACTCGTTGGTGACCCTTTGAGCAGGGCCGTCAGCTACTTTTAAGCTGCTTTACAACCATAGCACTCTGGTCCTACTAACTTTTTAAATTAGATTTTTCTTTGAAGTGGTCCATTCCATTAAGTTTACAAGTATGTTAACATGTTTGCCTCTTTGAAAAACCTATTTAGAAAGTTGTTACCATTCTATCAAGCTAGATGTTGCAGTTAATTTTGATCAATATAATACAGGATGATGATAATTTCATGCAAATATTTATAGATGAATAATTGTAGGTGATGGGATTTTTGAAGTCATGAGTTCACCCATTTGGTAACCATTTTAATTCAGATGAAAATACTTGAAAATTAACATAATGATTTCTGGAAATTACTTTCCATCATTGTGAAGAACCAAATCATGAGAACACTTGGTAATAAGCTCATTTCGACCCAACATTCCTTCTGGACATTTGAAAAATACTGTACCATAATGGATGGTTGGTTTGGACAGAGCACAGTGAAGGTTAATCTCTTTGTGGCATTACCGGCATGAAGAAAAGACACAGTGGAAAAGAATTGAGAAGGTTGCTCTTATCTATAGTTACGGATAAAAGAAGGAGCATTTTTTTTTACTTAAATTCCACTGTCCAATTTCCGCTGCCCTCAAAGTAAAAGGAGTCACAGGGAAAGTTTTTTTAAACATCATTTTAACTCTCTGAGACTAAATTACACTTTAGAAAAAGATGGTAATTTATTGCCTCAGCTCCCTTTGCTTCTCATTCACAAAATGCAGTAAGTTTTCAACTTGAGTTTGGCAAGAGGCTTTTAACACCAAACAGTATTACTGTATGTTAAAGTAGATTTTCAATTCCCACTCAAAAGCACACTGCAACAGTATCACAAAAAGTGCTTTGCTGGATAAAAGAGAAGTAAGCCTTATTGTAGTGGAACAAAACCATTATAAAACCATTACAATAAAACCTGACAAGCAACTTAAGTTGTATTTGCTGAGTAAGCAAGGACACACACTATATACAGTCAACGTGGACTAGATTGAAATGGTATTACAAAACCCATGGATTCTATGCATGGTTGTTTTTATCACATACTGTAGACTGGAGATGTGTCTTGGACAGTAGTTGGATCACGTTTGACAAGGCAGACAGTACCATTGACTAAAGGCCAGGACCAGGATCTCGTTCCTCAAAATCATAAAGTAGCATTACTTGTAGGCTGCTCATTCATTTTTTAAAAGTGTATACAGCATCAGGGTTAGAGAAATTCTTCGAAAAAGAGGTGAAGCACTATATAAGAGTGTGACCAAAGATGAAGCTGTCATTTAACTTAACGTCTCTCAATCCCTGGTGTCTGCAACCCTGTCCCCACCACAGGTCCTCTCCACCGCTACATACACAACACAACCTGTCTGGATAATCTTCTCCCCCTGTCTTCCAGACCTGGTCGTCCCTTAGCTCCTTGCCCCTGGCTCACTGACTGGATCAGTGATCAATGCACAATGCTCAGGAGTGCTAAGAGGAAGTGGCGCAAATCCAAAGACTCCATCTGCTCTTGCAGAGTCTGCATGGTTCTTATTCTTACAGAATCACCAAGGCAAAAACTGAATATGAACAAGACAGAAAATAAGCTGCTCTCTACCCATCGACCTTTTTTACGGCCGTCAACTTCATCTGCACCACTGTCCTTGTTTTCTACTCTAACCGAGGATGACATCCAACCTGCTCATCTCTAACCACCCTACCACTTATTCTCTGGATCCCATTCCCTTTACTTTTTGACAAGCAGTTACACCAACACGAATCCCAGCCATTACACAATCATTAATACATCTCTCACAACAGGCACTTTACCTAACTCATTAAAGCAGGCCCAGATTACTCCACTGCTTAAGAAGCCTTGTCTTGACCCCTCCCATGTTGAGAATTACAGAGCTATCTCACATCTTCCATTTTTGGCCGAGACCCTTGAACTTCCATCAACTATCAGATTTTCTTTCTCAGTAAAATCTCCTTGATGTCAACCAGTCTGGCTTCCGGAGTAGTCACCCCACAGAAATGGCAAACTGGCTGAACCTTTAAGGCATCTTGGCAGGGGCACATTTCTAACTCTCACATCCCCTCTATCGATGTGCTGCAGGGCTCAGTTCTTGGTGATTTTCTGTTTTCTATCTATAATACATACATGGGTTGTATCGTCCAATCTTATGCCTTTTCCTGTCATTGCTATGCATATGACACACAGCTCTTCCTGTCCTTTCCACCTGATGATTCCATTGTCTTATCAACCGTCTGTCGGGCATTTGAGATGAGAGAGAGACATCTTCAGAAGTTCTAGTCTTCCCAACCAGACATTCAGTACAACAGAAAATCAGCATCAACATTTGGTCTTCAGCAATTTTCCCCACTGAGGCTGCCAGTAATCTGAGAGTCATCACTGATGATCATCCATGCTTTTTTGAATACATCTTTTCTGAATATCCAACTCAAATCATTTTGTAGACGCTAGTCATATCTCATCTCAATTACTGCAATACTCTGATGGATCCAGATGATCCAAAATGTGGTAGCACATCTTATTTTTGATCAGCCAAAAAGAACTCGTCCCTTCCAGTAACTGCCCGCTTCAGGTTCTAAGCTCAGATTCTTGCCTAGAGAGTCGTCATCTCAACAGCACCTGGCTACCTCAGCTCCCTTATCCAGGTGTACAATCCCTCCCTCCCACTGCACTCTGCCAGCTGATGGCGTCCGGGGGTCCCATCACCACACACAAGATCCCAAACAAAACTTCTCAGTTCAGTGGTCCCACTATGGTGAAACAAGCTACCAAACTCTGCAAGGTCAGCTGCCTCACTCCCAATATTTAAAAAAAACTGCTGAAACCACAACTTTTCCAAAACCTACTATGCACCTAAATCTTAAAAAAAAAACAATCCGGTGTTCTTTTTTGGACTTGCATCTCATAGCACTTTGCTTCATTGTTTTCTGCTTGACTTAGATTTCTGCTTGCGTTGTACCTCACTTGTAAGTTGCTTTGGATAAAAGCATCTGCCAAATTACTAAATGTCTTAACAGGTTATTTGAAAAGATAAACCTGTCACAAGCCACAAATGTTCGTCATTTGTTTGGCATTTTGCACCCTTTTTTATTACGGTTTCTGTGATGTTGTCCAAAGTTGGATCCCTGTGCAGAACATGGTCCCATCCATATTAGTTTTACATAGCTTCGTCAGTGCACTTCTAAGATTATGTTTCTGTCAAACATAAGAGATCAGAGCGATTATTGCAAATGATTTAATAATCCCACAGCAGCTTGACTTTACATGTCCTTCCCTAAAAGTCAGCTCAGTTTTTACATTGAAAACATTGAAAAAGATTTGCTGACTTAGGCACACAGACCTCAGCCCATCTCTTTCCTGCCAGTGACCCCTCTAATCACATCAGAAGTGGTCCTGTGTTAATCATTACTCCCCTGAGACAATTGCACTTGGCAACACACTGTTTTTACTGTGTGAATATAGTTGTGGCATGAAACAGCAGATATACTTTATGTTTGGTGAAGAGTTGAGAGGAGATAAAACAAAAAAGATCCCTTGATCCCTGAAGCGAAAACAATAGAAACCTATTCAAAGCCCTGTCCTGAGGTTAAGTCTGTCTTCTTGCAGACTTCTGTCAACCCATAGCTGAACTATACGTCAGGATGTCACCTTTCAGAGAGCATGTCTTTCTCCCTTTGAGGTGACACATATGATTCTCTCTGTGTTGAAAATAGGACAGGGGTCGTTTATTTCGGTCACACTCTTTCTCTGAAGTTGCCAAGGATGTTTCCCAACTAAAGGCCAAAAATGTGCAGCCACCTTCTCACCTGAACTCACTCATTAGTACTCAGAGTACTGTATGTTGTTTATGATATCTGCTAAGCTCCAGATGAGTAGTTCTACTTATAAAAGTGTAGTTTTTGCATTTTAGGAGGGGAGTCTTTGCAGTTTCTAAATGCTGGAATTCTTGAGCACATAAATACTATCCATGTTGCTGCAGCCATTGCCTTCTTTACTTTAGCCCTCTCTAGAATAAAAATCTCTAAACTACATGCACTATCATTTAACTCTGTGCTGCTGCTCAAAGCACTGTCAGAAAAGTAAGTGAAGTTCTTCACAAAATCTCATTCTCAGTGTTGCCTCATGTTTCTTTAATAATGTCAGCTGAGTGGTGGGCTGTGCCTGAGCATGAATTTAACAAATCACAGCAGCTGTTTGATGAAAATGTGCCAGCTGGTGACTGTAGCACTTGTAGTCTTCAGTCTGGTTTCATTGTGACATGTGAAATTGCAAGAGCACAAATGGCACAGCTTGTGTAAATACACAAATAAATAAGAAATTACATGTATCTGAAGTTTTGATCCCTCATTTAAACTTTAAACAAGGCCACCCTGTAACTAGTTTTGCTTTCTTTTCTATTACCATTCCTCAGACCTCAGCTGCTCATTTTGTATGCACCTTCCATCCAACTACAATTGAAAAAAAAAATGTTGAGGCTGCTTGTTTCCCGGCACCAAAAAGCAATCCAACGTGCCTGGAATGAAGACAACTGACCTTGGGAGAGCTAAACACATCATTTGAGTTCCAAAGTGCTAAAACCAAAAACACAAGCCTCCAGCCAAGGGGCAGATAATTTTGAAGGAAAGGTTTGATGGAAAGCAGGAGGTAGGAAGCAAAGTGAGAAGTAGAAGTTGGTGAGAGGAGATTTTAAGACATGCACAAAAAGTATATCTGGAGCACCTATCGTCTTGTTACAGAATATTTCTCTTTCCACAGGGGGACTTTTGAGAGCTAGCCACCCATAATGTTTTCTCAGCTTCTCTCTGCTAGCCTCAGTTAAGGTCAGGCCCCCTGTTACCACCACTCTGCAATCATGGAAGAGGTGCAGACAGCACTGAGTAAGATCCAATCACTAGAGCCTTTGTGCACAACATATAGTGACCTAGTGTGATATGTGAGAGTAGTACAGGGTTAGAAATAAATAGAAGGTCAGGTTTTAGTAAGGAACTTTGCCCCAAGGAGACTAGCACCACCTCTCTTGTGTTTTCTTTCTGATGTAGAAGGTGAAATGGAATCCACTTTAACAAGCCTGATGGCAGAATATAGTTTCCGTCTACAGAAATGTTTTCAGTGCATTGAGGAAATGCACTGTATCTGCTCCATAGGTCAGTAACAATGAGTAGTGGTTTGTTTAGGTGCTGTTGCAAATCTCAACAAACCAACTCCAGAAACAAAGACTACACCTTTAAGAGATTCTAAAACTTAATTTGTGCTTTTGCATTGAATCTACGTCATAGGTACTGTGTATCCGACCACACACTGTAGCCTGATGTGCATTTCGACAGAAATGTAATGTCAAGTAAAGGCAACACAGACAACAACAGTGATTAGTTCACACTGTCCTTCAAGAAGATCTGCTTACAGTACTGTCACCTTTGTTTGCAGACCAAAAAACTTGCAGGGTGACACAGACACAAATACACAAATACAGATGCACATACCACTTAGATAGTAGGCTCTGCGTATATTCAGTGCGGAAGCATAAATCTACCTCTTCCTTTCTTACTGATTATGTTTCAGTGTTTCCATGGCATAAAAATAAACTGTGACTGACTTCGCACTCTAGTCATCCACTAAAGTTCCTGATGATAAAAATTGATAGAAATAAATTTACAAAAATGAATGCACAGTTGATCTCTAGATTCTGTGTTGTGATAGAGCAACAACAGCGTATCTGCGATATATATTTCAACAGATCTGTCAACGACTAAACATACAGATGGTCATACATATGTTCTGTACTGAAAGACCTGCTGTGTACAGATACCATTTAAAAAACACTCAAAATACTCTTCATCCTGCAGTAAACTTTCCATCGAAATGCAGCTCAGATTTAACCAAATTTCCAAAAAGCTTAAAAGTCATTGGTTCACAAATATAAGTTTGGCTCATGAAGACAGAGAGTTGGTGGCATTAATCTGGAAACACACATGGTTTATATATGTGCCATGATTTATATTATAACTTTGTTGCATTTTAGTTTTATTGACACATCAACTTAATCAATTTAGTCAACTGTAAAACCCTTTTCTTTTTCATTTTAAAGCTGTTGCACTCAGATTGTTTGATGTTAATATTTTAAATGCTCATAAAACGAGGTGGATGGAAATACACTCAAATCTACAGTATGTAACGTTTTTTGCCACATGAACTCTAGAGCATGTACAAATTATATGATTTACTATTTGATAATGATACGTTTACATAAATTCCCCATGGAAAAAAAACATCATAATTACACTGCAGTTTAAGACCAGACAGTCCCCGCTCTAATGTCTTTTTAGCCTAATGCAACATTAAACTGCTAATGAGTTAAGATTTTTCTGTGTGGCCATAGAGAATGTTTTTCTTATTAATTGGGTGTGTGTAGCAGATGAGTCTGCCCCACATGGCCCACCAGCAACTGTGTAATTGAGAGGTCATGATGTGTGCATGAAAATGACAGCAACCTGTCAACATTTAGTGTGGACCGACACCATGCACATCCATTACGATTGGCTGTTATTTTACGCCACATGGTTGTTTTTGTTGTGTAAGTTGCAGTGCCGGCACAGCAGCAGCAGCAGCACCAGCATCCAATCAAGCATACATCATAGGAAACCACGGGCGAAGGTTAAGAACAGACAGCAGGAACCATCTTCTTTCTCTCGAGACATGAGCTAGTGGTTCTTTCATTTCTAACAGCAATCATTTCTCCAAAATGGAATATTAAATTTAAGAGTACATTATCTCTCTGTGGTCTGAAGTTACTGTCGGTGAAACATCTTTACTTAACATAATGACACATTACAGTACAAACAGTGTTTGTCAGGGTGTGACAGTCTTATATGCCCTCACAATGTAGCAGAGAAGGCTGGTGCCACCATTAATACAGTAGCTGTAGATAACCTTCGGTCGCGGTAGAGGACTCACACACAATGAACTGTGTGCTCTGCTCCCCTTATCAGCTCACTGACAAGTTTCCTTTTTTATTACACAATTAAACGATTTAGTTGTTTTAACTTGAAAGAGAACAGAATTTTTTACCCTCCCCCTCTTTGGAACAATAGGCATGACTGTGGAATGATGCATTAGTATAATGAGATGGTTGCAGATGTATAGCTTAGTTTACAAAGACTGGCACTTGGCCTACGGCTTTTGACTCCACACATCTAGTTTTGTAGAAAATTGCATTTGAAATGGGAGGGTCCCTTTTTAGCACATTTTTCAGATGATATTTTCATTTTATTTACGCTTATTACAGCTTCTTCTTATGTTAATTTCAGTGAAAATCATTGTTTATTATCAGGAGTGAACCAGAGGCTAAGGCATGATGTCCACTATAATTGGATTCACCATAGTCCTCCCCCAGGATCCAGATGTGAGCTGTCCAGCTCAAGCCTTCACAGATACTAGCCGTGTAGACTAATGAAAACGAACTGACAGACAAGAAGAGAGATGAGAAACCATCAGTTTCCACTGTAATATACAGTATTACTATAATGTCAGTAATTTTGATATTATCAGTGGGTGATGAAAATTAAATGGCAACAAGCATTTATCAAGAAAGAAGCAAGACTTCCATGCAAACCACTGTATGGCATATTATAAATACAATATTTCTTAAAAATTTGTTGGAATAAATTCTCTACTTAGTTGTAATTTTGAACTAGACTTTGAAGAAGCTATTATCCAAGTTATTGTGACTTATTTATAACCTTAACATTTAGTGCCTTACCCAAACCTTACCGACCCCCGATAATGTTTTGCCTAATCCTAACTAAGTCACTTTGTGGCGAGCTGAAATGCCAAGTTTTAGAGTGTTAGGACAAAGAAATTAAGTGAAACTGGGCACCATTTTGGCTGCATTGTAAGTTATTGTATCTGCCATTTTGTTAGTGTGATGCAAAAAGAGGTGTCATTTCAACACAATCTATATGTAGTAGGGCTATTTCAATGAACAGTTTACTGGATTGTAATCAGAATGGTTCAAACGACACATGAGGGTAATAAAGTTGGAGGACTTCAATGTTGAATCAGTGGTTTCAATGTGTAAAATGAAGCATAGTGAATGCAGTCAAGTTTACTTTAGATTGTAATGTTGAATTTGTCATTAACAACTCCTTAAGTCTCTGCTTAGAAAAATCTCAGGAAATCTCTTGGGTGTTTGGGTAGAAAATTGGCCTGGAAATAATTGTGATTACATTATTAACATTTACATTTAGTTTTTTTATTATTTATTTTTTCTGTTTTTTAGTGGCTGATTTACATTGATCATCTACAACATTAACACAATCTGCTGGATTTAATATAAAAATAGCATGTTTTTTATAAAAAATATTGTGTCTAATAAATGCTGATGTATCATTATGGGTTAACCATCTGTCACCACATAAAGTGGTTAAAATCAGCTCCACCTGTGCATGTATTGCATGTATTGTTTACTATAATCATTATCGTTTAAAATGTATTGTTTTGTTAGTGAAGTGCTTTTACTTGGGTACATGAGTGACCCTGACCCTTGTCCTCCATGACTATATTAAGACTGCAAGTATTAATGTTGTGACATGCATCCGTTAATCATTTCCTAAACAGTCTTCAGTTTTAGCCCTCTATTTCTTTATCTTGCTTCTGTCTACATGAACGTCTTTTAAAAATCCCTTTTGATACATCTGAGCTCTCTTCCCTGAATCTCCTACAGACGAGTATGTGTAGATGAGAGATCACTGTCATGGAATATCAAGTGCTGATTTACTGTATAATAGATTCAGCGATGATACCTCCTGCTGTCCTGCCACCTGTTCTTTCAGCCAAGAGCCGTTTCACTGCGCACAGATCCACGGCTCGTTTACCAGCTCGCAGCGCTTCAAAAACAAGCACATCCCTATTAACCAGTCAAAGACTCTCAGAACCCGTTTCGATGGAGAGAACCGCCTGCATGGATGACTCAAGCTGCTCACACAAAGTGATAAGATGTAACTATAATTGTGGATGTTTGTCCATCCAGCATGAGTATCGCTCTGTCTCTTTTGGCTCCTCAGTGAAAAATGAAGCCATTAGTTGCAGAGGAGCAGTGCTGGGCAGCCAAGGCTTGTGGGTACATGAAGGCCTTCCCTGGTTTCCGCATGTTGCACGCTGGCCTTAACAGGGCAATCCATCTTAATCAGAGCCCGGTCTACACAGCACTTATACTAGATGACTTTTTATTCACCAAAATGACAACCTCATTGTTTCACGAGCAAACGAGACAGAATCTGAAAAGTCAAAAGAGTCAAAAACTAAGAATGGCTTCATGTTTGTTACGCTCAGATCATTCAAGTTATAACAATGGAAGCTTCTTAGTGTCTTTTAACCTAGCCTTTCCCCTTAAATCAACTTCCTTCCTGCTTCAATTTGGTGATAGTGGCAGATAGTTTTAAAGAGCAATTCAACTCCCCCACCCCTCAGCCATCTTCCAGGCACCAATAGGTTGTTGACTCCTACCGCAGCAAGTTGCTGCCAGTGCTGTTGCTGCCAAGACATTTCTACATGGACTCAAGATCTGTTTGTGTGTGTGTGTGTGTGTGTGTGTGTGTGTGTATCCGCATAGAGTACTTTGTAGCGTGTGCAGCAGCCTTTCGAGAGATATTACTCAAAATTGCAAATGGTTTATATCATCCAATCTTTGTCCAAATGTTTTTGGCTTAGTATTAATCCAAATACAGACACATTTTTAATATTTGTTATAATATATGTGTACATATCAGATGCAGCTTTGTGGTTTTTAAACAGGTGTTGGGGTCTATAAATATTTCTTTGTGAGACTTGTGGAAAGTAGGAATATCTTTCTCTTCATTCACAGTACAGTAGTAAATGAAATTAGGGTTCTGGGAAAGATTCAATGAAAAATCATTAACATGAAATAAGTCTAAAACTTCTAAAATCCAGTTGAATCCCGTGTTCAGCTGCCAGCTTCTCTCTTCTCTTGTTTCAGCTGACATTTTGTCTCCATTTTCCACTCTTGTCTCCACATAGTTCCGTAATCATGTACGATGCAGCAAAGGTGGCATCACCTAAGGATAGTGCAAATGGGATGACCCAGCCCGTGGTCCCCGGAGCAAGAGCTGGAACAGCTGCTGGATCAGGAGGACCCAACCCTGCAACCCTGCAAGCTAAAACTGAGGAGGGACAGCCAGGCACAAAGGAAGAGGAGGAGCCCAAAACAGAGCCTGTACTGGTCAAGAAGCCACACAGAGAGATTCTGGACCATGAGAGGAAGAGGAGAGTAGAGCTCAAATGTATGGAGCTCCAGGAGATGATGGAGGAGCAGGGGTAAGTACTGTACATGGAATGAGATTTCACTGGTTAAGTGATATTGATACAATAAGTATTTATGAAATGACAACGTGAAAGTAGTTGCTTGTGGTGTTAGCTTCGGCCAAGGCTCAGAACAGGTGATTCTGAGTTAGGTTGGCAGTATTGAAAAAAGAAAATAAGTTTCACTGTCCTGCGCAGAAAAATACTGCACTGTAGATGACTATGAAATAGAAATGCACTACAAAACCAGCAGGTTGAGGCAAAACACATTATAGTTTATTAAAAAAAAGCATAGGAATCTGTATGGCTCCATTTCATATCACAACAGTCCTTTAAAAAAACCTGTTCAACTACTGAAAACTGTGGTTGTGACCTGCTCACTATCAAGGAGGTCATAACAACAGTTGCCAACGAGCAATTTACTGGAGACTTTAGCAGCTGAAAAGGTAACTTAGTAATGACTTAAACAGAGCGTAAACAGAGTGAATGTAGTGAGTCCTTATCAGAAACATAGTTTGAAAGTTCATGATAGAGATTTTTCTTGTTTCAAATGATCGGGTAACTTTTAATATAATGATGCCTTGCTCTGAAATAAAGCCAAAATCGACATCAAAGTCACACAGAATAGAAATAAATGACAAAAATGTAATGAAATTAATGCAAAAATATTTTCATGGTATCATCATCAAAATAGTGTGACAGTTTACTGCAAGGTTTGATGAAGGCTTGGTTCTTGTTATATTTGTCATACAGCTCAGCGGTTGTTAAGAACAGTGTCTCAACAACTTACACAGGTTTTTGTCTAGGAGATAATTATTTCACAACACTTATAGTATAATATTGTCTTGTTCATATCCCTGCCTCTTTTAAGTATTTGGTATAACTTCATTTGAAAAACGTATTGTTTTCTATATAGTACAGGGCTGCTCTGATGAAACATTGTATTTTTAACAACTGTATTTATTTAGTTAACTTTTTAAATGCTATAATATGGGTACTGATACTCTTATGTCTGTTTTCTTTTCTTCTGCTGATTACCCACAGTAGGGTGTCTCATCATGGGTGACATGTTTGTGAATGAAACTTGCCCACAAATATTCGTTATGCTAATGACCAGACTCATTCATGCGTTAAACAAGGGACAATTTACAGATATATTGTGAAGTTGGGTGAACACTAATACAGGTGAACCTCACAAAAGAAGTTAGATAATAAAAATATTCTTTCACGAGGCCCAACATGTACTAAGCCTACAACTTTAAACAGCACTGAATAAATGTTTCAACAAGGGAGCAAGTACTACAGCTGTACTGGGTATTTGATGTCAAGTGATATTACTGTTCATTGAAACACTAGCTGTTTATCCTTTCTTTACAATCCACTTATTGGGGAGCTGGTTGCAGTGCAAGCCGTTAAAACATTCTGTGTGTAGAAGAGAACTTGGCATTGACAGGTATGTACCTGTAGGGCTGTTGTGTTCACAAGTTGCACCACAACATAACATTCAAAATGGGTTACCTGCCAAAAGTCTTTTTCATCAAAGTATTGGGCAGAAAAAACAGCCCCTGCAGAGGAGTGGAGCAAACAAAAGGAACTGGTACATAGTAGCTGTATTTAGGGATATATATTTATTTTTAGCAGCATGGTATGAACAGGCTATCAGTAGCTGTGATTTATACAGACTAGTCAAATCTTTTCTTAAGCATCCTTGTATTATATTCAGAGGATTTTGTGGTATAGAGAATGACACAGAACACACCTGCCACCTAATGTCATGTAGGAGATTGATTTAGTCCTCAACTAACAGTTTCCCAGAATAGGAAACAGATCAGAATTAAGCTAAGGAGTCTGCAAGGGCTATTTTGGACCTGGGTTCTTCCTGCTTAGCCAGCTGCCCCAGATAACATAATTGTCACTGTTCATAATTAGCAACCCGATGAAGAATCATGTCTTTGTCCCTGCACTGTAGTGACCCCTGTTTGCTGGTTGGGTTCCTGTAAAGAAGCAGAGAGGCGGTGAAGCTCCTTACTGTCGGGCAAAAAGAAAAGAGCGGGGACCCAGTTTCTAAACTTCCACCTAACTGACAGAAACTGCAGAGTGCTTCGAAATTCTAAGAAAAGATTATTTTTTTAAAGTCATAAATATTATATGGTTAAACAAAAAAATAAATAAATAAAAATACAGTACATGAATTCAATCTTTTGAAAACAGATTGTGTTTTTGTGTGTAGCTTTGAACTAAAACGAACACTGTACCATCTAGCTTCAGGGCAATAACCACATTTTACCTTACCTTAAATGTGAGAAACAAACAAAGAAAAAAGCTTTTAAGGTTCTAACATGTGGATACATAGAAATTCAAGCTGCAGCCATTTTTACTTCACAAGATTGTGTACATCACAGATGTAACATTACTCATGATTGATGCTATAGCATATATGCAGCGAACATTTGAACATTGCTTGAATGGCCTTATAAACAAATGAATGGGCCAGATCAGTGTAGTGTGTTTCATTAGCATGTCCTCCAGCACAAACTTGATTTGCTGTGTCCATGGAAATTGTAGTGGTTGCCGTCGACTGAGAGCCACAGTGTCAGGGCTTCTCCCAGGCTCCTCTACACACACACACACATACACACACACACACACCACACCACGCACATACACCGCTGCGTGCATAACCCCAGCTTGCAGGCAAACTTCAGGCTAAGACCAGTTAATGACATACTCTGTGATCCTGTGTAGGTACTGAGAAAACTCACTTTCTCACGACACATGGTGACTTTGCATTGATGTAACATTTGTTATTTATGGAAAGCCTGTGATTCCATCATATACTAGGGTAGGTGATTTAATTAAAGCTAATTAGTATATTTTTATTTTTTAAATCTAGCTATAAGAGGTTACCTTAATGTCAGAATATTGGGTGTGTTTTATTTCTCCTCTCTAGCAGTGACTGACTAAACTGTCTGCTGCTGATTGTGCCATTTTAGAATATAGAGAGGAATCAATTTTCCTGTAGTTTTTTTTTTTTTTTTTGAACAGATGGAGATGGATTAGACTTCCTTTTTCTTTCATTCATTTGCTATTCCCTCCCTCCCTAAACATGCCTGGGCTTGCCAGGCACCAGGGCCTCATTAAGACTGCAAGGTAATGGTGGAGCAGTGGCAGACTGATGTAGCTGAAACTGAACTGCTGAACTTCTCAAAAAAAGAAAGAAGGGGTTCACAGTTGCTATCTGTCATCTCATCTCGTGGTTTGGAGTGGACATAGGTGCTCCCGGACTCAGAGCAATGTAAAAGACCACACATGTCTAGTGGAAGAGTAGAATATAAAGGGGTGTCTTGAGTAATGATGACAGAATACACAAAAACCAGACACCCACAATGATCAGCTCTACTCATCAGACTGCCTTGGCCCAGCTGGAAGAAAGCTGCGCTTGAAGGAAGCCGACCACTCAGCTGAGTGTTAAAGTTCTGGATGGACTCAAGTGCTTTTGTTGAGCTACAATAAAAGGAGAATCTCATTTGCCTGTTTGGCTCAGCACAG
Organism: Channa argus; assembly: GCF_033026475.1. Taxonomy (NCBI): domain Eukaryota; kingdom Metazoa; phylum Chordata; class Actinopteri; order Anabantiformes; family Channidae; genus Channa; species Channa argus. The sequence continues at coordinate 5,383,631 of NC_090220.1, read as the reverse complement.
GTCCCCTTGCCTCTCCAATTTCTAATGTGCCTCTTTAAATGAGAGAGTGTATGTGCATGTGTGAAGGATTAGAGGACAGACCGGGGGATATAGCAGGGATAGAGAGAGAGAGAGCAATGCCAGGCATTAGACACAATTAAGATGGTGGCTGGTGTCTGTTTTCATTTGTTGTGGATTTAAGCCAGCAGGCTCAGCCTCTACGTCACCCATGAGCCCCCGTCCTGACTGAGCCATTGGTGAAGGATTAGGCTTAGGGGCAGCTTGGACACCTGCCTCCTTCTCTAACCCCTCCAGCAGATACTCTCTTCCCATCTTTGAAACACAACCCCCCTGGCCCCCAATCTAGTCATGCTCTTCTCCAGAGATAAGACCGGGATAAATAGTCTGTCATGAATGATGGCCTCACACTGGGAGCCAATTAGACAGACTCAGCAATTAAAAGAGTCTGTTCATTTAGCTGTCCAAGACCTGGCAGTGTCCTCCATTCATTGCTGCATTGAGTGCTCTGCCACTGCAGGAAACATTGCCGTTTTATTTATATTAGTTTGGCTAACGTTGCAAATGGCAGTCAATTATACATATCATGTGTCTGGAAGAGTGGGAAGCATGATCTTTTGGAGTAGCTCTTGGAGGAGATGATACATAACTGTCAACATCCTAAACATTTTGAAAAATTCTAAGTCTGCTTTTAGGAAACATCGGGTACTTAATAATGTTGTTGCTCAGGTACTGATTTTGAGCACTAGGGCAGCTCTGCATGCTGGTGTCTATACTCTTTCATGGGTGTTTTTCCATGCTAATGGAGCCATAATTATTGTGCATGATTCGAACTCCTGTGGAGTCTGAGCCTTTTTCCACCTCTTTAATGAGCTCTCCTTACAGGGCCTCACTCAGTCTAAACTGCTGACTGCAGGGGGCTCCCTTTAAACACATACAGTAAACCCCATGTATACATCTGCAGGATAAGTGTACGCGTGCACACACTAACACACACAAACACACTAGTTATCTTTAGAAAGGCAACAAGAGGATATTTCCTTTCAACAACAAAGTTTGTGCTTGGCCTTTCTAGTAAGTGCATAGAACTATTTGTGTCACAAATGCTATGAGTTTTTAAAACAAAAGGGAAGAGAGAATATTTTGTTTCTGCTTCGCTGAGAAGAAAAAATTAAATGAGCAAGTGTGAATTGAAAAATGTATCTGTTATTTTAGAGATACATAGCCTGACACAAGCAAACAAGACAACAATATAGTGCTGCATACATTTGTGCATTCACATATGCATAAGTGCATACAGGCAAATACTTTGTACATTTCAAGACAGTAGAGTTTATATAGAAAATAAAAGTATACCGTGGTGTTGTTTTTGCAGCATCTACAGTAACACTTTTTTCAGATTTGCAAGAGAAGTGACTACCTAGGATCTTATTAGCTGCCTCCAGAGGTTGTAAGGCCAGAGTAAACATCTATCTCTGCGCTGATGGAGGCTTTTCTGCAAACCAAAGTCTGAGTCATAGGACGATAAGCCCCTTTTCTATGAGACTGAAAATTGGAGTGGAAGGCATCTCAGGGACAATGATCCATTTTATATATTGTCAGTGGAGGACCCCAGGCCATTTTTAAAAAGTCCATGCTAGAAAAAAACCCTTTAAAATGCTGTTGTAACACAGGGTTTTAAAGAAGATGAGCAGCCAGAATGTCCAGTAAAGGGAGATTGTGTAGCTTCAGCCATTGATCTGCTTAGATTGTGGGAGATGTGAAAGAGCAGCTTTATATAGCGAACGAGAGGTAGACTGTTTCTTTGCCACATCCTGTCTGATCTGTCCAGTGTGTTATCTAACCAGAAAGCCTATGACTGTAGGAAGCATCATCTGAAAATCCTCTCCACTCGAGAGTTACACTGTTTCACTGTGGCACTCGAAAGGTCCTTTAAATGCTGCCTCTGAAATAGAAATGTGGGGGTGTTCAGGTTTGCCTTGCCATGTTCCCAGCACCATTCAATCTTGCTAAATACTTTGGCATCATGTTGCCTCTGTACTCTTTGCAGCGGGATTGATGGCTGCAGAGTTGAGAGGTGTACAGCAGCACCTGGGGACAACTTGTGGAAAAAAGCTCTTTAGCCATCAAATGCAAAGACATCACTGGCAGACTGGAGGAAGCACAAACACATTCACAAACTTGCACACACAAATACACACACATAAAGACGTGTGGGTGCATCCTTATCAAATCAATGACCATCAGTGTAAGGATTGTCTTGCGGACACAACTTTTCATTTTCCAGCATCACGAGTTAATGGGAGAATCTGTGATTGCTCTGAGCTCTCTAATTACTCCAATCAACTTCTTTAATTGTGGTGATTTTTCATGAATGGGGTGGCGGGGAGCACCTCACTGTGATCGATGTCCCCTGTCTCTCTCTACCCAAATCACTGTGACTTTGCATGCTGCAGCCAATGGTCCTGTACTAAATGGCTTTCATTTGGCTCCACTTGACAAATTCTGGCCGCTGTACTGTCCCGACTCATACGTATACACTGACACACATGGAAATAGAATGGCTCACACAGTTTAACATTGATTTTCAATCGAATTTAGTACTACCCAGCCTAGCAGAGAGTGACCACTCCAATCAGTCTCCCCTCTGACTGTTTCGGGGCAGAACAGATGGTGTGTTAGGCAAACATCAGCTACCTCTTCAGCTGTGAGAAGTGTTAGTTAAATGTGCAGGAGAGATGTGTTGTTTTAGTTTGCTCATTCTAATAGTTTCTGACAAACCAATATGTGACCATTTACACAGATTGATTCTAAGCTAACAGAATTTTAAATGTATATCAAATGTGTGGCCATTGTGAAACTGATGATTGTGTTAAACTTCGTAGATTTTATTGAACCTGGCAACCTTTCATTAGGGTCCAGCAGGCATTCAGCTGCTGTGGAGAATTCTCATAGATTATACTGAACCCCAAGTTGTTTGTTTGAAGCAGCACCACTGCTGGGGATATACTCCTTGTCATTATCAACACAGTGAGAAGGAGAATAACTCTACAACAACGCCAAGTGCATTCATTTTCACAGCCAGTATCCTGCCTGAAACACCTTTTTTGATTCACAAAAGACCAGTTAAAACAAGCAGCGTGGGGGTTGTTATGTTGTGGTGAGGTCTTCTGTGCTGTGCGTGGAAAGTCCTAAATATTAGAAATGAAGTGAAATGTGTGTTTGCGGTCTCTGTTGTGCTGAGCCGACAGCTGCTGGGCTAAGACATTGTGGTGCAGCGGGACCTGGTGATGCTGTTACACCAGCTGGCTTCTTCTCTTTTGGACCATCTTCAGCAGTAGTCCTAATCTCATTCTCCACACCGTCAAACTGCTGATAGCGCTGGCTCCGATACATCAACCGCTATATATAATCAGAGAAAGCAGCACCCTTCAGCCTATTGCCATTTCCATTCTGAAATAAGCCACTGGTTTATTTACAATCCAGTTTAAAGAATAGGCCTTGCCATAAGCTGCATTTAGAACAAAAGCCTGTTTTTCAGCACTGACTGATGGACAGTCCCCCTAGACTGCTTTTACTCATACTAAGTGGTGCTCACATGTCACCAGTCATCATTTGTTAAACAGAAGAATAAATTACACGGCTAGAAGTGTAGGTGCTCCCTTATACATTTGAGTATTTTTGGTCTATATTGTGAATCTTGAAGCTCTTTTTGGCTCAAATCCCTTAGTTCCAATTAAGAGAGAAGTTAATGCTATAACAGTGGTTTTCGAAATTCAGACAACAGCAGTTGGCTGTACAGTAGGAAGTGTATCTTACCACAAAGTACAAATTATTTTTCCTGTCATAAGCGGTATATAAAGGAGTAGTTCTAGGTTTTGGAAAATATGCCTACCCTGCCTCTCAATTTTCACATATGTTGGATGTTTACATTTAACATGAAATTAATAGATTTATTTTTTTCCTTTTAGCCATTAACTGTGAATGCAGGTCACCTACATATTCATCTGTGGGATAATTAGTGAATCTCTATGCGCTTTATCTCTGACAACCCTCACACATGGTCCTGTCATGGATTTTAATATGACCGTTACAGTATATTTTTAATGCGGAGAGGCTTCCAGTCAAAGCCTGACATTCACAACTTTATTAATTGTCTCCCTGCTCCCCTCCCTTCTCTACTTCTGTAGCTCATTACAGCTCATTTTCAGAGAGCGGGATGGTGTGAATACACCAGGATGTCATCTCTGTGTTCAGTGCGTTGAAGAGGCCCTGTACTGTCAAAGTTACAGGCTTGCATAGCGGTTCTATAAGAATCTTTACAATAGAAGAGGGCTTGTTCAGAGAATAGTTGAATTATCCCAGTCTCCCTTGCTGAGCTGTCACTATTCTGACAGCGGCAGGCCTGTGGTCAGAGGCTCTTGTGTCATTCACAAACTGGTAGGATAGGGCAAAGCCTCATGCATAAAAGATTTTATTCATTCCATTTTACATGTATTAATAACACAGTGAAATAAAAGTAGAACTGATCATTTAGCTGTTTTACCATTGCACCAATTGACAGTCACAATACTCTGTGCCTAAAGTAAAAACAGCCAGACATTCTCAGTTAGACAAAATCTGAATACAAATTTATAATGTGACACAGGCCTTGTTTTCCTTCACGTGCCACTGCAGCGATATGGTTTTCTGTCCATGTCAGCTTGTTGAAAGTGCTTTATGCTGCTCCACCAGTTCCTTTCAGCTGATTGAGTTATATGGTGCTCTCTAAAATAAGACGTGCAGTCCAGGTCTTGAACAACAAGCTGCTGGAGTTGGGAGAGGTTGACAGTGAGACATCAGAATATACATCATTCAGCTGAGTGTAGCTATTGGTCACAACACAGTCATAAGACAGTGAATGACATTTGTATGATAGCAGGGGATGACATGGCTCCAGCACGAGCATCTGGCAGTTACGACAGATGATGATTAACTTGATTAACTGACTCGAACGTTGCTGCACTTTGTGAAATCTTCCGTTCCTCACTAAAATGCTGTTAAAGTATTTTCTTTCTTCTTGTCTGCTCACTACTGAGTCAAGTTATGTGGGTTCCTATACTAAGTGTTACGGTGTTGTTTCCATCCACAGGTACACAGAAGAAGAGATTCGACAGAAAGTGAGCACGTTCAGACAAATGTTGATGGACAAAGAAGGAGTCATCACCAGGGAAGGCTCACACACGCAACCAGTGTAAGTTACTGTGCATTTGTGCACACAGCGTGGGTGTGTAACACAAAGCCATAATCTTAGTCTTTTTAGAGCCAATCCAGGTTGCAGTGCACGAGGGTGGTTCTTTACCTTTACCTTGCTTTACTCTGACACAGTTTTTTTCTTCCAGACTTTAGTTTCCTCAGTAATAAATTAATAACAAAATGAACACAAATATGTTATAACAAATGAATCTAATAAAAGTAGACAGCCATACACATCAAATGTAAGCAGAAATTGATTTTAAAAGAGGTTATGATAAATGGCCTGTCAGTCTAATATTGTCTTCAGGCAGCCAGCTCCAAAAGCTGTAATTGCAAAAGTGCAATACATTTTAATTCAAAGCCTTGGCTTTGACTGCTAATGACCTTCTCTAAATATACAGGATTGGTAAAGCCCAGGGCTTTGAAAAAAAAAATGAGTAGCAACTCTATTCATATCCCTGCTGGAAGCCAATGAGGCAAAGATTGGCATGATAATTGTCAATTTGTTTAGTGTTGAGCCACGTTGTAGCTTTACACATGAGGTGGGAGGGAAAATGTCTTATTTGAGGATAGTGTACATATAATTTATTGAATAAAAACACATGAATGTGTGTATAGTCTTGGTCAAAATAAAAAAGAATTTACACATTCATAAAGGCTACTATAGTACTTTAGCCATAAAAACACAATAAATAGTGACAACAGGATGATGTGGGGATAGTGGCCCTCGTGAGTCAGTTTATCGCACTCTGTGTGTGAATTACTAAGCGAGAAAATGTGTGGCGCTGGCATCATAGACCAGTACTGTATCTGTGAACTAATGACTGCTAATGACCTTAATGCATCCTGTCTCACAGGACAGGACCAATAATTCTCCCTTCTCTGTGTTTGTTATTTAATTGGACACTGCTGACACATAGAGGAAGGCTGAGAAAGGGAGGACAGTTACTGTATTTACAGTAGGATGAATATATGACAGAAAGTAGACCATAAAGATAAAGAAATCTCTCTTTGCTTAGCTGTTTGCATTTGTTCACTCTCAACGGTACCTCAGAGTCAGGTCAGTTTGGGATGGCAGAGCTTGCCTAAAATTCAGCATCTTTCCCTCTACAGAAAGGCCTTGATGTGCAAAATTGAAGAAGGTTGTAATTTGCAGGGTGGTTATCCCCCCACTTCTCCTTACACTCTACACCCACCCAGGCCTATACAAACACACACACACACACACACACACACACACCAAAGGGAGCTACAAACCTCTGTCTGAAGCACAGTTTGAACCTGTTTGTGTGTGTGTGTGTGTGTGTGTGTGTGCTTGTATTTGTGTTACCTAGTTAGGGCCAAAACATTTTTTTTCCTAACTGAGTTAGGACCTTTCCATGAAGTGAGGACATTTTGGCATTCCTAACAAGATTAAAGGCTTGCTCGTGTTTTGGACACAGTTTAATACTGGACTGGAGGCCCTACTGTGACTGACAATGCCCTGACATTCTTTCTGACACTAATAATAAGCAGATCAACAATCAACCCTGCATTGTTAAGTAATGCATGAGGAGATCTTTCTGCATTTCTTTTATTTCAAAATCTCCACAACCACCAGTACATAATACTGTATCTTTGCATAGATATTCATTGTTAACATTCTCAGAGAATTAATTCCACAATCTTTGGTGATCCCCTGATTTTAGTGTACTGTCAACTCAAGGTTGAGATCTGTAGATTTATAGGACAAATTAATCAACACATATCAATAGTTGTTGACTGAGACGTCCTTGAATTGGTACACACCCCTAAGAAAGCATCGTGTGAACTTTGGTGCATACTTGGTGTGTAGGTGGCCAGTCTTTTGCTTTATGCCCAATTTTTAAATTCATTTTTTTCCATTCAACCAAGTTTGTGTTTAGTGCAGATGTTATAAAATGTAAAATGCATAATTTTATTTTGTTAGCTTTAAAAAAATGTTAGCTTTGACACTGGGAACATGGTATTATTACTCAAGTGTAGCTCTAAACTCTTTCTAAATGAGGCTCCATTCTGACCTCTAATCGACTTCTGACTGTTTTCACAGGTGCTATAGAACTATTGACAGACTAGGCCTTTTAGCTGTAGACTAGTACTCTTACATTCTACAGAAATTAACAGCAGGCGGTAAGCATGGATGTGTAGACTCATAACTTTGTTTACCAATATCCCACATTGATTTCCTGCAACATGGATGGGATCATAGGGTGAGAAAAGGAATGCATTGTGTTAAGCCTTTCAGAGACATTCACTCTTACACAGTATTGCTGTCTGATCAGAGATTTTACTTGATTAGAAAACAGAAATATACTTTGTATCTTATTTCAATAAAAAAAATCTATCTACTATTTCACTGTAGTGCAGATCTACTCCATTCTGTATGCAAGGTTTTTCCACATGATCACAGAATTGATCCACCTAAACCCCCGACCTCAGTCTATCCTTTATCTTAATATGAGCACCATAATGCAGGCTATAGACCTGCCACAACCTTCGTACTGAGGAGTAATCAATCCTTCCTACACACCCCCAGAATAACAAACTTTAACTGTCTGCACCAAAGGAAATCTATGCTTCACTGGCAGAGTGGCTGTCTGAGTAAGGATATGAATGAGTTGCACTACTTTGAGCTATAGCCCCGAGCAGGGCCTTGGCCACAGTCCATCACTGTCAGGTACCAGGGACAGTAGCTGAATTAGGGACCCTCTTGCCTCACCAGGGCACCATTAAGTGCAGTGACACTCACTCATCCTACTAACGGGGACACTGTTTTGACCATGACCAGGCTGGACAGATATCTCCAACATATTGGAGCAAGGCATTAATTAAAAGATTAGAGACAGGATAGGGAGATATTTGATTTATCACTAGTGATTCAATGTTGGGACCATTAGATAGTTTCAGTCGTTGCTGAACTGCTGAATTGCTCTGTTTAACAGTGTGCTTCATTCCCTACTCTACGGAGAATTCAGACTTAAACCTTTTAATTCTATAGGTATTTTAAATGTTAAGATCACAACCCACTTGTGAATTTTCCAACTTATGGTTTTAGGGGACCATGAGGGTCAGAACTCAAAAAACATCATTTTCTTGCATCTGTCAGCAGATAATATTGTTATTATATTATGTAATTTTATCCAAATTATTTATGATCTAATAAGAATTCGAAATGTACATTTCTATATTATCACCAGATCGTACTTCAAACCACATTTTAGGATTTTCCATTCTGACATTTGTATTATTACCTTTTCATATTAGTATTAAATTGAATGTTAGTTTGTTTTTGTTTTTCTTTTAAAAAAGAATGTGCTCTTAAAAAACATGGCAAATCAGTCACAGCTGTGTGATAAGCTACCCCGTTGTCTCGTCTAGATTCAAGTAAGTTTAAAGGAAATAGTATGGAAGCAAGTATGGAATTTTGTTTTGCAGGATGTCTCAGGATTTAGACGTAAGGGGTTCTCACTGTTTTGGAATGATGAAATGAGTGGAATCGCATTGAAAAATATGCTTTATCTGAAATGTCTCCTCAATATTCAGTCACAGTCAGTGACAAAATGCCCATAGCCACATCGCTTGTTTACTCGTCTCCTCAACTGATTCAGTTTTCTTCTGTTGTTTTAGTCACTTAAGGTTAAATTAACATGATTTTTGTAAGCTCATTCATTAGAGAAAGCACTGCATGAGTGATCCTGGGACTCTTAAAACACCCTTTTCTGTGAATTTTTGAAAAAAGGTTTGTCATTGTGAAGAGGGGTGATTGTGCTGGCACTTGGCATCCCCACTGTGCCTAGTGGTGCTCAGCCAATTAAGAGCTCTGTTGCCTCATCTCCTACTAACAGAGCATCAGGCCCGTGCCCTGTTCAAATCTGGTCTACACTCTCCTTCCACATACTTATTTTTGTGTGTTTTTCCACATCATCCTTCTCATCTTGGTCTTGTGACCCATTTGTATTTGATATCCTTACTAGTGGTACTCTATCCCTCTCTTTAATTATTTCTTTCCATGGGTTAACTCCCCCTCTCTGTCTCATTACTCCTGCCTGTTTTCATCTCTCTCTGATTAATAGACATTCCATGATTTGTCATCATTGTTATACCCCTGTCATTATTACTTTAATCCTAATAATCTCCACATATAATACCGTATACAATACATGTACAATATGGATAAGACACCAGAATGCAAAGATCATGAACTACTGGGTTTGTATTACTGCCTGGAGATGACAAGGGACTGCATGATGCAAGACAAATCAGTGTGCTGTCGTTCAGTCGTTTTTTTTAGCCCATTTGGAGCCAACAAGGTCAGAACTGGTTGATCAGAGGAAGACACATGTGAGGTTAGCGGATGTTGGGACAGGGAGGATTAAGCTGGCGACTGCTGCCATCTATCTGAACAGAAAATACATATATGAATCCCGCAAGCTGAGCTCTGATATTCAGAGAGGTAATGAGACACTTACTTCTAGGCTTGGGGAATTACTAATGTTTTGAATGACCACAATTCTTTCTGCTTTTTTTTCCACCACAGAGTAGTAGCATGTACTTTTTAATGGAGAAAAAAGGTAAAAGATAAAACAGATCTGATTTTGGGTTGCAAAGACATTTTTCGACCTATACTGTAGTCAGCATCCCAACATACCAATCTAAGAAACACAATTTATGAAAATAGCTTTGAACCAAGGGTTGCCATACATCTGTAGACTTCCTACACGTCTTGGTCACAAACACTCTTCACCATTTGAATCCTTGACTCTTGTACCTTTAGGGGCAACCACCTGCACTATCAGCCTGATGAGTATGAAGACGATCCTGCATTGGTTGGCTATGAAGATGGTGACTATGAACATGATTACCACAGTGACAACAGGTAAAATACACATTCTGCAGCACACACACAAACACACACATTCATACACTGAGCAAACCATTTGCATAATTGTGATATGTTGACCAGCTCTCACCCCTCAAGTGGTGAATTAAATCAGCCATCTGTTATCTCCTTCACATGGCCTCTAGGTGTTTCCTTTGCTATCCATAAACATAAAAATGATCTCAGTGTAAAAACATGCTCTTCGGATTTACCAGCAAAGCTCACATTGCCCAGCAACAGTGTGTACCTGAAGAGAAACAGATAATTATTCATATTTCAGAACCATAATTCAGATGGTCATTTAATTTTGACAGTCAACACTGTAAATTATTTTAATTTATTTTCTGCGTGGAATTGGATGTTCTCTCCATAATACACCAATCAGCCACAACATTACCACAACCAGCCAAAGAGTCAGCATGGTCACCCTGAGCAGTCTTCAGCCTCACACCTCATACTGCCATATGTGGTAGAAGTACGTAAACTCAATATTTAAGAAAAAGTGCCAGAAAAAAACAAAATCCAAGTGCCACTTTAAATGTTATTTAAATGTTTTTTATTGTACAAGGACTTAATAAGGTAATAAGGCAAATGGCATCTCTGCAATTGTAAGCTCTTGTGAGAACTGGACCAATTTACAGGACCATGTGTGTTGTTACAGAGAAATCGGGAAGTCCACTGTGAACCATTTGGCTCTGTTTTCATGTGTTCAGGGACAATACAGAGTGTTGTCAAATTTGCCCAAAAGCTGTATTGATTGAAGTAAATTGAAGGGTGGCACAGTGTTTATTTATTAGGATTGGTTAATTTGGCATTAGTTTTTGCTATTGTGAAATCCTGGAGGGTCTGGACCAATTGTTCAACTTACTGATATTCGCACAATATCAGCAAAAATGTTACTTTTCCAAATGACATAATCATCTTACTGATTTTTCTGAGTTTAAGAGTCAAAGTAATTGTACATGCACTTCTCCCACTGTTAAAAACTGAGTGTAGAGGGGCTTGAATTCAGTACCAACATTTGCAATATCTTGTTTATGGTTTTGTAAAAAGAAATGATTATGAGTTTATTTAACATTTTCAACACCATGTTTCCATCATAAATGGGTTTCTCTCTAAACATTGAGTTTAATGAGCTGAGTGAACTAACAGGAGTTCATTCATGACCAACGCTGTACATTGTAAGATAAATTAAACTAAAACTTGTATATATACATTTTTGTTAAAGCTGTTTAAATTACCTTCATTATCATTTTGGAGCCTGTAGCTTGTGATGCTGCTGAATTTATTTTGCACTAAATAGAAACACATCTCTGCATAATCAGAGTTTAACAGAAGCAATAACCACATCCTCCAAAATCACCATCTAGTTGAATCAACACCAGCTAAGTTTCAGAAATATTGAGTTTTATAACAGAATTTATTGAGGAAATGATAAAAGAGAACCACATTGCCTTGTTATCAAGGCAAATAACTATAATCAGAACAATATTCTTTGTGATGATTATAATAACATCACTTGTGAATTACTTCTGCCTTTCTCACTCTTCATATCCTTTTTTTTCTGTGGCCAATTCAGGGTGAAGAGAAAATCAAGCAGCTCTCCATCCCCCCGTCCAAAGAAAAGGAAGAAGAAGAAATCTGGTCGTCGAAGGAGCCGGTGAGTGAAAGTGATTTCCACTGATGAAGTGGTTCCGTTTTTCTCCATTTTCTTTTTTTCTAGCCTCATTGACAGAATAATTACACAGTGGATTTTTGAGACGGTATTCTAATTATTTTGGTGTGAATGCTGTGAACGAGCCATCGAATGCTGCAATTGTGAAGTTGGGGGAAAATATCTGTAGCGAGTGATTAGCAAAAGGCAGTCTCATTTTCCATTTTCCTTTGACAAGGTCAGCAAAAGAAGAAGAGAGGGTGAGACCAAAAGAGAGTGTGCAAAGGAAAAAGTGCATTGGTGCGAAAGAGAAGCAAGAAAAAGAGGAGAGGCAGGGGGATGAATAGAGCTGACGACAAAGAGACCCTCAGTAAGAAAAAACAGCTGTGCTAGTAAAGGATGACACCTTTGTTAACAAAGATCCTCTTTAAGGTTTAATACAGTGTAACACAATGATGAGGAAAAGGCCAGATTTTAGCATCTGAGGCTGATTTTGCAGTCATGGCATACACATATTTCCATTCTCTCCATCGATAGGTTTGGCAGCTCCTCACCCACACGCAGAGAGAAGAAGAAAAAGAGTGGGAAGAAACACAAGCGAGAAAGGTGAGTGTGTGTACTGTGCATAGTGTGTGTGAGGATCATCAACAACATGTCATCATAAGAAAGAGACTCGTAAGAATGTGACTTGTGCTTTTCACGGGTTTGTCAGCGGTTGGTGTTAGTGATGGGTGTTCAGGGATGTAGTTACTTGTTTGAAGTTTCACTTACTGGAAACATAAAGAAGAGAAAGTAAAGAATGAGGGACGTATAAACATTATTTTATTTTATTGTGGCTAGTATTTCATGTTTTTTCTACACTATGTTGGTAACTTGCATTTGTCTCTTGGTGCAGCAGTTTACCATTTCTGTGCAAGAAGATAGAACCAGGGACAGGAAGAATACATATACTAAGAAAGGAAAGAATGACAGAATGAACAAATGGAGGAAAGATGGAAAGAAAAGAGTAGAGGAAACAAGGAAAATAAGAAAGACTGGGTTCCAGGATTTGGTGAACGATGAAAAAGGGAAAGACAAGATGAAAAAGAAATAAAAAAGTAAGTTGGAAAGACAGGATATTATTGTGATGGAACAAATGAAGAGAAAGGTTGAGAAGAAAGAAAAGATGGACTAGTGAAACAGTAATAAAGATTCGTTTTACAGTAAGAGAAGAGTAAAAAGAAGGAAAGCTGGGAAAAGGAAGAAAAGATTTCAGTAAGAACGATGAACGAAGAATATGAAAGCGAATGGAAGAAAGAGAGGGAAGAGGAGCAGATTGAAAAGACAGTAACACAAAAGATGGAAGGGAAGTAAAGCTAGAAAAAGAGTAAGAGCTCATCAACAGATACTTGTGCAGTGCCCTGGGATATCATAACGACAATAAGCAATTGCAGAGTGTCCTCCTCGTTCTGCGCTGACTCGAGGGCTAGCGGGACTAAATGTGTTGCTCTAATAACCCAGCCTGTATGTGGGCACCCAACACAAGAAAAATGAGCACCTCACCAAATTGCTGAGCATCACTGCACTGCCCCGCTCTTGTTTCCCACCTCTCATCCATCCACAGACATTCGAGTCCCCCTTGTCGTCCCCCCTCCCCACCCAATCATCCCCACACACCCCTCCCAGCCTCACACCAAAGCAGCGCTGCATTGCAGGTGCTGTTGATATATGAATAATGTAAAGATGAGGTAGGGGGGGCGCAACATGCAGGGTTCCTCCCAAGAGTCAGCTTCCTCCAATGCTGCTTTTTTAAGGTGCACTTTAAGAGGAGAGGGTGAGATATTAGTCCCATTCTCTTCTGCCTAAATTCACTCTTGGTTGTTTGTAATATACAGCTTACTTTGAAATAATAGCTCCACGTTGGGCTTCTCCATTGGGATACATATTTGTGGGGCATATAATATCCATGCTTTTGTTGTAGAAGGTGAGAGATTTGGCTGTGACCAGAGTGTGTGAGAGAAGAGCAATGAGCTCTCTGAAATATCAGCTCTGTCTCCAGTTGATTCCCTCTAGTGGGAAAACGTGGGCTGCTACTTGGGCCACAGCTCTGAATCACATGTCAGGCACATACATTACTGTGACAGTTTTATTACTCCCCTTTCAGTGAATCAACACACTTTGTCCTGTTGCTCCCCCCTCCCACTCCACATGCTGCATGCTGAAGGTGTGTAAAACAGCAGGGGAGATGTAGGGCTCTTCAGGAAAATAGCATCAACTCTCATGGACTAGTCTGACTAATCACCATGGAAACCACATTGCGGGTGAAAGTGATACTGAGGTGATGTGTGATCCCAACACTGAGGACTGAGGAATGGCCGGCTTACTCTCATTACACTCAGTATGTGGTTAAAGTCAAACTGAATCTGTTTCTTATTCCTGCTGCATCGCAGGAAGCAGCATCTTACACAGGCAGATGTGAAATTAAACAAAATAAATGAATAAAATATTGGTGACATTGAGAACAGTACCAAGAGTAAGCGTCTCAGGGGACTTCTCTGCAGATACAGTATGAATGTGCTATATATTTGTGAGGAAGGTCGGAGCTCAGATGTGTGCAGTGTGAGTTACAATGTTAAAACTGATGAAAAACATCAATGATGAGATGAAAGTGCACTGATAAGTGAGAGTGCATGTTAGATTTTGGGTTACGCCCCCAGCATTTGTCTGAAATACACCTATTTCTTGGTACAGGTCTCTGGTCCACAGTTGTACCATATTGTATAGGAAGTATTCCACTGAGTATTGTGATACGATCTTAAATAAAAAATATTATGTTTTTGTTTTTGTCAGATCTGCATCTGGCTCCAGAAAAAAGAGAAGATACAGGTGTGTATGTAAGAAAGAAACCAATCCATTATGACATGACCACCATTGTTAACAATCTTGTTTGTGACTGTGTGCATCTAAGCAATATGTTGAAAATTAATTGTCTCGTTCACTATGTGTGTTGTTGTTTCTGCCTATTGATTACTGTTTGTTCAAAAGACAATGCAATCCATATGGATGAGCAGTAAAGTGAGTTCTGTGTTTTACAAAGGGAAGGTGTGTTTCCATTGTTTTACTGTATACAGGTTCCTTATCTCACGTGTGATATTTGTTTCAGATCGGGCAGCCCAAAGAGCAAACACAGAGACAAGAATAAACAGAAGAAGAGGTGAGACATAGAGAATCACTCTAATACTGTTTGCATGTTCTTGTTGAGATGACAGAAACACCTACAGCGTATGGCTGCTTTTTTTTTTGTAAAATGTCATTATCTGTAAAATGGGATGTACACATATAGTATGCAGTGTGTATAGGATAATTTTACTACAATTTGTATTCGGCACAAAGTAAAACAAACAATGAACAATAGTCTCAGCCCTTAACAATGGGGATTGAGTTGAGTGTCTCATAAATTTATATTGGTATTTTACATCCATTATCTCAGGCTCTTACTCACAGAGAATGTTAATGAGTAACTTCTAAGCATTATGTGTGAGTATGAGTTCAACACAATTTCCATACCATGCATTGGATCCTGTCTTTTGATTAGAATATATATTGAAAATAGTTGGCAGTGCATGAACTGTTTTACATTGAGACTGACTACTGAGCTTGCTGTGGCATGTGTATTTCCCCATCATATATACATACACATGGCTTTGTGTATGTATATGTATGTTTGTGTGTGTGATGTGTGTTCGCCCATTCGTTGTCACCCATCAGGTCCCCTGGTGAGACCCCCAGCAGGAGTTCGCAGCGTCAGGGCAGCTGCTTCAGCTCCCGTAGCGCCTCACTGTCATCCACTCGGAGCACCTCTCCCACCAGGTAGGCCCCTCATCTCACACACTTGCGCACACATTCACAGATACAATTTGTTTTGTTACACAATGATAATGCTCCACTGATGGTTTCCCTGGTGACTGTCAGTCTCTGTCTCATTTGCTCATGGCCCTCGGGGAATAGATTAGGATACAAACGGGGCGTCACAGCATGTCTCACAATAACCCCATTAAATGAATGCGATATCTCACTCTGCACTCATGTAGTTTTCTCCTTTTGAAGCTGAATATGCTGTATATCAGCTGGTAGGTCCTGCTTTCTGGTTTTGGGTGTTCTATCATTGTTTTTAGTTAGGGCACAGGCCACAGTGGTTGGCCTTTAAAAATCTGATAAATAATAAAAATATGATTAAAATAATTGTTGATTAATCAATAATGAAAAAAAAAACTTACTTGCAACACTACTTTCTTTTCTTCACAAAGCCCAAAGAATAATACATTTATCAAGTGAATAACTCTTACTTATGGCAAAGTCCAAGATTAGCCTTTACGAGCAAATCTGAAGTGATGACGCAGAGTAAAAATAGCAGAATGAAGGATTTATCCCATTATTCTTTTTAAAATATATTTTTCTGAAAACCTTTTTAACTTCCCACTAGCAAGAAAATCAACAACACAATTTCTACACAAATACTGATGAAATAATAATGAGGTGAAACAAAAGAAAACGAAAGCGTTTCAGGAAAGAAAGACATCGGACAATCAAGATGCACGGGAAAGGGTGGGAAACGTAACTCTTTGGCTGAAGCTTGCTTCCCTAATAAATGCAAAAGGTAGTGTAACATTCTGCCATATACAAAGAGGCTATTCTGAACTATACCCATTGATTCAGTGAAGTTATTCTTCATCATGAAAAATAGCCTTTTGCATCACTCAAACAAGTTTCAGAAGGTGTGTGTTCAACTCTGTTACTGCATTGCAGTCTACGTCTGACCTAGTGTTTACTCTTAACCAGCTTTACAGACCACTGGAGCAGTGTTTACTTTAGTTTTAGCAATTGGGCCTTTAATTCGATCAACAAAGTCACAATTTACGAGTGTGACAATAATTTATTTGTCACTGCTAATCTGCTTTTACAGTGTTATTCCCCATGAAGCTGAGTTATACTTTACCTTTACTTTAGTGTGTTGCTGTGTGGCTCTGCTCTTCCAGATTGAACTCTAAGCACAAGACAGATGGACTAAAAGCATCCGGCCCTTTGCTGTCCCCGTGCCCCACCAGTCCCACAACATGGCACAACGGGGACCGCACCCAGCGAAGCCGCAATGGCAAGCCCGGCAGACTGAACCACTCCGAGAGCGAGAAAGGGAACGATGTATGTAATCTCCTCTATTTTGCTCCCACACCCCCACCCTCTTTCCACCAACTGCAACAGTATCTACTGCAGTCTGTACAAATGACTTTTGTCTTGGTCTTTGTATTAGTTCACATAAAGTCTCATCTCCTTTTATATTGAAAGTTTATTTTTCATTCTTTTATCAATAATTTTAGAGACTAATATTAATATTATTATTTTTGACATGTAAAAGTCTTTCCTGTCCTGTCTAAAACTTGCCGCTCCTGCTTCTTTGTTTCTGGCTCTCTATAACTCCTCTGCCATCTATTTTATTTTGTTTGTTCTTGTTGTTTGCCGGCAAAAGAAAGAGGGAGCAAAGTTAGGAAAGGATCTATTGTTTCTGTTCAGCACACATCATCTGAGAGCTTAACATCAGCATACTGCATCTCAGATGGAAAAATGAACAGCAGTGGCACACAATGTTTCCAACTGAATCAGCAAAAAGATGCGTTGTTTTCTCTGAGCAGGTGATGCTAAGGAATAATACAAATAAAAAATAGGGACAGGTATAACTACTTGAAACATTTGCTCCCTTAAAATATGTCCCTAGCTATGAAGAAATGTCAAAGAAACGAAAATTTCTATAGATAAAGTTTTTATGAGCCAGTGTTGCCAGAATCTGGTCAGGTTCTTGAACTAACTTAGTGGAAAGTCTGAATTGTGCAGCTCCGTGTACCAGGTATCAGCTGTATCCCGTCGGCGATGGAAGATTTTAAATGCCTAAATGAAAACAAATCAAACAAAGAAATAAAGCTAAACATTTATTATTACACACCGTAAGATTTATTTCCTTTTGTATATTTATTTTATTAAACGAAAAAAATTGTTACTTAGGTTTTTGTCTTTAATCAATTCTTCTTTATTGTAATATATATTTTCAATTTAAAGATGCAATGAAATTGATGCTTTTTATGCTTCAGAGGTGATTAGATCACTCCAAAGTGACCATCACAAAGACAATGGAAAGCTAGCCACTCGCATTGTACAGCATACACACAATACTCTTACAGTATATTCTTTTATATTCATTTGTTGTTTTCATTCAAGTTAAATTTAATAATTTGGTAATTATTCAAAATATACTATGGCACACACAAAGAAAAATCTTGTATGTGTGGGAAATAATGTATTGTAGCCTGTTGCTCCACTGATCCAAGCCAAATCTGAGAATTGAGTCTATAAAAATTATTACTGCAAACACCCCTTTAACAGATATAATAGTTTTTAGGTCACAACTACAAAAAAATATATAGTTTTAATAATCCAACAGTGCTTCAAGTAGTAATGTAACTCAATCATGCATAATAAATACTACACACAAAATAGCGTCTTACTTATTATGAATTTTTATTCATAATAATTAATATTTAAAAAAATTAACACCATTTAAATTAAAATAATATATATAAAAAGCTAAATTGGAGTCATGGCCCTTTTCTTATAAGTAGCGCTTAATAGTTCTGTTAATAGTTTAAAACTTGTCTCCTCTGCAGCTGAATATGGTTGTAAATTCTCTGCTTTAAAAACACAGCTGTTGCTTTTGCCTGATCTGAATAAGCAGCATAAACTGATGAAGGATGCAGCTTTTGTATTATGTTCATTTTTTTCCTGCTGCAGTGAAATAGACATTCGTATGGTGGAGATTTATATTAGTAAGTTTGACATGTTGTCAGAAACATCACCACTGAACAACGTACGCACACCACTTCATCATATCCACTTGTCTTTGTGTGTTGTACTGGAAAGTCAAAATGCATATACAGTACATTTACTGTACACACTCTATCAAATGTAACTGAGGTGAATTCAATCGTAAAACATAAATAACAGTCGTGTTTGTTTTACAATTACAGTACAACATTTATAAATACTTACAGTAAAAGTTTAACTTATCCTTTGTTAGATCTCTTTTCTTTAGGTCTTTAATGTCTTCCATAGGAGTGAGCAGTGTCCCTAAGTTCTGTAGTTCCACTATCCATATTAGGTGTCACAGGATGGACGCTTTAGGTAATTTTTATCAATGAAAACTGGCCAAAATACACTGGCAGAGCCCTGGGTGTTAAAAATCATCCACATTTTCATTTCTACCAGGTCAATTTGGAACCTCTCCCGTTTGTTCTGGCATCTTCGAAAACAACTATTAATGTTAGTCTCTGATTAACTAAAGACACCATCTGTGATGATTTTTAAATGGGATTTTGCCATTGTCAAACCAAGCTTCCTCTTCCATCCTGTAAATGGTTCATTAGAGCTGCGGTAGGGTAACAGTCATTATGTTGGAGTCAAACAAAAGACAAAAGTATTGTTTGTGAAGCTCTCTTCTCCTGATGTACTGTGAATGGGCTGCATACACTCCCTCCAGAGAGCTGATGTCTCTTATTTTCTACTCCAGCTTGCATGTATCTATGAGGTCCCATCTGATCTCGTCCTGTCTCTGCTTATTTCCTTCATTATTGTTTCTTTTTTTACCATATCAATTTAAGTGGTATTTTCCCATGAATAAATGCCCAAATTTTTCTGTCTCATTTATATAAAAAGCACTCAAATGCTTTGGAACTGGACCAAGTAGGTTAACTGGGTATGTGTAATAGTTTCTACTTGTCAATACCGTTGTCTTTCTTCTTAAGCATATGCTCTGCTCAGTGATAGATCCTCTTCTCCTCCAGGCATCCAGCAGCTCCTGCCAAAGCACCAGGGGTTAAACACATGCTTCTCTACTGTTTTACTTTATTGATGTGCATGATGCCCCGAGGCGGCAGTATCTCTTCCGTCCCTGATGTTTTGTTTCAATCTGTTCAGGGGAGTGGAGAATGGCAAGGGGGGTCTATTAGGTCCTGTACTGTGCAGCCATTCAGATAGTTAGTGGTGTAAGAGGTTCATTTAATTGGCTCACATTTTCAAGCGGCACCATTTTAATCTAAGGTGATGTTGCCACTCTTGTTAATCTCCACCAAAAGCTAAAATAGCTCCTAATAATCCTGAAACTGAAATCTTTGTGCAGGATGATGGTTATGTGCGACAGATTCTGGATCTAACTAAAATGTATGTTACTGAAGTTGTTGTTTGGTTTAGCAAATGTGCTATATAGCATCTCTGGTTCTCTAACTGTAATCTCAGTTTGTGTTCCTGTAGTTGTCTTTGAGCCCTGGTTGGGACTGTCTCATCCACTACAACGGAGACAGTCCTGGATGCTTTCCACAGAAAAGCTTTAGCCACAATGTATTAGAAGTGGGAAAGTTTAACAGACATGTTTGCCTTACCAACCTGTTAGGACTGGACATAAAATGTGTTGTCCAACGACATCAGAAATCACCAGTATTTATATGTGTTCCAAACTGCAATGCTGTCAGAGTGAAAACCTCCATCATTAAGAAGGGGGAGACACAGTGCTTATTACAATATGGTGGTAACACTAGATTTTCTCCCCCTTAAAGACAATCATGGTGTTGCACTATCCAACTAAGAAAGCAACACCGCAGGAAAACTCTGCATTTTTAAAGCAAAACACAAATAAATCAAACACCCCCACTCTCTAGTGATCCATCATCCAACATCAAATTGCTGTGTAAGTGTAGTTTTTACAGTGAGCTGGACCAGGCCCAGTTCACAGGTAGCTAAACGAGGGCCTCAAAATTACATCGGTTATGCAGAGAGTATTGTGCATGTGAGAAACACTGCAGTTATCTGCTTACACAAAATTGCAGCAGCTTCAAATCACAGCACATAAGTGCATAAGAAGTTGTGCTGTGGGCTGTGTGATTTCTAGTCCTGCATTTGAGAGTTAGACTAGGCACTTCTCCAATCACGAGCATCTCAACGGCAGCCAGGGAGGAGGATGGGCAACAACAGGGATGAGGAACCACACAATGAAGCTTCAAGGATGAAGATTATCTGTTGGGTTTTGAAAATGCGGCTCTGTTTTACTTCCCCATCACTGATGAAGAGCAGTTTCTCTTTGGGAAGCATCAAAAAGTGCGTCTCCCACACAGTTGTTGAGATAGACCCAAATGGGGCCGCTTGTCCTCTGGCGCATTATTAATAGATATATTGAAACACTTCAAACACAAATACACGGGCTCTTGAAAAAAAATCTAGGACAGCTCTCACATTTATCAATGTGATTGTTATTTTAAAGGGACCCAAGCCATTTTGAACATAAACTCCCTCAACACATTAGCAGTTTAAATAGCAGGTTTGACAAAAGGCTCCCTCTCTCCAGTCCTGTGTTTATGGTTATTAATAAATAAAACTATGTTGGCCTGGCAAAAAGTAGGGCGGATGCTCAGAAAGCTGCTGCTGAAGAAGACCCAGGCCAAAATGTGACTGGGGTCCCTTTCAAATGTGCTGAATCTATTAGTTGTCCATCTTAGCAGTGACTGTCCCCCCAACACTCTTCTTTCTCCTCCCTCCTCTCCTACCTGTTTATCTGTGTCCTGTGTGACTCACGTTTCACTCTTGGTGTCCTGGCATTTTTTCTTCCCACATATCTTTCACATCTGCCAGCTCTGCATGCTCCCCTTCCTTCCCCCCCATCCCCATTTCCTCCCTTCAGCTCCCCAACGCTACGTGGATGTCCACTAATATGACAATTAACTCTATCCGCTCACCTGTGTCCCCACCCCACTCCAGTTTGACACAAATATGGTTGCATTTGTACAAGCGAAAAAGACAAAGCAAGTCACGTAGTATATAGTTTCATCCTTTGTTTCTAATTTCAGTTTGATTTTGAAATCCATCTGGATTTTATTTTTTACTTTTCTCCCCTCTATCTTTGTTTTGACTTTGGTTCATTTCTCCTCAGTCTCTGGACTAAATATGTAGTTTTGATACTAAAAGAGGTCATTGTCTTTTTCCCATTTCGCTGCGGAGAACATTCCTTTCTCCCTTTTTTCTTTTTTCTTTCTTTCCTTTTTTGTTGATATTGCATACGTGTCACTGATTGAAATGGAAGGTAGGTAATGCTTTGCCTACGCACGATCTTTATGCAGATGAGAATGTGACAAGCACCCTAGCCTGAGTGACGTCAATGTTTCTCTCTCTCTTTCTCTTTCTCTCTTTCTGTTGTTTACCAGTGGTATTTAACCAAATTAATTTGACTTCATCTCTTATGATTTGACTATTTTAAAGATTGGATTACATAGAGCTCTGGTTTTTCTCTTTCCTCCTTAACTTCATTCTGAAGTCCAATATCCCGCTCTATCTTCCAGGTCCATTTCTTTCCATTTCTCTTTATTTTCTGTTTTGGTAGAATGCATTCCTGTTTGTCCAGCATCTTTCTGTTTGTTGGTGAATTAGTACATTCGTCCTATGATTTCCACCATATTGATTTCCTGTTTCTAACAACTGTCATAAGCACCAGTGGTTGTGTGTTTTCTTATTATACGGCTTAGCTGTCTTCTCTCTAGTGGAGAATGGCTCTTCTTTCTGCAAAGATCAGTCTGTGCTTTTTCTGTATCTTAGATTATGTAGCAGTTGAGACAGCACACAATAATGCATGCAGAAGAGCCAGCTGTATTTGATTTCGTACAAAACACCTTTGGGGATTTACACTCTTTTTATGACCTGCTTGCAATAGCAGCGTATAACTGTGCATCACAAATTTCATTGCCAAACCTCCCATTGAATTACTTATTCAACCTCTGTTTTTGTTGACTGTTTAAAGTTGAGATTCGGAATATATTTTAAATCACATTCCACAGTACACACTTAAGGATAAGGCTGACATACTCTACTATCAAATCCCATGCAAAGACCTAAATCAACAGTGTTTAAGTTGGTCGGTACCATCTGGCTTTCCTATCCTGCACGGGTGGATCTACAAGGGGGCAGCTGTCCCCTCCTTACTAGGGGGAAGTCATGCTAGGAGATAAATACTAATGTGAGCATAAAGCTATATTCAAGGTGACATGGTAACATGCTCACGTACAGCAAATGTAATGTTTACTGTGTTCATCTAGGTCTAGCATGCTAACAGGTTCTAATTAAAGGTACAGTACATTATGTACCTTGAATATTTCTTTACTTGAAAAGAGCAGGTTTATTTGGAGTCTCGCTTGCAGTAGCATAAGGTGACTCTTGTAGCCTTAACACCAAACACAATATACAGCTGAGGCTAAAGGGAATGTCACCAGTTATGCAGGAATTTGATCTAAGTTCAACAAAAGTACAATTTAGATCAGATGATGGCAGCTGATGCAAAGTCAAGGAACCACGACAGTGTAATTAGCATTTGTTCTGAGGGGGATTTCACCATGTGCATGACTGAATGACAAAAAAAGTGAATGTCACAGTGGTGCCAGAGGAAAAGTCAGTGCTGCACCAAAATCATTATTCAGTTTGGGAAACAAGAATGTCTGCCAAAAAAAACAAAAAACAAAAACGACGGGGCACTTTATGCTAATGAATATGTCAGTGACAGACAAACGTAGACCTGAAATAATATAATATCATAACGCCATGGTGGGTTTGTCATTCATTGTAGATTTTGGTCTGCTTCATTGGGTTTATAGACAATATTGTAAATACATTGTCAGCCTTTTTCTTTACTGCAGTGGTATTTGAATATTGGTAAAGCACTATCTTTGAGCTGATTCTGTACTTTACGTAAAAATCCTAAATAATTCCTTCAATGCTTATTGTTTTATGATTCTCTAATCTTCCGATGACTGAATGCTTCTGGTGGTTTTCATTAAAGGTCCTATTAGTAAGTTGCCAAGTTAGTTTCAGTAAACACATAATAGTGTGTGTAATGTAGCACCAACCCCTGGAACTACACTGACAGAAATGCTTTTAGTGATAACTAGTGATATGTGTCCTTTAACAAGGATACAAACACTGATTATAAGCAGTGAAAGCAGTTATCTTGGAAACGTGTCAGGCAGTAAAAGCACACCTTCCCTGTGGTATGCAGACACAGTATGTTGAGAGAAAAAGGTAATGATAATACCTTGAACTCTCGCCAGCCAGTTGTTCTCCGACGTTTAGGATGGTGACTGGGCCCAGAGGATTTACTCTCTGTGTGAGGGATTCCCTGCACATTGTGGTTTTCCTCTTTTGAGTTCTTTTCCATTGATTTCCATGCATTGTCTCATGAGTCACTGGCAGGGAAGGGTTTTGTGTCTTTTTCTCTTGCATTTTGTGAATCTAATGATGCACTTATGTTGCCCCACTTTTCCCTTTTCTTCATACCTTACCTACTAAAGGAGGGAATACCACTTTATTGGTAAGTGGATGTTAACCAGAAGGGAGTTAAACAAGAGTAACCATAAAAAAAGAAAGAAAATGGGTCGCTGTTCACATCTCAGCAATTGTCCTCAGGAAAAAAAAAAATCCAGAAAGAGAAAATTGAGTAGCAGACGATTTGTTTTCTGATTCAATTGATTCAATAATTGTGATATTTATTTTGTTCCTTCCATTTCTGTGATGTTCCGTCAAGTTGTCTTCTCTTTCTGTTTTGTTTCATTTTTTTAACCATTAAAAAAATTACTGAAGAAGTCCTCTTTTTCTACTTTACAAAATCTGTAGTTCTGTACTTTCTGCCTCTGCTCTTAAACTTATTTGGTTCACAGTTTTGTTTATTTTTTTCCCCCTCTCTTCCTCCTCTTCCTATTTTTTTTTGTTTGTTTGTTTGTTTTTGCAATTATGATTTCTTCAACTCATTATGGTTTTGCATGCCAAGTATTGCATGCGCTGCACCATAGAGGACTATCTATAAGCCATATGGAGAGAATCTAGATCTTTTCTTTTAAGATGTTTACCTTCTTTTGGCAAGTACACCGTAGCACCTAACCACCAACCTGAAAACACACTAATGCTCTTTTTTGTCCTTTTCTTTTTGTTTCTTTTTTTTCCTTTGTTGGTCATCATTTTTTTCACAGAAGCTCCACCTGCTGACTGCTAGCTCTGCAAGCATCCAATCCACTCTGCTGAAAGAGCACAAGCTCCACAGCACCCCCAGCAGGAGCCAGGCAGGACTGATATGTGCAGCAGGAGAGGCTGGGAGTGTGGACGGCAGGAACGCAGCTGTAGGTAACACCATCACCCACACGTCGGGGAGGAGAGATAGCCACAGAGGCCAGAACAAGAGCTCCCACTCCCCTGCTAACAGCAGCGACTCAGACCACTCCCAGCACAACCACGCTCACAGAGGGAGGACCTCTCGTCACCAGAGAAAGTAAGCCTTCCATTTGTCTCGCACTGTAGAACCTTTAACAAACATTTCAGGCTCTCATCACTGCTGGAACCTTCGACATTAGCTTTGCCATTGAGAGACAATCACCTCACATTTTCTGTATTGCACTGCCATTTACACTAGGACAAAAGGTGGCCACTCTTCCAAGCGTCACCATCGCTCCAGTCGGGGTCAACCACACCCTCGGGGCCCATCAGCAACCCCAGGACGACACTCCCACACATCAGGCAGGAAGAAAGAGGAGTCGCGAAACAAACCCAATGTCAGACAGCGCGGCAGCTCCTGGAGCAGCGGGCATTCATCCTCACACTCTGCCCCCAGAGACAGAGGCCCCAGTAAGGCCAAGTCCCCACACACCAGACAGAACAACTCCAGGTGAAACGTCGCCCTCTATAACACCTCTCTGTCAGCTCATGGTTTTAGTTTATTCTCACATGTTGTTGCTTTGTCCTGTACTTTATGTGTCACGCAGAGAGAAGGACAGTGCTAACCGCTCTGATACCGACAGCCGAGCCCGCCGCCGCTCACGTAGTTACTCACCCATTCGAAAAAGGAGAAGAGATTCACCAAGCTTCATGGAAGCTCGGAGGATCACCAGGTAACAGCATCCAGCTTCACAGAATAATTTATAACTTATCTGTGTGGACTTTTATACCCCAGAACAATCCAGGCTCCAATGCGACAGTTAACCCTTTGAATTTTATTTACAGCTTTTATATGTCTGGATTTAACAGCATTAAAACATGACACACTGCAAATAACAACAACAAGTCAGAGGACTAAATATTAGGGAAGTTGTTCCTTTTTAACACAAAATGTAATATCGCATTCAGACTCTTTGAATCCTTAATAAAGAAAGAAATACACAAAACACAAAAAGTGAACACTCTTTAACGCACACAGAATCATGTAACAAGCAAAACGGATTTAAAAGTTTCGATGCCCTAAAGTGTCCTCTGTTTGCCTTGATGACCTCACATCGATTGGTAAAGTCATGGAGCAGTCACCTCAAATTGTTTTCACTTAACAAGTTTTACTTGTCAAAATTTAACTGGTGGAATTTTTTTGTCTTTTTAATGTGTTTGAGACATTCTGTTGTGTTGCACCCAGGTGATGTTGGTATAGAGCACATAGCACTATTCTTCTATAGTATGAATTCATAGAACAGCTTAACAAAGTATAAAGTTTGCCATTACTTTAAGACATGAAGGTCAGTTAGTCCATAATTTTTTTAGTCCCAAAACCATCGAGTGCTATGATGAAACAGGCTGAAATAGTCTGCAAGCCACTTCCTGTTGCCCTCACAGCTTTTTGCTACGGCATATAGACAGAACATAAATTACACAAATTAAGTATGATGTAAATGATGAATGGAAATATTTGCCAGCCCCATCTCCAGTGAATTATGTGATTTCCTGTATCTGTAAGTATTTTTCAGATAAACACAAATCTGTTAATTGCTTTGTAATTGCTTACAATGCTCCTTCATACTGAGAACAGATTTGTACTTTGTTTTCTGTCTGATAATGAAGCCATGTTTGAGTTAGATTTATCATTTCATTCATTTATTCTTTCCCCTCAAAAGCTTCTTGAGGCATATGGCTTTGTATTTGCTCATTAAAACATAAAGCAAAAAGGGGTGACAGAGGTTTCTATGGTGTCACCTCTGCACCTTCTCAATCAAATGTAAATAGACATTAGAAAACGTGAAACGTGTGTATCTTGTCATCTTTCACTCCAGTCCTAAAGGTCGTGATGCCAAGACAACGGGATGCTGCTGAACTGAGCTGCCTGCAGGCTAGTTACCCTGGTAACAGTTGCCGTGCAGCAGGACCCCGCTAGTCTGACTCCTGAAGCTCGGCTGAACAGCAAAGCATCAGATCTCCCCTGAGTAAACCTGGCCTTCTGTTCTTTTCTGTCTGCTTACTGCTCCTTCCTCTCCTTCCAGAAATGTGCACAAAGAAACTCACACCAACTTTAATACCGCACCCCACTGAGGCTATGCACTAATGTTGCAACACAGGGATAAAGAGATTAAAACACTATCAAGGTTCATATAAGTAAATACCCCCTATTGCACTCACTGTGGCTTCCCATGTCAGATAGCTTAAACAAAGCTAAGATAGTTACAGTATCTACGACACAGCTCCAATGACAAGGTGAAACCCACCTTGCAGCAGTGGGGATACCTTGATAGTGGTTGTCTCTCCCTGCACTGTTGACTCTTGATTTTTCTTGGTGTTGGCCTCCACTGAGAAGGTGTTCTTTTGGGAACTAACAGCTAATTACCTTACAGGAAATACTTCCAGGGTGGCTATTAACAAGGCAATCTACGCTTCAGCTTAAACTAACGGCACTGTAGAGTGTGTGTGTGTGTGTGTGGTTCACCAGCATTGTTTTTTTTTACCCATCTAGCTGCTCTCTTTCAGATCCTGTACTGATCACAAATCTAGCACGTCTGTAACCTTATACTGACTTTCTCTTGTCTAAATACATCATGTGTTTTACATCAGCATCAAATGTGAATAGTTTAACATATGTGTGTAAAATCTTACTGATGTTAACTATTTATTTTATGTAACTGTTAATACTCCATTCTCTTCTCTCTCCTCTGCCCAGCGCTCGGAAGCGTCCTATTCCGTACTACCGGCCCAGTCCTTCCTCGTCCAGCTACGACAGCAGCCCATCGCGGTCCAGCCGCAGCCGTAGCCGAAGCTACAGCAGCTACAGCCGCAGCAGAAGCCACAGCCGGAGCCGCAGCAGGAGCCGCAATCGAAGCCGGAGCTGGAGCCGCAGCCAGAGCCAGAGCTGGAGCCGCAGCAGAAGCCGCTCCCGCAGTCACCACAGTTACTACAGCCACAGCAGCTATGACAGCCCTGGCTTCTGAACACAACAGACAGCACTGGATGGAAAACAGAGGAGAAGTCCTGTTAAATTTGCTGAGCATCAGTTCAGGAATGATGTACCTCCTTCAACAATTCCCACACTGCTGTACCGTCCAGGGCTCACACTCTTCAACCCGTGACCATTATCCCTCTCTAATACAGAGCCTGGATCAAAGAGGAGAAATGTATTTTGATATAGCACATTATTATGAAATTGGCTGTCACCGTTCATATCTTCACATATCCAAGGTATTCAAGGAAATGGGTTACCATTTGTCAAGAATGAATTTGGCAGAGCTCAAAGATCAAATCTTGCTGTATGTTAGCACTTTCTCTTCCTCCATAAAACAACCAAAAAGGAAATAATTACAACTATATACTATATATAAATATATATATATATATATATCATAAATATAGGAGCTAAGTAGAAGGCAAAGAGAGGACACACTGACGGCTTGCTGTACATTTAGAGATGTTTTTTTTTTCCCTTATCATGTACTCATCTCCCAAAGACATCATTTCACCAGAGCGCAGAGATCAACAGAAGTAAGAACAAAGAAAAGTAAAACAGAAGAAATAGGAAGCAAAAAGAAAGGAACTTTTTATATGATTAAAAACTGTATTGTATAGGTTTCTCTGTATAGATGTAAACTCTTAAGTTCTGGCTTTGTAAACTATGCACTGTATATTCCATATAGTGTGAGGAGGTTTGTTTAGCATGATGCATCAGGAGAGACTTGCTGCTCATAAGAGAGTATCTGGCTGAAAGTACTGTCAGGGAGCCCCTGACCTGTACAGCATGTCAAAGACCTGCATACAGGGGTCAACAGGGCGGCGTGTAAAGAACTATGTATTATGTGCTTTTCCTCCATTCCCTCTTAAAATTATTATGTTGAGTCTGCTAATCCTGTGTGTGTATGTGTGTGTGTTTGTTTGTATGTTTGTTAGTGTCTGTGTGTGTGTGGGTGTGTGTGTACCTCCACTGCAATCAGCAGTGAGCTTACTGTTTAAGTCCTCCGCAGCCTGTATCCAGGGCTGCTGTAAGGTACTGTACAGAATAACTCTGCAAAACATCTCCATGCACATTGTGTTGAGCACCACTATTTAAGGATCTACTCTATTTATTGGTTTATTTATTTGGCTATTTATTATCGTTGTTGTTTATTTATTATTTCAAAATGAGCTGTAAAGCAGCTGGAACACGTTTCGAAGGTGAGATCACTGCAATCCCTTTCAAAAATGTGCTTGATATCTTAACGTTTTATACAAAATATTTCTTATCGTGTGGAAGGCCTGTAGCAGTGTATAGACTCACTGCTGTATGTTTAAGATGCTCGGAATTTACCCAGTGGTACTGATTTTTGCTCAGTTACTCCCCAACTGTCATCATGGCATCTCGGAATATTGTAAAGATTCTATTTTAATGCAAGCCATCTGTCTGTACTGAAGAGAAAGTGATAAGCTTTGAACAGAACCAAAACATCTCTTCACTGCTCTCTGTTTCCAACCACCACTGTTTAGCATCTTCAGAAGGAGGATATAAAGTATGTGATGTAAGTTAGCATAGCAGGGACACATGCAGGCTGTGTAATGCCTCCTCTTGTCTCTATTTTTAGTAGTTCAGTAAACAAACTGGCGATACAATCAGGGATCACCCTAAGTCTTCCTTACCATTTGTCCAATCTCATTCCCAGTGTAACCAGGCATAATCCAACTATGATACTCTGCAAACCTGTTAATTTATTCAAGTATAGCATTGCCCCTTTGGTTCTACAATTCATTCTTTGTATTGTACAAGTTATTATAGCTGACAATAAACAGAAACAAATGGGGGAAGAATGATACATGTGTACTTGCTTTTACCATCGAGTGCTCTGGTTAAATCACATCCAGTGCGTGTATTTGCCTACAGGTGGCACTGATGGGAACCTTCCAGTTCCTGGCACCTAAGACTGAAAACCTCACAAAATTGCACTAGAATGTTCTCCATCTTTTTTTGAACTACTGCAACCTCTTCTCAAAACAGTAATGGTCTGACTAAAGGGGGGGAGGTTGATCTGAGTTAGGGCCTGTGCAGATATTCGCATTTCAATAACACTTGATCACAACAAGGTCATTTCAAGGCACTTTACAAATTAAGGTCACTCACAGTTTTATGATATGTGATAATTTCTCAGGTTAAACTTTGCAGAATCAAAAATAGCTGAAAAGACTGTGAATTAATACATAACAAAACATAAAATGCTCATAAAAGTAAAACCTTTAAGACTATTATACATGTTTGCCCCATTTAAGTGCAATAGTCTCTACTTTCAATGCTCCTTTCTTATTTACTTTCAGGTTTAAAACACACCCCTGTTACAAGTGTCCACTGATGGTTTTGCATAAATCTCATTTTACAGCAGACAATTCGACTTGTCAAAGCTGGATAAGTGAAACAAGATTCAGATGTGAATGGTATTAAACTTTGTTTTCCTTTACTAACATGTAGCTGAACATTTCTTTCAGATATTGTCATCTAGAGGAGCTTTACAATTCAGATGATGTCATATGGAGGAGTTCTGGAGGATAATAGGTTGGCCAAGACAATGACCACTGCTGCAAAGGCATCAAATGACTCCTCCAGATGAAATGATCTTAACTTGCAGCAAAGAGACATAAGGGAGGTCAGAAGGAGCGTTATTACCATTCATTCACCCTAATTTAAAACCATAATAGCAAGTTCAATTTTGTACACAAGTGCTGAAGTGCCTTTTTACAAATACACGTTAGGAAAGTGCCAGTGAGAAGCTAAGAGCATTTATGCAGCATTTATGTGAGATACAATGAAACCAGATGCCTGTAGGTAGGGCCGGCATTCCGAAGGCCTGGTCGGAGATGTGGCTGCTCTGATGCCAGTCACGGAATGGGTCCCAGCTCGGGGTGCAGAGCAGCAGGGTGAAAGGAATACGTCTCTCAGCCATAGTTGCTGCGTTTAGGTGCACTCTCTCTCTCTCTCTCTCTCTCTCTCTCTCTCTCTCTCTCTCTCTATATATATATATATATATATATATATATATATACTATTATATATATATATACACACACACACACACACACGCATATATATATATATATATATATATATATATATATATATATATATATATATATATATATATATATATACACATGCGTGTGTGTGTATATAAAGATATATATATAGAGAGAGAGAAGATTACTACACTTCCTTAGTGTCATTTCCCAAATGACAACAGGATGAATCTTAATTGTGGTGAAGTTGGACACTCTCACCTATAGAGATATGTGTGCAATGTTTATCGTCATACGGAGCCATACGGATGTTAGAAATAGCTTATTAATCTTATCATCTGTTTGTATGGGTTCTGCTAGGCCTGGTTTACTTTCAGCAGCCACCTAGATTCTTCTGGTTCTTTGTGACATCCAGAGAGGGGAGGGGGGACTGCACACTGCAAAAGAGGGGGGAGGTTTAACAGTGCACTGGGCAGCTGCTATGGGAAGGGCCCTTCTGTTGGATTCCATTCCAGTGTTACGTCTGCCACAAATAGATATTCTAGTGCTTTCCATAAACTTGTTGGGGGTGTGACCCAGGGGGCTTGAGTCAGAAGGGAGGGCTCTTCTGACAGGGGTGGTGTTAGTGTGTATAAAAGCTCTCGGCTGAGACACAGACAGCACATTGGGAAAACACTTTTAGAGAGGCCAAAGGGCTCTTTAACTGCAGCCAGCAGGTGTCCATTACAGCAGCACTCCTCTGCCGCCTAAACACAGCAACTATGGCTGAGAGACGTATTCCTTTCACCCTGCTCCGCACCCCGAGCTGGGACCCATTCCGTGACTGGCACCAGAGCAGCCGCATCTTCGACCAGGCCTTCGGAATGCCGGCCCTACCTGAGGACTTAGCCACATTCCCTAGCACCCACTGGCCTGGGTACCTGCGGCCCTCCATCCTGGCCCCGGACTTTGGCACCATGGTGCCCCACACTCCTACCATGTACCCAGGTGCCATGATGGCCCAACAGGCTGCCCTGTTCCGCCAGATGAGCAGCGGCATGTCAGAGATCAAGCAGACCCAAGACAACTGGAAGGTGTCTCTTGATGTCAACCACTTCTCCCCTGAGGATCTGGTGGTGAAGACCAAGGATGGTGTGGTGGAAATCTCTGGTAGGTCCTCATTTCTCCTCCACTGATGGCATTTGTGCTGTCCTCTTATGTACCGAGTGCTGACATAACCTCATAGGTTAAAACCTGAGGTGGTGAAGGCAATTTCCACTCCAATCTGGCAGCAATGTAACTCTTCACATGTTTATATGCAGAACAGAGCACCGGCAGAGATATAACACAATGCTTTGCTTGGTGTTCTGTGTTCAGGTTAAAGGGAACTGCAGTACAGTACTGAACACAAAGATACAAAGGCAGGAAAACGTTTTGCTGCATAACTCAGACTTACATAATATGAGACAATATGAGACAATGTGCAGAGTTCCAGTAAGCAGGAGGGTAGGGCCTCTGGATGCATTCCTGCTAAAAGAGCAACAGCACACAAGTGAACAGGTGGGAGTCAACTCTCGCGTGAAACGTTTTCACTGTCTGTCCTTCATGCTCGTGAAAGATCCGAGCAAAATGTGCAAACCTCAAGAATGTGTTGCATGGAGCGCGTTAGCCTCTGAACCACCTGAGCTCCCCCTTTCTCTCAGTAAGTCTCAGCCTCTTTGTGTGACACATTACAAAGAATCATATTCTTAGAGTAGGGGATTCAGCTGTGACTCACACAACTGACTCAGCTGTGTTTGCTACTTTATATGGACTGCTGGCTCTTGTCCAAGTCCAGGGTCCAGGGGCTGAGTACAGCCAGTGTCCCACTGGTGAAATTCTGGACATTCAGAAACAACAAAGATAAACAATGCACATCTCATGTTTCTAATATGTCACCAGAGAACAAGGATATGCTTAAAGATGATGTCAACACACACACACACACACACACACACACACACACACACTTGAATGCAGCCTCCTTATGCTGGAGCCCTCTTCTCATGCATATTCAGAGCTAATGATCCTTCATGTAGCTGCTGAAAAACTGTCTGCTTGTCCCAGTCGGACACAAGTTCACACAGACAGTGTCCTCCTGTTGAAAAGAGGACAGCTCCCAAAGGTAAGCGACCTTTATCAGCTTGTTGTCATAACAAACATATCACTGTAGAGCCCGGCATTGCAGTGCCGAGAAGAGACGTGATTAGGATGAGGGTTCTTCTGTAGCCTTTCCAAACACCAAACGTCACTGTTCTCTATGAAATGTCATGTGTATTACTACACATCTACCATAATATTGAATAATCAAACACGTCATAATATTCTGGGAAAATATAGTTTCCAATATATTTTCTTGGCAAGTATTAGATCACTAACATTTTATTTTTTATTTTATTTATTGATTTGTACAAAAACTTCATGACGAGCAGGTGAATGTAGCTGACGAGGGAACGGTGCTTCTACGATGGAGCAGTAACTTCATATTCAGTGTAGTTTTGAAAGAGATCGAACTCGTGCCAAGAAATTTCAATTGCGTTTATTTCCTAAAACATCATTTATCTGTATCCCTACACTGTAAGTACAGTAGCGTAACACAAAAGGCTCAATAATTTAAAGCTACAGTAGCACAAATAGGATAAAGTTCCTTTGCAGTAGAGAAAACATGTATGGGTGCCCCAAAATGTGGCTGCACAGGGCAACATATGTGAGATAGTGAAATATCCTGGGCTGATATCAGGTGCCCTTTAGATGTTTTGGCCTCTGTCCCTCTGACAGTCTGCCACTGATCTTCAGTAATGTTTGTCTGAACACTGAGCTCCTGTGACTGTCTGCTGCCTGTAGCTCCATACTTACCTTCACAGACTGGGAGCAGAAGGCAAATTCCATTATGTCAAAGTTTGTTTTCCTGAATGTGAACCAAACCTGACCTTTATAACCCAACCCAAGTGTCTTCTGATCCCCCAGCAGTGGACCATAACACTTAAATGCATCTTTAATTTTAGTGCTGATGTTTTGTCTACAGGCAAACATGAGGAGAGGAAGGACGAGCATGGTTTTGTGTCCAGAAGTTTTACCAGGAAATATACGTAAGTGGCTCATTCATGTAGGTGTCATTCGTAGAATGTAGACTTTGTTGTCGATCACTTTGCAGTAGATGAATTTAGCCGAGTTAACAAAAGGAAGCTGTCGAAAACACACTGTGGCTTTGTGGTGATGGTACACAGAGGAAATTCATTTGTCACCCTGGGCTGAGATTCCTGGGATTCTCTAATCATGGCCTTTCGGCTGTGAGTCCCTGTAGTTTGGGCTTGGTTTGGCCAGTAGAGGGCTGGCTGCTGCTAACAGCTGGATTTCATGCTCTGAAAAGCAGCAGCAGTTTTTAGCTTTATAGGCCTGTGCTGCCATCTAGTGGCCATAACATACACTGAGCAGACCAAGTGAGCTGGTTTCACTCAGATTTTGCTCCATTCAGAGCTTGTGTGTCGGTAAAGACAGGAAACCTTTTATTTTATTATTTTTTTAATCAAGACTGGTGCTATTTGTACATTTTCTAGGGTGTTTCCTTAGAATCATAACCTAACTGAGTTGTATTTCTCCCCACTAGCCTTCCCCCATCAGCCAACGTTGAAAAAGTGACGTCCTCCCTGTCTCCTGAGGGGGTGCTGACCGTTGAGGCTCCTTTCATCAAACCGGTCATAGAGTCCTCAGAGACCACAATACCTGTGCATGTTGACAACAAAGGTGGCGTGGTGAAGAAGTAGGAAGAAGGATAGCAAAGTGGCACAAATTTAATAAAGCACTTTATTTCACAGAACTGCTTCTACAAAGGGGAATTCTTGCCACAGCTCTTCTCTCTCCCCTCTGTCTCTGCTAATGGCCCAATCCTAGCTGGGTGCACGGTGTAAACACAGAGCTGTTCTTTCTCCTGTAATTACAATTTGGATCTGAATGAAGTAAATCTCAGCTTAGCTCCGCTCACAGCTTTCTTTCTTTGCCTTCGCTTACACACACCTTTCTCATTTCTACTGAGTAAATCGCTTTATGCTGCCTCTATAGACACACTAAAGATCAAAAACCTGGGCTGTAATAGCAGTGATCTTTTAAAATAGGAAAGCGAGGTTCCAGGAGAGTAAAACCACTTTTTGCAGAATAATGCCTGTTAGCAATCACACTGAAGTCCCTGTGGACTGAAAATGCACTGGTTTCATCTGTAGTTGCCTTTGGAAACAAACTCTTCCGTCTTGCAAACAGAGAATAAAGAATAAACAACATATTGAGTCTCCTTTTCCTCTCTAAGATGCTGTTTGTTTGCATGCTGTTGGCATGACATCTGTGGTTTTCCTCTTCATGAAGAAAGCATCCTGAA
Source organism: Channa argus (assembly GCF_033026475.1). Lineage (NCBI taxonomy): Eukaryota > Metazoa > Chordata > Actinopteri > Anabantiformes > Channidae > Channa > Channa argus. The sequence goes on along the minus strand of NC_090220.1, from coordinate 5,348,150 downwards.
GCAGCCATGTGACCTGTGTGTGTTAGAAGTCTGGGAGCAGGAAGATAAGTGGAAATGTTGGGCTTCTTAATCTTATGCTAAATTATACATCGAATAATCAGTCATGCAAAAGGGAGCAAGTGAAACATGTCAGCCCCCATGAGCAAAGCAGGCAGCCTATGCCCAGCAAGAGGCTTCATTGCTGTTGTCTTTTACCAGTGGTAGCCTAGTTTTTAAATGTCCCTCCACACTGCCAGGAGCAGGTTCCAATAAAATTTCAGTAGTGTGTAAAATACTACTTAAACAAAGCCACTTAATTAAATTTAATCACAGTGCCACTGTGAGGCCAATCAGTACAAAATGGTAAGTCATGTTAATATTGTCATTGTGAACATGGTAGTGTGCTCATGCTGTATTTAAAGCTCTGAGGTTCCTGCGTGGGGTCTCACAGAGCTGCCAGCACAACTGTAGACTCTCATGTTGGTCCTTGTTAGTCCTTTGGTCTATAACGTTTCTGAATAATTAGAGGTGGTAGAGATACGAAGAAGTTGACGGATTTAATCCCTGGACTGAAGGATTTAACCTGGGTGGTCAAGTTAGAGTAGTTTTCTTAACTGCTAAGATGCATTTAATGACACTGGGATCCAATTGTCGTTCATCATCACCATCTTAGCACAACAGAAATCTTCTCAGGCAAATGTGTTAATGCAATTCCATTGGTATCAAACTGTTTTTTTCCCCTACTGTATGTACACCTGTGATCAGTTCTTATCCCTCTATGTTCATCTCCTGGACTTCGTTTTGCTTTTTGCTAGCTTCACTTCCTGTTCTGGACTCTTATTTTGGAGTCACTCTTTCCCATCATCTCCATTAATTCAATTTAATTCAACTTTATTTATATAGCGCCAATTCACAACAAAGTCATCTCAGGGCACTTTATAGAATAAAGTCAAGATTATAAAGATGTATAAAGAGAATCCAACAATTCCCCCTGGAGCAAGGCATAGGCAACAATGGAGAGGAAAAACTCCCTTTAACGGAAGAAACCTCCAGCAGAACTAGGCTCTGGGTGGACGGCCATCTTCCTCGACCGGTTGGGGTGAGTGGAAAGTGGAGAGAGAAAAGAACAGAACAACAAAAAGCCACAGCAAAACATTGGGCAGATTGGTAGGACCTGTAGCTGCACGCTGGAAGACACACAGCTTCAAAGCCAGGGACACCTGCAGAAAGGAACAGAGAGAGGGGGACAGAGAAGGACAAACACAACTACGGGAGAGAACACACAGAGTTAATGACATACAGTGGTGACAATTGCGGGGTGAGAGGAGGGAGAGAGGGTGAAAAGGAGGAAAGGAGCTCAGTGCATCGGGGGGTGGGTCCCCCAGCAGTCTAAGCCTATGGCAGCATAACTATAACTAAGTATAAGCTTCATAAAAGAGGACGGTTTTAAGCCTAGACTTAAAAGTAGAGAGGGTGTCTGCCTCCCTAATTTGAACTGGGAGCTGGTTCCACAAGAGAGGAGCTTGATAGCTAAAGGCTCTGCCTCCCATTCTACCTTTGGAAATTCTGGGAACCACAAGTAGGCCTACATTCTGAGAGTGAAGTGGTCTACTGGGATGATATGGTGCTATGAGGTCTTCTATATATGATGGAGCCTGACCATTCAGAGCTTTATATGTAAGAAGCAGGGTTTTAAATTCTATTCTAGATTTAATTGGAAGCCATTGGAGAGAAGCTAGTGAATGTCAAATACGATCTCTCTTGCTAGTTCCAGTCAGCACTCTTGCTGCAGCATTTTGGATTAGTTAGCAGGCTCTTTAGGGAGTTACTGGGGCATCCTGAAAGTAGGGAATTACAGTAGTCCAACCTAGAGGTAACAAATGCATGGACCAGTTTGTCGGCATCACTTTGAGACAGGATGCTTCTAATTTTGGCAATGTTCCATAGGTGGAAGAAGGCTGTTCTAGAGATTTGTTTTATATGTGAGTTAAAGGACAAATCCTGATCAAAAATAACTCCAAGGTTCCTTTACCACTCGGTTGTTTTCATCTGTTCCTCTGGCTACTTGTACCCAGCTCTCCCCACAGTTCCCTGTCAGATCCTTGTCTTCGTTACCACATGCAAAGCCCGGTCTTCCAGTTTGCCTGTCCCGTGTCATTTGGACTCTCTTACCTGTTTATCTTGGTCTGAGGTTTAGTTGTTGGGTTCTTTATTTAACTCTGTTAGCTGGATGTCACGTGTCTAATACCTGCTCAGTTGGTGCCCACCTGTAGGCTTTGTTTAAAACTGTTACCGTCTGTTTGTGTTCTGCCCCCTTTTCTTATGTTAATTCTTTAGGGGTCCCAACTCAGATTCGAGTTCGCCACCCCAGTAATTCTGACCCCCCCGTCTTGTGTGTAGTTCCCTTCTGGTTTGTGTTTTTTCCTCGCAATTTGTAATGGAACTCTCTAGCCTCAAGGCAGCGTGTGTCCCCCTTTCTGGAGTGATTTTTAGTTTACCTCCGTTGACAGATAAATAAATCAGTTTAGATCTCACACTTATATTTCGACTTTTAGTTTCACTGGCCCTTAGTCATGGTCCCAGTGCACTTCCTGTTTTTGGACTTTTATTTTGTCGCCCCTTCTTCCTACTTCCTGTGCCTGGTTCTTTTGCCCAGCTTTACCCTCGTTGTCCCTCATTGTTTGCACCTGTTCCCTCTTCTGTTTAAGTTCAGTCCTTCCTTCACTCCCCTGCCAGATCCTTGTCGTCATTTCCGCCGTTGTTACCGTCACCAACCCACAGTAGACAGAACGGTAAAACCTGAATTTCTTGGACTCCTGTTTTGTGGAGTCTTGTATCCTGGACTCTGTGCACCTGTAATCTTTGGTCTGAGGTTTGTCTTCTGTTGTATTCACTGGTTTAGTCTCCAGTTTTCTCTGCTTGTTTAGTCCTGGTTTTTGTACTTTAGCATTCTTCATTTATCAGTGCCTTTTGTTCATGTCTGCCTTTCTTTTAGTCTGTGTTACTTTATGTACTTCCCCTTGTGTTTACCTGTTAAGTAGTTATCGTTAAACGCGTCATTTGTTTTAGTTTATCTCTCCTGTTTAGTAGGTTTTGTTATCTGAGTCTCTTCCCGTGTGATCATTTAGGTTTTAATCGGTCATTTTCCCGGTCTTATTTATCCCTGAGTCTTTGTTTATTTTGGGCAAATTAAGTTCCCATTTGTTGTCTCCGTTAGTTTGTGTTATCTTAGATTCCATTAAGTTTACTCCCCTCGTGTGCTGGCCCTGTGGGTAGCTGTCTTAGTCTGTGTCTGTTCTGAATCTGGTTTCTAGTATCCTTCTGTTAGGAGCGACTTCTGTTCGCCATTTAAGTCTTTGTCAATAAAAGCCCCTCGTTGTTTGCAGTTCCCCTCAGTCTCCTCACTTGGGTCCTCCCTTAACCAAAACCTTGACACCCTGGAATATCTCCATTAATCTTGTTCGGATCCCTAACGTCACTAGTCCAGGCTTTCTGTTTATATTTTTTCATGTTTTATGCTTGGTTCCCTTAGTTCAGGTATATATTTTTTTCCGAACCTACAGTTTGTCAGCCTAGTCCTTGTTAAGTTGAGTTAGTTGATTATTCCTTTTCTTTCTGTGTTCTGCTTTAATACAACAATCGATCTCACGTTGTCTAAACTTGGGTCCAATCTCAAACCCTGACACTGATGTAGACAGGAACATGCAGATGGACTACATGTGAAATAATTTGTATTTTGCTTATTTCAAGTCGCAAAAAATCTTCATTTAAATTTTTAGGTTATATTTGGTTTCTTTTATTTGTCTATATTTTTGCATTAGTATGTAGAGTTAGTTTGTAAGTTTGAACAACATGGAGAAACAAACAAATCAGACACTATGGAAGGAATACAGCTCTGAAATGATCCCCTCTAGATGGTCACTGTAGATGAGAGGTGTGTTGAAAATGTGACTTCAAAGTGGACACAAGTGTTGCCCCTCCCCTATCAACATAACTGTGGCTCTGGTCCATATCCACATTCGCTCCAATTGAGCTGCTTGGTGGTCACAAATAAGACTGGTTGTAAATAAGTGAGGTTTTTTAAAAAGTAAAAAATCAGCACTCAGGAATTATTGGTGCTTTTTTTTTTTTACTTAACATAAAGCACTAAGTACAAGCTCTAACATGCACTTAAGGAACAAAAGCACAAGTACTGCACTATAACATGATTAAGTCTAGTCCAGATTATCAGAAATTATTGAAAGCACAACCAAAAGGAACAAAAACAGCAGCTGACAGGTACTAAGCCTACAATAATGTAATTACAGTATAGGAGTGAATGTACTTAATGCTTCCAACCTCATACTAATATAACGAAAAAGTTTATTACAAGCTTACAAAGCCCAGTAGTGACATGAGACAGTGAAGGGCAGAAATAATTGGGTTTAAAACAGGTTTTTGTTTGACTAATTATAATTTTACTTAATGGTTTTTTACTTTATGTTAAACGGAGAACTTGAACACATGAAGAAAAAACCATACTGTACACACAGTATAATTATCTAAGTATATTTGAATTATTTAAAAAGCTCATAGTATCCTAAAATACTGTGTATATATGTTCATGAAAATGGTTCTTTTAGCAAAGTAGTTTGGCTGATGCAGTAATGAACGTTCATTCATTCTGCTAGTTTGCAATTTCCCATTGAAGCATAGCTGATGCTCTGGAGGTTCTCTGCTTTTTATCACTGTCATGATGTCCTAACAAGAGTTACATAACTCACAATGCACTGATTCAGTCGTTTCATCAGACATTTGAAAAAACTTTAATAAATGTGTCCTGCACAGTGGATCTTCATAACATCCTGCACTTTTTCCTGTGGTATGGACGCACAGAAAAAAACATGGGTACAGCTCGGTGCAAGAGCTAACATCAACTTATTCTGATGTCAAAATAGCTTATGCACATTCAGCTGATATATTTCATTAGCAATTAAAGGCAATTCTTTAATTTTTTTTTTATTGCAGCAATATAATTTTCATTTCATTATTAACGCTTTTTGACCATTTTGTTTCTTATGATGATAACAGAGCATTTGTAATAGCTGAATGCACATTAATATAATTTTAGTTTTAGGGTTAAGTTTGCGTCCTCTGACCGGCCATTTTAGAGAAAAGCGATGTAAACGTCTGCCCCAGAGTGCAGAATACAAGCAGCGCAGCTGCTGTAGATCAGGGGGCAGCATTAGAAAACCGCATCAACAAACCATATCAGCTGAGGGCTCAGCTGCAATCGATTCACTGTTGAGCTGTGTGTATGAAGCTAATTCCATCTCCCTCCGGTAAATCATCGCTCTCTGCAGGGTGACGTAAAAGTGTAGCGACATGACTGGTGACGAACTGAGTGGCTGGTTGTTCTCATCCCTTCTTTTTCTTCCTTCCTGCCAACTTCGTGCATTCACGTTGCATGCCAGCCCACTAATGCACATACTAACTCCACTCTTGACTCCCAAGCTGCAGGGGAGATCTATTTATAGCACGCTCTGCTATGCACTGAGCCTCCAGCATGTTGTATAGTTACACAGGGTAGGCCATGAACTGGCGAGGGGCTTTTCTGTCTGTAGCTGCAGACCTGCAGTGACCATATATAGGCTGCTTGTAAGGAACCATTAGCTTGATCTGAGCCACTTTTACAACATTGGACCATAATACAAACAAGTAAAATTATAGTGTCTGAGTGGGAGAGAGACAGAGAGACTTCTGCTCATTGGCCACAACATGATGTTTTGCTGAACGTCCATGTTTGGCCTGTGCATGTGTAGGGATTCAGGAGTTTTACATGCTGCACAGTGAGCTCAGTGCAAGCTCTGCCCTTCATAGAAGCCACGCAGACACTGACGAAGCAGCGCTCTCTAAACCACTTAGTATGTCAACCTTTCCTCCTCCGTGAGTCGCCATTTCCTCCCAGTTTAATGTAGGTGTAAATTATTCATGCCAATCCCCATCAATCCAGGAGCTATCCAACCCGTAAACCAGGAAAGTGCCTCGTGAAGTGCTTTTAGCCACCATCCCGCTGACTAGACTCCTGCCTCTCAGATGTCTACATCCTCCCTGCTCCCAGGTTGGTACAGAGCTGCAATCCTGACTGAGATTGTTCTTATTGGATCTTAAAGTGCAGCAGAAACAAACAGTTTAAGGGTCATTTCATCAAACGTGACTTTGGCAAAGTTCATTTACTTCACTGCATATGGTTTATACTCCAGGTCTTTTGCTTGTTTTTTGATTAACTTCACCCGGATGGAAATTCAGCTGTTCAACTAAATCTGACACATTTATATTTTTTAATGTTAAAATATAAGGACTCTCTGTATTTCAGGCAACAAATATAATATATTGGGGCAACATGAGTCAGTCATTGTTGTCATGGTCCTGAGGTAAATAAATTAACACATTTCATCTTGCAAAAATTACCCAGGGTTGTTCATGAGATGCAATTTGAAGCATAATTGATAATGACCATCTCACCACTCATTGGGCACAATGAACACAAGTTTATTGTGTTAGATGATAAGATGTGGAAAAGAACCAAAGTCCACAAGTGATAAAAGTGAAACAGCAGCAGCTGCAGGGCGGGTTATACTCCAGGGCAGCAACATATAATTTCGCCTCATGTCTCATACATTTACTACAGCACAAACAAGACGAATCATCCCGACCAATTATTTATGTGCATTTGTTTGTAATCTTTTAAACTGTGCTAATGAGAGGTGGTTTTATCTTCGCTCTGGGCATGTGTTGGTCTGCTCTACTTTCATAGATGTAAGGATGGTCATTAACACTTGATGAAAATGTGGGACACAATAACACAAATCTTTCTATCATACATTACCTGTTAAGGGCTGTGGGGGGCTGGAGCCTATCCCAGCTGTCACAGGGCGAGAGGTGGGATATGCCCTGGACAGGGGGGGAATATGCAAACTCCACACAAAAGGTGGCAGGTAGACTGGAACCAGGGACCTTGTAGCTGTGAGGCAACGCTAACCACTCCACCATCGTCCTGCCCAATACTGCAGTATTTGAAATGGTGACAGTATTGGGGGGGGGGGGCACTGTCTCCTTAGTGACTGACCGGATTGACTGCTGACACCTTAAACCAGTCATAGTCCAGCCGTTAGTGAGAATCTTGAGTGGTTTTTACCCATTTTTGACTCGATGGCTGTATCTTTTCATTAGTTCTACCTTTTTGTTACTGATAAATTGCTGCTATTGATCACGTATTTCCAGTTTTTCAACACAGCTATTGTGGATTTGATTGAATTCATTTTTTTTGCCTCAAGAATTTATTTGCTGTTTTATGGGACTTACCTGCATTATTTTTTTTTTCTTTGTTCTTCTAGCTCGAAAGGTCTTCCATTTGATGTCATCTGGCGTATTTCTGAAGGAACAGATCAGCCTTCTGTTTATTTTTCAGGAGACATACTTTATATGTTTAATCCCATTGATGTGCATTTTCCCCAAACTAGAACCACTGAAACAAGTTGACAATCAATTAAAAACCCCTTTTAACAATGGAAACATTGAGCGATGATGGGTCTTCCGTCTCGTGGCCCCGCTCTTGAAACTCGTGATGTAAAGTAGTTCTGTGTTAGGTAAATAACAGAACATCTCAGGCAAGTTAGAACAATTAATGACCAATTGATATAAAATGTGTGTTGTTTTCTCTCCCCCCCCCAGTTTTTCCAAACTGGTTTATTTCTGAGTGCCTGGTAAAAAATAAAGTGTCATGTATGATGAGGGAGTGGCGAAAGCGGCCCATTTACAAATTCTGGTCCTGCTGTAATGGTGGACATTAATTCACCTGAAATCTGAATGTGCTGCTCACTATTGAGTGATTGTGTGTCCATTATAGAGGCTATACACTATGTAGACACAGGCAGTGAGTATTTGGGAGGCAACAGAACCACATCAATGCCATCGTGACTTTGGACTCGTAAACATTTGCCAAACCTAAACTCTCAGTAAGCAAGTAGATGTAAACTCATTTCAGAGGAAAACCCAAGCAAGCTCATCCGTGATGACTGAGTCCTAAACAGCGAACATAAGTGAAAAGTATCTCCACCTCAACCAGCGACGCTGATATGCTGACGTTTTACCACGTCACCAAATGTGCTCAATGAAACATTAAAGTTTTGACCTTTGTGGTTTTGACTGAATTATTCTTATGTGGTCTGTCAGCTACAGTGGTGTAGTGGTATAAGGAGATGATTTGCTGCTATAAAAACATTTCCTTAATGGCACCAGGAGGCTTTATTTCATTTGTGCTAGTTTGCACCACATGTAGGGAGAAGTGTATATACTGGTTAATTTTATCTCCAATATTTTAACGCGATTTTGTGTGACAAATAAATCAGACCAAGACCTGAAACTCCCACTGTAAAATATCACAAGACTAAGTGGTCGCTCTGTCACCCTTACCAAGAACTGCATGTCACCATAGCGATGTCCATAACAGATCAATTTATTGTTAACAATCACTGTTTTGGTATAGCGTACTTCAGCAAATGGAATAAAGAAAACACAGAATAAAATGAGGTCTAGCTAACAATTGCAATAAAAAGAAATAAATAGAAAATAATCCGATTAAGGTCAGGTTCATATGAATACATAACATCTACAGTATAAGTTAATAAATTGAAGCTACTGTATAAATACATCACCAGCATGCACAATATTGTATTATGGAGAATATTGGAGCAGTTATCATCTTACACTGAAGAAACAGTATAATAGGCAAGTGCATTTCTTGACCAAGAAGAAACCGAAGACAAAGTAAATCCACAAACCTCAAAATCTGCTTTTAGAGCTTCCACTTAACATTGCATGTGCTCTGTCCACAAATTGTACTTGGTTTACTATTCGAGTCTGTGGTTCCAGGTGCCCTTCCAGAGATCGTACAGATTTTTATGAAGATAGCATAATTGGAGAATAAGGGTACTTGGTTTTTTTTTTTAATCTATCAATTTCAACAATTTCAACTCGTTTCAACTCTGTTACTACGAATCAAATAGTTTTTTTTAAGCATAATGAGGCAATTTAAGTTGTTTTAGTAACGACAATACCGACATTAGGAATTAGGTGTCCAAAAACAATGAATTTATTCAATGAAGCACATGAGCACGTGAGAGGGACAAGCTGCACTAACTTTATGAATTGGAATTTTTAGTTACAGTATGACTGTGTGAGTGAGCTGGACACATACTGGACACAAAGCAAAACAAAATCATTGGTTTATGTTATCTTCAGTAACAGAGACAACCTGTTCCTCACTCAATGATCATAGTGTGGTGCAACTGAAGGTGTTGGGTACGTCTGAAGTTACACAATGAAGTTTGAACACCCCTAAAAACCTGTCTTCACCTCTGTAACCCATCTGCTATGTCACTCTCTCCCTTCATCTGTCTGTCTCTCTCACTAAGCAAGGTCACGACATTCAAGGTTAGTCTAATTTTCTTGTTGCTCAAGCATCTGAACTTATTTTCTGGATGCTCCTGCCCTCACCAAATACAATAAGACAGCTCAGCTTCATTTGCGCGATAGGACCAGTCTTTGCCAGTGTGAAGGTATCGCTACCCAATAATCACACTGTAATGAATTACATACCTCTTGCTTCTAAAGTGGTATTTTGGCAAATGCTGCAGAGGCTATCAAGGAGGGGTTTCATTCTTTTGTGTTTTTTTCAAACTAAAATCATCTTCCCTCCATCTTTTCACTTTTAATTTGTGGAAAAATAAAGAACAGCAGCCATGTTACTACCATCGGCTAAATTGGCCACCGATGTTTCACCACCCCACCACCCCTCCCGTTTTTAAATTTCTAAGAATTTTTTTTAACTATTATTTTTTGTCATCATTTGTGAGCGCGCGTGTTGTTTTGGCAGAATGAGGTTGGGACTCTTTAGTTGTTGCCCTCTCCTCCCTCGTCGTCTTGCTGGTCGCTTGTCCACAGCGTCAAGTTGTCTCGTAGCAGCTGCATGATCAGAGTGGAGTCTTTGTAGGAGTCCTCGTTGAGGGTGTCCAGCTCGGCAATGGCGTCGTCAAAGGCGGTCTTGGCCAGGTGGCATGCCTGCTCTGGTGCGTTTTGGATCTCGTAGTAGAAGACGGAGTAGTTGAGAGCCAGACCCAAGCGGATGGGGTGGGTGGGCTGCATGTGCTCCTTGCTGATCTCGTGGGCCTCGCTGTAGGACTTTTCAGAGGACTCCACCACTGAGGCTCTCTTCTCCCCTGTGGCCACCTCGGCCAGGTAGCGGTAGTAGTCGCCCTTCATCTTCAGGTAGAAAACTTTGCTCTCGTGTTGTGTTTCGTTGCAATTCTTGATCAGGAAGTTGTCAAGAAGGTTGAGCACGTCCTGACACACGGCTTCCAGCTCCTTCTCGATCTTTTCCCGATAAGCCCGCACCATCTCAATCTTTTTCTCATTTCCATCGGCCGACGTCTTCTGCTCAATGCTTGAGATGACGCGCCAGGATGAACGCCTCGCTCCCACCACATTCTTATAGGCCACCGAGAGCAGGTTTCTCTCCTCATTGGATAGTGCTTCATTCAGCTCTGTGACCTAGAAAAACAAGAACAAAAGAAGAATATGTAGCTATTAGCATGTGCTCTCATTACCCCAATTTCCCTTTTTTCCAAAGAATTGAGGATTTGTCTCAATAACATGCATAAAGCAGTCACTGCATCCAGCACGGTAAGACGTGCCTACTGCACACTGACATCATCTGAAGTGCCTTCTGATTGGCTGTCCACAGCTCTGAAAGCTGGTTTTGTTTTGACAGGCTTGTGTCTGGCTGAAGGATTTAATCCTTTATACCCCACTGGGACTGCATAGCAGAGGCATATATACAGGCATTTTTCTGAGTATAAAGCCTATTACTTTTTTTTTCAGTAGAGAATTCAGTTCTATACGTAACCAGCAAATCACATGGAACAGTTCTTCACAATAGCTGTTACCTAATCGCGATTTCAGTGTAGATAACACTACACTTGGTGTAAAAGCAATAGGACTGTATCCAGACACATAGAATAATTATTTTCCTTCACAACAACAATAGAGCTGCTTCACTGTTGGAATAAAATAAAGAACAGTTTATAGTCATTAAAGCCAGTGGAATAGCCAACAACAATGGCCTTGTATATCAAGACCAATATTCCAGTGTGTTGGCATGCTAACATATGCAAATTAGTAATTTTCACACTGAGCCTGATTTGGTTGTAAAAAAAAAAAGTATTGGACAAATTAAAATGATGGTGATAGAGAAAACAGATTAGAAAGGTATTGGAGTTCATCCTCAGGGGAACATAAATTGCTGTACCAAATCCATGCAAAAGGTTATTGAAACATGTCACTCACAACCAAAAGTCAACTGCATAGTGAAGATCCCCAAGTCTGTAAACATCTTCCAGTCCATTCAGCACATGCTATCATGTGTCTGGTAATGTGACATTTCTCAGGGGAAATTGATAATTATACCAGCTTTCATGGCAATTTACACAGTAGTTGAAATAATTCACTTTTTTTTGTTTGTTTGTCCTTTTGGCTTATCCCCTGAGTTTAGGGTTGCAGCTGCGGATGATTGTCCGCATGTTGCGGGCTTGGACCGGCACTGCACAGCTGGGGAAGGGAAAGGGCTGTTGTAGACTCAGTGTCTTGCCCAGAGACCGTTCGACATATAGGCGGGACCTCTGACCCTGTGGTCCGTTGATGACTGCCTAACCAACTGCACTACAACCACCCGGTTGACATAATTCACTAAAAGTACAAAATGTCAACCTTATGGTGGTCCTACAAGAACCTACGTGGCTTTTCTACCAATTTCTTCTTCACACAAAAGGTAATATTTTAGTCTGGACAAAAAAAGTGTGACTGATAAAGCCAATAAGAGCTGTTTTATTATGGGTAAATGTGTTTGCTGTGTTTGTCTAATTACCACCCAGCTGGGTCAAGATTATTCTGCAATAGGGTTCAAAGGGCAACAGGTCAGTTTAAAACTTTTCAAATCACACAATTAATGTGGATCAGAAGTTACACTGCCTTACAGTCTACATGCAGCATCTTCGACATAGAGCTTCAATGTCAACACAGAGGTCAGTCCAATCCTGTGACCATGGTGGTACTTCAGTCAGTCTAAGCTAGCAGCTGTGCTGCTTCTGTTTTGGTTCGGCTCTAGAAGCTTACAGTGGCTCCAAATCTCTATTCCATTTGTTACTACAGACTATGACACAAACATATGAGTAATCAAGTGTTCATCTAATGAACTAATTGTTTTAAATACATAAGCTCTGACATGCATCAAAACGTATATTTTATTTTAATTAATTGTGTATAGTGATGCATAGGGTAGCTTTTAAACAATCAATAAGATTACTACAAGTATACAAGTAGAGGGCAAAGAGGAATCTTTGATGAAATCTTCTGTTTCCATGGTGACTGCAAAATCTGCTTTTTTGTGAGAGCCATATTATCTCTAGTGGAGACACTGGACACAAACTGCTAATAGCAAAGATGATGACATGGCCAATGATTTGGAAAAAACTGCAGCACTGTAGGTGGGGATAAGTGCAAACAAGTCACCTGTCAATCAGCAACCTTTTCACTTGTATTTCTGCAAAGCTAATACACTGAAGGACCTGTGGATGGTCATGTCAGTCGCTTGGTCTATCTGCCCAAGCACATTAATGCAGCCCAGTGGATGAACCATTCTGAAAATCTAGTTTTTTTTTCCTCCCCACTATTGGGTTGTCAACTTTGTAACTTTAAATAGCAATACGTACTGAGTGCATGTGCCTGACATTTTGGAGCAACTATTGATAAATGAATAAATAATTAGAAATGAAACTTGGAGAACGTTTTCTGTCCCCATAGCATGCATCCCATTGACCTTGGGGATCCCTTGGCCTTTTTCTACCATGACAGTGACATAGTTGGTTGTAAATGACATTTGTTGTCTTTGTATCAGTTGGGATACCTTAAAATATCCTACAGGCATTGAAGCTTCCAATAGGATGACTTTTGCTGAATTTGTTAACGTTTTAACAAAGGTTGTAATAATAAATGATAAACAATAAAATCTGCTTGTTGATGTTCATAACATGGACCTTTTCTCTGTTGCCAACCAGACTAAACGATTAACTTGACCTTTACCGATACGTGGTGACCAAACTTCCCAAAAAAGAAGACCGAGGTCATGCTCTCCACAGGAAGTACACCTTTGAATTTGAATCCCATTATTTTTTCCAGACAGCTATTCTGAAGTGCAACATCCTTAGAGGACCTCTAGCCGTCTGTAGACATTTATGGTTGCTCAGTACAGTGTAATTCTACAAAAGATATTATAAAATTTACAACAGTAATAAATCAGAAAAAAAACTGTAACAGTATGAACAATGGCAAACTATAAAATGACAGTTACATAATGATCACATTTCTGAGCCCAGAAGAAAGTCACCCTGTCCCCCATTAGTCATTCCTCAGCTCTATAGCACTCTGTGCCTCAGCCCATTCATTTACAATTAGCACAAACACTTATCTAACCTGCAGCTAGTGCAAGCAGCAGAGTGGGTCAACAGTGGTGCAAAAGAGAGGTCACAAAAACAAGTCCCAAACAACCCATCTGTAAAAGCATGGCTGCCATTGTTTCAGAGGGCTACAGAGTGAACAGAAAGCCCTGACAGAAGCTGTGGAGCAGGGATGACAATAGAGCTCTGTCTACTCAAAGCTCATCAATCGCGCCTGCTCTCTCGTGACTCATTCTTACACAAGGCAGTCAAACTCCCAAACAACTGAGTGTTAACACAAATAAAGGCCAGGACGGACAATCAGTAACTTCCTCTTTGACATCTATCTGCGTGGCTTTTTATGCAAAAGAAAGACAAAGTAAGAGTTACTGGGATGGAAGAGTGAGATGCTCTAGGATGATGCTGGGTTAGAACATTTCCATTTAATAGGTTACAATTCATATAATGAAGGATTAGCACCAAAGATCCAAATATTTCTTCCTGCTCCATGTGTTTTTCTGTCCTGTCCTTGCCCATTTGCTCTCACTCCATAGTCTCTCCTAAATTGATGTCACATCTCCCATGCCAACCCCCTTCATGCAGCAGAGAACTAAGCTGCCGTGACTACCTGACGTCACTGGTGGTGTGAATAGGGCTAGCTGGGCTAGCTACAATGGGCATGGTACTGAGAAGAGAGAAATGCAAAGCAGTGTAATCAGTGTATCAGTAATAGTAGGGAGGGAGAGCTTCAAGATGCCATGGTACCACATACAGTGGCTGTAGCAAAATTATAAGACCTTTCCACTTTTTGCACTTTACCGTGTTGTTTCAATTTTGGATTGATAAGATCACTTGCCAATAAACACTAAACTATCCATGATAAAGTGAAACATGTTTTAAAAATGTTTAGACATTATAAAGAATTAAAATACAAAAATCTAAAAATTAGTAGCCTATTTAGACTCGTTGCCATGGCACCCATAAAATCCATTCAGGTACTTTCTGTTTGCTGTGATTTTCTTTGAGATGTATTTAGAACCGAGAGTTCACCTGTTTTTATATACAAGTCCAACAAATCAAACTGCATGTCAGGACAAAAACAATCATGATGTAGCATGTCTGCATCTCTGCACTTGTAGAAGGGAATACAAACCCGACCTGTAACCATGTATATACAAATTAAACTAGGCAGCATTCACATACCATTTTTACAACACTTTCACTCCCCACAGATGGTTTATAGCTGCTTCTAATCAAAGATAGGTCTGATATTAAGTTACAAATTGCACTGACATTGTTAATACTGTGGTCTTGTCTGGTGCACTGTATCACAAATATCGTCTCTTTCACCAACTACACATGTTAAATCAAATGTAAAGCCAACGACAGGTGCCATATGAGTGGGATATACTGAGCACTGACTCACGCTCACGATCAACCATCAGCTTGATGCTGTGTCAGCCTGGCAAGAAGGTCCTTGGACAGGGAGGTGACCAGGGGACCGAGAGTTACTCTAAAAGAGCTTCAGCTGCAGACATGAAACCTAACCTTAGCCTAATGCCAGTTCTAGGAGTCTGAAACCATTAAAGATGAGACAAACCTGAAGTCTTGGCACAGTGGCTAAACCAATGCTCACCTCAAAGGATAACTTGGTATATTTCCTATATTAATTTCATTTTCAACAATCCCCATACAAAAACTAACAACACTGAATTGCTATTACCCATGTTAAATGTCAGTCTGTAACCTGAATTAGCTTGTTTGTCTGTTCCAACTCATCTCAACTGTTCAAAATTGACTAAAAACACATCTGTCTGACACACTGCTCCACTGTGTTAAGTTTCTTTAGTCCAACATGTGGTTTTAATGGTTCACCAATGAAACACCTAATTCCAGCAGAGATCGCGAGTGTGCGCAGTTCGCTTGCTTACCTCAAACCGTTGTACACATAATGGCAATTCAGGCCATCTGGGGGAAACAATATTTCTACAACTGTTTTAGAAAAAACAAACTTGTTGTCCATTCGAGCAGTGTGTCTGCCTGATGTGTTTTAATCTTTCGGCAGACAAATAAGCTAATTTGGTGTAAGTGGCTGGTGTGCTTTTAATTGGTTTTGGACAGCAGAGGTCTACAGCCCTGATGAATAGGCTAATCCATGTTGTGAACCGACAAAAAATAAACATGAGTAGCGGCAGTTCAGTGTTGCTTTTAGCATCTGTATGGAGACGTTTAAAAATAGAGACCACATACATCTGTGGAGAGACCTGAGGATGACAGTTCACAGTCACTTCCCATCCAATCTGATGGAATTTGAGGGCGTCTGCCCAAAGGAATTGGCAAAATCCAGTTGTAAGAAGGCTGTAGAGACTTACCCAGAAGACTCAAAGCTATAACTTCTGTCAAAGAGAATAATACACAGTGTTGAATTAATGGTCTAAAAACGTTTGTTATTGAGAGATTTTAGGCCAGATCAGAGTTTGACTTGAGGGCAAAAATGTTAATTTCATCCAATTCAAATTACAGTAAGTCTACGACACAAAAATTGGTGCAAATAGTGAATCGGTCTGGAGACTTTTGGAAGCCACTCCATGACAACAGTTTTTCCAATATCCAAAAATAACACACATTAAAAGCTGATCACTCCAAAGGAATGAGAAAATTTGTAGACCTAATTAGGTTATTGGACTTGTATAAGGAGAGGAAGATTAATGTAAGCTGTGGCCTCGTTGTTAGTACCCTGCCCTGAATTAAAAAAAGAAAAAAGTAACAAAAATGTCCCAGCTGTTACATGTCTCAGACATTATTGTAACTAATGGCTAATGAAATGTATGAAAAAGAAATGGCTTATTTTAAAAAGTGTGCAGGTTGAGTGTATAGTACAAGTACCTTAGCTCATAGGCAGCTGAGCCAAAAGTGGGTTATGCTAAAATTACGGAATGATGCTTCTTTAGAGCTACTAGTTTATATTAATTGTGGTCTGCAACATGATTGCTTTTAGTACAAATCAGTTATATAAGAAACACATAAAATTCTTGGGTTTTCTTCAAAGTCTTCAGGGCCAAGGATAGCGATTTGATTCCCAACACCCCTATTCACACTGAAGTATCCTTCGGCAAGACAATGCAAATGGGAGGTACACAATCATCCACAGAGTTAAGTAATATCATTTCTTTTACATTCAGATGGCATTTGAGAGTCACTACAGTCTCATCAGATTTTGAGATAAGTCCAGTACTATGATAAATGGGTAACTGCACTGTTAATACCTGGTCACTGTTTCAAAACACACTATTATAAGTAGGTCTATTTTACAGAACTCTGACCTTCAAAATCTGATGTTTGTTACTTTGCAGTTCTGTAATAACCCTGAAAGCTCATTCAGAGGCATGAAATCCCCAACAAATAACTCATAGTGTCAAAGTAATAAAGTAACAGCCTGAACCATTTGTGTAAATTTTCACTCCATGAAGCATGAATGATGAAAAAAAAAAAAACTCAAAATAAATACAGGAATAAATAAAAACCAAAAGATGGCCAAAATTAAAATAGTGAAACTAATTTAAAAGCTGGTGCACAGATCTAATGTTCAGTAAATCACTTGAGATAACAGGAGCGTGCTCTTTTGTGCTCCAGAGCCTTAGCTGATCATGACAGCATCTCGCACCGCCATACTCAACTACCACAGTACTAATATAGGAATTGGAAACTGAGGAGAGGCTGTCTTTCTATACAAGACTATCTAGGAGTACTATTGGTAGTAATGTTGGCAAAGAATTCTGCCTCACCTCATCAATCTAGTAATGAAAAAATCTTTACATGCTGAAAGAATTTTGAATTAGGAGAGGACTCGTATGTAGAGCATACTGCTTTAGGTACTGGAAACCAGTGAAATACAATCCAAGTCCAGTTTAAGTAACAGTTTTTCCATATGAAGGATTTTCAAATTCCAAAAAGAGAATAATTTACCTACACTAATGATCTCTAAGTAAATGCATCTACAGTGATCTACCATGTGATCTGCTAAGTAATCTGCCCTTGCACGTATTTGATTAGCCACCATCGATATTCTACATTAGGACAAACCATGTGAGTGGAGGGTGTAGATCCGATCGTAGAGAAAAGTGCTTCTGATTTCCTATATTTAATGCAAAAATTCAGGCTACGTTTTCCATCATACTCTGATTACCACATTACCCAAGAGAGTTGACTTACATGTCATAGCCCAAGTCTCACAGTGTAAAGGGGCACTCTGTGGAGTACTATGCAGCTCTGATCCACTGACTCTCTCTGTACTACTCTACTGTACAGTATTTTACTCGATTCTTGCATAGGTGGTAAATGAGATTAGTAGGGTTTCAAAGACTATTGTGGAGAACGGAGACTTGAATCTATGACGTGTGGAGGATAACAATACTTTATCCAAATGAAAAAAATGTAGAGTGAGATTTGCCAAACTACAAAATAAACAACATAATAAGATATTTAGAATTTATGAGATATTTAGCTATATAACGTTTTTTTGTCATCATGACTTATCGTCATATTGCAAAGCCCTACAAGGAAACATAGTAATTGGTAAAGAAGGATAAGGCAAAAACATTCTGCTTGCATGGACAAATGAATATGAAACAAAAAAGTGTGGGTTTCTGTAAGAGGGGATACCTGAAAAATGTGTAAGTCTTACAAGCAAACACCAGTCTGGTAGCATGTCTTTCCTCATAATGAGATGTTTTCAGTACCTAGAAAGCAGCTACACATATACTCATATGTGTTGCTGCAAATGTAAGTAAGGCTCTTAGTTCATTGTGAAATGAACCTCATTATACTGTAGCATGTGTAGGTGGGTAAATTAGTGCCTTTGTGACTCACAGCTGACTCGAGACTGATTTTGGAACATCCTACAATGTCCAGAGATGACACTGGTAGCCTTGATAACTGGAGTGAGCTTTAGGAGTACGGTCATACTCTAGAAAAAATAAAGAAATAAGATGTCTGACACTTCATATGGCCCCTGGACAAAAACTGCAAGTTAAGGATGATCGAGAGAACAGAAAATGAAACATTATCTGGGGCTATAACCCCATTTCCTACTTTAGCGCACTGATTGTATCTGTTTAATTAAAAATGCTCTGTCTTCCATTCATATCATCTGCACATTTTGGTACTTTAAATCTCTTGATCCTATAGATCTCCCACAAGATTCTCCATCCCACACATGCCCACTCACTATGGAGATTTTGATCCCACCAGCATCTAACATTTTCTACTGAAAATGCGTCCTGTAGAAAAAAGTAAGATGCAGGTAGCCCAAAGATTTTAACTTGAATATTTAAAATGGCTAAAAAATACTATGGGTAAATTCCCCGTTTCATCTACTCACCTATGTTGTTTCCCGGGCCAACAGACAAATCAAATGCCAACCTGTCAGACTGTCAGAGTAGCAGCAATTGTGTTTATTTTTACAGATCGGATAGAAAACTTGATGGGAATAATAAGAAATAATTGCTGTATTTGCATGAACACGAAGGAGTGGTTTATTTCAATACTGGCAGTGTCCAGTTCGATGCATTAACAAGGACAGTTATGTCCAATAACACATTTTCTGCATTCATTTTACAGTGACTAGTGCTGACCACTCAATCCCACCCACACTAGAACACACATATTGTGGTGGGTCCTGTGTAACTTCCAGGATCACTCACCACTGGTACCGTTATAGATCACACTGCCTGTACTTTAACTGTGCATGTGCATTATGCATGTGGTTAAAGAAAATATAGTAGTAGTAAAGTAAACTGATAATTAGCTGCACCCTGCTCTTTTGCTGCACCCTGACATTTACATAAACATTTAGTAATTTGAATTATAGTCATGACATATTAATGCAGTCTTGACTATGTCTTGACTTAATAATAATGCATTAAGTTCTTTTTGTGTGATCGAAGCCCTAGCTCTCTGTGCCATGCAATTTCTAAGGCATAAGCTCCCCAAAAGAACATAAGTGTCAAAACCGATTCAAAATAATAGAGCTATGTTCACACCACATTGAAAAAAGACGGAGATGGTAAAGATTCCTATGTTTTTCACTTAAGTGTTGGCATTATTTTATAATTGAGCATGTGATCGCAGAGTTGGTAACATAAGGGTTAAAAATACTATGCAATCACAATGCATCACTGCAGTCATTAATTCGGCCTTTGATCACTGACATACAGTAGGGCATCTGTATTTGACACAAATGTGTGTTTACTGTAAATATGAGTGTTTGATATGAAGAGGGTGTCAGAAACTGATAATTAGCAGTAATTCTGACATGACATGGCCTGATGCCAAAATGGAGAATATTAGTGGAAATGTTGAATAGTGCTTATAAATAATTCTGTTGGCTTAGGCTACGTGTGTTGGTGTAGCACAGTATGCACAACAGATCATAACGGTCTCCTAGCTGCTGTTGCCATGAGACTCTAGATGTCAGTTGCTGGAATGTTTCGTTTTAAACCCACATCCACAGCAATTGTTTATTACCTGTTAGTTCGAGAACTAACCTAATGAGGGACAGAGAGGGAGAGAAAATGAAGCAAACCTGAAACATACCCTTTACTGTGTATGTACCGTATATAATTTAATTCTGTGCACCTATAACCTCTGTGGTGTAGCAGGCTTGGTATGAAGCTACAGTGGCAGACAGAAAGCTATGTGAACAGAGATGCTCAGGGATTAACCTGTAAAAGTGGTCTTGCATAAATCAGATCAAGGCCAGGTTGCACATTCATCATACTTGGGTTTGTGTGACAGGAGGATAAACTTTGTGTGGATTTCAAACTGGCAGTGTTTTATTTTATTGCTGCAAAAAAAAATAAAAAATCTCTCTGAGCATTATTATAAATCTCTGTGAGCATTATTACTAAAACACAAGTTAGCAGAATGACAATTCAGAATGGCTTTTGGTGAGTGAGCAACAAAATATTCAAAAACATGGTTGTGATCTTTTGGGAGATATGGGTACGTATGTAACATAATTTAAGTTTATTAGGTCAGTCTTTAATAAATCATTGCAACATCAAAAGGCTGAGAGTCTATGCTTATGTGGACACTATGATGTAAGAGTTTTATCAGATATGAGTAATATAGTACTAAGATTTTTTTTCCAATATTGAGTCACTCACCAAAGTAAGCAGAGTAAATTTCACCATATAAAGTACAGATCTTCACAACATGAGTGGTACATTATGAGCCAAGAAATGATTTGATAACAAGACATGGATGTACATGTACTTTGTGACACAGAGATCCTATAAGATACAGTGTAAATTGTTGGCAAGTACTAGAGCTTACTAATGCTTAGCAGGTTAAAGGATAGTAGTCGGAAATAGTCCAAAATATTTAATGAACAACTGCAAACATTATTTTCAGTTAACATGATCTTTTATTTTATTTTTTCCATTACCTAAATTATTTTCTCTTGGTCCAAGGCTAACAGAAACAAATTTCAAATATAATGCAAATACAAGACCTACTCTAGATTAACAGAAAATCCACAACACAAGTGTCAAATGGCACAGATGTAGTTGATTTGATCTGAAACAGGGCCTTATGGATTGGTTATAGATCAGTCATGGCTGTCCCTGACAGGCAGAAAGAGGACATGCAGAATCTAAGGCTGTCATACATAACAGCCAGCAAATATGTATTTGGAAAATGAGGGAGACCTGATAATGACTTTCTGTTAAGATGTCAAAATAACATAAAAGCAATAATACTAACAGTAAAAATCATTTCAATAACTAAAACCCCGCTTTTTTTTACTCATAGTCCTATTTTAGTATCCATATAGTGAAAAGATTGACCCAGATAACAAGAATAACTTCTATGTTCTTCAGTAAGGCTGATTTCCTTCATCGCTGTACATCAATCCAAAAACAAAAACCATCAGCATTCATGTTTATTTTGGTAGAACCGGTCTCTGACTCTAAAGCATTCAATCATCCCGAGGATGGGTGCAGCGTTGTGTCCTGTGAATACTCTGGTGATTTGGTTCGGTTGCTACAGGGGCGTTACCATGTCTGCAGTGGCAAGGGATTCCCCTGAAATGATGGGCGAGGCAGGAGACACACCCGGCTGCCCAGTGCTGCAGAGAGACTGGCTGGGTGAGGGGCAGCTCTCCCTCTGACTCGGCAGAAATCTGAAGGGGTGGAGCCGGGCCCCCACTGGCATTACCACTAGAGCCCAGTCCTAAGAGCAGTGCACACCATGGACTTTAAACACGCTGACAGCTTAATTGTTGACTCATAGAAGTGATGCTGGTGTTGAAAAGTTTGCAATTAAAGCCAACTACTGACCTATACAACTTGGAACTGAATTCTGGATGTGATCACTGAAACAGAGAAAATTGATAAAGATAGTACACCAAAAATACCAGACCTTTAATTTAAACTAAAAGCTGAGGTTAAATACTAACAAAAAAAAAAAAAAACACTAAACACGCTATGAGCATCCAAGTGGACATTTTAGGCCAGTCTTTGACATGAAGGACAGTTGGCCTTGTTCTCCATTACACCAGCCAATTTGCCATTTCCTCTTCGATCTTATTGTCCACATAGTGTTTGTACATTGAGATGCAGCCTTTGTGAAGACATGATAAAATGCTGCCTATGAAATGGTGCACTACGGGTGGGCCTGTGCTGCATCTTGGCAGATGCTGCGGCACGCCTCTGTGTGGGAACCTGCTGTAAGAGGTCGAGGACGCAGGGATGCGGATGCTACACAGCATTGATTAATACCGGCAGTCCGTAATGCTACAAATTGCACGCAAAAACGAGCATTTGCTGCAATATGACATCCACAGAGCATTCTGGAAAGCTGTCCGTCCACCAACACCCACGTCTCAAAGGTGAACCGCACGGATTTTGTGCGCAGCTTCTGCGCAAATCGATTGCATCAACCTTCAGCCAACATCGCTCTTTCCAATGCGCCAAATGTGTAGAAACAACAGGGACTGGTGCCTGGTTGCTTCTTCACATCGCGCTGAAGAAAAGTGGCATTTCACTCTAAAACAATGGCTGAATATTTCGTGCTCAGCATCATGTAAACCGGAACACGAACACCCCAGTCAACGATGTCACTCTCATCATCATGGTACCACCTAGCTCGTCCTCTGCTCCGCCAGTGTGCGCATCCTTAGACGTGATCCGTTTGATACTGTGTCGTTACGAAGCCCACTTTTGATCCACAGCGGGGATTAAATCGCCTGTTATCGTTAGTTAAATTACTTATTGCTGTATGTCCTCGGTTTATTTTAATAGCCAGGGAGCCTGGTCTATTATAAAGGAGCCTGTCGAAAGGCACCGCCCCAAGATCAAACAGTCCGCATATGAGACAACCACAATCCACCGCAGCACCTCTCCGATAACACCGTCTGGTTTACTGTAAATTTGCCAGTTCAGATAAACCTCATTATTATCAAAACGATGTAACTAATAAGTCGGAAATGTGTGGTAAGGAGTGAATATGTGAACATAGGCTTCACGGGCCTCTCAGTGCTCCGAAAAAAGATGTTGGCCAAATCATACTATAGCAGTGCTCTGAAAGGCTTCCAGCTGGCTTTTGATCATAAATGTAGTCTTTAATCACATGTTTCATACATTAATTCTGTGCTGTTCAGCGGCTCGAGTCAAAATGTGCTGGAATACAAAGGCACCCACGGTCCCTTGTCTGCGTATGACTGCCCTAATGTTAGCTTTGCTAGCTTTTACACATTCCTCCCAAATACACGCGCACGTCCACGGCACCATTTCAGCTTACAAATGATCCAAAAGTGAAAGGCGAATAAAAAAGAGGAGAAAGCCAACTTACCGATTTCATGGCAGCTGCCATATCATCATACCTCTCCGCCTGCTCGGCCAGCCTGGCTTTCTGCACCAGTTGCTCGCGGTCTACCATTTTCAGATGTCGTCTGTGTGTTTTGCTGTGCTGTGCGTCTCGGAGCTAAAACTCGTAATGGGAATGTTTTAATACAGACTAATGGTACCGGGTCCTCTCGCTGCAGCTGCTGCCTGCTGTCTGTGCTCCTGCCGACGGGACACCCCTCCCCCTCCGACCGCTTTCTCTCGGTTTTGTCACCTCCCAGAAAGGCGGGTCCTCGCCGAGTGATGTAACGAGCCTGGCAGCCCAGAGACACGACAGGGGCCCGCAGCCTGTTCCCCTCTTGTCAGGCAGTTCAGGCTTTACACTTCAAATGTCTCTGTGGATGATGACATATATAGTAGTGGTATTTGGTTGCGAATTATTATTTTTTTTATCACACTTTCCACATGCCACAACTTTGACTACCAAGCAAATGGCAGCAGGGCTGGGCTGCAGGTCCCCATGGACCCTTGCAAAGGCCTGACCCTGCGTTGGGAAAACTCATTGCTAAAGTACAACACCAACTGACAAACAGTAAGACAAGGCCCATGAGGACATAAGGTGTCAAAATCTAGCTTTAAGAACTTTAAGAAGACAGTACTCTGTTGGTTGTTTCAGGCACGGTTAGGTTGTTCTGAAATAACAGTATAGCCCACAGTAATGCACAAGATAATTCTCACAATTCATGAATCTTCCTCCTAGACACTGCAATTATATGTGGTTTCTGGAACCTACAATCTGGTTCCCAGGAGAGACACCAAAACCCTGGTTTTGTGACACTTGAATTTCTTTAAACCAGTGAACCAGCAAAGACCATGAGTGCGGTAGCACTTTGTCAAAAAAAACAAAACAAAAAACAACCAAAAACAGCCTTGACAACTTGTCTTCAAATTGGGCACTAAATTTGCAATGCAAAAAATCAATTATAGGCAACATTTTTAGTTATAATGTTATTATAATTTGATTTGATTTCCCGTCCCCAGGTCTGTTTGGCTGTGTGACTTTCAAATGTTCCTAATAAGGAAAAGACACTTGTGCCATGGATGTTTTTCTGTAATGTTTGCTGTAAACTGCAGCATTGTTGCTTTGCAGCAGCATCTATGATATCTTATAGTAACATTTTGACTTGTATTTCAAAACAACAAAGATTTAGGATTTTATTTAAGATATGAATAGAAATAATGTTTTTCTGAAACTGCCTCTGTAACCATGGCTATGCTTTTTCCTAACATCTGTGTTGATTGTAGAGATTATAGGTTTGCAAAGGGCTCATAATGCTGAGTCATTTTACCATGAGTCACCAAACACGCCCTCTTACACAGGACACTCTGCTTTCCCGTCCCCGTAGACGCTGGCTGTTTATGACATTGATCAATGAGCTTTTAGTTTACTGTTGGGCCTTCACAGTTTCTTTTTTCTGTGTATTACATTCATAGTAGGTGTACAGAAATGTTAAATTCATAAATTCGAAAAGTTTGGTTTAAATGTCACGTTAAAAGCATCCGAGATGATCCAGAATGTCACTCTGGTACCATCGAGGGAAAAACAGCACAGTTCTCACCTGGGCGGCTTCCAGTCAAGACTTTGCCTTTGTTCTTATGTAGCTTAATCTCATTCATCTAATATGTTCTTTTACTTTTGACAAAATGCAATAACCATGAAAATACTTTTGATGACTTCTCCAGAGCTCATAACATGAAATCAAACTCACATGCAACTTTGAAAAGAAGACGTGACACATTCTTCTTCTTATGCGCTAAACGTTACTCAACTTACAACTTATTAAAAAAAAAACATTTTAGTGTTTTTTCCACTGAAACTACACGATACTTGACCACTTATGATAATTTTAGATACCTAATGTTAGCATACTTCAGAGCACAACTGCTCTATAACGATAATAGTAGTCATATTTGCATGTGCCTGTACAATAATAAAAAAGGAATGTGATGCATACATTTAGGATAATAAAACAAATATACTGATTTAAGCATATTTTTGCACCAAACATATATTGACAAAAATAACATTTATTTTCTCACATGTAAATGATTATTAGTTACATTTCTTTATATGATGGCTTATAGACTACAAGTAACAGAATCATTTTTTTGATGCTGAGATACAGTATATTAGTCGAAGTTTGTATGATCTTGCATTCAGTTTTGCCCTTTATTATTTTTAATAATTTTATCACACATAGGTGTGAATTAATGATCTGGTGTTCTCCCTTGTGCCTTCATTTATCCAGATAATTTATAATCAGTTGTCTTGCATGGTATTCTTACTTCATCATCAAATGATACATGTACAGTAAATATTTTCAAGATTTTTGGGGCAAAAGAAAGCAAGGTAAACATTAAAAAGCTTTGTTTTTACTTGTATTAAATCTTTAAAAACAGTGTACATTGTATTTAATACAATATATTTATTTATAAAGTGCTTAATAGGCATAGATAGTCATAATATTTGATCGTATATTTTTATATTAGTTATTTTTGTAGGTTGTTGGTGATGGAGTATTCCTCCAACAATCTGAAACCTGTTATTTACATTATTTATACAAGTCCTATGATCATGATTGGAATGTAGCTTTGCTGAAATCACAACAGCGAGCAGGTGACGCCAGCATCTTCAGAGTGGTCACAATTGTGCACATCCCAGGATATATGGGAGCATAGCTTCAAGGAGGATTCTGCACCACTGCACTTCAGATTGTCCAGCAGGATTTGTCCATTTCCAGGCCCAAAGAAAGCTTCCCCTCGAGCCGCTGAGGCCCTTCCGCAGCCCAACTGACGGCAAACAACCTGAGCATCAGGGAGGTCCCAAGCATCATCACATACAGTGCCCCATCCTGAATTTAAGTATATTTCCACCCGACCCTCGCACCGGTGCTGGCCACCCACCACTCTCACCATTCCTTAAGAAAACAGAAGAAATAACAAAAATGTATGATCTAAGCAGTTTTTAAGATCAGTGCAAAAGAAAGTGGGTTGCTCTTGAGCAGAGAATATGTTCAACCTACCGTCAGAGGGTTGAGGGGTGGTTGTAGTGGGTATTGTATCTGTTACCCTTGAGTCACGTCCCATGGCAAAGTAGACGTCAAACGCTAGTGAAAGTAGAGGTAGAAGTAAGAAAAAGAAATAAATTTCAACATTGTTTATCAAATATGATTTTTGTACCAGTTTTGATGCTTATACAGAACTTTCCATTATTCTCATTCCTCCTCATGATTATAAGGTGAAGCCAGAATTACTCAAGAGCAATGAGGACTGTATGCTTATGCTGTCACATCAAACCGAGAACCAAGGACATTGTATCTAAGTAAAGGGAAGTCTGTATAGTGCTTAAATTTAGCCTGAAAGAAGCCTCTGGGTATGCAGCTACACTGATGTGCCTTGTATTTTTCTGCTTTCTGAGCTGTCTCCTCCTCAGAATACTAGAGTCATGAACTGCAAACAGACAGCTCAGCAGGGCATGTACAAATGAATGGACGAATAGCACTTACAGGCTTTCAGTGGAACTGATGACTTAAGATACGGTTTAAATGTGATTGTAGATACAGATTGTAGATTCCCTCTCTTCAAACCATTATGTATTGTCAGAAATATGATTAATTGAGCCTGCTTTGACCCAACATAATGTTAGAGATGTCCAATCAAGTCTTACGTGCACACATGACCCCAGCATCCTCATGATGACCACAGTTGTGCTGACCCCAGCCCAGGTTGAAACACTGGGACAGTGCCTCTTCAAAGCCATCACATGCCACATTGTCCAGCAGGATGGGACCTGTACCATAGCCGAAGTAGGCCAGGCTCTTGGCAGCAATGGCCGGGCCGCAACCAATCTGCCTGCACACCACTTCAGCATTTTGCATGTCCCAGTCATCATCACACACTGTCCCCCAAATGTTCTTGTAGAGGACCTCGACTCGACCCTGGCAGGTATTATTACCATTCACCACACGAATGGCTGCTCTGTCTGTGCAGAAATACATAGACAGGCATTGCAGTGTTAAAGTGTTAGAGTACAAGTGACTACAAGTGATTAAATAAATGAGTAAAAATTGCGTTTAGACAACAAATCGGTTTATTATTGCTACCTTTAGCCTGGACGACTGTTGTGGCAGTTGTTGTTCTTGGGGACTGAGTGACAGGAACATTTTCTGTTGCTGGAGAAAAAATGTAAGACATGTGAAACCTTCTTACTGGCTCAGTGTACCAGAACCCCTGTTTGTAATGATCAGGGTGATTACACAACTGGGGGAGATATGGCTCACCCTGTTGGTCATTTGGCAAAATTGCACATTTCTACATTTCTACTTTTAAACTGAATTCGAGCAAAACTACGTGACTGATGCAATGAAGTAATAATTAGTGTATAATGACACAATACCTGTAGTGTTAAATGTTCCCCAGAGCGCTCTCTGGTTTTGTGTGGCCACAGAAGGTATAGTAGTGGATCCTGGAGTGGGAAGAAACGGGGGGGGGGGGGAAATACATATTTAGTAGAGTGTAACTTCTACTAACACTACCACACATTTTTACATACCATTACTATACTAAATATATACTACTCCTCTCCTCTCGTAGTTTATCTTATCAATATCCCAACATTACCAAGTATTTGTTATTTAAATATGTTTACTTTACCAGGAGCACAACCGGGAGGTTCACATTTCTAGTCTTAAGAGTAATATATATGAAAGTATTCTATTATGTCATAAAGTTTTATATACGGGCATTCCCTATTTATTGATAATTGGCTAATTTTAGCATGGAAACATAAGACTTTGGCAGTTCGAGCACCTTTCGTCTTGATTTGTGATTTTTTTTTTTAAATAATAATGAATCTGGCATCACAATTTAATTTACAGTAATGCTGAGAGCAGGGTACCAGTGCAGGTGACTCCAGCATCTTCGTGATGGCCACAGTTGTGCTTGTCCCAGCCTAGGCTTTTACACTTAGTCAGGTTCATCTCAGTGCCAAAGCAGTTGACATTGTCCAGGTGAATTGGGCCAGTACCATAGCCAAAGTAGGCATTGGTGTGTGCATAGACAGCAATACCACAGCCTGTCTGTTGACACACCACCCGGGCATTGTTGAGGGTCCAATCATCATCACACACTGTCCCCCATGTTCCCTGGTAGTAGATCTCTACCCGGCCTTGACAAGGGTTCCGTCCACTCTCGAGACGAATGGTGCCATCTCCTAAGTCAAGAAAGAGAAAAAGGAATTTGTATAGGTGAAAACTGTAGCTGCTAGGATTTAGGATTTATGTTTGATCTGAAAACAGTGAAAATTGATACACATAGTGGAGAAAGGTGTAGGCCTATGGAGAACATGCTGTTAAGTTAAGGTGTCACACTGCACTATGCATGGATAGATATCACCTGCAGGTCTCAGCCCAGACAGTAAAACATGTTTTACACAGACAACAGACATTCTCATGTGTCCATCATTTGACGAACGCTTGAATCCTGAAAACTTCCCTCTATTCTCAGTGGGTTTTAATAAGGTCACTGAAGAATTAGGCAGCTACGTCATTTGTTAACTAAACTTGAGTCTGTTCTTAGCTATCATGATCTTCATAGGAAGCAAGGCATAAAACGCTGGGTCAACCACAACAAAGGTAAAACAAAAACACAATAGGGCTGCCTGAAATTAAAGAGGCCTCTCAGGTATGTAGCAACACATTTATTCCTGAGCTGAAAAGCCTGTGATGTGTAACATTTAGTGACTCTATACACCCTCTATTCCCATAATATTTGTAATAATACTAAATATGTTTGTATGGGTTCATTTCAGATAGATTCCCACAATTTAAACCCACACACTGTGAAAAAATAGGCCATTGTTCCTTTTTTATTGAAACCTGCCCGTGCATTTTGTAGTAATGTAATGTAGTAAAATTAGTCATGCCACCTGTCAGCGTAATGTGAGCGTGTGTCAGTTCTATAAAAATCTAATCCAACACAGAAAGGCTGACCTGAAGTTAATTTTCCGGAGTATACAACACATTGTACTC
The DNA here is from genome assembly GCF_033026475.1 of Channa argus. Taxonomy (NCBI): domain Eukaryota; kingdom Metazoa; phylum Chordata; class Actinopteri; order Anabantiformes; family Channidae; genus Channa; species Channa argus. Next base: position 5,318,708 of record NC_090220.1, on the reverse strand, counting down.
TACAGTTCAGAAGGCTTTATTAGCCCTTTTTGCAATGGAATGAAATATTTACATGAATGATGAGCGCATCTGTCCTTTTTTTTTATGGAAATCTACCTGAGGTGGATGACTAATACCTTAATTATCACTAAAGATTAGTTTTTAAGAATATACTGTATTTGGTGCATGGTCAAAAGCTAGTAATAGAGTTGTTTGGCCTCCTGGAGTATATGCAAACATATGCTGTTGTTTTACTAGTTTACAAGTTATTCACATTATTTTTACATATTGATTTTCATATAGTCCCTAGTTTATTGACTTAAAGTGATAATGTTTGTACCTGGATGTTGGTTTGCGTCTATGTTTTTTTGAAGAGAAATGCATCAGTCATCTCAAGCTGGCACAGCACTAGTCTCATTAAGATAAAAGCAGTGGCACTTACGTAAATTAGAGATCTCCCTGGGTGGTGTAGCCAGACTCTCGAAACCTTTTGCCCCGGCCACTGCAGGTTCTAGCAGCAAAATAAACAGGAAGCAGAAACTGACGTGAAAAGAGAAGGAACACACCACTACCTTTGTGAACTTAAAGTTGTAGCAAGGCCTTACCTCTGCAGGTAACACCCACATCCTCATAGTGGTAACAGTTGTGAACACCCCACGGCAGACTTCTGCACTGGCTGAGGTCTGTTTCATTTCCTCTGCAGTCCACATTATCCAGATGAATGGGCCCCGTTCCTTGTCCAAACTGAGAGCTCGTGCCCACTGCCACAGCCACTCCGCAGCCCAGCTGCAGACACACCACGTTGGAATCCACCATGTCCCACTCGTCATCACATACTGTGCCCCATGAGTCATTGTAGCGCACCTCCACTCTTCCTTCACACCTGTTACGTCCATTCACCAGTTGTACTAAAGACAGATAAGCAAACATTAACTATCAGAGTATATCTCCATCCGATTCACTTAGATCTCTGAATTTAAAAACAGCTACATGATGTGTCTTCGAATGAGGTGAACGGGTTCAGGTTATTCGATAATAATTGTGCAATCTTACTCAAACATATGAGATTTATTAAAGCTCAACCGTGTGGACAACGCAGGTTTGTGTTTGTCTGGCATGCCTCTAATGCAGTGGCAGGGACCCCACGCTCCTCAAATGCCGCAGCACTGCTCGTTTATCAACTATCCCCGACTGCACTCTGCTCTTCCAGCTTTTGCCCGAAAGAACACACCTGATCCAGGTAATCAGCTGTAGGTAGTTGGGAAACAAGCAGGGTTGTGGCTCTTGAGGAGCACAAGTTCCCCACCTGTGCTCTAATGTAATGACAATTAATAGCAGGAAATAAAACCTCACGGAAATAGTCTATTCCTAGCAAGGAACACAATTACCCACATGACTCCTTGAAAGTGAGTGCAGTGGATACAGGGGGGTGGGTGGATACACTGCAAATAAGTGAGGATTAGGGAAATACCCCAGGTAGTGAACTGCCTTTAGTAATCTCTTTTCACTGACAAGCAGCCAACCATGGAGACAAGGTTCAAATGAACGTGGTTGTGTGAGCATCATATGCGAGCAGAGGTGGAGGTAGCTCTTGCCTACCTTGATACTGTGTCTTCCCTGGGGTTTGCACCCCACTGGCTGATACAGGAGGGAGGAGGAGATAAGGCAGAGAGAGAAAGAGAGAGACAGACAGGTTATGGTCAAATTATTTGCTGAAAGGCGTTTCTTGGCCTACCATTATAACTGTAGACTATTGCTACTAAATCTATTTTCCTGTAACACTAGAACACTAGGGTGCTATAGCACCTCAACAGGAGGCCCGTTCAGAGCATGTACTGAATCGACTACAACAGAAACATGTCAACCTTTGTCTTTACAGTAATTTGGCTCTTTAAATGGTAAGTGGTTAATAGCCATGATAGCAGCAAGGAAAAGCAGAGAAAGTTGACAATAATTGAATATACTGATAAAAATATAACATTCTATCATATCATACTAAGCGTTGTTATGACCTGACTTTTCAGGCCATAACAACGCCAATTTATTAGGTTCACCTATTAGGTTCACCTGTACAATCAATGCAATCCAATACAGCCGCTCTGGCATGAATTCGACTTTTACAATGTTATGGTTTCTCAGTTTTTAAGTTGAAACTGTCAGAAAGGGTATAATTCAACTGTGTGTCGTACTGGGGTTCGTTATGAGCAGGGGTGGTTCTAATGTTTTTTTCATCCCATTTAAAATGAACGAGGGAGCCGAAACACATTCAACTAAGCAAATGAACATGGCAAATATTACAGCTGCTAAACAGCGTTGTCATTGTGAGCATGTAGGCATTCAGTAACAGAACCGTCATCCCGGCGACAGATTCTTAGTCTTCTCATTTTAAAATTAAAGGAAATATGATGTACTTATCTGTGAGTGGAGGAATACGGTATCTAATTCAATAGTTTTTTCTATCATATCACCTTTATTTAATTCTTGTCTTTTTAATAGGAAATGTGTTTCTTTTAATCTGCATGTTGCTAGTTTTATGCAAAACACACCAGATCCGTGTTAATCTTAGCTGTCACGTGTGTTTTAAATTCAGAACATTTCTGCGGTGAGAGGGCTTTTCCCATAAGATACAGGATGATTCCGGATACGTATTGAGGCCATTTTGGTTCCTGAAAACTAATATGTCAGGTTTCAATAATTCACAAAAGCAAGTTTTTTTTCAACTATCACATCCACTGTGTGTCAAGTCACAGGCTTCTTCTATTAAGGTCTCTCAATAAACATCGACAGCATAGTTTAGATTCAGAGACTGGTAACAGACCTGTTGATAGCGTCACAGCGTTACACAGATTTCCACAGTATAAGATACAGTTCTTGAACGTACAGTAAAAGGTACTTTACTTACTGGGTAGAGCCCTTCTGTTTATTTTGATGTCTCCTGAAATTGAAATACAAAAATTTTAGTAGGTCTCACACTTGTACATCTGTTGGCTCTGTCAATGGAAATAACCAGTGAGTATATCCGGTTATCACAGATAAGCAGAGGGCAGACAGTAACTGTGTACACAAAAGCACTCATCTACAGGGAGTTCACTTGCAGGTACACCTAGTTCTTAAGCATTATTAACACCTCAAACATGTGGTTAAGAACAAATGCACAGTCAACTTATTGGTCCCATTCTTTTTCACTTTATAGCAGCAGGAACCTTTTCTTATTTAACTGAATTCTAACACATCTCAAAATACTGTATTCAGTTGACTGGAGTAGCAGGCAAAACATGAGTAGCCCTAAAGTTTTGATCCAAATCATGAGCATATTTAAGATTTTAAAAAGCAAGGAGATCAGAATTGTAGAATATTACAGCACAAAATAACTGCAGATAAAAGTTGCAATTCAATGTAAATCTTCAACCAACCTCTAGTCCTGGGCAATATGTGAAAAACTGGGTACTTAATCCAGGACTTGCTACTGAAAATGTTAGTTTGCCAAACTTTTGAGGCCCATTTTATTTCATATACATTTCACATAATTTCCTCTAACAGTGATAGTATTCCAAAAATAACACTATGAACTGTACTTTGGCCATTTGTAAGCAATTTTACATTACCTATTGGATCTTTCTATATTTTACTTAAATAAATAGATACAGTTAGGTGCAAATGTTTCCATCCCCTTATTTTAAAATGACAAGAGCAAAAACCAAAACAAAAAATTTCATTAGCATAATATTTAAATCTCATGTTGCTAGTACACATGTTCCTTTATCACAAATGTGTTAATATTTAAATAATAATGAAATAAATAATCAATGATGCAGACATGATGAGGCGTGATGGTTGATTAGGCTATAACCTGTTGTAGAATTTGTACACTGCATCCAACATGCAACATTGTATCCTTGACACTAAACCCCCCCAAACACACACACAAGTACACACGTGCGTGCATGCAAACACACACACACGAACACGCTCTCCTGCATGCACATACACTCACCGAGTCGCAGTAGCACACCAACGGCCACCAAGATTAGGGATCCAAGCAAGGATAACAGGAGCCAAACAGCCGGGTTCCAGCACCTACACTCACTTTCCACGGCACGCTGGCCTCGCATGGCTGCCTGACTGACCATCCGCCTGCAACAAACAAATTCAGGCTCTCTCAGGTTCTCTCATAGGGTGTAGGACACACTTTTCTACTACAGATCAATCACTATTTCTGTTCGGGTTCAGAGTAGCCTAATTACAGTATTGGATTGCTTTTCTCGGACGAAGCCTGAAGCTATTGTTACTGTGCCGTAATGGGGATTGGTGGTAGTCTGGGGCCCGGCTTTGGAAATGTCAAAAAAGGACTATTTCCACGGATCTGATGCACATCACTCCCAGTAGATGTGATGGAGCTGAAAGGAAATTCTTACAGTATACAATCACATGCGTATGTGCAGCAGCTCATGCTGCTTTTGACAATAATACACCAGGGACACAGAGTTAAGTTACGTTTGTAAGCATAAAATGGCCACCACACATCCTGGATACAGTAAAATGCTGCACCATGAGAATCAGGATTACAGCAGGTCTGTTTTAGAGCTGAGGAAGGTTCATTAACAAACTGCCCACCATCATCAACAGCTGGGAAAAGCTTGTGTTACAGACAGAGGCAGGCACCTGTGTTGTGTTTCTAAATGGGATTTTCCTTTCGGCAGAGAACACTGGGATTCACTGACAATCACTCAATAATCCGAGTTAGATAGTGATGTGGCAGACACTGAATACTCTACATTCTACTCAACTGACAAACAGTCTGAAACTGAATGACAGTTACTTACAATGAAAGATAAAAGATCTAAATGGAATCATGTCATTAAAAACATGAAAGATGAACACACATCTTGCACTGAAAACTGATGCTATAAAAATTCTAGGTTGAGGCTGGAACCATTGTACTGCAAATTTCACTTTTTTTTTTGTGCAAATGTCCCATGTGTTAATGGGAAGCATGTTGTCCCTTAAAGACAAGAGTGTGCGCTTCAGGCTCAGGTTGTTTGTGTCTTCACTCATACAGAATTCCCCCTGACCTTACACAGGAATGTGTATTAGGGGATGATGAGGGCAGAATTTGATATTGGCCCCTCGAGATAGTGGACATTCCGGGCCCAGGGGGCACAAAAAGACATTTCTGCTTTCTGTGGTCCCCATCGTCAGGCATAAACACTGCTTCCTGCAATCTGTCACTAGAACCCTCTAAAACGCTTAGGTACCCGATGACACAGCAGGGGCGCCTCTTGGCTTCTTGGAAAGCAGGAGGAGGGAGGAGGGGGTGTTAAAAACTTTGAGCCACTGCAAAACATACATGCAATCATCTTCAGCTTATGAAGGTAAATTCAACTTACTGTCACTCAGTCAGTGTGTTAGACTTTGAGCTATTAGTGACACGACAACACAGAACAACAGTCAAAGAACCAATTCATCAAGTTTCTATGTGATAATCAGTACAGAAGGCCAAAGCCCACAGAAAAGTCATTTTAAGTGCAATTGGGAGGTGGGGATATTAAAACCAGCACAGCGCTTGGGAAGCTCAGCTGTCTCATTTGCAGACTATACCAACAAACTACTCGAAACTCTGGGACAAATGGCTCAGTTATGAGGGATGAAAAATAATCTAGTCCCCAGTGTTATGTTTTTCAATACTCCATTCATAGAAGGATGTAGCGCAGATCCGCTAGGGAATAATGTTGCCTTTTGTGTTAGCTCTGCTTCCCCTCCCTTCTCACGTCCTAGTGCTGAGAAATAGCTGAAAGATCTTGGGCCCACAAAAATACCCCTTAATGTCGGAGATAAACCAGAGAATAACACTGTCAGTCCCTTAAACTGAGAGTATTCTGTGCCATGTAACCACAGAATCAATCCTTTTGTCAGCATGTGTGTCTGGTCATAGCTTTTTATGAGCAATATCCTATTTGTTCCAGTTAGTATTGTAGAAATGTGATAAACTGTGACAAAAAAAATTTTGTAATATTATATTTTCAAAACTGTAAGAATTTAAAGTCATAATTAATTAAATGTCGGCTTTGCACTTACACTGTAAACCATGTTAATGTAGGGTGTGTTTTTTTCATATTGTGATAATGGCACAGAGATAGAGTCGTGTTGGGAGTAAGTAGTTGACAATGCAATTAAATAAAGCAAACAAAAAAGCAATTTCATTTCATTTTAAGTATTTCATTAAAAATACAAACCTGGTGTGGAAGTATTTATCGTCAGTCCCAGTAAACAAAAAATTAGGTGGGTTTCCTCCACCAAAGAAAATGAAAAATAAAAATACAAAAAAGATCCTCAGAGCTCTAATAGCAGGCACTGAATTCCACAAGTCACATAGAAACCCCAGAAACTTAGTGGAGAAATAGAGGCGAGAAACTCAAAGCATCCAGCAAGTGTATGAGGTCTTTCATCTCCTGCGTGACTATAAGTACATGGCTTCAGTAACAGAGATTACATAAAACTAAATACCAGAGCATTGTATGGTAATATTTTAACACCCTGTACCTGTCTATGCTTAAAAGAAGCAGGAGGGGCAAAAAAAGACAAAGCCAATGAAAGCTAAGCCCTCAGTGGTACTCCTGCATCTCCAGTTTCAGGTAGTGCTCACTTGAGGTGCGGTTCTGCTCATCTCTGCATACACTCGTAAAAAGATACAAGACTGGGGCTCAGGTTCTGTGTCTGGGATGTGTGTTCGTGTGTGTGTGTGTGTATGTGCGTGTGTGTGTGTGTGTGTGCATTTGTGTTTGTCTAGGACTCTCCCACACAAGTGTACTCTCCAGAATTGCTATTGTGAAGCAATGTGAATTCTAAATCAGCAAGTTACACATTTTAAACTTTTTTCTTTGCTGGAATAAGGGAAATTATTGAATGCTTTAGCCAGTGTTATAATTTTAATCTATTACCAACATGACCTCTTGAAAAAAATTGCATAGACCTTCGTATTACATTAATTACTGCATACTGTCTTATTTTTTTCCCAAAAAGAACTCATCTGAACTCAACCAAAGCTTTTATGTCAGATATACAAAATATTCTTTAGTTCTGTAGCATACTGTAAAAAACAGAAGCTCCTTCACATTGTGCATCTGACTAATAGTAAGTTCCTCCAAATACTAATCCTACTATGATGCAGAGAAGCGTGCAGAGTGTCCATAACCAGGATCATGTTTTCAAAGACTATTTCAGGGTTTCTTCCTATGGTGTCACCTAAATCAAAGGCTGAGCCAAAATACAAATCTTACAGTAGGCTCATTTTTCGTTAACCTCCAGCACAGGATTAGAAAGATAAAGATGCACATGCCTGGCTGTTACTCACAGTTGATGTATGAGGAGGCTAACGCCCGGTGATAGTTACACCTTTAAGTGACATGGGACCAAAACCTAAAAGTTCTGCACCCCCCAAAAAAAACCACCCAAAACAATCCTCTGCAAAAAGAACAAGTGCTCCACTGAGCTGAGAGGGAACTTCAGAATACATCAGCTGACGAATCTTGGTGGGTTCATAACTATACCTATCCCCCCTCACATAAAAGTACTTGTGTGATTCATGTCTAAATGAAATAGTAAAATATATTGATATTATAGCTGCTTTAAAATTCTCCTAAATAATATAAAAAAATGAAACAAATAAAACAGTATCACAGAAACCTGAGTGTCTACTGTAAAAACCAATACATTACTTCAAATTGTACTGCACGTGTACAATAATAGATAATGTTGCATTGCAGTAATCTGTATAAAATTACATTACATCTATAACATGAATTTTATTTATCATGTTCTGTGATTTCAATAGAAATGCACATACATTTAATGTTTACAGTAGTAAAAGTACCACATAAGGTTTCCAGATTTACTGAACATTGCTCATTACCTGTTTACCGTAAAGAAAGGAAAAGCAGTCACTTGAGCAGTCTCAAAAGATACCAGACAGTGCATAACATAAGACTGCATAATATTCTTCCCCCAAGGTGTTGATGGATGTCTGTACGTGACCTCAGGTGTTTGTGCAGCCACAGTTAACGGGGATAAGATAGATAAGAAACAAAGCTACTGCAAACAAAAGGACTAAAGGAACAAAAAGGTTCAAGGAAGACTAGGCTCCTCGTCTCTCGGATAAATTTCCGAGCAAAGGGGCCATTATGAGCTGGGAATAATGAAGCTTCTGGAATAGATAACTTGGTAGTGTGTTGTTGATTTAGTGAGGTCAGCTGTTGAACATGTGGTTGGAGTCTACTTTCAATTGTCCAGATATGTTCATGGATCACCTGGGCTTGTATATAAAGTTCACACAGACATGGGTTATCTAAATTTGAGGATCTTGAATTAGAAATTGACACAAATATTATTATTTTAAGTGGCCTATGAAGACAGGTTATTATCCTTCCTGTCAGTTGCTCTACTGTGATGTAATTATTAAATTCAAAATCATGTTTTAATAGATAGACTTGAGCTAACATTTGTTTTAAGCAATATTGATAACAAAAAACTACTACTGCATTACCTAACCTTAACAGTATCATGTTTAGTAAAACCTGTAAGGAAATACAGGTGTTGTACAGTGGTATTGTTTAAAGCTCCGTGTCACACTTAGCCACAGGCCAATGTAGAACAGAATATGTCATGGGAGATGCACAATATGCACCGACAGAAATGTATCTAGAAATGCATATGAACAGTCAAGGTCAACAGTCAAGGCAGGTGTACAGTCAGGTCCAGATGAATCTATTCCAGAAACATGTTGTTAGGGGTTTTATAGTGTAGGAATAAACTCTTATAAGTAAAATGTTGTTCTTTAAAACTCTTCTCCCAGGAAGAGTTTAGGTTGAGTCAGTGCATTTGCTCCCCCTTTCTATGTCTTTCCACATCTTCCCAACAGCCTGCCACATGTGAGCAGATGGCAGTGAACAGACAGAAATAAGAAAGGGAGCAACCCAAGGACACCCTGATATCAGAGTGTGGCATGCCGATTCTCTCTCTTTGGCTGTCTTTGTGTTTTTTTTAGATTCCAGATTCCCTCAAGTGATGATTGTGGAAAAGAAAACAACTTCCAGGTTGAATTTATACATTTTCTGGAAATAATATATAAAGAAATATAAAAAATGAATAAAAAATAGATGAAGGACTATAATACAAGAATATAAATTACATGTCCAGCCTTACAGTAAATGCCACCCAGGGGTCAGTGGGGGTATGCTTTGACTCTAGAATCATTTTAGTAACATGATATTGAAAGCTTTGAGAATTTATACTTTTTAATGTTGCTTTTGAAAAAAAACAACAACATCTCAGGAAGCATCTTATTGAGGTGACAGGCATCATGTTAAACCCTACATTCTGTTTAATTACATACTCACAAAAAAAACAAAAAACAAAACAAGAAAAAGGTAGTTGGTTTTGTTAAGTTATTAGAGTCATAGTGTATGTGGATCAGGGGTTGCACAATTAGATTGTTTTCTTTGTAAAATGTGCTTGGGTTATGTGTGAGGCATTCAAATACCTAGCTCTTATTACATAAATCTATCTCAGTGCAATCAATTGTGTCCCCCATCTGCTTTGTCCTCCCCCTATTACAGAGAAACTGCGACATATAGAACATTTTTCAGTGTTGTATTAAATACATGCAGTGGCCTGCACACAAACATGCCCGAGGAGTTTAAACACACAAGTTGTGATATTGCTCAGAAAAAATAAATGTGTAAGTAAAAGATGGTAAAACAACTAGTAACACAACATTCAATGTAAAGGTCACAATTTAAAAGAAGAAGAATGTTTTTGCATATGATACTTTGAATTTTGACAGTGGGCAAATGCGCTAGTATTATTAACACAATGAGTTTAAGTATAAAATGATGAAGCATACACACCAGGATTCTGAAATGAAAGCATTCAGGCACAACATAACTTAACAAGTCAAAAATAGGAAAAGAGTGCAGCTGTTATCTTCAGCCCACTTGACTTGACCAAACCAATAACTTTGTATGATGAAAAAACAAACGAAAAAGATAAAAAATAAAAAAACAAGTACCCTTCAGGATATCAACGTCTGTTCCCACTGCAACAAACCCAGCGGACAAAGTGGAGCACTAGCAGCCTGTGGCCACTAGTGGTCATCCATCTCACAGAAATTGGCTGGACTGATTGATCATGTTGCCTTCAGGGAATGGCGGTAACAGTGGGATTATTATAAAACGCACACAATCAACTCATATAATGTAAAGTGTAAATAAGAAAAGGGGCATTTAAATGCTTAGGGTGAGAGGAATATACAGTGTGAAGGGATGGTGGGGATACATCCAACAAGTCCTGAGACATAAAGGGTTTTATTACGCGAATTATTATATTCAGTGACAGTAGCTTTCCGTTCTTCTCCTCGCTCGTTCAGTCTCAATTGAAAACTTGCATTGCTGAAACCAGTCATTTAAATGGACGTCAAGCAAAACTTTGTTACACGTCTTTCAGTGAAGAAAAAAGGACTGAAGCGCTTGAAGGCATCACGGTTGGTGGACAGGCCAGCGGCAGACTGACGGTGGACGCAGCCTGTGACAGTGGAACTTGACACATAAACAAACCCTCTGCATGGCCCTGAGGATTTTTAACAACTAACGCCTCAGTGTGCTGTATAGCTCATGTTAATGCTATAAAAGTATGTTGCTTGAAAGAGGATGACGTATTTGACCAACAGCTAAACATAATAGTTGTGACCGCCGAGAGGTGAGTTTGATACAAGTCATGCTCGAAAAGTTAACGGTAAGCTAACACTAGCTAACCGATAGTTACCGTTAGTTAGCCAGACAGGGCTTGTTACATGGCTAATAAACTACACACGGTTCTTATCGAACTGTTACCTATTTTGTCTCACCTAACGTTACTTGACCACGTAATAGTTCGTTAAAGTGAGCTATTTAATTAGCTAGTCACTAACTGAAATCCCCAACCTAAGCTATTTGTAATACGAACCGTGTCCCAGCGGCCATATGGACACCGTTAGTTTGTGATGGGAAAACCTGCCTACACTAATAAAAGGTAACGAAGCTTCGTGTTTGCATTTTTTTTTTTTAAACTGAAGTTCACCGGTTCACCTGTTGCATCCTCACCTTCTTCTTACCAGAATCTCTATCAATCGTAGATCGTGCTGCTTTGACTGAGAACTGACAGCTTGTTCTAATTTTGGTGTTAGTTCTGACTTACACCTACAGGATGGTGGCATATGCTCATGAAACCATGTCAAAGTTATATAAATGAAAATATCATCATCAATACTAAAGAACAATTGAAAATAGAAAATAATTAAACTATACTGTTTGCATCTGTCACCATAGTTTTATTTGCTCCTCTCCACAAAGAGGTGGTTTCTAGTAGGTTTCTTTCTACATACTCATAACGAGTAACGGCACGTTTTAATTTGTGTTTATTTTTCTTGAACTTTAAGTCCTAACATCATTAACATCATTCTTCATTCATTCTTCTGAAGCTGAGTGATTTTTACATCATTACCTTTTGCTCTCACCTTAATAGAAACATGGTATTTCTTGTCAGAATATTGGTCTAAAAAGTCATACCTGATTCTTTGCTGTTTCTCTCACATCCTCTACTGTCTTATTTGCCCAGTGGATGGTGTGATAATTGCATGCTGCATGACTGCATCCATCATCCATCAGCACTTCTTCTTACTCCTGATCATTGGCCCCTCTTGAGAAATGAGTGCCTTAACTTTCCTCACACATTGTGTTATGAATGTGACATCCTGATGGGAGATAGGGATAACACTCTGGCACTGTCATCCAAGAAATCATGCCAGAGCCAGACAGATTATGGACAAGGACTAGAGAAGCTGCGTGCTGATTTGGAAGCAGAGAAGACTCGAACACAGCAGGTTCACAGACACCTCTGTGTGGAGCTAAGACACCTGCGGGAGGAAGCGGAGAGGGAACAACAGTGGGCTGTGAGGGAGGTGACAGCCAGGCATTGGTGTCAAAAGGACAGGCACTCTAGAAGATACTGGAGTGTGCTGGCTAAGCAGGTGAAGTTTAAAGACTGTGGACAATATAGAAAGGTTAAGTCCACATGGAACGAGACTTTTTGTTTGTGCAGTGGAGAAACCTATACAAAGCTTCAGCAGTTGCTGCTGACACCGTCTGAGAAGATAAATGGTGAGCAGGCAGTCTATAAATTGCATCAAAGGCAGGAATTTGAACTAGAAAAGGCCATCTTCCTCTGCCACCTGCTACAGGCCTATGAAAGACTGTTGCAAGGGAAGCAGAGAACAGAACACCCCAGCTACAGTTTTAAACGTCTCTCGAGAAAGCCCACTCAGAAGGGAAAAGAAGCTTCCTTTGGACGTTGGACGCTACCAAGATCTCAGAGGGCCTCCCACACAGCTAAGAACAACAACAAACAAGACCACCAAAAGCAGCCTTCAGGCAGGGACTTGTCTACACCTGACCCCTGCACTCCTGCTGCGGTCGTGGACACCTGTTGGAGCAGGAAAATTTGTCACCCTCGCAACACTCCCAATGCAGGGTGGGGCAGCCAGCCCCCTGGGTCACATGAGTCACCCCCCACCAAATGCATGGAGAGAAATATGGAGGTAAGCTGTTTTGTATTTTCAAATATATTGTTTCCACTAAGAATTTCAGAAGGTGAATCAACATGAACTAAACGTGCTGTGTATAGTAAATTGGTTTTTGTTGTGTTTTTTCTTGCAAGATGTTTTTCCAGCATAGTCTTAATGCTCTTTTGTTTTGGAGGACAATGTTTTTTTTTAAAGTTGAGACATTTTATTTAAAAAGGTGCTGCAGAAAGAGAGGTAGGTTTGCTGTGAGATATATCAGAAAATAATACTGTGTTTGCTCAAAGGAGCCCAAGGGCATTTTCTTGTAAACAGACACAAGTTAGATTTACATTTAACAAAACCCATTTTCAGTATCAAGTGAAGACAATATGGAAATGTTAAATATATCACCCACTCATTTCACGCTATGCTCAGTGCGTGGTATTGTTCTAAGGCCGCCCAATTTGAGAAAAAGGCAGCAGTGATGCTCTGCCAGCAGCAAAGGGTAAAACTACTGGGAACATTTCTGCAGAGAGTAGCTATTAGGATGTGTCACACTACAAAATGTTGTGAGAGAGGGTGAATGAAGTACGGCAGAGGAGAGATGGGCGTAGAAAGTGTGGGTGGACCTGTTCATGCTTAATTTTAGAGTGGTGGAAGTAGGTCAGTATGTATCCATGTCTTTAATTTTGGGTCAAGGTTTCACAGAAAGTAAATAAAATAAGAATCAAAGCTCGTCACTGGTCTGAACAGAAATGCGAGTTTGGTTGTTTCATATGTCTTACACAGCCCGGCTTAGACATCGCTGTTGTATTCACAACCGGGTTTGGGATTTAGTTAATTTTTGGACATTTGTGTTGTGGCATTTGCAAATTACTACTGCTGGTCTACTACGACTGTACTAGAGGTGTGGTGATACTGTAATGTCACAGACACCTGGCAGCTATTGAATTTGCTGTTTAGCTTGCTAAATTCCAAAGATGCTTACTTCCCTCCCTGTCCCAATTTTCATGTCAGCCTTCTCGTCAGACTCATGACAGACAGGTAGACACGGATGCTCTGTCAGAATGTAGTATGTCAGCGTGATGGGATATTATTGACACTGTGCCATGATTAACCTTACTACAGCTCATTTCTGTGTAGAGTAATAAGCTGACTTAATGATTTTCTTTGTTTATGCTCATGTCGTCATGTATCCTTGCTTGGGGCAGTTATCATGTGTATAGCATTAAGCGCATATTTTGTTCTTTGGTGGCTGTTTTGCTGTCAGCAACTCTGTCCCTATTTAGGGATTTAATTATTATTATCAAAGCAGCAGAAGCAGATTAGAAATTCTGTTCAGTGGATTTCACGAAAGGGTTGGTTTCAGTCTTTAGGTTAGTAATGACATGGTCTTGTGAGCACTCTGTAATTAATTATGAAAAAGACTGAAGCGGTGAAATGCAGTGAAATCAAATGGCAAAATAAGAAGCGCATATGTGTTACCATTTTGAGATAGCAATGTATAAACTCAGTCTGACTGCTCAAGACAGACTCATGGTACCTACAGTAGATGTTTACTCTATTGTTGTCAATTCAAAATAAAGAAGATTGATGTCACCCAGTGTCAGATGCAATGGTAATCGTTCACTGTCTGTACCTTATGGCTTCTAGGTAATAATTTAATAACCTTCAACAAATGCCTCTGTTTATGTGCATAACAATTTAGAAAACAAGAACCTACTTATGATTATCGATCTAATAAGTAACCAATGGACAAACATGTCAAAAATGTATTTATGCCTATTTTTTAATTTTACTGTTGATATATGCATACTTATATTTGTGCTACATTGACACTAATCTATGTATAGTATGTCATGGTTAAGTAAAGATTTAACCAGATGTCCAAATAACCTGACAACCCCCCCAACCCCTTACCCCCCTTGGGTCTTATTTAGGCTGCTGCTCATTAAGGGGGTTTATTGAGCTGCTTTGCTCATTTGATAGACAATTAGCTGTATTACCTGAGAGAGTGGAAGGCAGCGAGGTTATATAAACCAGCTCTTTTGCAGAGTCAGACAAGCTGCTTTACATGTTTATTAATGTCTATGTCTAAGGCTTAAGTAGTAAAACATGGGAGCATTTAACACTTTGTCAGAAATGTCTGTTTTTATAGAGCGTAACTGCAGTTAAACATCACTTCTATTCTAGAATGGACACACTTGTGCCTCTGTCTGCCTCTCTGTGTTGCAGTGTGTACTGCCTCTTGAACAATCAATAGGCAGCCAACATCATTCCAGCGTCAGCTCCATGGAAACGAGCTGTAGTCGTGGTAATGATTGGGCACCGTCTCATAGGCTGCCTTTTTGTGATAGGACGATGGGAGCAGTCCTCCCTACCCCCTCCTCTCAGGAACACTCACTGTCTTACACACACATTTTTCCCTTCATCCTCTTTCTTCACCTACACGGAGCTGTAACCAAGACAGGATTAAGATACACTGTTGACTCTAAATGTGCCTGGATGAAACGCTTTTTGATACGGCAACATCCGTGAGGACGGACTCAGAGTCGACATGCCACCCACATCTCAGCTGCACTGAGAAAATGGGAACGGGAAAGGAGACCTGTTAGTTAGATCGTTGCACGTTTCTTCTTGTTTGCGGTTTCAGTTAGGCCTACATGCACTGTTTCAGCACCAAGTATGATAAGAATTAGACTTGTGTATCTTTGTGATGCATGAACGAAGACCGGTAAGGCATGTCGCGGGGGAAGAAGAAACTGAAACAGATAAATACTAGCATGTTCAAGAATGCTGTGACAATAACATTCATCAATTTCCCTTTAGAAGCCAAAGCCAAAAATACGTAATATCCCTTTAGATCTGATTGTCCTAATTTTTAAAAAACGTCATAGCACAGAAAAGGAGGAGGTACTTTACAACTCCTGGTTGATCACTTACTGGTCCTTTCTTGAATGTGCTACATTTACTGTAATTCTAAGCAAATTACAACACCTCCACTTTTTTACATTTTTTTTTTTTTTTTTTTTTTGCCTAAACTCCGCTTGTTGTTGGGTTATTGATAACCATGGAAAAACAAGCCTTTGCATGGTTTCAGACACTGCACCTTAGCTGTGAAAAGGCACATACAGTATGAACTGTCGGCAGAAGGAAGGACGGTGACATCTATTTTCTGACTCAACCTAGCACAGCTGACCTGAGTTATTCTCCTCCAACAAATAAAAAGCCTGTGATGGCTTGGTCTTGCCTGGACACCTCCTTTGGTCATATTGATCCTGTCTGCACTACTTGACTTTGACAGAGTGATGTATGACTTGTGCACTCGGCCTGAGCAGCCCGAGCCTGCACCGGCACATGCAGAGATGGAGATCCATGAGGAAGCGGAAGCTCCTGAACAACAACAGCGGGAGTTGAAAAGGTCAGAAGAGCAGAGTAATACTCAACATGAACATGGTCTCTCGGACAACACTGTCCCAACCAAGGCTAATGTCACTTCAACGCCATTGTTGGGAAAAAGGCACCACTCACTGTATGCAAACCTCAATGGTTTTGAATTGGAAGGATTACGTAAGGTACGTGTGGAGCATTTCTTGGCTTCTGTTATCATTCTTGATGGCGGACATGAAAATGTCAATCCCCAGTCTTATTTATTAAAAGTATCAGTTTAATAGATTTTCATATAAATATATAAAACTGAAGAACTTTAGAATTATATTAATATACAGAGTACTACACTGTAACATAATGAAACATGTACAGTAACAATCAGTTTGTACACACTTTCCAGTTAAGTTGAATGGGGGGGGGGCAAGACCACCCCTTTAACTTGTTCTGTAGCTGGATTATTGTGTGTTAGATTACAATGATCTTAATGCTAACATTTTACCGATTAGGTACTATGTTCCACGGTCAGTAATATCACTCCTCTGTACATGTTTTAAGGATAGAATATCTGTCAGAAAATCAACCCATTAGATTTTCATGTAGTCATTTGATGCTTGGATATTAAGAGACAATGCTTTAAAGAACAGTGTGAACTTTACTCTATACGTTACTCTAGAAGAGACCTTTGAAATTCAGCAATAGCAATAACAATTATAGAAGTATAATGGTTACATTTCGAAACATATGAAATAATTGTGTTTAACTGAACGAAACACAATCAGTAAAAACAGTTTGAATATTGGCAAATCATGCCACACAATGTTTTCATCGTGCACTGTGAAGAGCAACATACAAAGGCAGCTTAACCAATGTGAGCAATATTAAGTTGTCACAACATTGTCTTTATTGTCAGTCTTTTCTTATAATCAAATTATTTAAATGCTCTGCTAAGTTTGAGGTTTTGGTTTTTAGCTTATTTGTATCACACAGTACATTGCTGGGAAAGCGATGCCAGCTATTAGTTATAAGCACTTTTGAGTTATACTGTATTTATTCTCTTGTTATTAGAGAGAAAGTAGTAGAGCATGTTTTACCACAAATTCTTCCATAAAACCCCTTTATTTATTTATTTATTTATGTATGTATGTATGTATGTATGTATGTATGTTGAGACAGGATTACCTCATCTGAGCAAGGTAGTAATCTGTGTGCAACACTGCCTGCGGTCTTCCCCACCCCTACCACAGCTTTGCAGTCACAGTGTAGTATAAAGTCCTAATGAATGGTTAGCATACAACCTCAGGGACGAGCATTAAATAATACATTAGAAATTATTATTTAGCCATTTCAGACCCATGGGAGGTGGCACTTGGGTTGCTGTCACTCTGAGATTGTTTATAATTACACCATTATTTGCATCAGACGACTGCCATCATTCTTATGTTTAATTATCACCAGTTCCGAACATAATTGATAATGTGCATGTGTGTGTGTGTGAGTTGGTAAAACTGAATGCATTTTATTTTATAATAATATAATGACTCACTCTAGTCCTGTTTAATAAGATGGAAAACGGTGAGCAAGTATTGTAGAGCCAAATTAAAGTTCAGTATACCTCGACTTGGCTGGGTATAAATGGAATACAGCAGGGTGGCTTACAGTAAAGGTGATTTTAATCAAAAGATCTCCATGATCTAGTGCGGCTCACCCTTCAAAGCAAAATGTTATTCTGTGGATTGTATTTTAGACATTGCTTTCATTTTGTTGGCTAAACAAGTTTAGGAAAATTGGCCCAAATGTGGTTTAAGTGGCATGGAATTTATAGGTGATGTCTTACTTTTCATAGTCATTGAGCCTCTACATGTTGATAAGGGCTCATGAAAGTAGGTAAATATTTTTTGGTCCTTATTCTCATTTATGAAGTTATAGTAAACATTCTTCAGCTATGGATATAAGGGTGAAGATTCCTAAAAAATGTGTTTATGAACAAATTTGTCACAGATGTCTGGTTTTGGTAATTATATAGCTCAGAAAATATATTAGTCTTTTGACAGTAAATCTGTGAAGCTGTTTTCTTTACATATCACAAAAGAAACAAAGCCTGATTTCACTGAATGCTAAAGAGTTTGTTGACTGTGTGGTCCTCTGTGAATTCAAGTCTTTAACACCTATCTGGACACCATATGGCTGCCTGTCTAATGATTGTTGGGCGTAACATGGTGGGAGTTCTAAATGGAGCTATAGCACAAAGAGATGAAGACAGTTATTTTACTTGATCAACCTGTAGGGGCATAGCTGTGATCACTCAGTTACAGCATAGGACATAACGGAGCTAAGGCCAGCCTGGCAAAGTCTGACGTCCTTCAAAAGGTGTGTCTTTTATTCAGTCTTAATATAAGCACATCTGCGCCAGGTTTGGCTTCACTCTAACTTAAAAAGTATTGTTCACATTCACAACCGAGCACTGGTACTGTAAAGATAATACCATGAATCCTGCATTGAACTTCCTGGCCTGACTGTTGCTGATTCCATGTGGCTCTTTTTAATTAATAGGGTCATGCTTGTATGAGCATGTGTACATATGATTGTGTTTTACTAGGCAGCTTTGTTATAACTTGTGAATAATTGATATATCAGCGAGACAGGAACCTCTGGAATATTGGTCTCTCACCTTCTCGCAACACAAACATCAGCATCTGTCTGCGGTCTGTCTGGTGGGAGCCTGGTGGCACAGCATTAGATTGGGATGCAGAAGGCAACGATTTAACCCATCTCCCCCCAGAGAAATGGGTTAAATGTAGAGAAAGAATTTGATTGTAACTTGTATGTGCAATATGTGTATGTGCTCAATGAAAATAAAGGTTGTTGTTGTTGTTCTTCTTCTTCTGGTGCAGACACTCTTTGTGAAACAGGGGCCAGACACTGTCTTCATAATGAAGCTCAGGTCCAGTGTGGAGCCATATCCCTGGTGTCCACTTTTACACCATATATACTTTGGAATTCACAAAGCAAGCACTGGGCATTTATACTAATGTTTTGCACTGATTCTGTTTGGCAAACATTAAAATGTCAATAAGGCTGTATAAAGCGTGTTTACATTCATTGGCTCATACCCAGATATTTGGTGCCCTCCGAGAGGTTTCCTTTGTCTGTGACATTTCTGGTCCTGCTCCCGAAGTGCTGGCAAGATTAAACCCACAATTACCCATGTTCCCCCTTACAATGGGAAATGCTTTTCGCCCGGAGGAGGAAAGGGAGACTCAATCTGTTGAGCAGCTTAATGTCAGGAAAGGTCACTCTGGCCTATTTATTACTATAGTGCCTTCACTGGATGTACATTTATTTGACATGACTTGTATACTGTAGGTTGGTGGTGGAACACTGTAATAGTGTTTGGTGTTGCAAGCAGTGCAACATTTGTTTTCTCTGCTGTTATGTTATAATTTACTGTTTGTGTGTGACACAGAAATACACAGAAAACCCAGGAACGAGTAATCTCTTAAGTAGATACACATTTTTTATTTTTTATTTTGGTTTTATTCATTTAGTATATGCTAATGATAATATAAAGTATGTTAGTAACAGTAGTCCATGCTGACGGTATCGAGGGAAATGTTTTTGTTCTTCAGCATTGAGATCTAAGTAATGAGATGCTGGCTTTAGTGATGGCCGTCACTAGAGTGGCAGCAGGGTCCTTTGGGGTTCAATAGATGTTCAATTAACTTTATGCACTGGCTGACTTCATCGTAGCTTGTAGAGGTCAGGTCAGTATGTAAATAATAAAAGCTTTAGTTAACAAAAGCAGTTTAATATTTGCCTCACTTACCTGTCAGTTCATAGTCCAGATGCAGCCAAAGTACTTCATTACTATGTAAATTTGCATTATTGTTTCCTTTTACTTTTTGGTGACCGTATTAAGAAAACCAACACAGATTGCAAATTTGAAATACTATATGCAATTTAATATTACCTAGTACATTAGTCAAGAGTCATTGTTCTTTGTGCATGTATGTCTTTGTGTGTGCAGGCACGGTGTGCAAGCTCATGAATATATCTTTCTCACATTCAGCCATTTTCTTTCCCTGTAATAACTGATGTGGTGTTAAACATTAAAGCAGGTTGTTGCCATTAGGAATGGGGGTTGAGGGGCTTGTATACATATGCAATTTTCTTTGACAAGATAAAAAATTCTATTCTAATGCTGTCAGGTTGAAGCTAGTGGAGGTTCAGAGGAGAAACGAATCATCTCCAGCACATTCTGTCTCTCCTCTTCCTTTTTTTGCTGACAATGCTCTAAATTGAATAATTTGGTGACCCCTCCTCCTGCTCCACTTTTGCCTTTTTAAAGGCCGGATCTTCTCTGTATGTCTGACATCTTATTATGCCCTTGGATCCTCTGAGTTTGTGATTTATTTTTAAATTTTTTATTTGTCGACTACAGAGTGGTGAGGCAGTCATGCCAGTGTGGATTATAATTACTGGAGCTGTATGGCAATGTTGTAATGGTTTTGTACATGAGAGGCCTGAGACAGCTTCAAATCATAATACAGACATAATTTGAAAGCTGAAGGGATTGGTTATTTATTATAGGTGCTAAAGAATTGTGACCATGTTAATTTCTCAGCTTATTTTATGCATGAAATCACTAATAGTCATATAACAAATAAATTAGCCATGTGGCTGTATCAAAACTCACAGAGAATGAAGTACACAGTAGGAAAAGTCTTTACATTTTACACCACAACACTGGATACTGGATATAAAACCGACAGCTTAAGTGTATGCAGATCTTATGTATGTTCTGTCATACAGTGTGGAAGGACAAAGGCACTAACAAGCATTTTCAGACGCTGCTTTTTATTTTTGCACGACCTCTCCCAAAGGACATTTGTATGAAGTGCAGTGGAGGTAGATTGCTAGATGCCTGGGGGCGTTAAAGTAAAGGAGTGTGTTGGTTCTTTGTTCTCTTAACAGCGTGTGAGAGACCCCCTAATCTGTCACCGTCAGGTACCCCCGGAGATATGAGTCGTGATAAATACAGAAGGGGATTTGAGGGGACACTTAAGAGGGCTTCCTCATGGTTTATATATGAGTACAGGGACAGAGCTGCCGTTTATAAAAACACCTCAAGACACAAACAGCATTATGGTTCTTTTCATATGTTGTTCATATGAGATATTTTTCTGCTTTGTTTGAGACCTTTGCAAATAATAAAGTCCTTGTTTCCTAACCATAAGAAAGTATAAAGCATTGCTATAGCCTACTTTTCTGTCCTCTGAATAAAATATATTTTGCTGCGGTGACCAAAGTAATTAGGGCAAAACACAGGCTTGGAATGGGTGCTTTTTAATACAGTAAAATATATTTAGTAATTTTCTTGCAGAGAATTGGAGACAGTGCAGTTGTACCATGCTAAACCAGAAGAGATGGTAATTAGGTAAGAATTAAAAATAGTTTATTGTAGAAGACAAGGTGCAGGAGATCAAAATATATTCTTTAACTGTTTCATATCTTTTGAGGATTTTGGGCAGCAGAGCTTCTCAGAAAATGTCATTAGAGAACCACTAATGTTTTAAAAGGCAGAGATTGGTTCATTGGTTCCATTTTGGCTCCACATTGTATGTAAGTCAGGCCTTGTTTGTTTGGCTGGTTGGGTTGTTGTTGTTGTTTTTCCCCTTTTCTGGTAATTAAATCTGTGCACAGGCGGCTTTTCTTCAATCATGTTTGTGGGGTGGGTCTCTGTGGGTTGGGTCTCTGGGTTTTTCCCCTTCCATTATTGTTGGCAGCAGACAGGGATTAATTAAACGACATTTCCAGATTCAGCAGACTGTCTCCTTTATTCCAAACCACTGAGCAACACTGGTCAATGAAAGTCTGCAATTTTATTAATATACCTTGTGTGTTGTAATTTTAATAGTTGTTCTGCTTAAAAAAGGTAAATGTAGACTCACATTTGAGAGATTGAACTCAACTGTACAGGCAGCAAACACATTTAATTTCAACAATTCACTGAATGGTTTATTCAGTTACGCCTCTGTGTTCCCATCCAAATCTAGCCAGCAATGATCTTTGTGCTGTGGTAGTGGGTATATCAGAAGCTTATTGGGAAACAACTTAACTATATAAAATAAAAGTTTTCAAAGCTTCAGACCACAGTTGGTATTATTCTGGTGTAGTGTTTTGATGTATTGCTTCAGCAGTAGACCCTGTGATTGCATGAATGTATGGACTTCGGGTGAATTGATGTTTTGCACCAATGACAGATTGAGGCTTTTATACAACTGCTTCAGTTATCACAAACAACAAAGACTTAACAATGGCAAAGTGTGTGTTTTTGTGTGCACCTATACGTGTCTGTGTATTTTTCTTGCAGTCTCTTCAAAAGGTTTATAGTGGGGGATTTCTAGCTCTCGTTTAAAAATGCTGATGTTGGTGTTTCTGTAAAACCCTGCTATAGACATTTCCATACGCTGAACAAAAGCTTGCTGTGGATGCCAAATAAATGAAAGATCTGCTTGTGTCAACTTATGAATATGTAAGAATAGGCCCCTAAACATTTGTTGAGCTATTTAAATTTATGTTAACATGTATTAGAAGTTTCTTATTTAGTTAAAACACCAATAAAAATATATTTAGCATCTACTCTCCATAACAGTTTGGTCAAATGCGTTTAAAAAAAATTGGTCAGGAAGAATAAATAAGAAGAAAATCAGGAAAATGTGAATGTAAAACACTATAGATAAATTTACCACAAACTATAACAAAACTGTAAGAATAGAAAACACTGTCTATCCTTAGCCTTGCTCTGTGTGTTCTGGTCTTTCCAAGTGAGTATTATGGTTGCAACAATAAAACAATTATAAATATGTTGATTTTACAGTATTTTAGTCTATACCTAGCCATATCTGGTCTTACTTCTCAACATTGCCAGTAGGATACCTACAAAGAAGATGAATTGCAGAAATCCCCTAAGGCATTTTCATTTAGGCCCTCAGTGGCATATAAAACTGCAACTGACCCACATAATCAAGAGGCACTGTAGCCTGCTCTTTTTGAAACACTGAGACTTGCCAGTGTCTGCTTATTACTAGCAATAAAACTAGTGGAGCATTTGTGTAAGTGTTTCTTCTCATTTGAACTAGCTTGAGTATGAAAGGTTTGTTTATGATAAACCATATTAAAATGACTGCATTGCTTAAGTAGTTTCTACTTTCAAGGGCAATAAAAGACAATATGTTTGTGCTGGGCCGTCACCAGCCCCCCAAAAAATCAACTTTTCTTTAGCTAAAAAAAATATCGCACAAGAGAATATTTGCGAACAGTATAATTATTGTGACCAATGTCAGTTCAGTGTGTTTGTGTGTGTGTGTGTGTGTGTGTAATAGACCCTCTTTTCAGTTTTCTGCGTGTATCTGCAATTAGAGTAGACAGAGAGTCAAACATAGAACAGGGAGATGGCACCATTAGCCCTGTCTGCCTTGCACACAGCCCGACTTCTCCTGACAGACGGTCGTGTAGAGAACCCTGCCCTCCTGCTACTGAGTTACATCTGGCTTGCTTGCTGAGCCAGCTTCATATGAAAACAGGACTGGTATGAAAGATTGGATATCTGGCTGAATGCTTACACACTGCCCTTGAACAAACCTTATCGCCCTTTTCTGTGGAAGCAAGAGAAACGAGCTCAGAGTGGGTTTAACTTTATAAGAAGTTACCATTACATCATGTTTAAAGAAGAGCCTTTAGTGTCACTCCTAAGGAACAATTACAAGACATGGACAGATTCCAAGATCATTAGAATAAGAATATAGGGAGAGTTCACTCTGGCTGGCCTTACTCTGAGGTGATTGATTGCGCTTTAGCATTATTAGCCTGAGAGGAAGACTGGAACAGTGGGACCAGCTGACACCAATAACTGATTGAAAAGTAATTCTCAAGGACATAGAAGTTAATATGAGAGCTACAGTACTTCACTTTAAGGTATTAAAGAATGTTTGCTAGTAGCCCACACTTGTACGTTCAACAAAGTCTGGAGTTTTGCTTTATGCTTTGCTGGCTTGGTGTAGAGTTACTGTAAAATTGTCATGTAATATGTGATATACTGTAGTCATTTCAACATGACTGTTGTCCTACTTGGGAGCAGAGGCCTCTCCCTTAACTAGGCTGCATTTTGAGGTCATTTGCAATAGAGAGTTGTTTACTCTATTTTAATGCTTTGAAAGGCCATACATATAAAAAATGGGCTTTTCATTAATAAAAATGTTTATGATATAATTTAATGTGAAGTGGTTTAAAAGCTTCAGTAGTTAGTAGTAGGTCAAATATTTGGATCACTATCATGCTTAACCAGAAGGAAATAAAAATTTAAAGATCTGTGCCAAGCTGTCTAAAGACAGGATTCAAGTTGAAGAAGAATATACCTGCTGACTAAGTGTTTGTATTGATTGTAAATGTCTTCTGCGAAGCATCTTTTTTGCCTATTGTAACAAAATGTGTCTTTGCTTTGATTGCAACCTTTACTGTCCAATTTAGACAGTATTGGGAATTCACTAAAACACGCAATTAACAAGTACAGTAACTATTGTTCATATACATATATATATATATATATCCTGCATTCGGTCCATTGACGATCATAAAATTCTATAACTTTGATGCGGAGGTCAATGCAGATTAAATGTAGTGCTCTCTTAATTACTTTTGTTATTAGTTAATATGTTAATAATTTCTGTCAAAATATTGTGTCTGCAACATAATGTCACAATACCACCAGTACATGATTTTTTTTTTCTGACCCATGACATCCCAGTATTTTTAATAGTGTGTTCTGTTATAGACGTTTCATTGCATACAGGGAGCTGTGTCAGGTTAGCGGTGAGATCATACAACTATTATGGAGACACAATGGCAAACATTTAAATGATTTTACTGGTTTTTTACATGTTCGACCATCTGTGCCCTTTGTTTATACAGTTATTTATCCCAGTTTGAAGAAACACTATACTTATTTGTTTGTTCAGATCTCTGTTGGTTTTAGTAGGTGTGGGTAAGAACATAGTCAAGCCTGCTTCAGGTGAGATGAAGCGGTTTCCAATCAAAAAGAAAGAAGTCCAGTTGCTATGACTCCAACCAGATAACCAACCCTGGATGACTGAGAACCTTCACAGACATTACCCTTTACACTAACTGCTTTCTTGTCATACAGTAGGCAAGAGTCAGCTTGGTGAGTTGTTGTGCTTGCAGATGTGGTTAACCCCTCCCCCTAAGATCCAGGGATCGTTTAGAGCATCTCTGACACAGACACACTCAGGCACTGTGGCATCGCTAGCATTCAAATGAAGGAATTCTAAACGCTCATGACAGTCTTGAGCAAAATATCGACTATCTGCCACATTGACTGCTGCTTTGTTCAGCTGTTTCTTCACTTAGAGCTCAAAAGATAAATAGCTAATTAGTGCACCACCCAGGAATATTACACTTTATCAACTGCTAGTGAATTGAAGGAAGGTTAATGTCTATCTAACAATATAGCTAAAATAAGACTGGCTATGGAACAGTTCAATTAATGTTCTCCAGAAAGATCTAAAGCCTAGACTTTCAGCCCAAGAGATAATTTATTAAGAAGCCTGAGATCACAGTTAATTGGTGTTCTTGTCTACAAGACAGCTTGAGAGCATCTACAAGGAAAATGTTAAGAAAGTGCATAAATTCGTGTGTTACACAAGAGCAAAACTTTTATTGCTGCCCTTGTGAAGGGCGTAAATTGATTATAAAAAATAATATAAAATGAAATGAAATCTGTGATCAAAACAATTATTAAAAAAAGTAGTGAATACTGTCTAATCACATTTTCTAAGTCTTCTTGCCCTATTTCACTGTCTCTGCTCCTCTCCACACAGTGCACAGCAGTGCACAAACACAGCTCCTGCTCCTCTTCTGCTAAGTCATTGTGGTATATGGATGTTCAGTGCTGGTGGCAGACTGATTGAGTTGATCAAATGAAAAGCCTTTTCAGTAGGCTGTGATCTGTCAGCTGCTATTAGCCACTGTAGCTGTATGTAAACATTGGCTGATGGCAGAGGAAAGCTTTTCTACATCTCAGAAATGAGACCTGATTTAAGACATTATACAGAAATGTACAGATATAAAAATGAATCTTTAAAAAATTGTAATAAAGTATGGTTGTGTGCCCTGGTGTTTAAAGTTTTTTGTTGTGCTTTTGTTTCAGAATGGCACTGACTATGGGTTCTTGGTGCGACAAAACTCGGAACTCTTGCGAGCCCTCGATGAACTAGAGAAGACTTGCACCACACTGAGAGAGGAGAATGTCCTGCTGGTAAGACTAAAAAAAACAGAGCTTGTAGTCCTGAGAGAAAGCTTCCTAGAAATGGAGACATGTTGAATAAAACCTTTATCTACTGTAGTATGCATTGTTTCAGTGTGGTGCTTTCTTTGTCCTTTTTTTCAGTTATGTAATATATAGATAACTATTCTGTTGTATGTTAGCCTGACAAATGTATATTTTGAGTTTCTACTGTTGACACACAGAGGATATAAACCAGGAAGTATACCGATCCCCTCTTTAAAGTATTAATAGGCCTTCCTGGATTGTGTGACTTTTTGTTTGCCGTGTCTTTGTAGGTTTTTAGCTGCAGGCATTGTCTGATGATTGTGTTTGTTTCCTGTACGTTTAGCGGAAGAGCAGTGCCCCAGAGACTGAGGAGAAGGTCAGGCGGCTGAGGAGAAAGAATACAGAGCTGGCAGTTCTCGCTAAGAGGCTGGAAGAGAGAGCTCGAAAACTACAGGAAGCCAACCTCAAAGTGGTATACAACACAATTAAAAGTCCTCTCACATTTTCACAGCTTGTTGACCCTAAATCTGAATCTGAGACATCATCTAACACCACCATTAAATTCACTACATCAACGTTATGAGGCGAATGCAATAGTTGAGCACGTCATGATTGGAGCCCTGCTGACCATAGTTTTATGTTGTGCTGAAAGTCTTGAATTAAAATGACATTTAAAAAATGAGCATCATATTCAGTGACTGAAGAGACATGGATACGAATATGCAATTATTTTTTTAGATCAATCTTCAGATAAAAAATATGATGAGTATAGATGACATATCGAGCTGTTAGGCTGATGATTTAAACAGAAGAGGACTGGGAAGTGTTGGTTTTTTGTAAGGATATATAAAGACACTAAAACCCTCTAAACACTGACATTCAGCATCTTCAACAATATGTATGTCTAAAATGTTGCACATTAAGCTAGTGCAAATGTTCTTTTATCACAAGAAGTAACTAAAATAGTAACATTTGTCTTTTGATAAAAGTAATTTTCCAAACCCCACAAATTAAAAGTGATTTAGTCAGTCACTTGGTTGATAAATATTTCTTCAATGTGAAATTAACACAATGATGAAATCTGATGAAATAAAATCTATTGTAAGATTATTCTAATGAAAAGCTGCATAAGGCACTGTATCTGTACATTTGCAGTATGTCCTACCTGCTGTGTATGGCATGGGCACCTGCGCTCCTCTCACCTGCTGCTGCTCACTGAAGGACAGACCAGCATAACTCTCGTGAAACTATACCAACAAGAAATGAAATGTGTTTTAAGTTTAGCAGTATTTATTAAACTGCTGTTTGGGAGCAGCTGTAATAGTTTTGTATATGTACAGTATTGTTCGAAAATGAGTTGGTTTGCTTCTTATCTTGGAAGTAAATAACCAAACTGAGAGCAATACATTGCTCACAAAACCCTGATGGAATCGCTCTGCCCAGTGACTGGACAGTAGAATCTGACTTCCTTACTGTGGTGTGTTTATAATGTCTTTCTCCTGTCTGGGGATTAAAATACTGTATATACCTTATTTCTCTTGTACAGGTGAATTCTCCGTCACTGATGAGACCTGGGTCAGTTGAACAGTGCAAGAGGGCGTTTGCCCGTCAGCGAGCTCGTGACCTTGCCCAGCATGCCGATACTCTGCTGTCTAAGGACAAAGAGATTGCTTCCCTACAGCAGGAGTGCCGAGAGCTGGAGGCACGACTTGGCACCATTAAGGTATTTATAAGTTCAGTTTCACAGTAACTGTTTTAATAAGTCTAAGTCTTAGAAATTTGGATGCTATTCATTTTCAACTAAAAGCCTGGTTAAGTTTAAACCACAGCTCTTCCTAAAATTTGTCTCTACTGTGTCACTGAACCATACTCATAATCCCTACACAGGCTCATATTGCTACTAGCTCACTCTCTGCTGGACAATATGAGTACTACATATGCAAACACCCTCCCAAGCTTGTCTTACAAAGGCTGCGTCACTGCTGTTGCCTAGATGACAGCGCAAGAATAGTCTGCCTTTCTAAGTGCCTGCTTTAATTACTGATCTAGTGATCTAAGAGTTGCCTCTCATGAATGTGGCCATCTGTTGTGTTCAGGGTCTTACAGATTGAGCTCTGCATTGCTCTAGTGAGAAATTCTGGCCTTTGCCTTTCCCCCATGTGACAAGTGTGGCAGGGAGGGAGGATAAATGTTTAATGTAATGTTTAATGTAACATAATGATCCCTGAAGACACATTATAGATTGAGATGATCATTATGTGAATAATTAATTTGCAATGCAAATACCTATAATAATATTTCTATAAACTGGTAACATAATGAATTTGTGGCAGTCCTTATGCATATGTGCATATTTTTGTGTAGGGGTCCCCTGATCCATCTGGCAGAGTGGAAATAGAGAAGCTTCTCAGGGAGTCTCAGAAGGAAGTGTTGCGGCTCCAGAGGCAGCTGTCTGTCACGTCACTGAGACAGCAGCCCAACCATCTCGACCCCGGTGGCCCTAAGAAGTGTGTTGAAAAGGTAAAGTCACCCACTTCCTTACAACAATACACAGCACAACTCTGTGCTGTGTATTGTTAGTCTGACAAGACTTAAACAAAACTGATCAAGTCATTATCAGTAAAATAACAAATATCCATATATAAAATCAGCTCAGTGCTGGCTTGATGGTGAAACGAGCTACCAAACTTTGCACTCTCAACAGCCTTACTCCCATTATTTAAAAAAAAAACTTTTGAAGACAGAATCCCTCCACATCTTCCTATGCCAAAAAAACTCCTTTTCATATCTATACTATCTTGAACTTCTGTCTCATGGAATGGAAACTTTTCTTCTCATAGCACTTTGCTTTAATCTTTTCTCCTCGACTTAGGTTTTGAAACTCACTCTGGATAAATATGTCTGCCTAATGATTAAATGTAAATATAAGTTAAGTCATTGTGCATCTGCAAAAATGTGGTAAAAATCTAGTGTGATGTTACTTATGTTTATTTTAAGTATATGTTTATGTATTTACACTCACAAGCATTTGTAGTGTTGATGTTGGTAATGTACAATTTTGCCAGTGTTTAAGTTTATGTTTATGTCGGAACAGATGCTGTTTTGCAGTGGTACACATTGGCTTGTTGCTGAAGTCAACACTAATCTGCCACAAGCAATAGTGAGATGACTCCCTGTCTTGAACTTAGGCCTCATCAAAGATACTAAAGTCACACAATCTGATCCTCTCTGCATTTAATACTGATCTCGTATGTGTCTAAGTCTTAGAAATAATTCTTCACCAGTCAATTGATGTTCCATGGTATCAGTCAGTGGATGAAACATGCACAGAAATCATAAATGTATGCATGGGCTACAGTACGGAGTGTGCGTATTATTTGTTATTGCTCAGTTCAGGTAGGGTTCAGGCACACCAGTGAACATCTGTAACAGAGAAAATTTAATTTCCCAAGAATCCTCTTGAGCGGTACATTTTAAAGGGACAGTTTCTGGGCATTATCAGTTTACCACTTTAAGGGCATACATCTTGTCTTTAACTGCCCGAGGCGGAGAGTAAAATTATCTGCGTGTGGAGCTCAAATGAGAATGCCGATTGTGGTAATCTCTATCATTTGTGGGACACGCACACACCCAGAAAGGGGCCATGTTGTGTGAACTCTAATCCCCTCTAACAACAGAATGGTACAGTCCAGTAATCCGCTCTATGTTGCTGTGGCAGCGGTGAGAGGGTTTTGGGTGGTAGGTAAGACTCCAGCCGCACTAAAGACTTTTCTATCTCGCCCTGCTCTGGATAACTAGCAGGCCAAGGGAAGGCTTGACGTTACCACAGATCACACAAAAGGGGTAGGTCATCTTATGAGTACTGTTGTCTGTGTATGTAGGTCACAGTGGTCCTAAACTCATATGTGCCTTCTTAGATGTGTGACTGAGGCCGTGCAAGACTCAAAGCTGAGACTTAACACTGAAAACGAATCAGTGTAATGACAAATCACAAGTGTGAAGGACTTGGCTCAAGGCAGTGGATGTTGCATTTGTGTTAGATTATAAAGCCATCAGCTTATTCTCAATGAACATTAGTATGCCACGTGCAACATGTTAGTACGACAGTATGACTTACAGCCAAGGTGATTTTTCTTTTAGGTCTAATTGCTGTTTTTTAGCATCCGTTGCAGTAAATCCTGCCCTTGTCTGTGATACAACTGTAACTTTCTTTCATATTAAAAAGACGGGACATTCTAGTGGCCTTTTCAAGGACAGCCGGTCAGAAACCTGGTTTTGTAACATTCTATAGTGGCGCTTCCACATGTAGAATCTAGAAAGAGCAACTCGGTCACAGAGTGGTGGATTCTTTGATCATGCACATCAGTATGATCGACATCGATGTGCTTTGTATTAAAAAGAAAGTCAACGGCCAGGCCAATCCATTAAGGTGCTTTTAAAAGAAGTGATCCAGTTACCCGTTTCAGTAGTCTGCAGGGATTACACCAATGTGCTTATGGCATCCAGGGCCTGCTGAATGGGATCCTGTGTTAGTACGCATGGGCCTAGGGTGTACTTGATCCTGTAGTGTGCATGCACCATATCAGTATGAAGTGTACAAAATGACACCTCAGTGTGCAGAGGTGAGCTCTTAAGCTAGGACCTTGTCTGACAAAAACAAATGCTGCAGCTGCTGCAGCTTCAACATGTGAAAAGAGCTATGGTTACATTCATCAAGTCTTTTAACTACAATGATTTATATGATGTGCTTTTACACATTCAGTGGGATTTGAGTCATTGCTTAATGTTTACAATAACCAGCTTCTTCTTTTATTATTTCTCAGTCCTATTGGGCAACAATCACATAAAACTCATTGTTTACAAGCACACTAACACACTGAAATACCTGTGTATTTTCAAATTTTAATTAAGTGCTTCTTTGTTGTCATTTTATGATCTGCTAGGCCTGTATGTTATAACTTAGTTACAAGACACAGAACCTCCACCAGGCATAAATTTAGCTCAAAGTAGGAGCAGGATTATACATTTATATTCTATAACAAATGCATATAAATCTGATGAATATGAGTTACAGTTGGTAAGATTAAGGATATATTAATTGCCAAATGAAATAATTATGGAGCAAAGATATTTTTACTCAGAGCTCATTTATGATTGAATTAAACTCCAGTGGTGCAAAGTGTACTTGTCTACGGTGTATTTTGTTTCAATACTGGTGTGTTTTGTACAGCTTTACACAGTCTGTATGTGTACAGTCATAGACTAGGTGGTTTGTGTTTTTAGGTTAGTCTGTTTTATGTCTTCTAATCATGCTCAACAGAACTCATCCTGTCTTTTTAAAATCATACACACATTAAAGATCATTGCATCTCTGTAGGACTAAAGGAGTTTACATCCTGTGGTTGTTTAAGTAAATGTGAGTTGTTCAAGTAAATGTGATGCTCTGACAATTTTGGAAAATATTTTATTTATATCTTAAATAAGAACTGCTACTTAAACAAGCTAACAAACAAAAATAATGCTAGATATAAAAAAAATGCAAATACACCTTTAAACATTTCTTCAGGAACTTTAATGTCTTAATTTTAATTCTTGTTATAGTTTTACTATCTTAACGATACATGCAAAATGGTAAAATGCATTACACCATTTGCATAAAAAATTAAAATATCTACAATAATCGATTTTGTTGTGGCACCAGCATTAAACTTAGTTGATATGACGTGCACAACTTTTGAGGTCACATTAAGTTTTCTTAGGTTAGTGTGTTATTCAAAACACATAGTTTTCAAATGATGCGTAATATCCTATTGCCCTCTATGACGGTCTCTTTCTCCCAACATTGAATAAATGAGGAATTATGTAATCCTCACCCTCTGTGCCCATTCGTCAAAGCCATGTCAGAATTATATCACACGTCGCCCTAACCCTGATTATATTTACTTAAAACTCATCATTTTGAGCTCTCACATTCCCTTTACAAAAAGGGTTGCTCTTATACGACATTTGACCAGTGGACTCATTCCAATACTGGCACACTGATCATAATCATAAATGTTGTAATAGTGTTATTCGTTTAAAGGGCAATTTCAACAATTTTTAACTTGCTCCTAATGACTTTAGGATGTAAATAAACACCAATGCTTTTAAATTTCTCTCTGACTTAAAATGTTTCTCTTCTTCTGGCTGAAAAATGCCTCCAGAAGACATCACCCAGAGGAGTTGTACATCATAATAATATGATAATATCATCTGTGGGAGCTCTGGAAAAGCAGGTTGACCACGATCGCAACCTTAACAAAGGCACTTGGGACTTGGAAAAACTTGCAAAACATGCATCTTCACATATTTAACATATATGTTAAATATAAGCTATATTTTAAACATGACTTGCAGGCATTTTGCTACCAGAGAGGCAATTTTGTATTTTGTTTTGTATTTATTTTTTTCGTTTATCCACTTAAATCTTTTTAAAAATTAGAAGCGAATGAAAAAATAGACAAGCATCAGAATAATTTATTCACAGTGTTTTATTAGTTTTTTTTCCTGTTATATGTATTAGGTTTAGCTTATTTGAACAGCACCCGGCACAGAAGCTGTTGATTTAGCAAATAACATTCTTTAGTAAGTGGGGACTGACTGAAGTCTGTTAGTGACTCACAGTAAAGGAAGGAAAGTGTAATGGAGAGATCCCTTTTGCAGCACGTGGCTGAGTGCCTTTGATCCTGTTACTGGGTCACAGCCTTGGCAACACTAGCATAGTTCTACTGTGAGCATAAGTAGGTTTGCTCTAAAATTAGATACTGATTCCCGACTCTTAACCCTTAACCAGTGTCAGCCTGTCCCCACTTCGATCTTAGTTTAACAATTCATACAGTTGGTGAAATGAATGTGAAACAGTCATTATTTGCATTCTATTCAGCAGGCATTTTGTCCTTTCTGATGTGTTCTAGTTTATTGTGCAGTATAAGAATCAGTATTTGTTTCTTTATCAGCAGTTAGTCATGTTTTTTGTAGCCAAACTGGATCCTGGCTTTCTTTTTCCAAATTACTTCTATAAGCTTAAAATTATTGACTGAATGATTCTCTCTGCCAGGTTGTAGGAGAGACCCCATGTGTGGCATTAGATGAAGCTCCAACCAGGTATAAGAGAACTCCAAGAGAGGAGGAGGAGTCGGGGCTGCAAGTAACGCCCCCACCGGGCTTCAGCCCGACCCCCTCCCATCAGGAGGAACACACAGAGGAGCAGCACCTACAGTTTCTGGTGAGAACATGCACTAAACTGAGCTGATACTTCAAATAATGATATAATAATAACATAATAAAATAATCTGTCATGTAGGTGAACATTCAGATCATGACTTTGTAGTTTTCCTAATATGCTTTTTTTTTTTTTTATGAATTTTATTATTAAGACCAAACACCTCATGAGAGTAGTTTCTCAAAAAATACTTGCTGTATGCTTGTTATTGCTAAAAGTCAAGCCTTGGTAATGCAGAGGGTTCTTAAGTCACCGGCGCTGCTTTTAAATCCGTCTCGCCTCCTAAATTCCCACCTAATTGCAGGACCAGCTCTGTGCTATTCACTTTGCATTTTCATCTGAAACTGAAGCTTGAATTTCAGTTGTGTGACTAAGCTTTCTCTCACTGAAGGAAAAACTAGGGTCAGATTTGTTATGTAATTCTGGGATTATTTTGATCTTGTCCCTTGGAAACAGAAGAGTAGCACATTGGCTTTGTGATTCTTCAACTGGGACTTATAGCCTAAATAGACGGTTTCCCTTTCAGCTGTCCATGGATTTTCTTAGTAAGGGTGCAAATTTAATTTGTCTGAGATATCATTGGTAGTTGTTTGGTTTAGTGAAGCATTGATAGTATACATTACATCAGCAAATATAACTTGCACTGTAGGGAGAAGTGATTATGAGAAGTGATTCACAAAACAGAAGGGTTATTTCACCATCCTTTGGGCATCAGTCATTATTTCATGACTTATTTGTGTCTTTTAGGATCATATCTAAACTATCCTTGCTGCTCTCACATACTGTATGTCAGTTGCACCTGGAAAAGCTGGCTGTGTAGTTTTCTGGTTGGAAGAAATCATAATTCATGGGGGGATCTGTTTCATATTTTTAAACAAATGTGTTCCTTTTTTATTCTGTCCTCTATATAACACATGGACATGGTTTGCTCAAATGCATAAGTGCTTTACAATCAGTTATTCTAATTTTCCCAGATTTCAATGAGAGGAGTCTGAGAGATGGCAGCTGTCATAAAACTATATGAAACTATTTTACACAAAGTTTTTGTGATGAACATGTAAATTATTCAATTCAAATGGTGCTATTGAATATGTTTTGGGCCCAAGTCCCATCAGCATACAGTCTTGAGATCCGTGCAAACACAACTGACGAATTCAATAGTATTAATATTTAAAAATCTGTTGGATAAATACTTAAATAAACATAGTAAGTAGGCTACAAAATAGAGAACAAAAAACATTTTTCATTCACAGCAGGATCTTGTTCCAGTCTTTACTTTTTTATTGTGGGGGAAACCTCCGGCAAACAAAATCTATCTGAATTAATAGAGTTCATTACTATTATTAGTCTATCCTCCGCCGTCATCTCCTCATTATCTAGATGATGCTTTCAGTAGTAGATCATTTCACATTGCTTGAAACTTGCAAATAACAGATGTTTAATTCACATCTGATTTGTTCATGAATCATTTCCAAATAACCGTGGAAGGTCTTTTTTTGACTCAGATGCTACCAACATGCAAGTTTATTCTTTTACCACACCTGCTGTTCTTTTGTAAAAACATGGGAGATTGTGTATATCATCACACTGCAATGCTATACTGCACTATATTCTCAGTATTGCTGGTCAGAGTATCTCTTCTGCTCACCTGCTGGTGGTCTGCAATTAGCCGGTCTATTTTGTAGCTTCCGGACAGAGTCACAGGGGTAATACTTGACTGAGGTCCCATTCTGAAATAAGCAGATTTCTCCCATGCCGGCCCTGCATGTAAGCTGCATTTAGAATAATTAAATGATGCTAGGCTTTGTAATACCTCATTGCTTTCGGGGCAGAAGTCAATACAAAAACAACAGCTAAAGTATTTTGCATTGATAAATCTAAATGATAATCATTTGTCATTATTCTTGTTCATTATATCAGGCTCTTTGTTTAAAAGTTTGTTCTGTTACAAGCTGTATATTAAACTACATTTGGTTTCAGAGCCGCTGTCAGATTTCAAAAGAAAGATTTAGTGCAGCTGTCTTTGCTTTGTTCTCATTGTTCAGGAAAGTGAGTTAGGGAAGAAGAGAAAAGAATGTGAAAACCTTGAGCATGAAGTAAAGAAGCGGCAGAAGAGATGTCTGGATTTGGTAAGCAGTCTTCATACACCAGGATTTGTTTTGTGTGTGCTCTTTGATGCCCCCCCCAGTCTGGTGTTACTGCAGTGGACATAATGACTGTGTGGGAAGAGTAATTTTTCCTAGGTTTTATCGGAACTTTTTATATTATTCGTGTTTTATAACAGGAGAACCAGCTTGAGGATGAGCGAGGAAAAAATGAGCAACTAAAGGAGGAGGCAGATCTCCTCAGGAGGAAGGCACAGCTGCTCGACCAGGTCAGGGTCTCCCTTAAAACATAGTCTAGTCTATTAGGTTTGGGACCACAAATTCTATATAAGCACTGATATTGTGTTTGTGTTCATCTTTGTTTTGTTTTTTTTTGTTTATTTTACTTTTATTTTATCTAGTTCATTAACCAGCTTTTGTTTCTCAAGACTCAGGCTGAGAATGAGGAGCTGAGGGAAGATCTCTCTGAAGTGACCGCTCAACACGATTCAGTTCTCGAGGAGAACCAGAGACTCCGTGCCAAACTGGAGAACCTAGAGCAGGTCCTAAAGGTACCAGCTATGGTCAGAAAATCTGTGTGTCATTTTCACTCCTTATCATCGTGCTTCACATAATAAGGTTTTGTTTGTTTGCTTTTGTGAACAGCATATGCGAGAGGTCGCTGAGCGAAGGCAGCAGCTGGAATTGGAACATGAGCAGGCACTGGCTATCCTTAAGTTCAAACGGGATGAAATCAACCGGTTACAGAGGGTAAGAAACTGCTTCCAGTACTCTACACATTTGACCGTAAAATCTGATGTGCTAAAATCAAACCGTTTGTGGGTAATGGGGTGCTTTGTCCAGCAGGAGGCAACCTCTGAGCACAAATAAAGTATGCTTTGCTGTGAATTCAAAATGTATGATCAAATAACCATGGTTCCACTGACTGTAATATATTTTAAACCATCAGGCTCAGTTATTTGCCAAGAGGGAGCATGAAGGAGTCGTTCAAATGCTGGAGGTGAGTTTGTGTTTCAGCAAAACAACTTAAATAAATGGTTTCTGTATCATGCTGTGCATTTATTGTTATACAGTTGTGTCCTGTAAGGCTTCCAAGACTTTTCTGTGTCTTACAAAAATAAAAGCAAAGCTCCCAATGGTAAAGTCTCACTAAAGCTGGAACGTAGAACTTAGTCGTTTTCAGACTTCCTCATTATTTCTCTGCACTACCTTATTTCTGTTTGAGAAACTAAAGCTCCAGTTCTTTACTGAAAAGTCTTTTAAATATTTAATTCATTCCTTGTTCAAAGTAGACAAAACCATCCCATTACTACTGAAGCTAGATGGATGCACATTGCACTGGGCCCTTCATTCTTATCTAAACACCTGGCAGAAAAGCAGTTGCAGAAAATGCATGTATTTTTGTAGCTCTCATAGGCCCAAAAAACCGTTTGAACAGATGGCTTCTCTGCTTCTCTGACGTTTACATTTGCTCTCAGTGTGAGTGCAACGCACTTTGAATTCAAAATGACTCCACACAGCCACTGACAGTTGAATTTCCCGTGCGTCTGATTGGCTTCTGATTTTGAGTAATGAAAAAACATCAAAAGACTTTAGAGCCTACAACTCAAACATTTCATCATCCCCGACTGCTGATTGTGTATGTGTGCTCTATGTGTGCTCTCTGTGCTCCTTACTTCACCTAAGCCTTCTTCACATTGTGCATTTTTTTTGTTTCTAAATGAAGTTTGTATTTTATTTTAGGAATTGGCTCAGCTCGTGTTGCGGAGAGAGTTGGTAGAGTATAGTTGCTCCTGTTAAAAAAAATTCTTTTTCCTTCCTCTTACTTTGTTTCTCTCAATTTATTTAAACCCAGAGCATCACAGGAGAAAGTCTCTTTTTGTCCTAAGAGCCTGGCATTGTTGTCTATTCAACACAGGGCCTCCCTCAATCTATAAAAGCCCTATTTAATGTTTTTATTTTATTTTGGGATATGTATTTATTTTTTTGTCAAAGATTAGCGGGAACATATGTTCTATGAAAAGCTGCCATTGGCTGCTGAGGTCTTGAGGGCCAAGAGACATTCCAGTGATCCTGGCTCCTAGCAGGAATTCTTTGCTGACCTGGACTCAGACTGCTGTGTTTCTGTTTTATTAATATGTTTTATTATTCCCAGGTTCCGTGTTTCACAAGCATGTGTTTAATTATGTACACATTTTTTGTTCTATGTGTTATCTTTTTGCTAACCAGAATACACTGGACTGCATGCAGGTACTGTTAACCTTTAGCTGGCTTGGCCAAGTTATTTATCATCCTGCCACAGACCCCTTCACTAGTGCATGTAGATTGAACCACCAAACCGCAGTACCCTTTTTTTTAAATCGTTACTTTGACAGGACCTATAAATGTTTACGTGTCCCTTATTTTTATACAGTATATACGTTTAAACTGTAAAATCATCTTTTAGAAAGTGTCCACAGAGACTTATCTGTTGCTAATGCAATTTGTTAGGTTACAAAAATATATGGAATTCAGGTCATTCACATGAAGCCAGATCTGCGTTATCACTCCCAGCGACACTGAGCACACACTTTACACTTCATGCTGGCTTGTTATTTGAAGTCATTATACTGAGGTATGGTTTGACGTGGTCTATATCCATCACAGTACTGATGTTAATTGCTAATTTGTAATTGAGATATTGTTAGCTTTCATAGTCATTTTAAAGTTTTAGTATTCATTACCACTTCAGCTCAGTGCAACCAGATAACAAGTGATTGCAGACTGGGCTTTGCGTAGGTGAGAGCTAACAGGAAATGTTGTTCAGACAGTTTCGAGCAGAGGCTTTTGTCAGATCAGCCTGCCAGGAAACTCCCACCGCAACCGGAAGTGAAATCTGCCACTTATAGAAACTCAGTGGGGCTAAGACAAACCTCTGTAGTGTTCTGGCAAATAACCCTTCTGTCAAGTGGCTCTGTTAAAGTGAAGGCAGTGTAAGACAGAAGCACAGCATATAACTTCATCATAACCTAAGCTACCCTGCTAACCTTTTACTCCTGTTTGTTGAAAGCTGCCTGCTTTTATTTCCCTCCTGTTTTTTTCCCCCCGTTCATATAATACCTTTTTGTTTGTAGTCTTAGCACATGCTTTAGTGATAGTTTATATTGTCTGTCTTACAGAAACCTGACCTTATAGTGTAATTCCTAATTTAAAAAAAAAAAAAACAGTCTTTATCCCCAATGTTAGCCATATTGTTACAACTGTGTAAGTTCAAGTGTGGTATTTGACTTCTCAGACATATGCATCAATGACAAAAATAAAACCATTGGATGTATTATGGCATTATGGCAAGGTTTCTGCATGACACTGACAAGTACTGAAGAATTTTGCTTTTACTTATGCTGATAGGTATTTCCATGTGTGTAACTGACGTATTACAATAAAACAGGAAATGTTTACCTAAATCACAATACCTGCCTTCATATTCTGCCTAACTAAACAACTTATATGTAATAGTGTTGAGGTGTGGATTTTTCCAGTTAAAGGCATACTGTTCTCTAAATAAAAGCCTGGGTTTTCATCTGTTTCTTGAATATGTTTCATCTTTTTTGTAGTCAAAGGTACGAGAGCTGGAGGAGAAATGTCGCAACCAGAGCGAACAGTTTGGCTTGCTGTCCCAAGAGTTGGAGAAGTTTCGACTGCAGGCCTCAAAGGTGGACCTGGCCAGCTCTAGCCTTCTCAACACTCCCAGCTTCTCTGTTCTGACCAATGGGGTAGGCCTGACTGCTGAAAGAGGTGAGCCGCACGAAAGTGACTTAGTGGTTAAGTGCTTTAGGCCATGATCGGCCTGCATTTAGCTTCTTAGAACTTTTTCTTTGTGGGAATCTAAGTTTTAAAAGCTCTAAAATTTAAGTTCTTTAACAGTTAAAACAATGTTAAGGGACTACATTACATGTATTTATAACACCTTCAGTATGTATTAGCTTCTGTTAAACTTTACTTCTGTAAAGTTTAATTTATTAGCAAATACACAGCGTTGTCAACAACCATATTTCTTTAGAGCACCAGCTTATGTAAGTGATGACTAAAATCATCTGAAGGTCATTTTGACTCAAGTCTGGCTAGTTTCTAGATAATCTTGTAGTTGGCTAGTTATTGCCAAAGCACATTTCAGCTTGATAATTTCTAATGTTTTATGTATTGTTGGATCGTTTTAATTTTTTAATTTTGTTTTGAAACTATTCATGCATTCATTAAAAATGAAGACAAAAATGCAGCTTAACAGCACTAGTTTACTCATATACAAAGTGCCTTAACACGCATCCAAATCCAAGTGTTTCATCAGTAATACAACCTTTTTAGAATGTTTGTGTTCATGGATATGGACTTTTTACTGTATTTTACAGTATCTGCTTTTTCCTTTAAAACAGTAAGAGCACATAAAATGATGCATAAGTGATCATTATACTTTTTTAGTTTTATGTATGGGTGTTCTTCATCTAAGCCTGGGAATTAAAAGCACAGGGGCCTTTAGAGTATCCATTATAATTGGAGCTCATCCTCAACTACCTTCAAGTAACATCAGTGCAAATTCAGTTCCTA
This sequence comes from Channa argus, assembly GCF_033026475.1. Lineage (NCBI taxonomy): Eukaryota > Metazoa > Chordata > Actinopteri > Anabantiformes > Channidae > Channa > Channa argus. The sequence goes on along the minus strand of NC_090220.1, from coordinate 5,278,458 downwards.
CCTTTCCTACTGTATGTAACCCATAATTGTATCCAACCTTTTTCTCCCTACATTGTTTGGTGTGTTTTAGACTGCACTGGTGGCCTATGGGACATGGTGTCTCTGGGTGAAATAGCCTTCTGGAGTCTCGAGGGAGGTGACACTCTCTCCTGCCCTGAGGGTAATGATTCGCTCTGTGCTTGCTGTATCGCTGTTAAACATAAAGTATTGGGCACGATCACAAAAGCACAGCATGTTATAACACATCATCTCGCCTATACCATCACAGTTCAATACTGTAGTAGAACTTGCCTGTAATTGTCATTATTACATGACGGTCAGAGAAATGTCTTTGGACCTTGGAACCAGTTAAGCCCCTTAGCAGCGTTGGTGTGACACACGTTGCACAAGGTAGTGTGACCTCTGACCTCAGACAGATGGAGACAGGATTTTTTCCTGCACATTTTTAATCAGCCAGGTTCAACCTTGAGCCTCCTGCATGTCAACCAATAACACTCCACTGTTCCAGCTGCTCATAAATCCAACCAGGTTAACTAGTGAGAGGGCTAGAGGTGTCTAGTAAAGTCATGGATTATATATTATCCTCCTTCTCCTGTCTGTCTCCTGCTAGATGTGGCCTCTGCGCTGCGGATGGGGGCTACCCCGCATGCTGCAGGCCTGTCCAGGGTGGAGCGTTCGCCTGTCACTAAGCATCGAGAGCTGCCCACCATCAGTGTCAGCAAGTCAGGCTCTTCCTCCAGCAAGTCAGAGACCACACATCTCACTCCCAAGTCTGACACCCGCCTCAGTCCCCACAAATCGAGCCCAACTCACGAGGTAAAGTTGAATCAAACTTCTCTTAAACAATTTCAAAAACCTTTTTTTTTACAAACTTAATGATGGAAAGATTAATGAAGGACAACTGTATTACTTTAGCTGAGGGTACCTAATAAAGTGTCAGCTGTGTCTAATTTGGTTCTATGTTTTGTGTACTGTGGTGCTTGTTTATTCGAGAAATTGGTCTTTACTTGTACTTTTTATTGAAATAGCATTCTTGGAATGGCATAAAAGATTACAATAATTTTTTTCTTTACCTTCTGTTTTCTGCATTGTTTTAGTACATACCCGTAAAGCAGTTTTAGTTTTACCCCAAGGCCTTAGTGATTCACCATCTGTCTACGTTGTTTTCAGGTGGACACTGCCAGTGAAGTAGAAGAGTTGGACATTGATGTAGCCCCCGCCCCTTACACTACCAGCAGAGGAGCAGCAAAGCTTCAGGTTTTCATTGCAAGATATAGGTAACTATGTTATGACATAAATCCACCCACAATATTGTTCTGGTGTTAACGGTGTATTAATCACTCACTCCAGGAATTTGTGATGTTGCAATTGCAACAATTAATACACTTTAATTTATTATAACAAAAATGATCAAATTACTTTGTGATTTTTTTTTTTATTTCTTTATTTTGTTTTAACAGCTATAATCCGTATGATGGCCCAAATGATAATCCTGAAGTGGAGCTACCACTCACTGCTGGCGAATACATCTATGTGTATGGAGACATGGATGATGATGGTTTCTATGAAGGTGAATCTGAAATATGATTTTTGTTTTTGTATTAACATCATCATATTCCTGTCAGTACATTGTATTTAGTATTTAACTGTGGCTCCTTTCAGGTGAACTGATGGATGGACGGAGAGGCCTGGTCCCCTCTAACTTTGTGGAACGTGTGTCAGACGACGATGTTATGAGCGCCCACCATCCAGAGACAGGAGACATGTCTCATAACTCCTTGCTAGACAGCAGCCTGCACAGTGCCAGCCACCAGCATCACCTCCATATGGGCTCCTCAGAAAGGACAGAGGCTTCTGCTCCCTCTGGTCCTGCCTCAGCCCCCTCAGATTCAACATCAGCCTTGGCTGTCCCAGCCCCCCTCACTAACGGCCTGGACTTGAATTTGGAGGAGGTGGGAGTGGACGTTGTGCCTTACCCACGAAAGCTCACCATCATCAAGCAGCTTGCCAAGAGCATCATCATCGGCTGGGACCCTCCGCTGGTGCCAGCTGGGTGGGGCAATGTGTGGAGCTACAATGTGTACGTAGACCAGGAGCTGCGGCTCAATGTGCCCTTTGGTGCCCAGACCAAAGCGGTGCTAGAGCGGCTAGACATAAACCTCAAAGCCTACCGTGTGTCAGTGCAAAGCCTGACAGAGAAGGGCGTCTCAGACCAGCTGCGCTGTAGCATGCTGGTCGGTCGGGACGTTTGTGTTGCGCCTACGCAGCTGCGCGTGGAGAGAATCTCTGCCACTTCTGCCAACCTGACCTGGCTACCCAGCAACAGTAACTATGTGCACATTGTGTCCTTGAACGATGAGGAGTGTGAGCTGGTGAAGGCTGCCTGCTACTCACTGTGCCTCAATAACCTTTTGCCCAGCCTGCAGTACACAGTTAAAGTGGAGGCACGGCCGCACCGCATACCATGGGAGTTACCTGTGGAACGGCGTGAACACAGAAGCACTACAGTCACCTTCACTACACTAATGGCAGGTCAGGATTTAGTATTTAAGTTTCTTTTTAGCATTATGAAGTAACCTATGTTCTTTTGTAATTAACCAGCAAACATTAGCTAATTTCCAGTTTGGTAAACCTTTTTTTCATAAAAATATGATATTTTGTGGTTGTGACTGAGGATTTAGTCAGTATGTGTTCAAATAAGATGTCTTGATATGAAGTAGTAGTGATTCTTTAACTGTTTTCCTTTATTGAATAGCTAAAGGACCTTGGCACAGAATGCTTGACTCATCAAGCAAAATTGGGGATTTAATTTGTCGTGGTAAACTTATTCAGATCATATGACTTATAAAGAAGAAGGGTTTGTTATTGTGGTAGGCTGGTATATACTGACCTTGGAAGTTCTTTGTTCCCATGTGTCTTTATACTTTCTGAGGTTTAGGATTCCAAGTAAACGAGGAAGCTTGCTGTGAGGTTTGTGTATTTTGGTAAGAACTGAGTTGCTGATGCAGTTCAGTTTATGGTAATAATGTTCATTCCAATTTGCTTAAGGTTTAGGATATCATATGACTTTTTCCTATACCTTTATTGTTACAAACTTTCTAGGTAGCCCACTGTAGAAATTATTTCTTAATCCCAAGCCCTGTATTTTCACTAAATCATGCTTCTTAATCTTTGTGCTTGCCACTGGGTCTTATGTGATGCTTTCAATGCCTGCAGGTCCCCCTGATGCTCCTCTGGATGTGCAGCTGGAGCACGGTCCATCTCCGGGTATTGCTCTCATAAGCTGGCTGCCAGTCACTATAGATGCTGCTGGGACCTCCAATGGAGTCCGTGTCACTGGATACACCATATATGCTGATAAGAAAAAGGCAGGAACTTAAAGTTTTTTTAAATTTTTGTATTTATTTTTTAAGTTCAACGTTGCTTTTATAAGCCAGTGCGTTTGTTTGCCTCAGTGTATAACACATACTGGGATTGTATTGTTCTCCTATCCAAGGTGCTGGAGGTGTCTTCCCCAACGGCTGGCAGTGCCCTACTAGGCCCCTCCCAAATCCAGTCCCTCCAGGCAGCTCGGGAGCTCACTGTCCGCACCATGTCTGGTCATGGGGAATCCTGTGACTCTTTGCCAGTCAATGTGCCCTCCAAGCTGGCTGCCATCATGGCAGGCCCAGCTGTCACCACCCCAATTGTGCCACCTCCATTACACTGCACCCCAATAGTTCCCAGTAACCTGCCCTCCACATCATCTAACATGAACTCTGCTGCCAAAGTCTCCATCGTGTCCAGTACTTTGCCATCTGACACACACATCATGGGTCTCACAGTGGAGGGTGCTGCCAACCCTCCTCATGCTCTCCACTCAGAAGATAGTCTCTTATCTGCCTCATATGTGAAGGCTTGGGCCAACCCGTCATCTATTGCTGCTTTGCCTGTTTGTGAGGCCACTGTATCAGTAGCCTCTGCCATCACTTCAATGGTAATCTACACTCTGCCATCATTAATTGTGTAATTTTTTTTGTGGATTACTAAACGTAAATAAAAAGTACTGTATTGATTGTGTTTCTCATCTTCAGGTTAATGTGACCTCCCCCACCACTTCATCACCTCACCTACCCCCAGTAGCAGCACCTGTACCTGAACAAGCACCAGTAACAGCAGGATCAGTTTTGGAGCAGCGCAGAGACACAGACAGCCCCGGAACAATACGTCCTTTCCCATCAATCACAGAGTTTATCGAGGACCCTAGTGCCAAGCTTGGGACCCCTGAGCGCATCCCTACCCCCCCTAAAGCTCCCATCACAGACCTCCTTAACCCTCAGGGTATTAACCTCCTCCGACCACCCAGCACTTCACCTCTGGAGTCAGAGGTAGAGGAGGAGCAAGAGAATACCCGCTTAGTGTCCATTGAAGAGTTCTTGAGACAGGACCAAGAGCCAGCCTACTGTAGGAGCCAGCAGGTCAGCCATAATTAATTAAACTCAGCCTACAGTAGTATAACGAAATGTCTGCAGTAAAAGATACCTAATATATTAATATTTTTGATTCAAAATGTTTATGTATCATCTCGCAGAATTATGGCAGGGGGCTTGTGGAGCCTCCCAGTCACTACCATGCGGACGACAGCCACTCAGACCTGTCAGACATCCTGGAGGAGGAAGAGGAGGACCTGTACTCCGACCACCTCGGGGAAGCACAGACCAGGGGATATGCATTTGGAGCTAACAGGGTAATGGAATAAAGCCATTATACAAATAAACACTTTGTGAGTTCTGCTTTTTGAATGAAATATCCTTTGGTTTGTCTTGCATAGTTAGGTTCTCGTTTACTGGCCTGGATTTTTCTGTTCTCCTAATATTCCGGATTTTGTTTGATTGGTTTTGTTTTTTCTTCCTCTTTCTTTTCTCTTTCATTTGCATGCCTGGATTGCCATCTATTTTGTCTACGCTTCTCTTAATTTCACTAAATGATGTGATATGCAAACCACCTTTATCCATCAACCCAATCTTGCATGCTTTGACCTGACATTCCTGTAGTCCTGCAAGTTGGAGCCTCCAGACAGTGATGAAGAGGTTTGTGAAAGGATCCTTAAGTTGCCCCCTCAGGTCATTCACAACAAGCAACTCTTCAGCATTCCTGAGGTGACAGATGAGGAAGACAGCAGTCAAGAAGAGCCTTTAACCCACCACAGTCAGCCTCGGCCCAGGCCCAGCCAACTTCACCCCAGAGACTCAGAACGTCTCCATCATGTCCCCCAGCATCATCCTCATCACTCTAACACCAACCCATATCAGCACATTGCCCCTCACCATCACCACTTCAACAGAAATCCAAGATCCCACACCAAAGAGCCTTTATCCACACCCAGACCGTTGCAGGTCAAGCCTAAGATTCAGCACAGGGTGCACTATGCAGACACAGTGAACACCATCGGTTATTGTCAGGAAGACATGAGTCTATATGACGCACCCAGCAGCAGGCGGGTGTCAGCCCGCTGTCCTCCCCAGCCAACCCACAATAGCAAAGAAAGAGTACTGCTCAGAGGGCTAGGGGACCGCCTTAGGAGGGAGGCCATGCTCAGGAGTCAGATGGCTGTTGCTGCAACATCAAACCTCAGCCATGGCCTCACCCTGCCAAGAACCTACCCGATCAGCAAAACAGTACGGTCTCTGAGGTCACCCGTTGGTCACGAGGTGGAAATTGATGTGGAGTATGGAACAGATGACAACGAGGAGTCTGTGGAGTACAGTACTGGAGAAGTGGTAGTAGAGCAGATGAGCTCTGAGTGGTGGGTGGAGGGGGCTCAAATGGAGCACTGCAGACTTCCTCACGTCCGAGGGCTGAAGGTCAAACTGCCGGTAAATTTCACTGCAGCCCCAGCTGTGTTGTCCCAGTCTGCTCCTCTCACCTGTAGGAGTGTGGATCTAACCTTTAGTGCAGGTCACTTAGCTCCACTGCTCAGTAGAGAGCAAATTACTAGTCCATCATCATCACTACAGTGGACAGAGGGAGGTCAGGTTTCCCTGTTTACAAAACCCATCACCTAGAGTACTGTATGTTCATATTCAGCAGAGACTTGGGTTGAGATATCAAGATTTTGCCAGACAGTGGCTGCATAAAATTTAAACAAGTTCATTATTAATGCTGTAACTTCTACGCTTTATAATTCATCCACAGCATATCAGAATCTGTTCTCCCTCAGTCTGCCGCTGTGATTCCTACAGCTGTCAAATTGTCCTACACCTGGGAAACCATCCAACTCCTGTAATAAACTAGTCAGTACCATCTTGTACTGTGTTAGCTTACAGTGGATGTGTTTGATGAATGTGTGCTGCTAAAAGGAAAATGTTAAAACAGTAGATTTACACAAGTCAGTAAATCTAATAATGCAGTTGCATTTGCTGTTCCTTTCTCAAACCTGAGATGCTCTCCCCTCACTTGTGATTGTGTCACTGCCTTAGAAGAAGTTCTTATTGCCTCGTTTCTTTTTCTGTATATGACCAGGAGCCAAGTCCAAACCCTCCAGCTGAGGCAGGTCCATCATGGAGAGGCCAAGCTGAACTGCGTGCTAGACCTGAGTGCCCACAGGCAAGGCAAATCAAAGGTCAGAGACTTTCCTGACTTGTTTTTTTTTTGTTTCTTCGCTCTCTTTTTTTCTCTTAATTTAAATACGCAGTTACCGCAGGAGAGTACAAGGCGGCGCTGACACACCTGTGCTTTCTGTTAGCAAGCCTCCCGCCCTTTCACATGATGGTAGTCAGATTAGCAACTTGTTTAGGAAGTGGGGGGGGGTGGGGGGGTGGGGTTGCTTTAGCTGCGGTGGAGAAGTGGGAGAAAGCCTGCTAAGCTGAGAACCAGCTTAAGCCAAAGTGGCTTGTCATGACAGAAGGAAGTGACAGACATTAAAATAGTAACCTCGATTAGCCAGCGAAGAAATAACCTAAGGTGTGAACACTTTTTCTTCCTCTCTACATCTGCCCCCCATCTGCCTTTACCCAGTTCTTCTCATTTGCCTTGATGACACAGACCGCACATTCGTTTAGTACACCTGACCTTTGTGGTGTATGTGTGGGTGAACAGTTGACTACACACATAAATGCATACATATCTACACGTGCATACAGATAGAGGAAGGGAGCAGGGAGAAGTTCAGTCCTATCTACTAGAAAATCAGTGAGGATGTGAAAGTATGCAAGTTGTTTGCCCGTGACTCTTGCCACAGATGGGCTGAGTCTCCCTAATGAGATAAAGAACACGTCTCTTCTGTGCAGCTTAAATTCTTACTACAGCTCTTCAAATGTGTCTCTTACTGTCCAACAGTGTACAGATGTAATGCTTTTAGTCACATTGGCTTCATGCCCCGTGTTTGTGATCCTGTGGTACCAGCCAGACTAAAGAACAGTTTTGCATTACTGTTACATACTAAAAGCATGTTTCATGATTTTAGTAATGTTTGTTCAATGTTTGCTTGTGGCTGTGTTTTCAGATGTAGGTGAGAGAAATACTATTTTCACTTTTGCTCAGTTACTGCACATGATGAACAGTTTGAGTTTGTTCTCTGTTCACACAGATTAGGATCAGTGGTTTAGCTTTATTACCTTTTTTAAGGGCATGGCTGTGCTAGGAAAACACTGTTCAAAGCAGCATTGGAGTTAGTGAGTTGTGGGGGAGGGGCAGACTGCTAGACTTATTGCAAGTGCATGCTTATTTTTGTAAAAGGTCTTTTCTTGTCAAATATTGGAAATGGTAGTAATAGTAAATTGCATTTAAATCATATTTCCTTGATTTGTCACCTGCTAATAAAATTCATAATTCGTTTGTTTTGTCTGACAAACAATCCAAAACCCACAGAAAAGATCCAAATCAAATCTTCTAATGAGAGAAGTTAAATTCAGCAACGTGAACCATGATAATTAAAACAGATTTGTATTTGTTTTAAAAGTCATCTTAAATCCATACTTATAAGACGTAACCAACATTATTGTAGTCATGACATAACCAGATTTATGTGAATGTTGAAATGTGCGTTATGTGTATGTGTGTTTTTGCAGGGGATTCTGATTTACCAAAGACGAAAGAAGATGGTGACATACGCATCTTTGTGGCCCTGTTCCCCTACGATCCTGCCACTATGTCACCCAATCCTGATGCTGCTGAAGAGGAGCTGCCCTTCAGTGAAGGCCAGATCATCAGGGTATGGCCATCACAGCTTAGACGCCACAGGAATAACACTGACATTCATCACGTTTTCAGTTCAAAGCCTCTATAATTAGTAGCATTTTAGACATGTTATATTACTACTATTACAACTGTGGCTTAACATGTCGGCCGGGTTTGCAGTTGCATAGCACACTGAAGGTTAAAGGTGTGTATTAGGACTTTTTCAAAGGATGCAACAATTCCCTTATGAATCACTATGGTGCTTCTCTCCTCAGGTTTATGGAGATAAAGATGCTGATGGATTCTACCAAGGGGAGTCCGGTGGTCGTCTGGGCTACGTGCCATGTAACATGGTGTCTGAGATCCAGGTGGAGGATGAAGAGACCCGGCAGCAGCTACTACAGCAGGGCTTCTTGTCCACAGCTGCCTCTATGGAGAAGATCGGTATGTGAGAGATATATTAGCTACCTAAGGACCAGATTCTGTATCATCAATCCTGCCAAATTATGTTATTTCTTCTCTGTCAAGCTTGGAAACATTAGACATTTAGACATCTTTTACCAGGGGTCTAAATTGTAACCTTTCTCATAATATCACCGCCGTTCATGGTTAAGTGGTAAGTGAAAATAGCAGCACAAGTGTTACAGAATCTACACATTGGCATGTTTGTGTGCTTATTCCCAATGAGCCAAGGAGCTCATCATGTCGGTCTGTAGTTCAACACATGTACACTGTGTTGCTATTGAGGAAATCATAACCATCTACTTATTGTCACTCAGACTGCGTTTTTATGCAGGTGTCTTTAAAAGAAAAAATAAACTCAAGTGTTTGTCTGTGGTGAGTGGTAACGAGCCACCCAGCGAATTTAAGCAGACACTTGGCTTCTGTTTCCTGCTTTCTATCCAGAACCGTGTTTGCAGATGGTTTAACCTTTTCACTTCCACTCGTTGTCACTGCTGTGTCTGGTGCTCACTGGTTGTCATTTTTAAATTGCTCTTCTTCACTTGGCTTTTCATTGTCTATTTTGTCTGGTCTGCTTCTCTCAAAAATGGCATCTCTGTGTTTCCTTTTGGTTTCATTTTTTATATTTTTTTGTTTGTTTGTTTTTTGTTTTCCTTTTTAAAACTCCATAAAGGCACTCGCACACACGCACAGCTCCCACGTCGCCCTGTTCCACCGCCGAAACCGAGACGATCCAAGAAAGGTGTGTCTCACTGCAGATTGCGGCTTCCCACCTCCCTCCTTTCTTCTCCTCTCTGGTTTGCTTTTCTTTCCGTCTCTTTCACTTTAGCCTTTTTTTCTTTCAGTTGCTGCTTCTCAATAAAAAACAAAGAGGGGAAATTTAGGTCAGCTGCTGTAGTGATGAAGTCAGGCAGCTTCTCAGCATTATGGTCTTTGGCCATATCTTCTCTACTGTTGTCTCATATTCTATAATTAATTCTAGATATTTTAGTGCAACAGTTCATTAATAACACTCATGCAGCAGCTTAACAGCTGCATGTGCATGAGTGAGTTCTGTCTCTGCATGAGTGAGTTCTGTCAGTTTTCACTGGGTATTCATGTAATACTTTGGGCACATAGTTCATAATCCTGTAAGTATTTGGACAGTTACTTCAACATGTTTTTAGATTTGAAATACAGTAACTGATCCCGCGTGTTTAGGGGGGTTCAAAAGTAAGTGACCCATGTCACTCACAATCATCATATTTCAGAATTTATAGGAAGTCTTTAGCAGCATAGTTGCCACATAGATCTCCCCTAATTGTGCTCTCCCAGGTCTTCCCTCCACACAACTTCAGCTTCATCTTATTCTGGGGTCTCTCTGACTTCAGTCTGGTCTTCAGCAAATGGACTGCACCTGATTCAAACTGAGATTAAATGGCATTGTCATCCCATTGAGAATGTCCCCTCACCGTACCTTTAAAAGCTCTGTGATTACTTCTGCTATATGTTTTGGATCGATCAGGCTTAAATGTCATCCAAAAGCATTTGAAGCATTTGGCCCAATCAGAATGCTCCTGCGTGACTCTGCACTCAATAAATGCCAGTGGGCCAGTTCTGTTGGTAGCCATAACAAAACCTTTCCATCTTTTCTGATGGTCTGATATCTGATATCTTTTCTGATATATCTATATCTTTTTTTTTTTTTTCAATTGTGTGGTCACCTCTAAAAATGCAGCTCCCAACTCGGAATTTTGTGTGAGGTCTTTGTTTATAAGACGAAATGCAGCTAACCAAAGTAAATTTAGTAGCCATGTGTCCATTTACTTTTGAACCCTTCCAAACTGTGTTAACACTGCTGTATCATCTGCACAGCCTACCTATGTTGAGTTAAAGCTTATCTGGTATCCATTTTTTATTTCAAATTAATACTGACAAAGACTAAGTAAAAACTCTCCAAATAGTTTTTGTCTATACTGTAGCAACTGAACCTGGCACTATGTCCCAAGTGTATTACATGATCACCTAAAGGTCACTTGTTGGAAAATCCATCCCCTCTGATCAACTGTCATTCCAGTGTGATAACTGAGACATACTACAAATTCAGAACTTTCAATTTTGTGATCTTTTTTGTCTCCTGTTATTCTGTGATTGTGCTTCTGCTTTTTTTCTCTCCTCATAACTTTTCTAGTGGAGTCTGCAGTAATGTGGGAGGAGAGCATAGACTCCTCCAGTCAAGGTTTGTAGTTAGCACTTTGACCCTCTGCTTCTCTTCCTGCACATGCATGATCAAATGGCCATTTTACTAGAGAACAGCATGTTTTTACAGGATAAATCATGTGTTTGAAGGGAACAATAGAATATGTTTGACAGTAACATATTATAAAGTACTGGTGTCTCACATTCTTCAACTAAGGTTACATGTGAACGTGTTTCTTCTGCTAATGCCTCTTTTCATTTCACAGTTCAAGTGGCATCATTTAACCATCTTGTAATTTTTTTCAACATTATTTTTTTATAACTGTAATCACTAACTGTATTCACTCTTCATGCCATGACAAATGTTTGATCATACGGATGTTTAGCACTGTCCCAAGCTGCTACGACCTTCTTAATTAAAATAAAAGTGCTAATTCTTACTGATTTTTTGCATTTTTGTTTCTTTGACTGCAGTGGTGTGACTTTTCCTAAGCTTAGCATGGCGCTGAGTGAGTCAGATATACAGACACAATAAGATGCATGCTGATGAGCTGATTGGATTTGCAGAGACACGTCCCTCTTCTAATTATCAAGATGTCACACTCAACTGTTTTCCCCTCTCTAACGGATAGATCCGAGCCAGACTGCTGCAGCTGTGGGGGACCCAGCCCCAGGGGCTTGCAGGATGGTCGCCATCTTTGATTATGATCCCCGAGAGAGCTCCCCCAACAGTGATATAGAGGTCAGGCTTGTAAACACATAACATACATAAAAATCAACATCCTGTGTGTGGAGGACAATCCTATTTCAAAAAAGTTACTTAGCACATCAGTGACACACTGCTGAGCAGGGCACCCGTATCCTGTGCAGTAATGCACCCCTAGACAATCAAAGGTGCTGTCTCTTGAACTGTGCACAAATAACAAATTAAATGGGCCCTTTCCTCTTTAGCAAGGAGGATGTGGCATCTGTGATTTCCAAAACAAATTTCAAATTTTAACTTGTCAGTCCACATGACAGTTTTCCACTTAACCTCAGTTCTTTTTAAATTAGCTCAGCCTCAGAGAAGGTGGCAGCATTTCTGGTATATGTAGTTAATTTGTGGCTCCTGCAACAAAATATCTTCACAGACAGTACTTTTCATAATTGTTCCTGAATCCGTGCAGTAATTTCCACTACAAAAAGAACGTTGTTTTTCTTTTTAAATGCAGTGTTCCCTGAGGGATCCAAGATCACGGCCTTTAAAAATTGTGTTTTAGCCTTTTCCATCACCTTCAATGTCTTTATTTTTTCAAGTTTCTCAGTTTCAATATTTCATTTATTGTGTTTGCTATTTACAAATAGAGGTTTTGAATTATTTGCATATCATTCTGTTGAATGAAGGTGCAGTAGAGGTTGTAGCAGTTTTTATTCCTTACCTCTTTGTTGTGCCTCTGTTCAGGCTGAACTGACCTTCAGTGCAGGAGACATCATACACGTGTTTGGAGACATGGATGAAGATGGTTTCTTCTATGTAAGTATTAATTTGACTTAAGAATTTGAAGGGATCTAGTTTTTGCCACATTTGGCTTCCTAGCTGACAAAATGCAATAAATCCTTGTTTGCAAGACACGGTTTTTCACAAAAACTGAAATGCCTACATTACAGTAACACAAGAGAGGTGGAAATCTGGATTAATAACTAAGAAATGTGTCAAATAAAATGTAACATGCCATGAAACAATTGAGTTCATGTTTGTAATAATTATGGCATATAAACAATTGTAAAGAATAGATTTAGTTGAATTATAGCTTTCTTCAAACATCTCTGCATATCTAATTTTGGATCTATATTCCAGGGAGACCTAAATGGTCACAGAGGCCTAGTACCTTCTAACTTCCTGCAGGCCTTACCGGAGGACCATCAGCCTGCACCAGAACCCAGGAGAGAATCACAGGTAGCTCTACCTGTCCGACTATGTAGTCTGCACTGCTGTATATAGAACTCTCTATATAGAACATTATGTCATTGGCATCACTCAGTTTTGCTTTAGTCTACATTCTGTCATTTTCTGTTTCTTTAATTGCATTTCTTCTGCCCCACTGTTCCTGCATGGCCTTTTGCAGAAGCACAAACGAACTGTGCACTTTGAGACTTGATCGTAAGTGTTTTTGAACAGAAATTTAGCAGCTCAGTCATCAGTACAAGTTTCAACTGTTCACTCCCTGTTTACCTGTTTTGTCCCATCATCCTCTGTACTTACACTGCTCCTTTGTATTAGTTCCTGGACAGAGGTTTAGTTTTAGTTTATTGAACCAGTGGATAAACTGTTAAATCCACTCTCTCCTCTCCTTGTTTTTTCTTTGCTTGTTGCCATTTCTAACTTTAGTTTATACTATAGCAAATACTGAGTGCATACAACACAAAACTAGGACCCAATTCTAAAGACTTCAGTATTACTTAATAGACACTGAGTATCATGTAGTTGCTGTACTCATTCTAAAACTCGTACTTTTCTTCACAAGGGTACCTGGACATCTTCCACAGAGCTACAAGATCGTGGACCCTCAATGCAAGCAGATGCTTTGCACCCCAAAACAGAACCTCCTTTCCTGGCAGACCTACCACCCGCTGTACACCTCACATCAGTCCTGGATCTGTCCCCAGGTCCTGCTGCAGGTCCAGCTCTTTCTCCAGCTGCAGTGGAGGTCTGTTGCTCCCCGTCACCCCCTCCTCCTGCAGACAGCCCAGCACAGGTGCAGTGTTCTGCACAAGGCAAGAAGAAGACAGGCTTTTTCGCCAAAGGCAAGAAGCTGTTAAAAAAGCTGGGATCTAGCAAAAAAGAATGAGAGTCAGGATAACTGACTGAAAACAGCTGCTTTTCATTAAAAGCACTTTTCTATCTTCACCGTTAAGATTCACTTTAGGTTAGTGCGATTAGTGGCTTTGAGGTCTAATATTTAATGCTTTAACTGTCTGTAAATATACATTTGCCTTATAGCACTGCTAGAGATCAGCTTTTAAAGTACTTTCAAACTTTAAACTTACATTCTCACATGAGCATGTACAATATAAGTGCACGATGAAGTGTGCAAACTCACTAAATATACTCACTAAAATAACTTCCTAATTATCTAAGCATTTACAAATTTACTCATTTGAGGTTTTATTGCTTGACATAGAGCTTGTCATAATCTCTCAATTGATTTTCATAAGAGTCTGATGCAGATTCTGGACAAGCAGAATCAGACTTAGCTAATAAAATATTAGCTTTAATATTCGTGTACTGGTGCCACTTTATAATAGAAGCAGCCGTCTCTCTCGTCCTCTGTGTGACTATAAACAATGCACTATCTATCCTGAATGAAGGTATTTGACATATGTCTGCTTGGTCCCCCGCGTGTTTCTTGTCTTTAAGACTATTTATTCATTACTTTGTACAGAACATGTTATTTATTCATATCAGACTCTTGCCCTGGGGGATGGGAGATTAGTCATACAAAACTGACAGAGACAATGGTGATTCATTTTGGTATGTGTAGTTTTGATCTTAATAATTTGGGGGTTTTTAAGACAACAGTCATAAGTGTCTGTTGATGTTGAACATACTGTGAAATGTAACGAATGGGAAGGGTTATCCTTCTTTGGTGTGTGTGAGTGCGTGTGCGTGTGTGTGTGCGTGCGCATGTATGAAGTTTCCCAGTCCTCTGGTGAGACTGAAGACAAATGCCTTTCACAGACATTCACATGGGAAATGTGAACGCTGTATGTTTGTAACCACTGTCACATCTGGCCTGATTGTTGCATATTAGACATTTTCACTCTGTATGTGTGTGACAGGTCGACCTGCTGTGTGTGCAAAAATGATGTATTATCATTTTAAGCAGTAACTAACTAACTAACTTTTTTTGTCAAATAGTATTTCCGTTATGTTCTGAGTAATCGATGAGTCATAAATGGCCTATAAAAAATTTATTAACGGTAAGAAATTCCCATCACAATTTTATGCAGTCCTGTCAACACGTCTTCTTTTATTCAAACAACATTTGAAAACCCAACTATACAAAATAAAACAAGGAAAATCCACAACTGAACCTAAACTCGATCAGATATTCAGTGTTTCTTGATCAATTAATGCAGAAGTTTCTAACTCAGATTCTGTGAGGGCCCCCTTCAATTAAAAATAGATGCACCCCAGCCCGGTTACAACAATTAGTTTATTGATGATTTAGAGAGCGTCAGTGGCTCATTCTGACCCTTAAGTCTGTAGAAAAATGATAAAAAGTAGCAGATTTAGCGAAATAAAAAGTGAATACAGTATTAATGTATTTTGTTTTACTACCTTTGTGGGTGAAGCAATAGTTAAGTGGGATAGTGAGTTAGCTGTGAGCTCCAACCTAAATCCTGATTTGTAGCCTATATTTTACATTTGGCACCACTATCATTGGAGGATGAGGCATGATTTTTAGTTACTTAGTCCTGCAACAAGTTGCCCATAAGTAACTTGCACCCCAAAATACCAAAAAAGTCGTCACAGTCACTTTTTGACTGACTTTGAATCCATGTTCGATTGAAGTAGTGTCCTGGATACTGGTTACTTTCTTAACCACGGTATTTAGTAGTCTGATGCCTAAAATAGAGGATTCAGTATGATTTCAGTGTAGCATGTTGTGGTGTTGTTTAACACAACCAACAGGACACTTGCTACGATTTCATCTAAACAGAACCGTTTTCAGTGAGCACTGATGGTTTGTGGCGCCACTGTACTGTGACAGACTGTGACAGGAGTATTGTTTGTGCGCATTATACAATATGTGGTTAATTAATCCAACTTCAGCAATATAGTGTTAATAAATACTGCAGTAGTGGAACGATAACATATCATACTGTATAATTCAATGATCTAAAATTTCTTTTAAATGAAGCTGTAATACGTGTTTAACATGAATGTGTGGACCAGGCCTTCGGACTCAGTTACAACACATGCAGTCACTGTTCTCTCATTCAGATTGGAAGTTTTAGCTGTGTGACACAGGGCTGTTAGGTATCTTCTCAGGTTTTTACTTGTAGTCTCTTATTCAAGCTGAGCCACCTGCTGACTTTAGCTGTCAATGTATGCCAAAATCTTAGGTGCTTTCCCTGTTACGATAGCTGGTGAATGAGAGAGCAACCAACAGCAATGCAACTGGGGAGTTTAGTTGAGAACATCAGCTCGGATTTCACTCACTCAGTTGAAGTTTCCCACATGAGTAGTTGCACCTGATAGAAGCAAGTTGGTGGCATTTGTTTCACATTTCATGAATGTTTGACTTACACGTTACTTAAAGGGAGCGCGATGATGCCAACAAACAAAAAGGGAGGGTGGTTGGGCGGAAACACTTTAGATGTTACATTGAATTAACATCTATAGAGGCAAGACTGTGACTGTACTGTATTTTGTTTTATTTATGCTGTTCGTGTTTTTTAAGCGGAGGTTTGGATGCTCAAAAGTTGCCGAAATGTACAGTGAATATTTTGTACTGATCTTGTATTTGACGGCCTTTAATACACAAGTATTCCTTTACCTGCTGTGTAGTGAGTAGATTGCTCCACTGAGTAGATTCATAAAAAGTAGTGATTTAGCTCAACTGGTCATATTTAGCCTTACAACAAGACCTTGTTTAGTCTTACTCTGTTGTTTACAGGTTGTTTATGGACTGCATGCATGTCATACCCATGTTTGGCCTTATTTATGTCACTTCCATGTCACTTCTGTGTTTTCTAGACTGACTCGTCTACAATGTAAGGGTTTTAGATCGTTGATGCAGTGGAAGAGAAGCTGTAAGAAATTTCTGTACATAATGAACAGTGATTGGTATATTTTCATACAATGCGGGAAGTTTTTTTCCCCGTGACCTGCACTCATTGTTTGAGACCAGTGGAAGATTGACCTTTTTATATGTGACCGATTTTATTACACTTTCGGATGTTCATCTGTAAATACTTTAAATTTTCTTTTTTAATTTCTCTTTTTGCATGTCCAAGCTGTGTCCATGGAAAAACAGTAACTATAATAGTAGTACACAAAGGATTTGTTGACTTGAAATTGTGATGGCTTCTTTCAAAATGGATCTTTTTACAGGAATAAAGAACGTTTATTTTCACAGAAAACACTGAGTATGTAATATATGTGATGTTCCTGGAAAACACAGAGATAAAACAAAATGCTTGTTTGTTGTTTAATGTTTATTTCGTTCCTTCCAGATTACACATTATAAGTACATGTTTTTTTGGCTTCAGGACTGTTGAAACAGATGAATTTTAAAATGGAGGAAAGAGTTGCAAGCTTTGCTGCGCACCACACACCGCCCATGTGAGCTGATTGTGGCAACACTCTGGGTAATGCGTGGCCTTGCGAGACAAAGCAGCTTCCTCTTTTGGTGACTTCCTGCGCAGGCGTCACATCGGGCCTCTCCTCTCCCTGAAGCCAACAGTACACTCATCCATAAAGTAGGAAACACTACACTGTGGTGAGGAGTTTAGTAGTGCTTTCTACTTTATGGATGACTGCACTGTACATCCACTGCTCCTCTTCTTTCTTTGTCTTTTTGCCGCATCTCTCTTCTTCTGCACCTGCACCAGTGTGTACAGCTGCACACACACACTCTTTCACCAACACCCCACCCCAGGCACACTATTACACCAAATTGAAACTTCTCAGCCCAATGCACAGCCAAGACTCCCAAAGCCCAGTAAATGCACACTTCCTGATTTCCCTTGAAACATTTGCCTGCACAGTTTTTCGAAAAACATGATCAAATTCAAGTGAGTTTTTCAAATTCAAAGTTTGTACAACATTGTTCTTAAAGTCTTGCTTAGTACAGGGTTTTTTTTGGACAAAAGTCACAGCGAAACCCTCAGAGGAAGTGCTATCTTGTGGAAGCCATTTTGGCAGGCATGAGTAAGCTTTTCTGTGCGAGTAACAGACAGTTTGGTATATTTAAAAGTCACATAAAATAAGTTTTAGTTAGAATAAACTTGCAGGAAATTAAAACAATACCATAGATAAACGATAGACAATAATATTATAAAACTTAATAGCACATAAATAAAGTGACAAAACTAACTTTTTAAGTACAATGTTCTTTAAAACAAAATCCAGATGAATTTCTAAATCGAGATAAATTAAACAGACATTAGGTCAAAGAAAAACAGCGAACACTGGCTTATCTTTCATTATCCGACACATAAAATGCATTCAGTCATTTTTACAATGTCACTAATAATTCTAGCATCAAATAGGCAACGCAATGTCTTTCATCCTACATTACCTCAACCTTCTTTTTTAAATTATAATTTTTTTGTCTCTCTTGTAAGTGATGATTGTCCGGCAGCGTCGCAGGTGTCTTCTGTCTGTCCAAGGACTGGATGAAGAAGAAGAAGAAGAAGCTGTCTCCTTTTGAACCCTCCACAACCACGTGATGTAACCACAGGAAGAGGTCTAACAGTCACAGCCCGTCTCTTTCTCTTCTTCCGTCCCAACTCTCTGGTTTTTGCAGGCACTCTTTTAAAATTGCAACTCTAAAGATTTTCCAGTTGCCACATATTGATAGTGACACAAATTAGATGGCAAACAAATAATCTTAACATTAGAAATTTTTTTTTGTTCCTAACTACAAATACTGGGACATCCAAGGCCTTTGTTTTATTTTTTAGATTTTATATAGATAACTTGAATTATTTGTTCAAGGCTTTTGATGCTGTGTTGCAGACAGTGATGTCATTTCTGCTCACGTAGACCCGCTGTAGCTTCACCAACTTTTGTCCGGAACACATTGCAGTGTGAAGTTGGGTAATAAGGCCACAAAGAATATGTCGGGGGGTGGGGAGGGGTGGGGGGGGTTGCGGAGCGGATCATTACAACACACACTGTGAGCTTATCTGTACTTTTCTGTTTCACACTGGGTTCATTTTTGTAACCTTTTCATTACATTTGTAAAGTGCAGATCCTGGGATCATCTTACATTTGCAGAACATGTTACGAAAATATTAATGAATTAGACAACAGAGAGGAGAAGGTGAAGTAGATAGATTAGGTTTAGGTACTCACGGTGGGGGAAGTAGCCGCTGTAGGTACTGTAGTGCTTCTATTTCCATTTTGCAGTACTGCAATGCAATTCAAAAGGAAATGTACTATTTACGTTCCATTATATGTGTTTGACCCCTATAGCTACCACTTACTTTACTAATGAATGTTTTAACAATCCAAAGCAATTATTACACTGTAAAATGTTGGTGAATTAGTAATAAAATTCCAAAAACATATATAAAATTATAGTATTACAAAAATAATTATTCTTTACTTTTATTTGAGTAACATTGCCACTTTTACTTATGATGGAGTATTTTTACAGTGTGGTATTGATACCTTTACTTAAATAATGGTATCTGAATACTATTACCTCTACTGAACAAAAATGCTCAGCTTTTTTACAACCCTAAAAACTAAATAGAGAACTTTTTTTGCTGTGAAGAAAATGTGTAGTTCTAGGTTCCTGTAAATGCTGATTTCTTTAGTTTTTGGTAGTTTATGATGTTAACTAGGTAGAGGGGGAGGAAACACTTTCTGAAGAAGCTCCAGGGGTCGTGAACAGGCCTGTGTGCACTGTGACAGAGATGACAACTGGGAACTGTAATGCACAGCAGTGGTAACAATGCTGGTTTATGCCCTTTCAAACATAGTTTCCTTTAGCAAGCAAGCTCCTGTCGACCCCATTATTTAATAGGCGTTACACACATACTATGGGCTATACACATTTTAATAGGCAGATTAAAGTCATGTTAATTAATTCAAGATTAATTAGCAATTAATTTTCTATCTGCTGAGCTCAGGAATTAATAAGCTGAGGCTGATGTATAAACAGGTGAGGAGTGACTATCACAGGTAAAGCCGTCCCCGTACTCGGAGCATAGCTTTGTTTGACAAATCCTCGTGATATGACAGTTGTATCATGGGAGTTTTGTGTCTTTTGGTACCGGCCTGTTGTTAATGGATTCATCTGACAGTTAACCACAGATCCAACTAATTTTATTCCAAACAGATAATAGGCAGGACATGTAGAACACAGTTGAAATAATACAAAATGTCTTCAGAAGTTCAGAGAAATGTTAATAAACTTTCATCTGACAAGGGAAATGACATGTTCAGGACACATTTCCGTTCACATTGTTGCAAGTGCTCACGCCAACGTTTTTAAATCTGTGTTACTGTTCCTAGTAGACTTTTAAAATTCATTATTCTAAGCCCTGTGTGTAATGTAACATGTGATGTGGACATGGACATGGACATAGACATGGAAATCTATGTGGAGTCCTGATTGTGTAGATGTTCTACCATGAATTGTAGAAGTTTGCAAATTCTTTACCTGAGTCCAACTACTAATACAAGCAGGTAAAAATTTTGGAGATTCATTAAAGTGAAAATCTTGTGAGAAAAAACCCCTAAAACATGGACTTGACATCAGCTGGTGCCCCAGATTCATGTGAGGACCACGTGTGCTTAATACTGGAAGACTACAGAGACCTACTTTACTAGTGTTCGGGGTATTAACTTATTTAGACTAAATGCAAGCAAAACTTGTGCTGCTCCAGTTAAAAATAAAACCCAACTTGTTGAAAATACCAAACATATGTTGCCATTAAAAGCCACACATTTGTTTTTAGCCTGTAACTTTCCAATCTCCTGACCTCTGCCCTGCATTTTGTTAATCCCTGCCCTCAACAACTTACTGAATCACCAGCCTCCAGTTGAGGAGGAAAACACCAACCTTCATTTGGCAGAAGACCAGTAGCATATAGTCATCTGTTCGTGTGCCAGTGAGGAAGTGATCCTAACTCCCTGTGTGAGGAGTCGACTTAAAGCTTTGGCCTTCCCGAGCCCACACTGACTCTCGTGATAGACCTTATCTGGGCGGGCAGCCATTTCCCCTCCCTGCCTGCGCTCTCCAGGCTCCTCCACAGCCGGGTGTCGACACCACTGAGCCACCCAGAAGCTTACAGGTCCCTCCCCGCTCTACACGCTCCACAGGGGCCTGAGCTGCTCTGAAGCAGCGTCTGCAGAGCACCAGGGGAATTTTGTGTACTTCATTAAAATGTTGAGATACTACTATGCCAAATGGACAAGACGCAGCTACAATACCTAGAACTCTGTGTAAAGTTGAGGCTAGCTTCACCTCGAGCAGCTATATACAGTCTAAATCAGTTACTGTGGAGATTTCCTTTTCCAACTTTTTAGTACTTTTTGCTGACAATACTTGTGCTACTGTATACATTTCTGCATGCATTACTTGTCTCTGAATACATTTTACCAACAACAGCAGAGCTCAGAATACACCAAACATGTATATCTATTCATGCTAAAGCTGTGTCGAACATGCCCTCAATTGTACAAGGAAATGAAATCCTTAAATATGACAACCTGCTCTCAGTTCTGTAGCTAATTTCTAGTCTGCAAGAGAGAGGAAGTTTTGTCAGCCTTATGAAACACGCTCACACAAACACTACAGTTTGACTGTGTGTGCCCTGTTCTGTTGATAATGTCCATCCTCTTACTTCCCTATCTCCACTTTATCCCTGTCAGACAGAGCACGTTGCAAAAAGGTGTTGAAGAAATGTCCACTTGCTTTTTCCCCATTTTCAGACAGAGATCTGCAAGCAGCCAGGACCGTGTAAACCTTGTGTCAACACCTTGTTCTCTGATCCGATCTTAACCCTTTAACTTAAAGCTTTGACATATCCAAATATGGGCAAAAGGCATGCAGTAGTTGTGAGCAGATAGGCCTGTGTTTGTCCCTGCGTGTAAAAATGAAAGCCATGTTTTGTTCAGAGTACCCTGCTTGTACAAGACCACGCCTGTGGTCGGGGAAGTCTTGCAGCAGTAAGCAGAGCTCGCGGTTTGGTTTCTAGTTTGCAGTTCTCATGAAATGACTTCAGCCACATGCATTTTCAAGATAAAAAATGTTCAAAGGACGTGCAAGGAACGTAATAAAAACTTGAATTTATTACGGTATTGTTCTGGATTTCATCCTAGACAAAGGGTGAAACCTAATAAAGTGATGTGTCACTACACATGAATTTAGCTCTGTAGTGTTTTAGAAACTGACCTGGAGGTGAACAGACTGACTTGTGGTTTATTTGATTATAAACTGTCTTCAACCTCTGTATGTAGGTACTCTGTTCAAAAAGTCTCTATTCCGCTTGTGGTGGAAAGAATGAGTAACCTTTAACACTATACATTCTATACTATAGCAATAGGTAGTTTTCAAGGCTTTACTTCAGTTTTCGAGAGGAAAATATAGGTTCTTTATAAAGTGGCTGACTGTGACAAAACGTGGTTAAAGCTGAAAGAGGAGGCACAGGCTCTTGCCAAATGAGGTGTTGTAACGGTTCGGTCTATTGGAGATATGTCATTGTCTGGTTGGATTTTCCTTCAGAAAGTCAATGCTCCAAATGCACCTGACGGACAGCAGGCTTACTACCAGTGACAGGTCTGTTGGATTCAGTCAAATGAAAATGCAAGTGCACAATGCGCATGCAGGTACATGTTTAACCTCATGTTTTCAGATTCAGATTCAAGGGGGTGATGGTATTCAAGCGTGTGCTGGTCCGAAGATGGAGAAATAATATTCAATAATTTATCATTCATGTACAAACAACAACTCACACTTAGCAATATTTTGCTGACAGTACACAAAGGTTCTCGAAGTTTGAAGCACAAAATTAATATGAATAAATATGAATACTTGGCTTCTATAGGATGCTCAATAATGCACTAGATTTACAATAAAAACTATTATATTACATGGTAATGTCTACGTGAACATTGTTGATGACACCCCACTTGAGAAAGAACAATACAATTTAATATTTCTAAAAAAAAATGCTGAAAGAATTAAATATTAAAAATAGTAGCATATGGGATGGGTTGAAGAATGAACAGAGAAGTAAAACCATATGACAAATATATATTTAAAAAACTTTATGAAAATGAGAATCAAAATAATAAAAGCCTTTATGAGCTTGTGTGAGTCTTTCCGCAGGATTTCCAAGGTGCTGATGATCCTGACCTTTGACCTCATGTTAGCTAAAGGAAAAAAACATCCCCAAAGATGTTCAATAAAAAAAAAATCTGAATTATCCTCAGTAGTCGGGCCTCTCCACATTAATCTTCCTGTAAAGCTAAGTAAGTATTTTTTGATGAACAGATGAATTATCCAGTTTTTGTTTAAATTCCATACAGCATTTGGATGTCAGTGTCTATCTGCTCTGTAGTATTAGTGCTTACACCAAAGGAACCTCAGTGATCTGTTAGCACAGATGGAAAATTAGTCATTTAGTCAAGTTTTATACTTTACAATTTTAAGGTACTTTTACATGAGTGTTTCTGTTTCCAGTTCTTTATATTTTCACTCCACTGCATTTATGAGAATGGATTTTTTTTTTTTTTTTTGCATATAGTAGCAGGATGATATGAGGCAGAAATAGAATAATTTTGTGCTAACACAGAGTCTTTACACGCTTTGTAACCCGCTTTTCATGAAAACCAAGTTACAGTATTGTGGGCTTCAAAACACCATGTGACCAAGTTGCACTCAGACACATCTGGCAGCATAAGACACTGGTACATACAGAGTGTGCAGTGTGAGGTGTGGCTATTTTATTTATAGCCTCATATTTCTCTTGAATTCTAGTTTGATATATGGCCTAGTTAAAGTAGGTCTCTGTGTGCATGTTTCTATATAGAGGCCTTAAAATATTGCTAATAACATCTAATCTAAGGCACAAGTAAAATCCGACTGCATTTATTTACAGAAATGTCTTCTCAGTTTGCCTGACCCCAGTACATCAGTTTACCACAACACATCAGTACAGTAATGGCGAACTTTACACCTGATCTGCAGAGCAGCACAATCAATTTAATCATTGTCTTTCAAAGGCTACGGTGCAATGAAACAGAACCCGACAGCAGTTACAGGGACTGAAAAGTACATCACTTGACACACCATTTCTGACAGTATGGCTTACAGTTCCCTCTACTAGCAGCTCGTGGTACTGCACGTTGATTCACTGACTTGAATAGAATTTTGTGGTGGTACATAGTAGTGTGTAGTGTAACTCTGCAAATATGCTGGCAGCTCAGTTTAACATTGCTTTGCACTAAATGCAAATGACAATATGCTAAAAGTACATTATCAGGCTGATGTTCACCATCATAGCTTAACTTTAGCTGGTTAATTAACATA
Organism: Channa argus; assembly: GCF_033026475.1. Classification (NCBI taxonomy): domain Eukaryota; kingdom Metazoa; phylum Chordata; class Actinopteri; order Anabantiformes; family Channidae; genus Channa; species Channa argus. Next base: position 5,254,402 of record NC_090220.1, on the reverse strand, counting down.
GCTAAGGCAGATAAATGAGAGCTGAGGCAGAATTTCATTAGTTTAGCAGGTGTTGTTTTTATTGGCCAAATTAGTGTGTTATCCTAATGTAGGTTATTGAAAGGGTTGACAAGAATGTCTGTACACAATTTCATAGCAATCTCTAGTTGTTAAAATATTTTAGTCTGGACTAAAATGTTGTTTGACCTTTTTCATGACATTTTATTTAACATCTAGTGTAAATAATGGTTGCTCACTAACTCTGGGACACTGAATACTGTGCCCTGCTGCAGTCTGCCTCACTGTGATAGACACATTATCTACTAACTAGTCTCAGTGGGCTTTGTTTGTTACAGTTTCTTCAGGTAATTCTAGGAGTTTCTCTAAGGTAATTTTCTAGGGAACTTCTACTGTCTTGTATCAGCTTCAGCTTCGTGGGAAGCTGAGATAGATAGATATAGATATAGATATATACACACCCACACATATATATATATATATATATATATATATATATATGCACATACACATATATACACACACACACACACACACACACACACACACACACAGAGCGCCGGCCCCCCTCAACTTTGCGTCCTTTTGCCACATTTCAGGCTTCAAACATAAAGATATGAAACTGTAATTTTTTGTGAAGAATCAACAACAAGCGGGACACAATCATGAAGTGGAACGAAATTTATTGGATATGTCAAACTTTTTTAACAAATAAAAAACTGAAAAATTGGGCGTGCACAATTATTCAGCCCCTTTACTTTCAGTGCAGCAAACTCTCTCCAGAAGTTCAGTGAGGATCTCTGAATAGTCCAATGTTGACCTAAATGACTAATGATGATAAATAGAATCCACCTGTGTGTAATCAAGTCTCCGTATAAATGCACCTGCACTGTGATAGTCTCAGAGGTCCATTTAAAGTGCAGAGAGCATCATGAAGAACAAGGAACACACTGGGCAGGTCTGAGATACTGTTGTGGAGAAGTTTAAAGCCGGATTTGGATACAAAAAGATTTCCCAAGCTTTAAACATCCCCAGGAGCACTGTGCAGGCGATAATATTGAAATGGAAGGAGTATCAGACCACTGCAAATATACCAAGACATGGCCGTCCCTCTAAACTTTCAGCTCATACAAGGAGAAGACTGATCAGAGATGCAGCCAAGAGGCCCATGATCACTCTGGATGAACTGCAGAGATCTAGAGCTGAGGTGGGAGACTCCGTCCATAGGACAACAATCAGTCGTATACTGCACAAATCTGGCCTTTATGGAAGAGTGGCAAGAGGAAAGCCATTTCTTAAAGATATCCATAAAAAGTGTCGTTTAAAGTTTGCCACAAGCCACCTGGGAGAAACACCAAACATGTGGAAGAAGGTGCTCTGGTCAGATGAAACCAAAATCGAACTTTTTGGCAACAATGCAAAACGTTACGTTTGGCGTAAAAGCAACACGGCTCATCACCCTGAACACACCATCCCCACTGTCAGATTTGTCTTCCAATGAGACAATGATCCAAAACATAAAGCAAATGCTACAATGGAATGATTCAGTAAACACATCCAGGTGTTAGAATGGCCAAGTCAAAGTCCAGACCTGAATCCAATCGAGAATCTGTGGAAAGAACTGAAAACTGCCGTTCACAAATGCTCTTCATCCAACCTCACTGAGCTCGAGCTGTTTTGCAAGGAGGAATGGGCAAAAACTTCAGTCTCTCGATGTGCAAAACTGATAGAGACATACCCCAAGCGACTTACAGCTGTAATCGCAGCAAAAGGTGGCGCTACAAAGTATTAACTTAAGGGGGCTGAATAATTTTGCACACCCAAGTTTTCAGTTTTTTTATTTGTTAAAGTTTGAAATATCCAATAAATTTCTATCCACTTCATGATTGTGTCCCACTTGTTGATTCTAAACAAAAAAATTACAGTTATATATCTTTATGTTTGAAGCCTGAAATGTGGCAAAAGGTTGGCAAAGTTCAAGATGGCCGAATACGTTCGCAAGGCACTGTATATATAAAAACAAATTTTATGACAGCTGCTCATGTTAATTATAAAACACATTTATTCCTTTTTCAAAATTTAAACAAGGATTATTCACTCCTTCCCCCAATGAGCCTCCATGACAAAATTTCTAATCACAAAAAACAAAAACTGCACAGTTAGAGGAAAGTTCCATAAGACATCACAGATGAAGTTTAGTCCCACTCTTGTTGCCCCCCTGGAGTTGGATACTGTATAGTATAATACCATCCTAGTGAGGTTAATCTAATGACGTTCACTCGAAGCAGTCTGATTTATGTCTTCACTGCTGTATCTCTGGATTTGTAGATCACTCCTCTGCTTTTTAACTCTCTCACCACCCCTTTAGAAAAGGATAAAAAAACAGCAATTAAGCCAAATCAAGCATTTCCTTTTGATCTTTACGACTTTTGGTACATATTGACGCAATGTATTTAATTCCAGTGTACCTGGAGGTAGTCGGCCTGTCACTGAAACTGCATACACACCTGGCTTGAAGTTGCCTAAAGCATGGAGCACATGATTACACAAATATTATGGTATGTATTTTAATTCAGACTGAAGATAACTTGAACTAGTATTTCACAAAGCAGTGTCTGAACAAGGGAGTGATTCAAATTGTACTTGACAGCATCAAGTTGTAATTGATGTTTTCTTATTGATGTTTTATTTTAACAAAGAATTGTATTAATGCAGCTTTAGGTAGGGGCATAAATCCTCACCTATCCTCTGCCATTTAGCCACCCAACTGTCCTCAGGACTCATCATGGCAATAACACTATGAACATACAGACAGAAATGGTAAACATTCGGTCACTCAATCTGCAACATAGCACTGCTACAGTTTCTGATTTACCAATATTAAATCGCTGTTTACCCATCAAATGAGGAGCTTGTGCATTCATAAACCATCTCTCGGTTCCCTTTCATCTGAAGGTACGACTCACAGTTGTCACAGCCGTCATATTCAAACTGATCAATGGTCTAAGAAAAGAGAAGGAAATTTAGTGGGAAGAGTGAGTGAGGAATGGAACAAACCTGAAAAAAGGATAAATACCAGCAAACGTGGTTGGTTCTCAAATTTCGTGTTTTCCCCATCTACCTCTAATCATAGGTGAGTGGTCATTCATTAATGAAGTACCAGCGTAACTTTATTTTAGCTTGGGTAACGTTACTATAAATGAATTGTTTCAATCGTAGCCTAAAGTAAAGACAAATACAACAACAATCGTGCCTTAGTGTAAACATTTACACCCTTTTACTAGTATAGTCCAAGTAATAGCAAAATCATTATTTCTATTTTAGCTCGTGTGTGACATACAACAAAATAAATATACTAACTTTAGCTAACGCTTGTTACATAAAAGACGGCTACGCATTAGCACAAAAGCTAACTGAATCGTCTCTATGTCGCAGTTCACGCTTTACCTTTACTAATGAACAAAGAAGACATGCTCGCAGGTGGCGAAGGTCTTTGGGCACAGTGTCCAATGCCATTGTAACAAACTTCTAATAATAAACCACAAAAATATGACACAATCAAAAAGAGTAATATTGTGATACTGCTGTCGCTGGTGTAATACGTCATTAGCGAGGACCTATAAAGTGACCAGGAGGTGTCCCTACAGCGCGCCTGTTTGAAAATCTTAATATTAACATTAGAAATTACCGGTTTCATGGGTGCTACTGCAATAATCTTGTATAGTTATGACCTGAGTATTTGTTCTATCCTTCCACAAAAGTACCATTCAGGAACTGAGGGACAATTAGTATTCATCTAACGATTCATACATGTATTTCAACCATCTACAAAATGATGAAAAAAAATAGTTTATTGAAAAACTGTTCGTTATTTGAATGTGAATTCTTTAAGTAAAACATAAATAAACATATAATCCAGTATGAGAACTAGTGGACTGGTAAACTAATAAATGTAGTTTCTTTTTGTGTCCTGCATTTGCTTAATATTATGTCCCCAAATATATTAATAAATTAAAATTACCACAGAAATTAGCTATGTTGGTATAATATGCCTATTAAATTAATTATGCTTTTTCTTAAAATTAATATTGTCCACAATAGGAAATTATCTATATATGGCAAAAACCACGCTCGACTGAGAAACAGAGGTCGATCACAGTATTTTTCATAAATCAAATGCACAGATGTGTTAATCCATTTAATTTGGGGTGATTTCATTCCTTTTATCTATGTCATTTGTAGGGTCCTGGTTTTGTGCATATTAACTAGCTTACTGGGACAGTCTGAAGGAACAGACCTATCAATACCGTTATTAATTAAACCTCTTATATGTCTGTTTATTCTAGACCCTAGACAATACTGATGAAGTAAAAATGGTGAGCTGTGTGTACAATATGATCCATCCAACCTATTTACATTACAGGAAGGGTTTTGATTAACTTTACAAAGCTTCCAAATTTTAGAACTTCCAAAAAAGATGTTCAAAGTTCATCTCCAACTTGTTGCAACCACTTCAGGAATTACAGCCAAGCTATAATGTGAGGAACCTATGAAAACACGACCCTTTTAGTTGTGAAAAGGTCATTTTGCTGCTGATGCTTTATTTATGATCTATTTGTAGTATCCTGAAATTTTTAAGGCAGTAGTTGATCTTTGATCAATTGTTTTCCCAATTGAAGAACAAGACAGAATCCTGGCAGCTGGTTCAGTTTCTGTCAGAAGAAACGTTATGAAACAAGTTTACAGCTCCAGTGGTTCAGAAAACTAACGGTTCTGAGAATAGGAGACGGTCATCTTTGGCAACCCAGGTACAAATATCATCGTGTTTGTTTTTTTATGTAAAATGGCCTAAAATACAAAGAAATACAAAACAATTAGCATAGCAAAGAAACATAAAATTAGCATAACCAATTTGCCAATTTACTCATTTTAAAATGCTAAATTTGATGTTTCTTTTCTACCGAACTACAACATTAGCATTTGTAGGGCTTGTGACTATTTTCGTCGTCAGCTGGATTTTGCACATTAGGTGTGAAGCTAAGATAAACGTTTCCTTACAGTTCAATGTCTAGATAACTGCTAACGTTGCCATTTAAAGGTGGTATGGTTGTTAAATAAAAGTTAACCACTTATTCCAATGAGGACGAGCCTTTGTTACCTTGCAGTGACTTTTTTTTACTTTTGTTTCTAGTTGTGCAGAGAAAAGCATGGAGGCTAGTGAAAATTCACTCCCTGGCAACATCAATCCTCATACTTTTCCTGCCAAACTGTGGCGTTTGGTAAACGCCAATAAAGCCATCTACTGGGACAGCCTTGGCAAGGTCATCATCATTGAGCAGAAGCTTTTCGGGAAGCTGCTCCTTTCTCCTAGCTCAATCACCTCCGACCCCCCAAACGGCTTCAGAACAACCAACTTCTCAGGCTTCGTCCGTCAGCTCAAATTGTACGGGTTTAAGAAAGCTGATCCAGCTGTTAAAAATAGCCATCATTACAACCGGGTCTCAACGTGACCTGCCCCGTTCTCGATACGAGCGAATAGGTGGGACAAGTGAAAAGCATCGTGAAAATCCATCAATATAACACACACCTCACACACTTCCCTAAATGTTTTCCCAGAACAATCACACTTCAGGAATCATGAGTCTAACAGTTGTTTTTCATGCTTGTTTTCAGTTACTGCAGGCAGTTCTTCGTTGCTTAGCCCTAAACATCAGGGTACAACTCATCCTTACTCTCTAAATCAATCTCAGGACATGACATCACACCTTGGAACCCCAGTCCCACCACAGTACCTGATGAGGGGTCATAGTGCATCTCTGTCCTCTTCTGTCTTCAGTGTTGCTTTAAGGAAACACTACCCTGCTGTGACCTTAAGTTCCAGTGCTCCACATGTTCCACAGGGTTTATTGGACAGTGCAAACCATAGGAATCCAAATTCTACTGGTTTTAATCCGTGTTCTGCACAATATCAGTCCTGCTACTATTTTCCATGTGAGCATGACATCAGTTATAAAAGCACACTTGTAAAGTGTGGTCAGTTTTATTAAGGTGAGATACTTCAGTCAAGATGTACCCGCAAGAATCTGTATGTTGAATGAATATTGTTTTTAAATATGAAATCAGAACTGTAGATTTACCAGCAGTAGGAACTAGAACCAAAGACTGAATTTTCTAATGTAAAATATTATTGCTTTGTGCTTTTTTTCTGCCACGTCTAGGTGTCTGCCACTACTACCATCCAAATCTTGTGGCAGAACCTATCACAGGCGGTGGGTTTCAGGCAGGGCCATTCTCTCCCCAGAGTTATTACCAGGTAGGTGAATTAGAGTGTTTGAATAATTTCATGTAATCAATGGCTCTGTTCACAACAAATCTTCAAATGGTCAAGAAATATGATCAAGCATAATATTATCTCACTGTTTTAGTCAGTCAATGTCAGTCCAGTCATATGGAGGCAGCAGGAGGAATATGTGATTTTAGTACCAGAGCAAATGCCTGAAGATGCCATATCTGAGGTAGGAGTCCACAGCGTAACTTTCCTGAGTAAGTTTATCTTTTTTGAGGACAACAAACTGTTTGAAAAAAGCCTGGGTGAGCTCTGTCCCGCAATTTGCAAACAAATAGATGATCTCTAATTACAGTATTTTGTATAGTAAGTATATTTATTACACAAGCACAACAGTTTATCAGAAGACCTGTACATTATACCATCTATGGTGTTACAGGGACTGAAATGTACATCACTTCACACAATTTCTGACAGTGTGGCTTACAGTTCCCTCAGTTATCTTGAAATGCACTTCTTTAGCTTTTAGGGGAATGGGAAAAAAGCTAAAGTTTTGGTCCTAATTACCTGTTATTATTTCTTTTATGATCAAGATTGAAATTTGAAATGGAGATACTTTGTAATTTTGGGACTCGGGGATAAAATGGCATTGATCCTTTTATCAAATTAATTGTTTGTGAAATATGGATAGTTTTACTGCCAATATATCAACATCAAAAGTCACAGTGTAAAACTTACTACCACCAAATTTACTAAATACTACAGAGTGACAGTGACTGTAACGTATTCGTAGGGGAGAGTGTAGCCAGACAACACAGGATGGTGGTGTGTAAAATGACTCTGGTGGTAAGTAAGATGAAGAGGACAAAGGCAGAGCAGAGGATGAAATGGTGGAAGTTGAAAAGGGAAGAATGTTGTGTAGAATTCAGGGAGGAGCTGAGGCAGACTGTGGGTGGTCAGGAGGTGCTTCCAGATGACTGGACCACTAATGTGATCAAGGAGACATGTAGGAGGGTACTTGGTGTGTCATAGGGAACGAGGAAAGTAGACAAGGAGACTTGGTGGTGGAACGAGGAAGTTCAGGAGTGTAAACAGAGAAAGAGGTTTGCTAAGAAGAAGTGGGACACTGAGGGGACTGACGGGAGTAGACAGGAGTACAGGGAGATGCAGCGTAAGATGAAGGTAGAGGAAGAGCATATGAGGACTTGTATGTTAGGTTGGACACTAAAGAGGGAGAGGTTGATTTGTACAGGTTGGCCAGACAAAGAGATAAACATGGGAAGGATGTGCAGCAGCTTAGGGTGATTAAAGATAAGGATGGAAATGTATTGACAGGTGCCAGGAGTGTGATGGGAAGATGGAAGGAGAACTTTGAAGAGTTGATGCATGAGGAAAATATAAGAGAACAGAGAATAGAAGAGGTGACTGGTGTGAAGCAGGACGTAGCAAAGATTAGTAAGAGTGAAGTGAGGAGGATGTTGAAGAGGATGAAGAGTGGAAAAGCTGCTGGTCCTGATGACATACCTGTGGAGGTATGGAAGTGTCTAGGAGAGGTGGCAGTAGAGTTTCTGATTAGTTTATTTAACAAGATCTTGGAGAGTAAGAAGATGCCCGAGGAATGGAGGAGAAGTCTACTGGTGCCAATTTTTAAGACCAAGGGAGATGTGCAGAGCTGTGGCAACTACAGAGGAATAAAGTTGATGAGCCAAACAATGAAGTTGTGGGAAAGAGTAGTGGAAGCTCGGCTAAGGGCAGAGGTGAACATTTGTGAGCAGCAATATGGTTTCATGTCTAGAAGGAGAACAACCGATGCAGTATTTGCTTTGAGGATGCTGATGGAGAAGTACAGAGAGGGTCAGAGGGAGTTGCATTGTGTCTTTGTAGATTTAGAGAAAGCGTATGACAGGGTGCAGAGAGAGGAGCTGTGGTATTGTATGAGGACGTCTGGAGCAGCAGAGAAGTATGTTAGAGTGGTGCAGGACATGTATGAGAGCTGTAAGACAGTGGTGAGGTGCTGTTGGTGAGACAGAGGAGTTCAAGGTGGAGGTGGGTCTGCACCAAGGATCAGCTCTGAGCCCTTTCTTGTTTCTTCTCTGGTGATGGACAGACTGACAGATGAGGTTAGACAGGAATCTCCATGGACTATGATGTTTGTGATCTGTAGCAAGAGCAGGGAGCAGGTGGAGGAAAATCTAAAAAGATGGAGGTCTGCTCTGCTCTGAGAACATTGCCCACAGCACTTCAGTCTCCGGTGACTTACTGACGATTGGAAACACCTGTGACTCTGATGTACTCAATTGTCCTGCATCCTTCTGAGATGTTCATAGAATTTGAGGTTATCAACATAAAAAATATTGCTCTAATGGACTCTAATTTTTCACCCAGGGAATTGTACTATTTCGGTGAATTTTATGATCTTCACTACACTGCTCTTTGCCCAAGAGAGACCACCTATACTATTTAAACCAAAAATTAACACATGGGAATTTAATCATAATAACCTAAATGTTAAGACCACTACTTATACAGAATCAAAAACCAAAACTATTAAATGTGGATTATTAATTTTCAGATCTCTCTTGTCTAAATTCCTGTTAGTAAACGATCATCAAATTTATTTTTTTTGTCTTACTGAAACCTGGTTGCAGCAGGAAGAATATGTCATATGAACATGTTATCATGTTCCTAGAAGCACAGGCCGCTCTATCTTATTAATAAACCCTAGACCTAGACAGAGTTAGAACTCATTTGACAGCTTTACTCTCAGCCTTTTACACCCAAACGCTAAAACTCAAAACCACTTCTTATTGTTATTGTGTACCGTCCTCCAGCCCCTTATTCAGGGTTTTTGATTGAATTTTCAGATTTTCTATCCAATTTTAGTGCTTAGTACAGATAAAATCATCATAGTGGGTGACTCTAACACTCATGTAGATGCTGACAGTAACTGCCTCAGCACTGCATTTATTTCATTATTGGATTCAATTGTTTTTTTCCCAAAATGTAACTTAACCCACTAACTAGTCACAAATTAGACCTTGTCCTAACATACTGCATTGAAACTGATCATTTAAAAGTAATATAATAATGATAATAATTCTCATTTGTCTGACCATTTTCTAATAACATTTGAATTTACAATAATAGACTATACAGCAGTTAAGAAAGAATTCCACTGAATGCCACTCATGTTAGAGTTTTTGGAGATAAATACAGAGAGGCCAGGTTGAGGTGGTTTGGACATGTTTAGAGGAGAGACTGTGAAAATATCGGTAGGAGGATGCTGAGGTTGGAACTGGTGTGAGAGAAGAGGATGCAGAGGAAAGGGTTAGATGGAGGCACATGATTCGCGGTGGTGACCCCTGAAAAGGTCATAAAGCCAGCAGGGGTTTTCTCTGTTTGTTCTGCTGTGTTTTTTCCAGTGGTCACTGTGTCTTGAAAGGTTTGGTAAATTAAGAAGTGTATGTATAACTGTACTGAAAGTTAGAGAGGCCTGATGATGTCATCAGTTACATCTTATAACTGCCTTTGAAGTGTTTGCCTTTGAAGTTTGCCTACTTAGTTGTCAGGGATTTCGTGTTTAGTTTTACAACTTTTGGAGCAAACAGATGGATGTGTTCTACAAAGTGGGGAGCTCAACAAGGTAAAGCTGAATGTATAGCCGTGGAGTTACACGGTTTCTAAATGTTCTGTAGGATTAATTTGTGGAACATGTTCTATGTATTTTATTGGTTATCATCTCAACATTTTCTGCGGAATTACTTGATTATCAGCTCAATTGTGAAACATGGAATTCAATAAATGTTCAGTGTTTTTTCATACAATGACCTCTGGAGTTGATAATTGTTGGATGCAATCTTAAGTAACATTAATGTGCTAAAACAAAACAAAAGAAATACTCCAAATACAGAAGATTTCATTAGAGACCGAATGCTAGAAATCATCTGCCAGTATTAGTATTTTTAGGTCTTGTGACTTGAACGCATCTTAAACAGTTTTTACAGCAATTTCAGCATCACATTATCTTTTACAAATGTTAAAATTGGTGCTAAAGTTACATAATACAGGGCTGTAACTTTGCCTCAGGTTGAGTACACTTCATTGGCTTGATTTTGCAGTGTTTGAAGTGTTTGTGCGCAACAGGAGTTTTCTCTGTTCTGCTGTTTTTTCCTGTGCTCACTGTATCTTGAAAGGTTTGGTAAATTAAGAAGTGTATGTATAAGTGTATCCCAAAAGTTAGAGAGGCCAGATTGAGGTGGTTTGGACATGTTCAGAGGAGAAACTGTGAATATATCGGTAGAAGGATGCTGAGGTTGGAGCTGCCAGGCAGGAGGTCTAGAGGAAGACCAAAGAGGAGATTTATGGATGTAGTGAGGGAGGACATGAAGTTAGTTGGTGTGAGTGAAGAGGATGCAGAGGACAGGGTTAGATGGAGGCACATGTTTCTCTGTGGTGACCCCTGATAGGGAACAGCCGAAAGGAAGAGAACAAGATATATCAGCGCACCGATGATGTCATCAATTACATATCTGTCTTTGAAGTGTTTGCCTTTGAAGTTTCGCTTTGTCAGTTGTGGGGAAACAATATGTTGAAATTTTACAGCTTTTGGAGCTAACAGGTGGATGTGGACTTACAAGGTAGTGGGGAGCTCAACAAGGTAGCTTTGGAGGTACACGGTTTCTTACCATGTTCTGTGTAATTCATTTATGGAACATGTCTTTGGAATTTATTGTTTATAATCTAAACATTTTCTGTGGAATTACTTTATAGCATTTTACTTATGGCATTAACTTTTACAAATGTTACAATTGGTGCTTAAGTTAGTTAAACAGGGCTGTAACTTGGCCTCAGGTTGAGAGTGCACCTTTATGGGCTTGATTTTGCATGTTAAGTGTGTATGAGCCAACAGGAGTTTTCTTTTTTCTGCCGGGTTTTTTCCAAAGATCACTTTGTCTTGAAAGATTAGATAAATTAAGAAGTTTATGTATAAGTGTGCCAAAAGTTAGAGAGGCCAGATCGGTTTGGTTTAGAGGAGACTGTACAGTGACTATATCAGTAGAAGGATGCTGAGGTTGGAGCTGCCGTCTAGAAGAAGACCAAAGAGGAGATTTATGGATGTATTTAGTTAGTTAGTATAGGGAAGGCCAAGAACAAGATGAAGATGTATAAAGTATAAGATGATGTCGTCAATTACATCATTAACTGCCTTTGAAGTGTTTGCCTTTGAAGTTGGCCTGGTCAGTTGGGAGATGGTTTTTGGTTTACAGCTTTTGGAGCTAACGGACAGACGTGGAGTTGTGTTCCAAGGTAGTCGGGAGCTCAACGAGGTAAAGTTGAGTGTGTAGCTGTGGAGGTACACGGTTTCTCACCATGTTCTGTGTTATCATTTTATGGAATGTGTTCTGTTATCATTACTCTGCTAACTGAGTGGCTAGCTAACGTCAACGTTAGCATTTGTGGGTCTTGTGACTTTAACGCATCTCAAAATTTCATTATATGATATTAACTTTTACAAATTTTAAGAATGGCGCTTAAGTTACTTAATAAAGGGGTTTAACTGTGAGCCAGCGGGAGTTTTCTCTGTTTGTTCTGCTGTGTTTTTTCCTTTGGTCACTGTGTCTTGAAAGGTTTGGTAAATTAAGAAGTGTATGTATAAGTGTATCTCGAAAGTTAGAGAACTCAGATTGAGGTGGTTTGGACATGTTCACAGGACAGACTCTGAATATATCGGTAGAAGGATGCTGAGGTTGGAGCTGCCAGGCAAAGGAGGTCTAGAGTAAGACCAAAGAGGAGATTTATGGATGTAGTGAGAGAGGACATGAGGGCAGAGGACAGGGTTAGATGGAGTCAGATGATTCGTTGTGGCGTCCCCCGAAAGGGAACAGCTGGAAGGAATATAACTATAGTATACGATTTAGTCAATTACATCATTATCTGCCTTTGAAGTGTTTGCTTTCGTGGTTTGCCACAAGTCAGTGGTGGGAAATGTTTTGTTTTACAGCTTTTGGAGCTAACAGGTGGACTACAAGGTAGTGGGGAGCTCAACAAGGTAGAGTGTGTAACTTTGGAGGTACAGGGTTTCTTACCATGTTCTGTGGAATTCATTTATGGAATGTGTCTGTGGAATGTATTGTTATCATCTCAGTGTTTTCTGTGGAATTACTTTAGCAGCTGAATTGTGGTACATGGAATTCAATAAATGTTCAGTGCTTTGTCATACAACGACTTCTGGAGTTGATAATTGTTGGATGCAACCTAAAGTAACATTATTGCACTAAAACAAAACAAAACAAATAATCCAAATACAGAAGATTTCATTAGAGAACGCTACAAAATGCTAACTGAGTTGCTGGCTACTAGCAATGTTAGCATTTGTAGGTCTTGTGACTTGAACAACTTTGCTGTTTTTTTACAGCATTTTCAGTACGGTATTAACTTTTACAAATGTTGTGTGCATAAGCATGTAGGAGTTTGTTCTGCTTTGTTTTTTCTGTGGTCAGCTGTCTCTTGAAAGATGATGTAAATTAAGATGTGCGAGTATGTACATTGATGTCAGCAATTATGTCACATATCTGCCTTTGAAGCGTTTGCCTTTGATTTCTGCCTAGTCAGTTGTCACGGAAACAATGTTTTGGTTTGTTTTACAGCTTTTGGAGCTAACTGACGGACGTGGTCTACAAGGTATTAGCAGCTCAACAAGGTAAAGTCGAGTGTGTTGCCTGTAAAGAAGGTACACGGTTTCTTACCATGTTCTGTGGAATTAATTTGTGTAACGTGCTGTGTGGAATTATTAGTGGAAGGTGTTCTGTGGAACTTGTTGGTTATCATCTCACTGTTTTCTGTGGAATTACTTTGTTGTCAGCTCAGTTGTGGAATGTGGAATTCAACAAATATTCCATGTTTTGTCATAAAACAACCTCTGGAGTTGATAATTGCTGGATGCAACCTTAAGGTACTTTATTGTGCTAAAACAAAAAAGGGGGGGCTGTAACTTGACCTCAGATTGAGTTCGGTAAGATAAGCGCTTCTTTAAAGTTCAATGTCTAACTGCTAACATTGCCAGTAAAAGGTGACATGGTCACTAAATCAAAGTTCAAATCAAACCACATTTCAATGAGGAAGAGCCTTTGTTAACTTCAGTGATTTTTTTTTTTTTTTTTTTGACTTTTGTTTCTAATTGTGCAGAGAAAAGCATGGATGCTAGTGAGAATTCACTCCCTGGCAACATCAATCCTCATACTTTTCCTGCCAAACTGTGGCGTTTGGTTAACACCCCTGCCAATAAAGCCATCTACTGGGACAGCCTTGGCGAGGTCATCATCATTGAGCAGGAGCTTTTCGAGAAGCTGATCCTTTCTCCTAGCTTCATCAACTCAAACCCCGCAAATGCCTTCAAAACGACCAACTTCTCAAGTTTCGTCCGTCAGCTCAATTTGTACGGCTTCAAGAAAGCTGATCCAGCTGTTAAAAACAGCCATCATTGCAGTGGAGACAACGGGGTCTGTCATCATTTTTACAACCCAAACTTTAAGCGAAACCACCCTGAACTTGTTGCAAATTTGAGGAGACTCACCGCCGACAACAAGGCCAAGTTACAAGCGGGTCTCAACGTGACCTGCCGGCCCCGTTCTCGATACGAGCGAATAGGTGGGACAAGTGAAAAGCATCGTGAAAATCCATCAATATAACACACACCTCACACACTTCCCTAAATGTTTTCCCAGAACAATCACACTTCAGGAATCATGAGTCTAACAGTTGTTTTTCATGCTTGTTTTCAGTTACTGCAGGCAGTTCTTCGTTGCTTAGCCCTAAACATCAGGGTACAACTCATCCTTACTCTCTAAATCAATCTCAGGACATGACATCACACCTTGGAACCCCAGTCCCACCACAGTACCTGATGAGGGGTCATAGTGCATCTCTGTCCTCTTCTGTCTTCAGTGTTGCTTTAAGGAAACACTACCCTGCTGTGACCTTAAGTTCCAGTGCTCCACATGTTCCACAGGGTTTATTGGACAGTGCAAACCATAGGAATCCAAATTCTACTGGTTTTAATCCGTGTTCTGCACAATATCAGTCCTGCTACTATTTTCCATGTGAGCATGACATCAGACATCAGTTATAAAAGCACACTTGTTAAGTGTGGTCATTTTTATTAAGGTGAGATACTTCAGGTGTTAAATATTATTGCTTTGTCCTTTTTTTCCAAGTCTGCCACTACTACCATCCAAATCTTGTGGCAGAACCTATCACAGGCGGTGGGTTTCAGGCAGGGCCATTCTCTCCCCAGAGTTATTACCAGGTAGGTGAATTAGAGTGTTTGAATAATTTCATGTAATCAATGGCTCTGTTCACAACAAATCTTCAAATGGTCAAGAAAGATGAGCCTTTTTTAACACATCCTGTATCTAAAGTATAAATTTTATCCCACTATTTTAGTCAGGATATCCTGTTAATATATATTGTCATGGGGAACACAGCCAGGACTCACAAACTAGGAAAAACCAGGAGAAGAAAAATTGTGATGTTAACTTGGAAGCAATTTTCCAGATTGCTGATGAAGTGATGCAGACTCCAACCAATAACTGCCTGGTTAAAGTCGTGACCCCAGAGAGGTCAGGCTCTGTGCTAGAACCATCCTCCGCCACCTGCAAAGCCACACTCTGCGACAGCCCTGCCAGCACCATGAAAGCTAACCCTTTGTGTGCCACACCCATGGTTATGCATGTGTCAGGCAATGTCAGTCCAGTCACATGCAGGCAGCAGGAGGAATCTGTGGTTTCAGTACCAGAGCAAATGCCTGAAGATGCCATATCTGAGGTAGGAGTCCACAGCGTAGGTTTCCTGAGGGTGATTTTGCTTTATCTTTTCTAAGGAAAACAAACTGTTTGAAAAAAGGCTGGGTGAGCTCTGTCCAGCAATTTGCAAACAAATAGATCATCTCTAATTACAGTATTTTGTATAGTAAGTATATTTATTACACAAGCACAACAGTTTATCAAAGACCTGTACATTATACCCTATTCCTCTGTGCCCTGGTAAGGTCACCAGTGATGATGCAAAGGACACTGATATTGAAAAGGTTAGCAACACTCACATGGATCCCACTCAGGCTTAAGACAGCAGCTGCACAGGAAGTGTACTAAACCTTTAGGTAAGACTTCACTGGAGATTTAGGCTGCTCATTCAATGAACAATTAGTGGGGGGGGGGGGGGGGAGGAATTAAAAAGTGAATGTATCATTATTATAACATGTTTACTGACACATCACATTTCTGTTTTTAATTGTTTTAGAGCATTTCGATTTGCTTTGCATACGACACAGTCCAGGATGTGATCTCAAGTTTTTATTATTACCAGACTTCATTCTCCAACTTTGATGACTCTTAGTTGCGGTAAAATTTGTTGTTGTATTTTAATTAAAATCTTATTTAAAACATTTTGCAAATGTTGTAGATATTTGTGTGTTTTCATTGTAGTGTCTTATTTACAGTGACTTTGGAAAATAGATGAATTTGAGTAAAAATTCTGTAAAAAATTGAGACATTTTACCTATTTTAAACTTGTGATATTTAAAAAGATTATTTAATGTATAGTAACATTTTTAACAAAATTGTAATAGCAGGCAAATACAAACTGTAATAGAGGAGAGTAAATCATTTTATGAAATAGAATTCTTTAATCTACTAGTGATTGCTTTGTGATAGCGACCAAAGAGTGGTATTTTTTTTTCCACATTTTTATTTTTTTTTACTTCATCTTTGTGCAGTGAACTGATGTTTTTTTTTAATGGCAACTGTGTACGAGTTTAGTGATTCAGTGATTGTGTTTGTATGTCATTATTTCATGTGGGCACAGCAGTTGAGTACAGATGTGCCCTGGTTCTGACCCGAAGCCTGTAGCACATGCAGGATTTAATGCCCCGTTCTCACATATAAGCCTCTCACCATAGAGGTGATCTTCACCGAGCTCAGCTGTAAGGTGGCGCAACATATTGTCGTACCTCATCCCTTAAGGGAACAGAGGTTATAGACATAATAGTTCGTTCCCTTTCAGTCAATTCATTTGGTGCAACACAAGTAATGGGACATATATTCACAACCCCACCGTGCAGCCCTCAAACCCATGGACAAGATTCACAATAGCCATTCTAGTGCATCATAGACAACTGGTCACACAAATGAACAACCTGTAATAAGTTCATTACAGGGCACAGGTTATGCAGCTTTGCCTGTTTCTCAGATAACGGGGGTGGGGCAGATGTTTTGGAGCGCAGACCATAGAGCTATAAGCCGTGGAGATAACTTTTGGTACATAAGCGGCATTTGTCCGTAGTTCACCAACTCTTTTAGCAGATAGCAAAGCAAGAAAAAGTGCTGCTTTATATGAAAGGAATATCAACAGACTCAGTTGGTTCAAATGAAGAACCACAGAGGGCCTCAAACACCAATGGTAAATCCCAAGATGGAACGTTGGACCTGACTGCAGGTCGTAATTGGCCTCATTAGAGCCACGGTTTATTTTCTGTGTAGTGTTCAGAACACAAACTCTACCATTTATTGAATTGAACAAACGAACATTTACAGAGGGCAGCTTTTCTGGGGGCCATGGTAACATGACACACATTCCAAACACTTGTTAGGGGCCCTGAGACGTTTTACACACCCTTGCTGGGGTTCATACACTAAGGCAATAAAAGTGTGTGTGTGCGCGCTTGGGAGACTGTTACGGAAGTGCAACACTGTTTGGGGCTAGTCGTCTAAACATGTGAGGGGCTACAATGTCTCCCTGCTATAGCAGCTCCTCCTCGTCCAAGCATCCAGGTAGAAGGCCTGTGCTTTCTTCCTCGTAGTCAGCGAGTCCTTCTGGAGGCTCAGGTAGATGGCTCGGTCATTGCCGGGGATGTCAGAGTGTGAGCCATGTTCGCCATCTCCCTACCAAGAGCGCGCTGCCCACCGAGACCTGCGGAGAATGTCATCAGTTGTCATTCTCACTTCGTTGGTCAGCGTACATAATTGGTTTCCCTGGGGTACAGACACAACTCCTGGTAAGTCTAGAGCATGGTGACGGAGCCCTGCGTGCGCAGTGTTATCCTGAGCGTGATAAATGTTTCGAGTTGTGCAGACGAAATCCTGCAGTGCTTGGGCGGGAGAAGAGTGGGCCCAGACACCCGATGATCGTGTGAAGGCGCCAGGTATGCAGCCAAGTAAGGTTCCATCGGTGGTGCGTTAAGTTCCATCCAAAGCTAGCTACTGCCTGTAACCGGGGACCGTGACGCAAATAGACAAAAGGTTTTTCCCATGACCAGGTTGACTCCAGAAGACAGGGAATTCTTTACTGTTAAAGGGGGAAGGAAAAACCCCGTGAACCTTGACGGTTTCTGTAATCAGGCTGCGGGGCGGGTCATTAGACTACCAGTTTCTCAGCCGGAGAGAGAGAGAGAGCAGACGAGGCTGCAGCGGCAGTGCCTTAAGCAGATGGCAGAGCCTCCTGCTCGTCCTCCGTCACACCTTATATGTCAATCCCGTCGTCAGGCACGTCATCGTCATCAAGGTCAGCGCTCAACACGAGCTCATTCTGCGTGCTCGCGCTGACTTTTGTTTCTTAGTTGTGCAGAGAAAAGCATGGATGCTAGTGAAAATTCACTCCCTGGCAACATCAATCCTCATACTTTTCCTGCCAAACTGGCGTTCGGTAAACACCCCTGCCAATAAAGCCATCTACTGGGGCAGCGTTGGCGAGGTCGTCATCATTGAGCAGGAGCTTTTCGGGAAGCTGATCCTTTCTCCTAGCTCCATCATCTCCGACCACCCAAACGGCTTCAGAACGACCAACTTCTCAAGCTTCGTCCGTCCGCTAAATTTGTGCAGATTCAAGAAAGTTGATCCTTTGCAGTGTCCTTATTCTCACAACCCTAACTTTAAGCAAAACCTCCCTGAACTCGTTGCGAATCTGAGTAGACTTCCCCAACAACAAGGCCAAGCTGGTCTCGATACGAGCAAAAAGGGGGGGAAGGCAGAAGCGGAGATAAACGTGAAATGCATCGTGCAAATGCATCAATATAACATACCTCACATACCACCCTAAATGTTTTCCCAGTGTTTATTTAAAACACAGTAATGGTTATACAATTTCAGGAATCACGTGTCTAATAGTCTCTTCCTGCTTTGCTTGTTTTCAGTTTCTGCAGGCAGTTCTTCGTTGCTTAGCCGCATACATCAGGGTGCAACTCATCCTTACTCTAAATAAATCTCAGGACATGACAGCACACATTGGAACCCCAGTCACAGAACCTGACAAATGGTCATAGTGCATCTCTTTCCATCTTTGGTACAGACAAAGTGATACGTGCCATGAGTAGTGTTGGTTTGAAGAAACACTACCCTGAGGTGACCTCAACTTCCAGTGCTCCATATGTTTCGCAGGGTTTATTGGACAGTGCACAATATCTGTTGTTCTCCATGTGAGTATGAAATCAGTTAGAAACCAAAACCAAAGAGTGCATTTTCTAATGTAAAATGTACTTTTTGTAGTTTTTTTTCCAAGTCTGCCACTACCACCATCCAAATCTTGTGGCAGAACTTATCACAGGTGGTGGGTTTCAGGCAGGGCCATTCTCTCCCTAGAGTTATTACCAGGTAGGTGTATTAGAGTGTTTCGATGATGTCATGTAATCAATGTCTCCGTTCACAACAAATCTTCAAATGGTCAAAGATGAATGTTTTTAACACATCCTGTATCTAACACATTAACACATTATAAAGCAACATTTTATCTCACTTTGACTCAGTCAAATAGAACCATCCTCCGCCACCTGCAAAGCCACACTCTGCGACAGCCCTGCCAGCACCATGAAAGCTAACCCTTTGTGTGCCACACCCATGGTTATGCATGTGTCAGGCAATGTCAGTCCAGTCACATGCAGGCAGCAGGAGGAATCTGTGGTTTCAGTACCAGAGCAAATGCCTGAAGATGCCATATCTGAGGTAGGAGTCCACAGCGTAGGTTTCCTGAGGGTGATTTTGCTTTATCTTTTCTAAGGAAAACAAACTGTTTGAAAAAAGGCTGGGTGAGCTCTGTCCAGCAATTTGCAAACAAATAGATCATCTCTAATTACAGTATTTTGTATAGTAAGTATATTTATTACACAAGCACAACAGTTTATCAAAGACCTGTACATTATACCCTATTCCTCTGTGCCCTGGTAAGGTCACCAGTGATGATGCAAAGGACACTGATATTGAAAAGGTTAGCAACACTCACATGGATCCCACTCAGGCTTAAGACAGCAGCTGCACAGGAAGTGTACTAAACCTTTAGGTAAGACTTCACTGGAGATTTAGGCTGCTCATTCAATGAACAATTAGTGGGGGGGGGGGGGGGGGGGAGGAATTAAAAAGTGAATGTATCATTATTATAACATGTTTACTGACACATCACATTTCTGTTTTTAATTGTTTTAGAGCATTTCGATTTGCTTTGCATACGACACAGTCCAGGATGTGATCTCAAGTTTTTATTATTACCAGACTTCATTCTCCAACTTTGATGACTCTTAGTTGCGGTAAAATTTGTTGTTGTATTTCAATTAAATTCTTATTTAAAACCATTTGCAAATGCTGTGGGTTTTCATTGCAGTGTCTTATTTAGAGTGACTTTGGAAAATAGATGAATTTGAATTAAAAGTAATATTTCAAGAATAATTAAAATATTTATGCTGGACCAATATGTAAAGAAAGATTTTACCTCTGCTTAAAAGATTTATTTTAAAGTTGTGATACATAAAAGGATGATTTAGAGTTTGTTTTTTATAGCAGGGGCTTATTTAAACTTTTCCTATTTTTAAAACACAGATTTCAGATGTGGCTTATGAACATAACTAATAGCGGGCAAAACAAAAGTTTAATACGGGAGAGTAAATCATTTTATGAAATGTAATTGTTTAATCTACTAGTGGTTGCTTTTTGATAGTGACCAAAGAGTGGTATTTTTTTACATTTTAATTTTTCACTTCATCTTTGTGCAGTATAACCGACGTGTTTTTTTCATTCGATAATGCAGGTGTTTGTGTTTCTATGTCATTATTTCATGTTGGCACAGCAGTTGAGTAGAGATGCGTCCTGGTTCTGTAGTGTGTTGCACACTAGATGGAGCCGTTTACCAATGTTTGACCCTCATTGCATCTGCGCTGCTGCTCCGCCCTCAGCTTCTAGCTGCCTTCAGGTGCGACTCAGGAGTTATTTTTACGACATTTGTTCAACGTTAATCCTGTGCATTTTAGCGTTTGTTTTTCTGGTGGACTACCAGAAGCCTATGGCCCATGCAGGCTCTAATAGCTCGTTGGCATTTGAGTAAACTTGACTGAAAATAAAAAAAAAAAACATTCACGCAAGTCGTAATTTTAACGTTGCATTTCAGACAGTAGTATTATGATAACAGCAAAATAGTAAAGACACACTGAACACCGTTTACATGTGTTATCTTTCGTCTATAACTTTTACTATGATCTAGGGTTTCACCCACCCCACCCTTACACACACACACACACACACACACACACACACACTAATCTGTTTCGGGTGTGCAGATTTCCCACAGCACGCAAAGTGAGCAGGACAGCGAGCAGGTAGAGACTGTCAATGAGATCCCAGGGGAGACAGAGCGACTCCGGGAGGTAAACTTCTGGGACAGTGTCATAACTGTGCTCTGTGCCGCTCCACTTGATCAACTAAAAATGGGGATCACAGGGAGTTTGAGCCTCTTTGACTCCACATTTTATGTCTTGATTCTTCTCCGCACTCGTTGGTAGTTCTGATAAACGATTCATTTTGCCTCGGTGCTTCCAGGAGGATTGTATCTAACTTCTCGCATTGCAGGGAAGCCACTGAGCTCGGGGAATGTGTTTTCTTTCTTTCTCTCCTTAAGGTAGGTTTAAAGGAGGGCCGACTGTGGAGAATAGGTTGATGGATCTGATACAGAAATCTCTTTGGTTTCTGACCCAGTATAATTATCAGGTTATAAGTGAAGCAGCGGTCCATTTGCTGTGGTTAATAATTAGTGCAACAATTTTTCGCAACTCTCCAGTCGTAAAATATATTACCTAACTTTTTGGCACCTACGTTATCTGCCAGCATGCCTTATAACTTTCCGGCGGCAACCTGTAACTCAGCCTTTGAAGTTCAAGTCCTCGTTGCTCTGCGTTTTTGGTGGATTTATCCCGACAATGTGGCGACCACAGGACGTGCTGCCTGTTGATGCTGTTTGTCAACTCGGGTTCGGGCGCAAAATGTGAGCGCACGGTCCAGTGACTGGTGAACACTGGGATCTTAACAGTAGTTCGGATACCAATGAAGATCAATAGAGCGCTGCCAGGACCTGCCCTTCTGGGAGAGGATACAACAGTCTAGTTCTAAGGCAAACAAATGAGGACATTTGTTGTCTTCTGTTGTCGCCTCATGAAGACCAGGCTGTTGGAAAGCAGCGCAGACTTGAAGCTCTGTCCTAACACAGCGTGCCTTCATGGTGCATTCGTGCCTGCAGTGCTCCGCCACCCATATTAATGACACTGGATACACGTACAGCTTGTTTTATGTTGGAAAACTGTAACCAAGCGGTTGGTCCATGTGGCCACTGATTGATTTGCGTTTTTGTAGCGTGTCGAGTGTGAATATTAACTCTGGTGCTGAATGGAAGTTTTAGGACAGTCATCCATGAGTTCTGATGGCAGTCGTCCAGCATTAAAAGTTTGGATTGTATCTGGTTCGCAGTAATCGCCGAAGCAGAAAGAAGAAGTGGATCGTGTCCACGCCAGTGTTTTTTCCGTCTTGTTTCTCCGCGGTGTTTGCCTGCTTTGAAGTCCACCATGTGCGGTCGGGCACCGCCGCTACAGCCGAGGCCATGACCGTCCCCCAGCAGCGCCTGGCCGGGCTGTGGCCGTGGCTGCTCATGGCGGCCCTGCAGGTGGTGCTGGGCCAGCCGGGCCTGGAGCCCGAGCGGCCGGCCCTCCGAGCGGTCATCAAGGTGACACTGCTGAAGCACGAGCCAACGGGAAAGCCCATCACCCTGGAGGGGGTGTTCGTGGGAGGAAGTGCCGGGTACGCCGAGGGAAAACTGATGCAGGTAAGGTGTGATTTTCAAAAAACATGTACACTGTGTGAAGACAGTAGAGCCCTACTGTCCCTACTGTCCCTACTGTCCCTACTGTCCCTACCCTTGCAGGCTTATTTATATATTACTTGCAAACAACCCAAAATAAGGAGTTTTCAGCGGACTGAGTCCCAGGGCTGCAGGTGAGCACCTGTTGTCAGTTCAGCTGAACTGTTGGAGATTTAAAACCTTGCTCGGAGACTTAAGTAAAGTCGATAAGTGGGGACATTTGGTCTCGAACTCGTGTCTTTCTACACAGCATCCTTTGGGTCTTGATAGACCCACAGTTCATTTGTTCTGGCTTGTTGCTCTAATAACTATATCGCTCCAAGGGACCCTCCCATTGACGATTTCATTGTAGAAGATGTATTACTGTTCTTCCGTCTGTGCAAACTCATTTTAATATCCCACAGCTTAGCTCAGAAATATTAAACTTTAATGTTCTCTTGTTTCCTACAGTGTTGACAAAGTTCAATGGCCTTATTCTTTGGGAGAATCAGCTCTCAGAACACTGTCCTCAGGTTCAGTGCATCATTGCTAAGCTAAACGATTCTTTCCAAAACTAAAGACCAGTTTACACAACATCCACTGTCTGAACAACCAAATGATGCTAACACCTGCACTTGTTGCTATACGCCATCAAAATACTGTAGTGGCTATGGGTTACAGTCCACTGTATCTTTCCAAGAGCTGCTCCCAGCAGCACATGTCCCACTCAGCACTCAGCATGTGATGACAGAATATCTAAATTCCTTTAACAATAGTGATGACATACAGGTATTATTGAGGTTAGTTTGTTTTGTAGCTATTTTTACTTATCCTAGAAAAACATCATTTAGTTGTGTTTGCCAACGTTTGGGGGTGTATCCTTTGTAAGCAGGCTGCTTTGTTTTGCAGAAACTATTTATGACATGTCCTGTTCTTCCAAAATTTTTAATGTCAAGGTGTGGTTGAAGACTGTTCATCAAAATAGCAAATCATGTTTAGACCCATACAAACCTAAAATTTAATTTTAAGAGGATTTTTTTTTAACCATTTATTAAACTGCAAATATGAAGTATGTGGTCTATTCAGTGTGCATATTTGGGATTCAGGAGTGGATTAAGGTTTCCGAGCTGTAACGCTTCAGCTGTGTCAATTTATTTACTGTTTCCAAAGAAACGGGCCAAGAGATAGGAGGTATTGTATGATCTTGTCTCTCCTCACTCACCAGGTGTGAGAGGTTTTGTGAATGGGGAGCCAGATACGGCAGTTTGTCATAATTGTTAAGGAATTACACGAGTTCTCCACGGAGAAAGCCCAGCATTAGGCAAGGTGAAAAGACACATCGCTATTTCGCTCTCCAGTTAAAGCCCATTTGACTTTAGTGTAACTGTGTGGGATGATGTTAGCAGCATGTAATGCATCCATAGCACAGTGCAGCTGAAATCAAATACACTTCCACCGTTCTGGGATTTCCACCTTTTTAAATTTTTTTCCCACAAAACCTGGCGCATTTTGTTGTACAGATCCCGAGGGCAAAATCTAAATCTGCTGTAGAGCGAGTGCATAAAAAGTCGCCAGGTCTCGGTAAAGAGCTTAAGCAATGTGCTGTAATGTATGAAGGTAAAGTGCATGTTAGCTTATAGCAGTGGTGATGCATCAAGACAATCAGCTAATATTTTTGTATCTACTTTAGTCAGAATAGCAACAGCCTAATCCTCCCCCTTCTTTTTGAAGCCTAAAAAAATCTGGAAAGTCAATTAAAGACTCATTCTCTTTTTTTCTAAGTCACTGTGGTTCTCTCCAGTGCTAGGAAGGTACAGTACAGTTTAGACAGTGTCTTTCTTCCCATAATGCAGAGAGGTGGTGTTGTGCTGCAGGATGCTCTTTGTTGCAGCTTAGACTTGTTCTAACAGGTTCTTATTGCCTGTGCAGGCTGCCTTGCTGTTCACGTTTTATGTCTCTTGTCTATTAGTGGATGAAAGTAAAGGAAGGCTGGGAGGGAGGTTGAGGTCCATAAATATATACGGGCCACTTTATTAGGTACACCTGTACAATCCATTGCCATCCAATACAGCAGCTCTGCCCCCAAATCTTCTTTTACTATGGTATCATTTCTCAGTTGTTACGTTTTTAAATTTGCCTCATTTTGGAGTTAAAGTGGGAAGGCAAACATCCAGCATCAGCAGCTAAACATAAGCTTGGCAGTACCAACAGTATTTACAACAGTACAGATGCACATTTTGTAGCCTTTTTTTTTTATATTAGATTTTGTAAACCTAAATGAGACCCAGTTTTGATGACATTGTGCTAATAGATGTAAGCAACAAACTCCTTGCTGTGCTCGCTACAGCAGAAGTTCCCAGTTTTTTTAGCAAGTTGAAGTCATGAGACTTTGCTTTGGCAGGTATCTCCCACTGATTTATTAAACTGTGATCTCCCTGGAAGCATGCCCTGTCCTCTGAATGAACACGTTCATTGGAACACTGGCTGGGGTCTGGCCAGCACTATTTGGACAAATACAAGTGCTGAGGAATTTCGACTCTCTCCAAAATGAATCTTGCATAGTGACCAGAAGAGAAATGCAAAAGATTACTTGAAAGGCTTGTCAGCTGTTCACCAGCCTCTGTTTAGAGATGGAGTTGGAGTTTATCTTCCAACAGGCATTTGACCTAATTAAAGGACAACACAAAGTGCTAACTGCTTTCACTTTAAATCCAGCTTGACTTTTCTTCCTTTCTCACGCTGTATTTTTCTGTGTTTGTACTTTGAAATGTTGAATTGACTTTTGAGAGCTTCCTTAAATACATTAGCTATAATTAAGGCAGCCTAGGCAATTGACTGAAGTCCATTTAATCCTGCACCACTTCACATTCCTTCGTCTCCCTTCTTAGGGTCCCACAAGGTACTGAATGCCTCTCCGTCTTTTCCTAAGCCATTGACTGTCCAAGGACACTATCTGCACGTTTCCCCCCAACTGGCCCTCAGCGCGGCCATTTGGGAACAAGGGATGGGAGGGCGGAGGGGGCGCTCAGGGAGAACATCAAAGTGAGTCCAGTTCTGAACGTGAGCTGGGATGATTAAAAACGAAGACTGTTTACACTGCACTTCCCATATGGGCCTTCTCCTCCCCCTCCCTCTAGATTTCCTGTCCATACTTCCTATCTCCCTGGATGAGATAACAGCCTGTCCAGGGCTCACTGCTTTATATTGATGTAGTTGCTGCTGTGCATAGTTGTGCATGTGATATAACCTAATAATATATATACAGTATATTAAATGTTTTTCTCATCCATGTGCAGGTGTGTGAAACTTTTTTGTTTAATACGTATTGTGTAAAAAGGGAGGTGAGAAAGGTGATAATTCGATATAACTTAAAAGTAACAAAAATCTATCTACCATGGGATTACTTTTGTTCATTGATTCCTAATCCCTGAAGTTTTTGGAGGATTGAAAATATGTGACAATGGGGATTTGGATGAATTACAGCATTGAAAGGAATATATAGTCAATGAGGACTTTTGTAATTTTTAGACATCGTCTACTTTTTTCTATGCCAAAGAATCCGGAACAAGTTCCAGATAATAACTCAACCCAGTCGTATTGTATGTTTCCTTACAGCTGAATAATCACGAGTGTAGCAGTAGACTGGAAGAAGCCTGCTTTGAATTTTGCTGCAAGCCTCAATTCACATTCACAGTGCTCGTGTTTGGCATGCAAAGTTCCTCTATGTTCACTAGTATGGACACCATATGAGACCTCAACATATGCAGCAGCAGAATCATATCCCCATCCATCCTATTTGGCCTATCTGTGACACTGGCACTTGCATGAAGGAGTGAATGAAATCACTGTAATCTCACAATTTCCCCCTGCTCTGCCACAGTGTCTGTTTTAAAAGAATGCTGACTTTTCTGTGACTAACTTCTGTTTGTGTAGAAAGGGACAATATTCAGAGTCAAGCATCAACTTCAAATCCAGCATATGATGTGGAAGCGGTGAAAACTGAGCGATGTTGATACAGAGATTATTCTCATTCCTCAATGCGGCCAGCTCATACAGATCTGGTGTCAAGATGTGTTTATTGTTGGTATTTCCATATAGTCATTTTGCCATTTTCTACTATCCGTCCTCTAGTGTTCCAAGACTACAAATCTGTTTTGCCCCTGGCTCCTTTCCTTGAACAGACCCCGCGTGTGTCCAAGCTATCAGACAAGCGGTGGACTAATGGTTTCTCCTGAGCAGGAATCTGACAAAGCCGCAGCCTGCAGCACAGGAAGCAGGGGCTAGTACTGTCCTGTCCACCCTTTTCCAGCAGAGATAACTGTTTAGGGCACTGGGAAGACAGGAGAGGCAGGTAGGGAAAACATGGCAAAACTCTTAATCCTGCCGGCCCCCTTCTTTTTAAGTCATTAGACCAGGTCTGGAATTCTTGAAAGTTATACAACACGTTCATGTCTACTTTTCATAGCTCTCCACATCCTAACGACCACGACTAATGCTTCGATCTCCTCCTCGTATGTTTGTGCAAAAAGTCACATACTTAATTCCAGATTGTTTGTAACACAGCCAAGAGGGGCATGCAAACACAGACACATGCACGCACTCACACACACACAAATGCAAACACATGCACGCAAACACTGCAGTATGGTAAAGGCATTACTCCTGGACTTATCCTTGAACTGGCCCACAGACAGAGTGAGCTGGAGAAAAGGAACATCAGAGCAATAAACAAACAGCATTACAAAATTTCACATTAAAGTGAGGACTTGTCTTCTTACACCACTGCTTATGCGTGTGTCCTTTCACTTTTACACACTTCATAGGTCTCAGATTGAAGGTGCATTTACATAAACACACATTTAAATGAAAAGTTAATGACATTGGCTTTGTGTCAATTTTGATTTTGAGGACTTTTACTGTCTGTTCCTCTGTGGAACCTCTGAGCACCCAAGAAGCAGCAAATGTACACAGCTCTTTGAGGTTGTGCTATTATGTAGCCGCACATCCATTATAATGGAGAGCAATGAGTCACTGCTGACTATAAAAGAGCACATGCACACACTTATATATGCAGTACATAAACATAACTACATCTTCCTTTGATGGCGCCACACCTGACATAGCGCTAGGTAGGGCCAGTTAAATGAAGTTATATAAATGTCCAGGGTTTAACAGTTGAGAGTACTTTGGCATTTTTATATTCCTACAGAGAGGTATCTTGTGCAACCTTTTTTGAATTTGTCCTGACAGTGCAGGTCAAGTGAAGCACCTGTCTCTTTCCAGTTGAAACCGATCCACTGGGACTACACAGGAAAGCCTGCTGATCCATACCGGGTTTGTGGAGGCCAAGGTATCCCTTCCTCGGGGATCAAGGCCACGTTTATAGAGATTTACAGAAAACCATGTTGGGTTTAGATGACAATTGCACCATATGGAAGGCGAATTCAGATGCTACTGGTTGTGAATTTGGTGGACTAAAAAGTACAATAACGCTGGAGCTCCTAGCCTTCATGTTTTACCATGTGCTTAAAACCTTAAATGTGAATGATTTAATGTCAAACAGCCAATCTAAGATCAACAGCTTGTCCCTTCAGGGGTCTCCAAAGAGGAACATGTTCCGCACATTCGTTTCGCATGAGTTTTTGTTTTTCACACCAGATGGCCTTCCTGTCGCAACCCTCCCATTTTATTTGGGCTCGCGACCAGCACCAAGGTGGCCACACCTGGTGAGGTGGGATTCAAACCCGCATCCTTCTGCATCCCAACCCAATGCTCTACCACTGAGCCCCAATAATGGCAAACAGCCAATCAACATAATAAAGCAGGATAGCAATATTTCCAGTCCAGTGACCAGTGATGGAGCCAGACCATTTTCATAGGCCGGGCAGACAGAGCCAGTACTTAAGCCCACCCTTATGCGTACTAGCTAATTAATCATCATTATTGGTCTTTTAATACTACGATTCTGTGTGGGGCGGTCAGACTTTATAAAGGGGTCACTCATGGTCCCCCTAGCCGCCCATAAAACTGCTACTGAAGGCCGCTAGCGTTGCTAGACATGTTGTGTTGATGTGTAAACCAGACTTTTTATTGAAGTTTTTCTTGAAAATGTCCATCTCATTGACCACAGGATAAGACCAGCAGCTTTCTTTTGCTTTGAGAGAGGGTATAACCTTTGTTCAACAGAGCATCTGGGTTGTTGCTCCCCTGTGTATTCTTTTTTTTCAGTCTTTTCAAAGCATCAAAATGCTTTTTCTGCATTTAGCTTCCATGCACAGTTTGTAATGTGGTGTTAAATTGAACTCCCAACTGTTTGCACTCATGTGGGACCTCATTTTGGCTTGCTTTCCAGCCAACAGACACCTTATATTCTGTTTATTTCAGCCAAATGGCTTCACAGATAGTGCAAGTGTTGACTTTATCGTGCAGTCACTACTAACTCCTGCCCCGCCTGTAGTGGTGAGAGCAGCCTTTTTTTGCTCCCTCTAACATCAAAGGCTCACACTGCAGTTTCTCATTCCTCTGCTTGTCTGGCTTCTCTTTCTCCCAGCTGCGCAGCTTGAAATTCTTCCTCCTCACCTCCTCTCCTACAGCCCTCTCTTGCTTCTTGACAGCTCTTTAAAATTGTTTTAATTTATTGTATGTGCTTTAGCTTCAAGGACAAAGATGACAACATGTACTCAGAAATTCAGGAAGCGCTTAGTTTGCCGAGGGTATGGAGGAAAAGAGTCATCACCATACCACAGATAAATGCTCTCTGACAAATGCCCTCCCTCTCTCTGGCTCCCTGTGGCTTCTTCAGTCACTCTCTCAGACATGTTTTTTGTAAGGCTTTTGTGTTTGCCGCTTTGGCAAATCTAACAATACCACCTCCAAGCAATGTAATTTTAAAAGTTATAATTGGCCATAAGTTGTTTGGGTCTCGTATGACAAGTTGAAAACTGGTCGTAATGCATGTTTATGACTGTTGCATTTGCGTCAGAGCTGCGGAGTGATACTGTTAAAAAGTGCATTTCTTGTCTTTTGAGTGGAAACAAATTCTCTGCTTTTCTGCTTGAATGCTTAGCTCAACGATTCCCAAGGAGAAGAGCTTTCACCTGTGTGGCGGTCTGATTCTATATGTATGTGTGCACAAGCATGAGTGAGCCTTTGTGAGTGTGTCCACACTGCGTTTATGTGTGTGTGCACAGGAGGCGGAGCTCCCATACTGAGATCATTTACCAAACTCTATTAAGCGGGATCAAAGTGACTTAGATCTTTCAGTGCTGCATGACTACAAAAGCCATATTGTAACCCCAGATCCAGGGAGATAACGCTGCTGACAAAAAAATGCTTTATGGCTCCAAAAGTCACATGGTCACTTCCAAACAACAGACAGCATGTCACTTTTTGACCTTTCCTTTGCCTCTCAGAAAAGCTTCAGTGTTAGTTACAATAATGGCCCTCATATATTTCGCTGCCTCATGCAGAATTTGATATATTGAATTAGAAAAGCTTAAGACCGATGAAAAATGTTACTGAATTCAGTGTCTGGCAAGATGTCTTATTCTGTCTTAGAGCCAAAAACAAGACATGCGGTTGGAGACACAATATTGGCTGCGGTATCAATATATGGCCTGGCATTATTGTAATACACAATGTCTCATTCAGGGAAACCATGTGCCATTCATCCTATGGTTATGTTAGTGTTAGTGTGCGACTCTCATCACAGTTTTAAAAACAGCAATATTCCCAATAGAGGTCTGTGTATGAAGTTTCCTATATTTTTATAGTGGAATCTGTCCACTGCCATAATGGATGTGTCTGTCACAACATAAAATATTGGCTCTATTATTTACATTGTGTATTAAGCTGTGTAATGTCTAATAATCAATGAAAGATTCAAAACAATTGTACTAAAAAAAGCCGCCACTTGTTAAGACACTACTAGGATTATAAGACAGAACATGTCCGTGTTTTCGTATGTAAAGTATTGTAGGTCAGATGAAATGGGTTCATATTAAAACGCTTAAGATTTCCACCCTGGTTAATTTATCGGAAACCAAATAATCGTTACTAACAAGTTATGGGTTGTAGTAAAACACTGCAGTTTAATACCACCGGTCCCAGAATTCTGTGTGAGGCAAGCAAGAAAACACTTTTTGAGCAGCTGATTTTTAAAAAAATCAAACTCTAGAGCAGCATGTCTGTCTGTTTGTTTATGAAAAATATGCTAAATTGGCTTTCGTGGCAAATACACTGTATTTCCTGTGACTTTACAATAAAAGCCACCCCTTGTTTTTCAATTAAATTTAAGGTAATTTGGCAGTAGCGTTAGGACACTGAACAGAAAACAGTGAGGCTATTACAAGTAAAATAACATTAAAAACAGTAATACATCAGTGCATGCATCTTGCATAGTCTTGGAGCAGAAGGGGACAGTGTGAATGGAATGGTGGACATACTTTGGAAAGACTGATGACTGTGTCTGCATCCCTTCTTAGTTGTTTAGCTGGTAAAGTTACTTATAAAAAACACACATAATCATCACAAACACTTCATTGGAAATTGATAATTGGACCTCACTTAACAGAAACACTCAAAGAACATGTAGCATTAGATTTTTGTTGGACAGGTTGAACATTCTGTGATTTTGCCTTTCATAGCTGTTCCTTTGCCTGAGTAAGCAGGAATGATTACTCTGTGTGAACATGACTGATCATCATACATCCAGTCACATGCCTGCCAGCATGATAGATGTCTGCTCTCTCAGTTGGAGAAAATTAAATGTGCATGCTCATCAATTAGACAAAAGGTTAGTATATCTCACAGAGAAATGCATTTAACTCATGTGTCTCTTTCCACCTGCAGGGACAGTTTTCTTCCTTCTAATCAGGGAGGATTCGTTCACAATGTACAGTCAGGATTGCAGAGAGTCCAGTATGTCTTGTTCAGAAAACTTGAACCAGTGTCACATGGCCTCAGGCACTACTATACATGGACATGTATGTTTGTTCTCACAAAAATATTTCACACTGTTATCCTTTCCTCCACCATCAGTACGAGATCTTACTCTACCCAGACTTGTTAATTTGTTATCCAAATCCAAAACATCCAAATCCACCTCTCTAAAAAGGTCTTATCAGAGGGGAGTTGCTTAGGCACCTTTTGTGCAGGAACAATAGAGATATTTACAGGTCCTTTTTAGTAAACTGAGGCCCAGTGGACCCAAATTGATTTTGTTATGCTAATTTGTTCCATAATAAAAGAGCATAAATTAATCTTTAAAGCTTTTAAACAAATAACTTTATATGTTTTATTATTAAGTCTTACTATTGCTGCTTTGGAGTGTGCCTGGTTGTTTGATCGCATGTATGATGATGCAGTGATGTTTGTTTGTCTCTCTCTCTTAGTGTCCACCTGGCGTGACAGCATTTGGGAATAGGCTAAATTATCATTAGGGCCATTTGGATGAGATCTGGCTGAATAAGTCCCTAAAAAAGATGACCGAAAGCCCACCCAAGTCTTCATGAAAGTAGATAAACTACTGTGGGGCCCTGACCTTGTTGCACTCTTTAATTACAACTAAACCCAAACTCAACTGTTCTTGGTTTGCTTAGGGGAGGACTGCATACAGAATGTGGAAGACCCTATGCAATTGGCCATGACCTTTGGACAGGCTGCTCCTAATTGGAAGCGGTCCCTTACAGTGCCCCTCTCTCTCTTGTCCAAAGTAAATACCTTGGCACCCTGCAGGAATGCTGATGGACTGCTGTTTTGGGTGCTGTGAGAGAGGTTTGGATAGTCAGTGACTCCCCTCACATTTAACCCTCTGGAGCCAGCACTAATAACAGTGAGCAATGGAAACACAAATAGTCTCATTGTTGAATTCACTCTAGGTATGTCTTACGATCTTGGCACATTCGTGCCAGCATACTGTGTTGGTTTTCCACTCAGAATGCTTTCACATTATTCCTTTGATGTGGCCTTGACTGCAGACTGGGAATTTGTAAGAAGGTGACAAATGTAGGTGTAGATCAACTATATCTGCGTTACATAACCTGTGTGTTTACATTTACTCCAGCATTAGGCTTCTTGCAGCCTCTAAGTTAAAAAAACAGATCCTTGCTGTTTCAATGTCAGCTGCCCTTGGTTTGCAGCGGTTGACTGGAATCAGGTGGGCAGATCAAAAGGCAGTCTGTATTTGCGAGAACAGGGCCATGATGTCGCATCAGGGCCGTTCACCTGATAAACTCCTGTGTGGGAGGTACTCCAAACCAGCTAAAAAGGAGTAGTTGACAGCTAACAACATGTTTCTAGGGCAATATGGCGTCATAAATGGCGTCTGTTGGTGACTCGTGCTGCCAAGCCTCTTTCCCTCAGAGGCTGCTATTTAAACCCCCAGATTGCTATGGGGGGAGTGCTGTGGGACTTGGTGTTGCTCTTTCTTTTAGGTCCTAGGTTAGGGTTAGCACAGCATTACACCAGAGCAGCCCTGAAAGCCAGCTCTAAAGACAAAAGCAGAGCTGTGTGCGGTTTGGTGTTTGGTCTGCTCATGCTGAGATTAGAGCAGCAGGTTGGCAGACGATTGGGTAATGACATGTCTCCTGCTCTCAAGTCCTTGGCCTGTCTGGGATTCTGCAAGGCTACTTGAAAGCAAGGCACACACCTACACACACACATAAACATGCTTAGCACTTCTTCCTCCACCAGCTTAATTTGTACCGGGAAGAGTCACTAAGACAAGCTAACGTTGTGGCAAGAGGAACAACATTACATTTATAATCTCTGCCAAATGAGATGTGACATGGTCGGCCGCTAAGATGACACATAATGTTTCACTTATGTTATTGAGCAGAAACCTTTTTTTCCAGAGCATTCAGATTATGAAAATGTAAGCATATGAAAATACAGCAGCAGAACATAGGGGGATAAATATTAGTAGCCAGACTATAAATTGTAACATACTACATATTCAAGAACAATAAGACTCAGGACTCATAAGATGCAGGAATGAAATCATGTGAAGCATTGTCCATGACTCCTTAATTTAAACAATTGCAATAAATTATCTGAGATGTCCTGTTAATCCTTTAGTGTATCTTCCCATTTTCCACATTTGTTTTACACGTTAGTAGTTTTTTAGAGGTCGTGTTCCAAATCTGTTCCAAGTACACCCAAACAATGTCAATACCTCTGTATCAAAATTATTTTTCTGAATTCCAAAAATGCAATACGCATGCCATGACACTGGAAGTTGACAGGTTTTCGAAGCAGTCAGTCAAGGTTGTTAAATGTTGTGGTCCTGTTAGAGGACT
The DNA here is from genome assembly GCF_033026475.1 of Channa argus. Classification (NCBI taxonomy): domain Eukaryota; kingdom Metazoa; phylum Chordata; class Actinopteri; order Anabantiformes; family Channidae; genus Channa; species Channa argus. The sequence goes on along the minus strand of NC_090220.1, from coordinate 5,220,685 downwards.
GTTTACATTCCACAGTATTTTCTGAGGAAGGTCCAACGAAACATTTTGTCCTATATGAGTATATACAAGAGTATGTTTATGAAGCTCAAGCACAAACCTAAAACCTGTAGCTGAGCCAAGTGTCCCAGTCACAATGCCAGATCTGTGAAAGAGGCAGAGAGAGAGAGAGAGAGAGAGAGAGGCAAGTAGCATGGCGGGTGGGGGGAAAGTTGTGTGTCTACTGCCTTTCTCTGACCTACCTCCATACCGCTAACTTCCACTGTTTGCCCACTCTGTTAACTATTACCGAAAGGCTGTGTACCTTGGCTGCAGCCCAACACTCTTACACATACTGTGGCCCATTATCAAAGGAGACCTGCACTACAAGCCCTGGAGTCCTTCCAATAAGGCCACAGCCACAGTTTGTGCTTCAAGACTGATCTCAGAACTGCAGCACTATCTGAGCACTCCCTCCTGTTTTGTCTCCTCTCTCTCTCTCTCTCTCTCTCTCTCTCTCTTTCTTTGTCACCATCTCTCACTCTCTCTACCTCCTCCCATTCGTTCCTTTTCTCCTAATCCCCTTGCTTGAACATGCACATGTTGGTTAAACTGTCCTTGGCAAGTACCTCACCCACTCAGACTTCTTTTTATATAATCCCTTTCATGTTTGCATTCAATTTATTTGGTGTGGCTGCAGTAGAAAAACATGCTAAGAGTTGAAACACAAGTGTTTTACCTCAACTGTTTTTTTTTCACGTATTACTGTTAGGATTGAAATGAACAGCTTCAGTCCTGTATAATTAAAAGTAGCTGTGAATTTTTTTTGTAATTATACTGTCACTTTTATGGGTTGCCTTTGTGTATTTGACATTTTTAATACGTTTAAGAGTAATTTCAGTCTTAATTTACCTTCAGCTTATTATTGTTGTTAATAACTACTCCATAAAAGGAAAAGGAAAATAAATAGATCCTCCCATTGAAGTAAGAAAGTATATTTACTCACGTACTGCACTAAAGTACACTTTTGAGCTCACTAGAGCACTTATAAATATCAGTTGTAAACTTTTATCTGCTCATTATACTTTTCAAATTTAGATTTTTCTATAGAGAAAATAGAAAAAAAATTGTACATGCTCCTGACTTGTTAGCAGTTCAACCAATACCTTTGCATTTTCCTGAAAATCCCTCTGCACTTTTTACACGAGTGATTTTGGAATGCAGAAGTTTTAGTTGTGACTGTGATTTGTGCACTCTAAATACCAATACTTTTACATACTTTCACTTAAATAAAACACTTAAACTGGAACCTTCTATTGCTGTCCAACCCTTGTCACAACTCATGTTATCTCATTCTTTCTGAGATTATGATTCTATGTTATTGCTGTTTTGTGATATCACATAATATCTTATGATGATCATGACTTTATTGTCTTGTTAGCTTGTGATGACATTAGTCATGGCTTGCCAAGATCTGGTTTCATTAGCCGACTGATTTTTACACGTAGAAGAAGACACAGATGAGAGCGTGCACCGCTGATCAGCCAATCAGATTTTGCGTCAATTGTCAGGCTCTATTCGATCATACTAAGAGTTCATAATGTCGCCTATTTATTATGCCGGCTGTTGTCTGATACTCATACTGTATTTGGCTGTCATTGCATAAATTGTAGTGCACTGATGTTTCACACAAACCTGTGTATTAGTTAGATCTGAAAGCTCACCTAGTTACTTGGAGCTGAGAGCATCCAGGTGAGTGCAGTGAATGTGTGTGTGTATTATACTGTATTATGTTCCTTATTTGATCAGGTGGCAGCCTCGTCATGCTTGAACCAGGTGCTCAGCCATATTAGCCTGAATCTGTCTGTACAAATGGCACGCTTGATGGCATGTAAACATATCATACTTTGAAGTGTGTAATGTTCTGTGTGTATTAAACTTGGAATCTGATTCTTTATAACTGATATGTAAACACAGTGTGCTTTGAAGTGAGTGTGTGGCACAGACGGTATCTGAAAGTGTGATGTCAGATATCTTCGGGCCATCCAGCGAAAACTGTTGTGAATGGGGCAACATAATCCCAAAGTCACTTCCCTCCCCTGCCAGGAAGTCCTGGCCTTTTTTGTTGTTGTTTGTTTCATTTTTACTGTGAGCGTCTCATCTGAGCCTTATCTCTGCAGCTTGTAATTAACTGTGAGGTGTTTACCACCTGCCCTGAGGGAGAATGATCAGGCACACAAGAGCAGCACCTAGTGTGTTGTTTTATTCCTTGAGCTGAATATGGTTTGTGAAGTATAGATTGTAACACTAATAAATCTATATGTAGTAATTTGGAGGAGTCGCCTATGTAATTATTATGATTTTAATAATTCCTTTTTTTCCTGTATGGTCAAACACAAGGTTATGGTAATTCATATAAACACAACATATCTATTTAATCATTAACCACGTTCATAAAGCCAGGGTTTTCTGATGATAGAGCTACGAAAGTCACAGTGTCACTAAAACTCATTTCAGGGGTGGAAGGCTCCGGATGCTTTGCTCTGGTAAAGTGGCAATGTGACAGTCCATACAGAACGTTTTATGATTTTCCAGTGTAGGTGTGAGCTAGTTTAGTCTGGATTCAAGTGGTGGTCTGACAAATCTGAGAAACCATCCATAGAGCCACATCATTAGTATTGCTGAACTCTGTATTTGACTCTAATATGTATGTGAATGTGTATAAACATGTCGACTTGCTGTATCATAGTGTATCTATTGTGTGAAAGTTACAAAACAGGTACAGATTTTACAGGCGTTGACTACAATTAAATTGCATATTTTATGTTATGTGCCCATGGGCAGTAATCCTGTTTAATTTAAGGCTGGTCTTTATTGTTTGTTATATAACTGTTGCTATACAGCACTCTGCACGAGGGTTTTGCTGGAGGGCTGGTAAGTGGAGAGCCAGCTTTGGCTTTCAAAAGGCTGGCATCTTTTACCAGGTGTCTGGTTGGTGCCCACGGGACAAGCAGTGGCAGCACTTTACAGCTGGGTATTGCTACACTCTTTACAATGCATCATGCACAATGATGCACAGGCCACAATATGGTTAAATTACACCTCGGCAGTCAAAATGTCGGCAATTGCCAGTACATAATTATGTGTAAAATATACAGTTACTCATCATCTACAGAACACAGAGCTACTGCTTTAAACAGTCTAATTACACACAACTTGAAAATTGGTGACTAGTGAGATCTTAAGCACACCTCCCATACACTTACGCAGACACACTCACACATAATATGTCATGCAGTGCCCCAGTGTTTCCAGTCTACATAGAGAGCAGGGAGGAGAGGAGGCAGCACCTTTCAGAGGGTTTCTCCTCCACGCCTACAACACCTTTGTTTTCTCGCATAATGATTTCCTTTTGGGTCACCTCCACAGACTTTCAGGGTAGTGAAAGTGGATCCATCCTAGGCCTCTCCATTACATAGCCCATCAGATAGGGAGCCCTAGATAAGTCCCCTCTGTATAATAAATGTATCATATTTGATCTTCGCAGATGGGAGCAATCTCACAGCACCATAGCCAGGGTGCCTCTCCTGGGAAAGCTTGCACAAACACCTGCTCTTCAGGAGGAAAAATGCATGTTCCTGTGGCTTTTCACATACACTGTGTCAGACAGGACCATTTCACAAAACAATAAAACAAACTCATGTTGCTGTTTCCTGTGACTCTACTGTTGGTGTATGGGAAGGTGAAAGGTTAACATATCTTTGCTTATTCAGCTCAACCAGCCTTTCAAGTCGTTTTATGGTGCGAATCATAAATGAGTTAATTCCCAACCCAGAGCCCTCTCTTCATGCCTCACCTCCCCACAGTGTACAAGAGAGTGTGTCACTCCTTTGAAGGTTCAAAGTTCAGACACAGGGCCCAGCAATCACTAACACGGTAAAGTGACACCACTTTAATGGAAGGAAATGTGCCGGGAAATCAAAAGGGAATACAAGAAGGGTTGGCTCCAGAATAGACATGGGATCATAAATACAGTGGAAAGTAAATAGTGGAGGCAGAATGTCAGGCTGCCTTGTTAGCAGGTATAATATTGCATGGCTGTGGTTTGAATGGGAGGCACTGGAGACATGGGAGGCAACCCTAGCTGTGAGTTATGTTACCCTAGCTGTGTGGGTATGCAATACTTGTTCCCCTCTTTGCATTCACCAACAGTCAAAACTGTGGCGTGTCAATCACTTTTCCCTGGCGATTATTGGCCACCCAGGGCAGGGGTGTGTTCCCCTGAGTTCTGCCTACTGTATTGCCTCAGTTAAGTCTTGGCCACTTTGTGCCCCAGTGGTGGAAACACAATCGACCTGCTGTTGTGCTTTAGCTGTTTCCCATAACAGCATACATTTGCATACAAATGCAGTGCACCTTGTAAAAAAAAACAAAAAAAAAACGAATGCTGTAAAGAAATACAGTTTCAGCAGTGGCTCTCTGAAGGGAAGTGACTGTGCAGCACGCTGTTGAATTTACAGTATGTACTTTGCATATAAAATCACTTGCATTAACTTACATTGTTGTGAATATCCCGGCCCTTTGTTCACTGTACTCAAGATATGTCTTGGAAACTTTGCATTGTTCGACATTTTACTTTTATTCACATGGCTTATCTTGTATAAATATATGAAAGGTTCTTTATATCGGTCAGCAAACCGCAATCAGAGTTTGTTTTTCCAGCAATGGAAATAGTCAACTACAGTATTCCTCATTTTAAAAAAGATGGATTCCATCAATCGAAAAAAGCCGCAGTTTATCTTAAGTTGCATTAACATAGAGAACCCTGTTATAAATCTGGGTTTTACAGAAGCTTTAGTTCACATGTACATGCCATAATCTAGTTACCTGCGGGGCTGACCCCAGGCGTGTGTTGTTGTTGCCACTGTTTGTATCAAACAGCAATGGAAACAGGCATTTCCCTGTTTTATCTCCCTGTGTTTCCTCCACTATAGAGAGTCAGTCATTGTAACCTGCACGCTTTACTCTGTCATCGTCTACTCGCTTCTATAGCCCCTTATATTTTTAGATCTCTTATCTGATATTGTCATGGCAATGCAGAATAAACAAGCTGTTTTGATAGCAGCGGGTTTCTCAGTTGGAACCTGTCTCTGAGTCCTTTGATCAGAGAAGCCTTTTATTCTGCCAAGAAGCTTGAGAAGCTAGGAGGAGTAGCTGAAACTACAGTGAGGCAGCCAGAAGAGCAGTTGCATGTCTGAATGTTAGGAAACTGACAGTGGTTACAGTTTTCACGTGGACGTGTGCATAATAATGCCTTATTCAGACTATGCAAAAACAGATAATAGCCTGACCCGACAGAAAAAATAACACATTAGGTGTCACAAGTGACCATTAGCTAAGCCCGATTGCCCTAAGTAATGTTGCTACTTTCCACTGAAGCAAAGCGTTTGATGCTACAAGACTAAGGCTAAAACAAATCCTTATTCTCCATGTCTTAGACATAAATAAGGAACATCAGTAATCCCAACATTAGGATACATATTAAAGTAGTATTATACATTAAAATGGGATTAAATTAAAACTTTGAATGGTTTGCATGTGTCATACAGTGAAAATGTATAACTTAAAAACTTCACAAATTTAGCATGAAAAAAAGACTAAATCGAACTTCACCCCCAAGTGACAATAAATGGAACAGTCGCACAAGGCTATTTTTAGGCATAGATGATGCAGACAGTTTCCTAGAGTGCCACCGGCTGGAGGGAAGAGATCATTTTCGTAAACCCCCCATAGTAACCTAGATAAGATTAGAATCATTCAGGAATATATTACATCTGAAGATCTGAAGTCACATTTAAATGTTCTTTAAATCAAACAATATTGTAGTGGAAAGATCAGTCAAAACTGAAACTTGGATTAGATAGACAATCTTGTCACTGACTGACACAAGAAAACTGTGGGTGTTTATTTGTCTATCCTGGGGGGGAAAAGGCGTTCAAAATTCACGTGTGACAAATTAAAGGTGTTTGTGACTTAATGTGTGTGTGAAATTTTGCATGAGAGCAGGGCCTGGGGAGGTCCCTGCTCCCTGGCCCTCTGTGTGGGTGAGCAGTGATGCATGCTAGGCAAAGGGAGTGTGGGAACCAACTGACCGCTGTGTAAAGGATGGGGGGTTGGGGTAAAAGATAAGGTAAATCTTTTGGAGCCAAACTGTCCACATGTTTACGTCTTCATGGGGTGTCCTAGTTCTTTGCTGGTGGCAGACATCAGGAGGCCGTTATGGATGGGGACACAGCACCATCTTGCTGGAGCATGGATGAGTTATGCTTGTTGCTAAAAATAACACGATGCAATCATTCCGCAGGGTGTCAAAGTATGTACTCCACTTGATACCGAATCCAACAACATGTAGCACATGAATGGACTGAAGGGCTGGTGTGTGTGTGTGTGTGTGTGTGTGTGTGTGTGTGTGTGTGTGTGTGTGTGTGTGTGTGTGTGTGTGTGTGTGTTAGTCTGTGTGTGTGTGTTGACCTCTGGATTTTTTTGTGGGATGGCATAATGAGATGCTTGTACCACAAGGTTGGAGTTTCCCCAAGGTTTAAATGTCCTCAAAGAAATGTTTATTTCAGTAATTGTGTCAAACACTGAAAGCAAAAATTAAAACATGTCTTTAAATTTAAACTTTGTTTTACAGACAGCTGGGCATCATTTTACATTTGTAGTGCTTCCAGTGCAGTTTTCCAGTCCATCTGGAGAACATTCTTTATCACTTAGGTTGTTAATACCACATGTAATGCTGTCTCTTAGTATTCACACACACACACGCATAGTCATACTCGTACACACCTCACCCTCATGATAATAGCCAGACTAATTCATGACTTTAGTCCACAATTGCAGGCCTTTATTATGGGTTGGGCAGTACTATGTTGACATAACATTACAGATTAGGGTCTTGGTTCTGTGATTTGTAGCTTGTAACAAATAACCATTAGCCTTTGCTTTCCTCTAGAAATAGCCTGCACTGTCATTGTGGTAATGGCTTTACTCCTCATGGTACCTCTGTTGTCTAAGGGCAAAACAAAAGCCCATCATTCTTCTAGGCTGATTTATTCCTAAGCATATATTTATATTTTTTCTGGGCACAGTTGGCTCCTGCTGGAACAATGTCAGCGCCCCCCTACCACCACCGTCTCAGTGTTCGGAGTGTAATCTTAACTGCCAGCACTCGAAGCCTGTCAATGAAGGGGCAGCTGTTCCCCATCCTCTGCCGGCCTGCTCAGGCCTCTGTTAGATACTTGCATCTATGTCCCCCCCCACCACCCAAACACACACTCTCACAAACACACACACAGATGCCCCAAGCTTGTGTGAAAGCATGAAATGCCGTTAGCAGGCGTCAGGTTACGTGGGCACAGCACCAAGCTATGTCCCTACTGCTAACGAAGGATGTGCTACATGCTAACTGCTCTAGCAGCATGGCACTGTAGCTCTGCACTTTCTTTTTCACAAACACACACACACACACACATTTCTCGTTGGTTGTCGGAGCACAATTCTGTAAAACTTAACCATAGGACAGAAATAGAACGCAGCAGTCTTTAATGTTAGAGTCTCTTCGAGAAAAGGCAGGCTGTTGGTGGGATCCCTTGGAATAAATGAAGGCTTATGTGGCCAGCTCATGTGTTACCGTAAGAGCAGAGACTGTTTTGAAGCTGTAGCTAATCAAACACACTTTAAACAGCAACAACAGCCTGTACAGAAAGTGATATTGATTTATTTACTGCACACATATATCTATGAAATCTATTTACAGCTGATTTTAACTCTCATTTTTAGTCACTGAAAGCTTCAACTACAATATCACAAGTATTTTCCATTTGTTTTTGTTTTTAGCTTGCTAGCGCGTTGCCTAATGGTTACAAAGCTGAACTTAATACTAAGTGCTAAGAGATTTTTGTGTTTATGCTAATTATCATTTATTATAGTGGGCCTGGTGGCTCAGTGGTAGAGCATTGGGTTGAGATGCAGAAGGCAGTGGGTTTGAATCCCACCCCACCCACCCTTGCAAATTGTCAAATGCTAGCACACTAACATACTGAACAAACAGAGTGAATATGGTAAATAATAAATAAATAAATAACACCCCGCACTCAAAAGCTGCTTGCGTGATGTTACACTGTTTATGTAACTTGAAAACAGATTAGAAAATTACAGCATACTTATTATCTAGGCCCTAGATAATAAGTATGCTGTAATTTGTTTGTAGTTTTTTTTGTGTGTAATTTGAATATAAAGTGATGAATGGAAATAGTGAATTTTGTTTGTTGTGTTTAGATACTTTGAGAAAACTTTGAGCTTTCAGTTTTTCCTCAAAAATACAGCAGCAGTATTATTATTTTGTATAATTATAAACCCAGGTTTCATACTAACTAAATGCCCTACAATACAAACGTTCTCTAAGCTAAAGTTTTGGACGTAAGAACGAGAATTTTCTCTCTGATAAAATGATTACATGCATTTGTTTGTCCACAGGGTGTTCGGATGTGCATCCTCCTGTTCGGGTTCGCCGTCACTTCTGCTTCATTGTATATATTTGATTGAACATTAAGCATGGCAACAACATTTAAGTCAAGTTACTTTTTAAGTAGGCCCCCACACTGGTGGCGCAGACAGAAACGCTGGTGTTTTAGAAGGAGTGGAGAGATTGTTTCATTTCCGCACGTGGGAGGCATGCTCCGCATAGCTCGAGGATACAAAACCAGATATCTTTTGCATCTGATATAAGCTCATATCAGCTCTCAAGTCCTGTCCATCACAGGATGTGCTACTGACTTCTCCTGTTGCAAAACTGCTGTTCTATTTGAATTACTTCTGTCCAAGACTAGTACTCCCTGAGTGAACATTGTTAGATGTCTGCAGTTTTGATATGTGTTTCCTTGCTCCAAGTCTCTCCCAGAGTCTCTTTTTCAGAGCCGGGCTAGCTTTAATGAGTGGACTCCATTGTTAGTTGGAGTGGCCGCCTGCTTGCAGCTGTAGATGAAACTATCTGGTGTATTTGGCATGGTGCCCATCTTTGGCCTCAGTTTCTAACAGAAGGAGGAGGAGGAGGAAACAGGCCAACACATTGGATGTACTTGATGTGGACTGATGGACAGTAGACAGCTTGCCTTGTCTCCTGGAAAACAAAAGTACTCCTCTAATCTACTTAGATGGGAATTCATAGAAACCAAATGCTGGTGGAGAAAGACAAGGAGTTCCAGTAGATGACAGATTGGACTGGAAGTGAAAGTAACCCTTTGTTGTTGTTTTTTTTAGAATGCATTTAATATCAGTGGCTCTATCATATTCTATCTGTGATGTTTTGCCTGTTTCTCTGGCCCAGACAATCGGCTCTAAAAGTTTTATGCTGGAGTATATGACAGCATCAAACTGCAGTGTAAACTCTAGTTCAGCCTCTGGGCTCCACTGCTATTATCATGGCCCAGCAGATGCTGCTGACAGTCAAAACACCAAGATCTTTTATCATTTCATGTCCCTGATGCATTACGTCTCTAGGTCCATTGGGGTTAGTTTGTCATGGGCTTTGCTAGTATTTTTGGAACTTTTCACATAAATCATCTCTGACATCCTCTGAGGGTCCAATAGTCTTTGGCTTTTTGAGGTAAAATCTGAGGGTTTGCCAGATTAACTCCCCTATCTGATATTATGTAATGTGTGAAGTCATCCTCAAAATATTTTCTTGAGCTCTGTCGAGTTTTCTAAACATCACTGACAGTGTTGGAGGAGTCACTTGACAGAAGTAATATATTATATGTTACTTATTGTTACGTAAAACTAATATGCTATGTATTACTTATTATCCTTCATTCACAGCGGAAGTAATACATTACATATTCTTTATTTTTATTAAAGTATTAAGTTAAGATACAATATTACTTTCCAAGTTACTACTTTTTAGTTACTTTTGCATTATTTTCACAAGCATCCCCATAATCTGACATTTGGTCTGATGTAAAGTGATGTTATAAAGGCCCAGTAATCAAAGTACTTGCCAATCATCAGCTACACATCTCTACAACATTTCAACTGCTTTTTCATCTTTGGTTGACCACATAATGTTAAGTCCAGTGCTCTCACACAGACCCCATGTGTCCTACTCACAGTCTGATGTTAACCCTGCTTCATTTTAGCAGCTAATAACTCACCTCCGTTTGTCTCTGCCTCAGCTGAATCAACTTATACTAATAATTCCTCATTAAACTGGGTGTTTCCTCAAAATAGGATGGTACATCCATTCTGCATCTGATAAAATCAAATGCAAATACAGTAATTAGTAGTAGTAAACATGATTTATTCTTGCTCATTGTCTTATTATTACATGTATAACAGTTTATATTTACTAGATTTGAACAGATGCCAAGTGGCTGTACATATATATATATGATGGAGACTCAATTCCAGCTTTTGTTGTACAGAGACATATTTCTGCATTTTGTCTTGCATTTGTGAATGTAACACACGGGTGGACCACAAACATTTGAGGACATTGACTTATCCAGAAAACAGAAATTCTCTTTAGTTATATGTAAAAAAAAAAAAAAAAAAAAATCACAATATGGTCTCAAACATAGTAAGTTGCTGCTGGCATTTATGGCAGTCACTGACCAAAATTCAATCTAATATGTGATCTTGTAGGCCTCTTGTTGTTAAAATGCTCAATTTCTTTCTATAACTAAATTGCCTACATGTGGAGTAAAAGACTAATTGAAGAGAATCCTGCTGAACACACTCCAGTGTGTGTAGGTGTGTGTTATAAGAGTCTAGAAAATGTTAGAGAGATTTACATTTGTTCCAAAACAGCTCAAGGAATGGTTGTTTTTAACACCTGGTGAAGTTTGGTCATTTATCACCATTATTGTCGTTAAGTCGAAGCAGATTTGAATCTGTGACCTGTCTTTTGTGTGTTCAGAATATATGTGTGCAGTTTGTAGAAATACAGAGTCGAAAGAAAGGCTCAGGATAAAAGAGCACAGATTACATATTCTTCTGGCCCATTTAGAGGAAGCAAAGCCTACAGAGATTCCTGTCGAAGCTCACTGACAAATGTAAGATTACCCACAGGTGCAACTGTGAAGCACACACATACTTCCATCTTTATGGTCACCGTCTCTCTTTCTCTTTCTTGCCCTCTATACCTTAGTCTTTTTCTCTTCCTGTCTCTCTGTTTCAAAAGCTTGTGTTTTGGCACCTTGAGTTCTGTGTGTTTTATCATTAGCCCTCATCTCCATGGTCTTGGCGCGTTTCTGCATGTACAGTCTTTGTCTCTTATCAGAAATCTACCTTGCTTATCAGTCCCCTTTTATGCTTGAGTTTTTCTGTTTTTTTTCCTTTTCTGTTGTTGGCGTGCTTTTATTTTTCCACATTTGATCATAATGAAGTCCTTCATAGGAAGGTCCCGTTCCACGTCCGCTGATGTTTGTCTCCTCACTGACAGACAGAAGGGACCTAGTAAGGACGTTAGAGTTAGGAGGCAGAGATATAAAGTAGACAGAGAGGAACCTGCTCAATATTGCACTGTGCTTGTCAGTACATATTAAACATGCTTTGTTTTCCAATGCAGTGTAAATTCTTTCCCTGTGTTTTGCACTTCATAAAAGTACCTGGAACAAGTTTTTGTGGTTCAGGTCATTCATACTTTAATTTCTCTGCCACATGTCTTTAGAGCATATTCTTTTATTTATGTGTCATTAGTAGAGGTGTTCTGATCCCGTCCAGGTAATCAATATTGACGCTAATGCGATCATTACTTTAAAGGATTGGTATTTATAAGTAGTTGTTCCAAAACGTTTCCTCTTTGAACTGATCCTTACTGCTGCTCTCCTACACAGGAGGATCAACATTTACAAAAATTCAATCGAGAGTCCATTGGAATTACTTTGAGATTGTGCTGAGACAATAGAGTCTGAAAAACAATTTTCATTGAGCTTAAACAACATTGTCAAGGTCACGATGGACAAAATCTAAAACTATCATGTGAATGGGTATGAGTGAATGAGAAGTTGTGTAAAGCGCTTTGAATACCAATTGGTAGAAAAGCGCTATTTAAGTGCTGACCATTCGCCAGTTCGCATTAACTAGCCTCACTTAGTTAAAGAGGAGAAGCTGTAGAGGCCTGCAGTAGTACCCTCTCACACCTCTACACACATACACACAATGTGTAGAATCAGTGGAAACCCCTTTTAGGTTTAAATGTCTCTTTTAAGAATCAGTCTCACTTAAAGCAAAATGTCACTTATGATAATGCTGAAAAAGCTGGTGTACTGTAGGTGGGTTTTGTGGATCAGGATTGGCCCATACAAAGTGTGCTGCTTACTGCTTCAGTATACTGCGTGCACCCTAACACTCACTCTGCAGAATGTTTCACTGCACAGAGCAGTGTTTGTCTGTATTAACATGACTTTAGTCAGCAGTGTGAGAGACAATCCAGAAGGATTTACTGGCTAACATCCATCTGTACACTATACTGGCTTTGGCTGCACTGACTACATCAGTGTGTGAGAGATCTCTGGTGCCCTCTCTCTGTAGACCGGTTGGACTCCATGTTTACTAATGCCCGACTTCTCAAATTCACATTAGATTAAAAAAACACATATACAGTCAACTTTCAGATGTGCTATTCTAGCCAGAGGCCAAACAAAAAGTCATTAGGACTTGATTAAGAACTTGTTTTTTAAGTTTGATCCTTTTTATCTTTCAACTAGTGTCGTAGTTGAATTTTGCGTCTTTTGCACAAAAGTTAAAAAAGAAATCATTGACAATAACTTGCCATCTAGTCCAGAATAATTACAAATATGCTACTCTGTTTTGATTCTGGGAAAACTGTGACACAGTGCTAGATTTCCACTATGCTGTGGACTTTGATGCACTATTTTTGAGCCTAATGATTACAAATGATTTGCTGCACTGTTTATGGACTGTCTGATAACAGGGTTAACTCTGAAATTTTCGACTTTATCAGTCAGATTCCTTGCCTCTAAAACACAAAGACTTGGGTCTTTTGGCCCAAGTGTGGAGGAATCCGTTTTTCAAAGCAGTACAAACTAACACTAGACGCAAGTTGAAAAATAACCGGAGAAATTAAAATTAATAAGAGAAAATCCCCCAATTAATTTTTGACACGTATGCAGTACGTCTCCAAACATACTGAAGTTTCTACCAGGTCAAGAATTAGTCTGGTACATACCTCCTAGTAAAACCACAACTTGAATTAAACAATGGGAGGCTTAGAAGTGCTGGTGGGCATATTTATTGTATTTGGACAGAGTCAGATTAGCTGTCTCACCCTGTTTTATTCTAAACCATACCAACTGTCTCCTGGCTTTAGCTTCACATTTAATGTACAGACCTGAGAGCGGTATTGATCTTATCTAACTCTTGACAACAAAGCAAATAGGCGCATTTCCCAGAATGTCAAACTATTCCTTCAAGCTCTGTCATTCACTGTGCACTGAAGCACAAATGCGTGAGGACAACACGGGATGCTTCTGCCATCAATCTTGTTCTCCTTAGGGGTCTCTCACCTTGACAGGCGTGTTTTTTGATTCACCCTTGATCTACCTGCCTACTCCTACTCCTGTGTTCTGGCTGACTGGCCTGGAGGGCCAAATAGACGGTGCGCTTCTGAGTGGTTCCACACCTTATGAACTCAGATGTCGCAGGTCTACAGAACGCCTAGAGCCAGATCCATCGCGTGCAACCACTTTATCCTCTAATTAAGCTTCTGAAGGGAGCGACAGCCTTTATTAAGAATGCAGTTATAATGCAGTGTACAACTGTTTCCTCTTTTCTCCACTTCATGTTCCACACCCCAGCTGCAAGGGAGGCAAGAAACCAAATGAAAGGTGCCGCTGTTTGTATCTGATTTATAGACTTAATACTAGAAAAAAAAATGTTGTTGATGTTGTTACATTGCGGATGAAGAAGTATGAGTGTCTGCTATAGCCAGTGGTGAGGGATGACTCCTCCAGATGATTCTGTATGTAGCAGCAGTAACACAGCTGGAATTGTTATCTCTTTGATATTAGGGCTGTATGTAATGTGGAAAACACCCTGGGCCAACTCCACTTCCTCCTCAGATGATAGGGGTTTCACATGCCAGTTGTTTTTAATAATCCCCTCAAGGTTTGTAGTTCATTCCTCTGAATTCAGTGGGATAGTATTTTGTTTTGCTCGTTTTGAATCAAATCAGCCATAGCTTGGCATTGGTTAAGACTTTTTTTTTTTTTTTTTGTGGTGTTGCTACTGATCAAACAGTCACGCCTAAAGTCGAGGTTGTTGCTGTAAGGAAATTACTCAATTTGCACCTGTGGTAAAACTGGAAAGATACACCAGCAAGTCACTGACCAACTAGGTGGGGCCTGATAAACATCAATCATGTCGGCATGCTTTCCTCTGGGACACTGCTGTGGCGCTGCCTTGTCATAGTTGTCTGGGATTCTCAGTCTGTCTTTCTACCTTACCAGTGTGCACCTTTGGATGGAGTACAAGGAGGAACATGGACAAGGAAGTGCTTTGGATGTTGCCCATCTACCTAGAGGGGCTGCATGTTGAGACACACCCCTCCCTCCTTCCCCCTCCTCCCTTTCACTCCCCTTGCACTCATCTCCCGGCACATCCATCTCTCCTGAGGCAACAGCCCTGTCTCCTTTGTTAGAATTGTCCAGCCTGTGGGGTCCACATAATGAGACACGCACTCACAATAATACACTGCCAACATCCCTTCACCCCTGCAAAATAATGCAGACTCACTCATATTTTTTTTTTGTCTATAAATGCGCGTGTGTTGTCTAGAATGTCTAACGTAAAGAAGGCACAAATGTTTCCTTGTCTCTCAGTACTAGTGTTAGGAGGACTTTGTTACCTTTCAGCAGGGCTGGGGAAGCTACTTCCTATTGCTTCCGCTGTTTATGCTAAGCTAAGCTAATTGCGTAGCTCCAGCTTTGTAACTAACAGACACAAAAAAAACTTATATCAATCTTTTTTATCCGACTCTGCAAAAAAGGCAAATATGGGTATTTCAGTTCTTCTAAGATAGCGACCACTTGGGATATGATGAACCACACACGTGTTTAACTTGAGGTATTTGAAAACAGTTATAAGAGTAACTTTGTTGCAGCTGGCAGCTACCAGCAACTATGGTTTGTAATATTCAGCTAAATTATGAGCTGCACTGTTTAGTTTGAGCAGCTGGGGTTTTAGCGGTACACCTTCATAGGAAGTGATAAATCTTGTCCTGTGTGGGAGGTCTAGATGTTTGGGCCTATGTTCTCCTCTAACCATTAGAAACCATTAAATTAAATGCTAATGAATTATGAATTAATTCCTGTAAAATGAAAGGGAATCGAGAGCTGGGTTGAGACCTCCGTTTATCATAGTAAATCAGCGCCTAGTGAGTCTTGAATGTTCCACTTTGAGGAATTAACAAATTCCAGCAAAACAGCCATCACATGAAAGACACCCCGGGGCCAAGCAGCACTGAGTAATACATGAGAGCCTCTTTCAGACTTCTAGTCTTTATTATAAATTCCTTTTCATCCTACTATTCTTTAGTGTCTACATGAATTTTCTAAGATGTTCTTTGAATTTAAACATACTCTAAATGTATGTGTTTGCTATTGATTAGGAATATATCAGGGCATTAGGAGTAGGACAGTAAGACTAATGATATTTCATTGTTTTGTTAACCTAAGTGATGTGCTCAGCTGGCACTCCGGTGAAAAGTGTGTCTAAAGTGTGATTGTGTGCCAAGAATCACAGAGAGAATAGAGATAACTACTTAACTTCATAGTAATACTGCCTAAGCTTGAGCAGTTCTACAGTCTGTGCTACAGGATGACTCACAGTGATAATAGGCTGGCACAGTGTCAGGATGACTCAAAATCTGCTTGAATCACACACATCTGCTGGCATTGATTTAACGGTTCATTGTAGGCTACGCGACTGCTCTGAATACTGAGATACACAGAAGGACACACCCACAGCTTACCTAATGCTTTGTGAGTATTTGACAGAATTAATTCCTCTGCAATTAATGAGCTTATTGTAACCCATGAGTCACGGCTTCACAGAATTAAATGAAATCAATTAAACCAAATTAAAGTTAGAGCAAGGCTAATATATACACGACCTTATGTCACAGACTAGTAAAAACTAGTTTGCGTTTTTGTATACTGTAAATGACCACTTATGTAGCGCTTTTATCCAAAGCGCTTTACAATGTTGATTCCCATTCACACATTCACACACACACTGATGGCGTTGGCTGCCATGCAGGGTGCTCACCTGACCCACCGGGAGCAACTTGGGGTTCACTGTCTTGCCCAATGACAGTTCGACATGTAGCCAGGAGCGGGGATCGAACCACTGGCCCTGTGGTCAGGGGCCAGTGATGTAAAGGCACATGGCATTTACATCACGCCGTGTTACTGGTGGTGGTGACGCGGGCGCCATCTTGTGCTCTATTTACCTGTGCCTGGTACGGAATTTAGAATGGGTTACATGCATATCTCTTTATTTGGATAAAATGTCTAAATTGTTAAAATTTGATGGAGATGGGAAAAAAGAAGAGGAAGAAGAAAGATCACCTGGAGCAATTAAATGGCAATAGCAAGCAACAGCACTTGGAAATACTAATAATGAGAGATACAGTACGTTGTACGTACAATAGTTTTCCAGTTTTGCCAAGGTAGAGCTGCACTGGCCTGTCATGGCGACGCTTTTCAGAATCACCACAGAAAGTCAAAACACAGCTTCCAACTAGACAAAAGAACAGCAATGACATGATATTCACATTCTCTACAGACAGCATGTGGTAGTATGAATAGCCTTCTATTCTGTCTGTTGACCTTCATTTAACCTGGTGCATTGAAAGTGCTGTAACTTGCGGCATTAAGCAATTTCACATATAATAATTTAACCATTGTATTAAAATAATTGCAATCAGCTATGAGTTAGCAAATACAAGAACAAAATACAGAAGGAACTGAGATACAAGCAACTCATTTGAGTTGACTTTGTCAGTACCTGTTGAATCCAGCATTCACTGATATGTTAGTGTTTCTGACCACAGTGTGGAAATACCCCACTACAAGTACAAGTTCTTAATTTGAAACGTTACTTAAATAAAGTACAAAATAATTAGCCAAAAAAATACCATCTAAGTACTGTTTTTTGTAGAATGCCTAATTTCACCTCAGTGAGTCTGATATGATCAGACTATAATTATGCATAATGTTTTCATTATTTTATTTTTGCAGTTGCCAATAATGGAGCATAAATCAACAATTTTGTACAGGATTTGGATGATTATATGTATTTATTATATCTAATCATTTAATTTACCTTTTGGACTCCAGAGTAGCTGGTGATTTTCACATTCGGAGTCAATAAAGGTTAATATAATACTAATATTATACTGTATTTTGTATTTCCCTGTACCTTCATAACAAAACCATGTGCCCCATGAGGAATATGATCTGAATATGTTTTCCTGTCTTTATTGTTACCTTTTAACACACAGACAGATGTGAAACATTAGCATTACACCCACAAGAATTTGTTTTGAACCATAGAGTAGCTCGATGTTGAAGCACTGTTATGTTACCATTAAACTGCAGTGGTAAGCAGGTGTGAATGAGAATTCTGGGGTGATGAAAGGTCTAAAGGTTAGGGTTGCTCATGGTTTAGCTGTGATGTGGTTTACCAGTAGAGTGCTGGATTGTGATGGAGTTTGGGAGAGTGGCAGCTGGTCTTTGCCACAAAGTGCTGATTTTTCTGAGGGATAGGCCTTTAAAAGCTGCTTGTGATTTGCAGCCCACCCACATAGCAACACAGCTTGAATGGACCTATCTGAGGGAATGCTGTGCTTTCCCCACAGTCTTTTTATCATTTCGCTGGCAGGAGTTTAATTTTATGCGGTTATTTACTGCGGTCTACATTGGAGTTCAATTGCTTTTTTCTCCCACTCTCTCCTCCGCCTTTCCGCCGGGTGCAGGTGTGTGTGCTCTCTAGCAAGCAGATGTATTGGCTTGGCTACAAAGGTTCCAACAGAAAAATGGATCAAGAAATTCTGGTTCCACTCTATACTGAGACCCTCCCCTCACATGGCAGTAAGGGCCACAATCCTTGTCCCCTGACCCACCCACAGCTGCAGGAAAAGGTGATGAAAATGTTTTGCGGCATTGCTTTTATCACCTCCCTGCTTTCCACTAGCCTTGAATTAGGGCTAAACTCCCATCAGTCGAACAGAAGGTAGGAAAACACGAGACAGGACTTTTTCATTCTTTGTGCTGTGGGTGGTTCGGCAGATGAACCTGATTCAGGTGACAGTTAATATGAAACCACAGGGCTGTGAGCACTGTAGACCCTCCAGGACTCTGGGATTCTCCTTTCATGTCTTATGAGGTCACCTTCTTTTGTGTCCAGTGCATGCAGGCACATACACACAAGCACACAGAGACTCACAGATATCGCAGCACCAGAGGAAGGAGACACAGCAGAGGAAGTGTAAAGGTCTAATGTGAAACTGGTGAGTGACTCTGGAAGGATAGTAGATCAGGTTGCAAGGCCAAGATGGGGTAAAGATGAGTTGATCTGTCTCTATGAATAGGCCTTGTCTCTGCCATTAAAGTCCTGTTTCTGTTGTAGATCCCAGAACTGCCCGTAAGGCACTAACCGCAGAATGCTGCAGAATTCTGGAAATTGGAAGAATATTTTAAGTTTACAGACAAAACTCTTAAAGACATCTTCTTATATTAACTGACTTTTTAACAATTAACTACATTTGATTTCACTATAGGCATGTTAATGAGGACCTCTTTAATTAAGGTTTGGCAAAAAAAAGTACCCCATAATCTAATGTAGTTGTCATGTAAAGATAGTGAAACAATGCACACAATAACAGAGCAATAACACACAAGATGTTTTTTTCTCTCATGGAAGCTTTAATTAGGGCTTAGTTTGAGGAATGCATGGTAACAAATGTAATGTAACCCACCATTACGCAGAAGTTGTCTAACCTGCTTTTTGGTTATTTCAACAGTGGAATTCTGTAGCTGCAACTAACAGTTATTCAATTTATCAACCAGTACATTACATCAACATTAGAGTGTCATTTTCTGTATACATTTACAGTATAAAACAGTTTACATTTTTTTAGTTAAGCTTAAATTACATCCTTATGGCCATGCATTTTCCTTGTTTACAATGCATAGCTACAATATGTAACTTTCCTCTACTGTGTAGCATGGTGTCTGCAATCTGCAGGCATTTGCATTATGAATAATTTCACCGTGTGACTCCAGCACACCACTACACAGTTAGCTGGAGGTACCTGTGGAATCGCAGGCAAAGGCCATTGAAGATTACCAACTCACTGTGTGTCTGTCAGTGCTGTCCCAGGCTTATGTCCAGAGGCAGTGGGTTAGCTGCCAGCTGCCATATGAGGAAACAAAGAAGTGTCAGTGATCAATCTGCCCCTGAAGACATGGCAGGCACAGAAAGGGGAGTGTTAGATGGGCCCCATAAGAAAGGAGGGAAGAGAAACCCCATGAAAGCCTTAGATTGAAATAAATATTCCAGCAGGAAATGACCAAAGAAGCGCCCTGGACTTGACCCTAGATTGGTTAAGCGGTTTGCCAGATGCTATTAGACAGTAGCAAAGTAAGGAAGGCACACTTTCTGTCAGCAACATACTTTCTCATTTAGACAGAGGACACAACACTGGGAATTTCTTCTTACCCTGAATCCAGCCAACGATGGTAAAAATTTAAAAAAATGTATGCGGCACTTCAGAGTAGTCTATGTTTGCTATTGATTGGATGTAGAGGCCTTCTCTGTTATTGCCAAGAATCTGAGTAAAACAGCAATGATTTGTCTGCAGGCCCACAGAGCTTCCAGGTTAAGAGGAGAGTACAATGCCTGGCTGAGGTCAGTAAACTGCTGCTGCACCTCAGAGTCCTGACGAATGTCTCTTAGTAGTGGAACAGGGCCTGCTTGTGGTATCAGCTGGTCCCTAGATCGCAGACAGACTGTCCCGCTGAAGAGATTGTTCTAGCAGCTTCCACAAAACACCAGCAGATCAGCTCTGCCAGCCAGCACAAGTACCAATTTAAAAGCTTCTCTATGATATGACATTGCAGCGGTGATGACAGGCCCCACTCTGTTCCGGGCTCCTCTACCTTTCATCCAGCGTAATACAGACAGAGAGCGGAAGACTGCGGAAAGACTTTAAAGTAAGAAGCACTGTACAATAATATTGCTGCTGTTGGAGGAAGACGCCTTATATATTGTCATCTGAGTTATGCTCAGTGAAGACAACAAACACTTCCCGTTCTGTGAGAACATTTTAAGATGACCCAGTTAAGTTCCTCTAACTAAACAGGAGGAAAAAATGTTCATCCAACAGTTTAGCCACATGGATTAAACATTATTAAAGATACTTTTCATTTTGGCATATCTTGTAGCCAAACTAGTACAAAGACACCATTTGAGGCTGCAGGTAGAAACTAAATTGAAAACCTTTATTATGAATGGAACCTTTATCATAGTTAAGGTTGTAAACACATGACTATAACCAAAAGAATCTGGTGCCAGCACAACTTATGTTTCTAAGTGGTAAAGTGGTCTGAAAATCAAAAGTAGACATTCCTTGTTCAATGAAATAAAATCTTATATAAAGTTAATAAATAACTTAGTAATAAATCTTTTAGTGTATTTCACTTTCATATTCTGTCACCGATACATAAAGCTTGTTCACTTTCATAGTCTCTCTCTCTCTATTGCGCACACACACACACACACACACACACACACACACACACACACACGCACACTGATAGTAAAAGAGAGTGGTGTTCCAAAGGGCAGTTTTGTTTACCTGCCCACTTGAGTGGATTCCTCAGTCGGCTGGCTCAGGCACTGAGGTACAAGCTCTGGTGCCTACGTGTCTACTGTCTATGCTGGAGACATTCTTAGGCTGGTATCACAGCCACACGCTCAACAAAGATGTTGAAAGGCCATAGTGAAGTGGGACTAGGAGTGGATGGGAGGGAAAAAAAGGGAGGGAGGGAGTTTGAAGAGATAGAAGGAGTCGTCTCATGAAGTTCACTATCGTCAGCAGCGCCGGAAGCCTTGAAGTGTTGTGCTTGCAGAGGGAGAGCAGGTGTGAGCTCCTGAATATGTTAGGGAGTGTGTTTGTGTGTGTGTGTGTGTGTGTTTGTGTGTGTGTGGACGTGACTGCGCAGGCATGTGTTTGTGTGTGTTGGTGTGTAATAGAGAATGAAGTGACTTCAAAGTGGCATGGCAGCATTCTCTCACCCCAGCCTGTTTACACTGCTCAATGGAGTCTGCATTCCTGTGTCTCATTTTTCGATGGCATTCCACAAGGAGCTCCATGCTCCTGGCTTTGTGCCCACCAACGTTTATCCCACCACCCCCTGTCCCAACTCCTGCTCATATAGGACATACATACTTCTGGACACACAACTGTAAACTCCATTTGGCCAGTAACACAAGACAAGACCCAGCTGGACCTAAAGCATGCAGAACATAGTTCTGCAGGACACCTTTAGAGATAGAAGGAAAAAGAAGGAGGTAAATGAATGGGGCCATATGCTCCCCAACATTTGGGGAGGGGGGCTGGGGGGGCTTTTGCAGCCTTTCACACAGGTGAATATCCAGATGCACAAATGTCAGTCTGGCTGTCACCAGTGTCTCAAACATGTGCTCTGGTTTGTCTTGAAAAGCTCTCAGCACATTCCCTGACCATAAATCAGGCTGCTTCGATGTCTGCCTCTGAGCCAAAGTGAAATATAGCAACGAAAAAGAAAACAATTATGCTGCCAATTACAAGGTGTGTTGCAAGCAGTGAGCGGCCACATCAGACAAATTCATTGTTGATGTTTTTAGGACTATTTACTGCTTGGGTTGCTAAGGATACGGCATGTGTATATGCCTGGGCAGTATGGTTACATAGATTAAAAATAACATGGAAAGGCCCTTAATTTAGCGGCAGGGTGTACTTGTTCTCTGCCTTTATGACTGCATTGCTCCGACATCAGCCACAGGTGATTATGGGATTCCCTGTGGGGTGGTGAGGGGAGAGACGATGGCAGACAGTGACATCTGTGGAGAAATATGTCCCTGTTTTTGTATGTGCTTTACTTTCCACGGGATTCTCCACTGGAATAAATTAGATATCTTCCATGACAGTATAGTAGGTACTGACAACTGCACAGCAAGTATACTCATCTGAAAGTGCTCTTTCATCTAGCTTGGAACCTTAAAATTCTCTATTCCTCCAAATATTTGAAATATTTATGTGAGACACTGGGGAGATGTTCTTTTCTGGACATTAGTTGAGTAATCTGATTTATTTTATGGCAGATGTCCTCTTTCCAAGAAAAGAAGATTTAAGAATGAACTTGCAACTTATAGGATATTGTACATGTTCATTGTGGACAGATGTTATTCAAATCAATTGTGAGTAAAGAGGAAATCAGTGGGTAATTTGTTGGTGAAGACGGGAGGATGGAAATGGCTCAGAGGGTATTTCAGGGAAATAATTTATGATGTAAACGCCAATCCTGATGAGGTCACAGAGCTTTACATTTCTCCATAATCATATAAACTCTGTTCAGCAGCCAGTAGCTGAACCACCTTTAAATGCAATGAATTCAATTTGACCTCATGCCCAGAGCTTCATTTCAGGAGTTATATTTTGGTAAAATCATGCTTCTAATCTGCAAAAACTCCCAAATAGCTAGCAGAAGATCCCACCCCATCAGGTTTGGCCACAACCAGCCACCAACGGCCACTTTTGATGCTGGTCCCGCGCCCGGATAAAATGGGAGGGGTTGCGGCAGGAAGGGCATGGGGAGCGTAAAACCTTATGCGGAACACGTTTTGCCATGGCGACCCCTGAAGCGACAAGCAAGAAAAACATTGATCTATATTTCAGTAAAATCACGGCCATGTGTTGAAGTGTCCTTGGGCAAGACACTGAACTCCAAGTTGCCTCTGGTGGGTCAGGTGAGCACCTTGCATTACAGCCACTGCCGTGTGTGTGTGTGTGTGTGTGTGTGTGTGTGTGTGTGCATGCGTGTGTGTGTGTGTGTGTGTGAATGAGAAGCAACATTGTGAAGCGCTTTCGATAAAATTGCTTTGTAAGCAGCCATTTATCATTTAAACAATAGGCAGAACAGTTAAAACAAAAGCTGAGTCCATGAGACATACGAGAGAAAAACAGCTCCATCATTTGTAATAAATAAGTTCGAACACTCTTAAAGAACAACATAATGCTACAAGAGACATGTTGGTGGGAAGGGAACTTGAGGTTGCATAATCAAATTACAGAATGATGTTAAAAACACCCCCAGCAGCCTACTGTTTTTATTTTATGGGGAGTGTGTAAAAAAGGCACCTGTCACTTGTTAAAGACAGCCAGTCTGAAACTCTCCTATGGTGTCTCTCACAGTTTTACGCAGATATTTCCCTTTGGAATAGGATCTCCTCTGAGTCAGTTTGAACTCAGACTCTTGACTTAAATGGAAGTCTGGCACCAGTTGCTAAGGGTTAAAGGTTTTCTGCTGAACAGATGCAGCATCCTTTGACATATGTTTAAATGAGAGTAGACTTATTGGGACTGATCACAGGTTCGTCAGGTTAGCAGCATGGTTGGTTGGTCCACGTCATTGGTCGGAATATTACAGCATTCCAGTTTCAGATGGCATTGCCATAAAATGTTGTCAGACATCCATGGTCCCACATGATAAATCTTGATGCCATGTGATGACGTTTTCTCTAGCACCACCCTCTGGTCAGTCCAAAGCTTTGGCATACCTGTGCTGTGTGACAGTGCTAGCAAAATAACACCAGACATAGATGGTGAAAACATCCCTCTAAACATCTGCATTATCACTGTACATATCTTAGTAAAACAGTAGCATTTAGCTCAAAGCACTGTTATTGCTTTTCTTTTGAGGACTCGCAGAGCTGCAAGCGCAGCTGTAGACATAGCTTTAGGCTTACTGCAGGCAAATGCACTATTTAAGTGATTTAAAAGATTATTTAAGGTGAATTAGGAATTGTAGGGGAAATATCACTTTTTTCTGAAGTGAAATATCTCACCAATATGATTAATTCAATTATCAGGGGGGATGCAAACTTCTAAACTAATATTACTTTTTTAATACAGTCGTGGACCATTTTTGTTACTGCCTGCAAAAAATTACTTCTGTGCAAAAGTTTGCATTTCCCTTGATAGATTAAATAACATTTATTTAAATTTCAGATTAAAGAACAATTGCACTAGCTGTATGCGCATTACACATTATGTTGATAAAAAAAAACAAATTCAAAATAAAGGGATGCAACTGTATGTAGGCTTCTCTGATTCAGAGGCTGAATTACGTTCACTGCTGTCCAAAAATGTCTCAAGTGTCCAAAGTGACTTCAGAAGCATCTTGAAAAATTTTATCGTATACAGTACTCAGGGCAGATATTTTACACAAGTCACCCCTTGTCTTTTTTCATATCCCTGTCAGTGTGTCTTTTTAATAATTTGAACTTATGAAAACTCAGCTTTCCCATAACTAAGCTCGTTCCACATAGCTGAACTTAGGTTCTCAACTATAAGTGACTGACACGCAGGAAAATGTGGGTTTTCTCTCTGACTGGTGTTGTGGAACCTGAGAGACTTTAAGAGTCATCCTGTAGGCCAGGGATGGGCCGGAGGAAGCCTGGAGGATGTGTGGATGTGGCTCTCTGTGTCTACAGGGAAAAAGGATCACTGCAATACTAACAAACTGCGGGGTTACCAAGCCACTGATTTGTTATGACAGGGAAGAGCTGTGTTTAGGTTTAACTCAGAGCTTTGAAATGTATAGTGTAGCGCTGGCCTGGGGCTGACTGAGTGGCTCTAGTTGTTGGTGCTGTGTATGTTTAGGTGTGTGTATATGCAAGCATGTGCGTTTGTATTAGCAAGACCACAGAACCTGTGGTGTGGAAATGGCACAGGGACTCCATCCTAACACTGTTTCCATGGTGATACCAGTACAGCTAACACACTTTGTTGCGTGGCTCAGAAGGCCTTGTCTCCAGACCCAGATTCATTTGTGATTTGTAGTGGCCACACTAATGCAGCAAAAGTATTACAAATGTTTGATGCTATAATATAACAGAGGAACAGAGGAGACATTTACATATTTGAATCTGTTTTCAAAGGGCATCATAAGTCCTGCAAAGAGCTCTACAATCCTGTATTGTCGGTAACTCTCACCATGCCTAAATGGAAATCTGCTGCATGCATCAAAGCGTAGGTGTTGTTGCACTCATTTTGGTACCTTGGTGCACAAGCTCATCCCAGTTAAACACTTGTGTCAAACATTATAATAAAACCATTGAATATTTCCTAAATCAATGGGAAGTAGCTATAGTGAGGAAGGCAAAGAATGGTGTGCAAACGATGAAGGAAGAGGGAGATTACATCAACAATATAGTCTGTAGAAATGTCTTGCATCAGAAAAAAATGTAACGTGTATTCCTTCATCTGACGTTCAGACAGCACAAGCTCACCCTTCATCTTCTTTTTTTTAAATCAACTTCTCTTCCCTCTTCAGGTTCTTTCTTCTTCGTCTAATCCCTTTTATAGAATAGAGAGACAGTCTGACGGGCTTGAAGCTTGGAGGGGGGAGTGCTCCTACTTAAAGAAAGCGCCTGGGCAAATTTGGGGCTGGTGGTAATTATTTGGGCCTCATTATGGGATCACGTTTCCCCAGTCATTCTCTGTGGTAATGTTACTGGATATGGGGCCGACACTGTCAATAAAGCGATGGGGAAAGATGACACGCCTTTTGTTTTGACAGGACCAAAGCAGTAATGCCTCCTGCTCGTTTGCATTTGCAAAGCGAGATGAGGCGAGGGCCTCTGAGCCCACTTTTCCAGATGCTCTGACAGAGAAAGACCCTCTGCTCCACTCCCCTGGCACTCCATCCAGTGTCACTCTCACGTAAGCCTTTTATGTAAATCTACTTAGTGTAGGGTCAGGAGATACAAGCCTTTTTGATTGGTATGAGGACTGTGTATCTGAGAGCTGGACCACAGTGTGTGTGCAGAAGCCAACTTGATTATTGGAACAAATATAACATTTGAGAACAGAATTAGTGCATTGGATTTCACTGCCCTCCTTGAAGTCAACCACTGAGATTTAGAGACACGCTCCTGTACCCAGCGCTGAACCCCCACCCCCCACCTACAGGATGCCAGTGGGACATTTCCCCCCTGTGGATCAGGAGGTGGTTGCTCATGCACACATATGTCCACATGCAAGTACATGCTCAGGTGCCTTTAGCAACAATACATAGCTGTGGTCCCACTCATTAGCCTACATTCTTACACAGTCTCACACTCCAGTGTTATCTCTGCTGCTACCTGCTACCTGATGTGTTTCCAAGATGGTAGGAAACAAAGCTAAGGGTCATTGTCTCAACCTGTGTCACCTCAGGCCCCTTACACCTTAACAAATAAACACACACATGCACGCACGCACACACACACACGCACGCACACACAGACACACACGGGCCAAATCTTAGCAGGGATCCTCAGCAAGTGTTGCCCAGTAACCCGGGCAACTAGATTGAGATCTCTTTCAACTCTTGCATGTGGTTTTGTTGCTCCTTTTGGCAATGACTTTTCTAGCACTTATAAAAAAAAATTGCCCTCGTTGTAGAATCTTCTGCCAAGTTAAGTAAGAGAAAGTCTTGATTTACACCTTTAGAGACTGCAACAGTGTGACAGAACCTGGACAAAACTGATGGAGGTTTGTGAATTTCTGTTGTGTTACAAGCAACTCAATATCACTTTTTTAGTTTCCACTACTTCAATTTGTGGGAATTGAAGGAATTTATTGTTTACAGTACGCTTTTTTTTATAGTGAACTCTCCCTTCCCTTTTTACCCAGTATATGAATCTAGGTGCACTTTAACAGGTTTGTTTCAATAGTGGAGTTTCAAGAGACAGAGAAATTTCATTAGATTTACAGCCAAGATGTGGGAGACTGACTCACTCAAAGTGGGTCACTACCCAAGCAACAGATACTACATACATGTGTGTGTTCGTGTGTGTGTGTGTATGTATGGCAGGGTTGATTGAATTCTTCCCTGATACGCACCTGGCAGGCTTTCCAGGCCTCGGGGCAGAGCTCCATTAAAGCAGCCTTTTCTCCTTCCTCACTCAGAGTCTTGATTTATACTGTATGAGAGAATATCACATACTGTTGTTTCTTTCATCTCCCACTAAACCAGTCTGCTTTGTTTTGATAATGTTGCATGTAGCATTTCAGCCAGTAGTTCTCCAGAAGCCCTGTGACCTCAGCAGCTAGTAATTGAGTGGTTGAGCTTGATGAGAGGTGCAAGCACTTTTTGCTTCGCCCCCCCCCTCTAAAACAGACTGACATAACTGCCTGGGCCTGGTTCCCTGCTGGCAGCAGATGAACTAGAATGCTCTCTTGCTGATTATTGGCAGATGAAAAAAGAAGATCTGCAGAAATACGCAAAGGGAAAAAATATTATTGACTTCTCACCGCAGCTACTATTTATTTTCCCCTTTTTTCTGTCCATATATTTGTTTTGAGACTGTTAGATACTTGCCTCAGAATATTTTTAGGATAGTCTTTGATTGAGCTGGAAAGGAATGCCTTTAATCGTGGCTACAAAGAAACCGAGGGACATGTCCCCGTCAGTTTTGCAACAGATCTAGACAGATGAGGACGAGGAGGAGGGATGGACCAGTGAGCATTGTTAACAGTCTGTGGGGAACTGTTTGCGTGCCCTGTGGTTTCTAGTCCCTGTGAAATAGAGACTCAGTGATTTGGTTTCCCAGGCCCCTTTTTCTCAGGGCCATACAAAAACCAAAGAAGACATTTCAGTCTGTCCTGGTGGCCATTTATAGTCCAGCGTCAGCACATTTCTAAGTGGTGGATGGCACCAATAGTGGCACATGGAGAGTGTTCACAGCCATCTGAATGTAAGTGGTGTGGCCATATCAAAAAATAGAAGATAATGTTCAGTCTTGTCAACAATGCAAAACATAGACACATCGAGGTGGTTGCCCTCAGAGGCTCAGAAAGCCAGAGGAAACTAAAAGCAGCCACCCCTTCTGAGCCTCTTTGGCTCAGCTTTGGGATGATTATCTGCTTTATTAGGTATGATTGCACAGCCCCATGCATCAACATGTCTAAAGTCACAGTAAGATCCAAGCAGAGTCAGGTAAGCCTAAAGACTCAAAAGAAGCGTGGTAATTTCACTGAAAAACCCCAAACTTCTTAACGAATGTAGCTCCTTCTCAACGTTTCCCATGAACCTATAGCAAAAAAGTGCAGAGGTCATGGCATCAGGGGAATCGTGTCATTAAAGGATTGTTTTTATTTTCATTTTCTTTTCCTTTGTTAAGGGCCAAATTCAACTGTAGGCCTCTAATTTAGGCCTAGTAAATGTGGACTGGTGGATGCAGCTGGCAGAGCAGCATGCAAGCCAGGCCTGGGGTTCATATTGACTTACTGCGTTCCTGAACAGGTGCTGCCATTCAGACCTAAACACATTTTCAAGGCACAAGACACAAAACTCAATCAGGTGTTAGTTTTCAGTTTCAGTTTTACTGTCATCTCTAGCTAGACTGATATATTTCATGTTGGTCCACATACCAGAACTGTCCTCTACCAAATATGTTAATTATTAAAACTATTTTTGTTTTGTTTTTTTGTCCTTTCGGCTTATCCCGTGAGTTCAGGGTCACCACAGCAGATCATTGTCCGCATGTTGATTTGGCAGTTTTTACACCGGATGCCCTTCCTGACGCAATCCTCCCCAATTTCTACCAGGCTTGGACCGGCACTGCACAGCTGGGGAGGGGAATGGGCTGTTAGGGGTTCAGTGTCTTGCCCAGAGACACTTCGACATATAGCCAGGGCCGGGGATTGAACCACTCACCCTGTGGTCCGTGGACGACTGCCCACGCCTACCAACTGAACTACAGCCGCCCCATGTTAATTATTAAAACTACTACTACTAAATCAATCCACTCTGCTTCACCCAACCCTCTCTCTCTCCAACTCTACTATACTCTCTGCTATACTGTTCTACACAAGTTGTTGAAAGTCTCTGAATGGTCAGAACGGTAAACCACTTTAGTCAGAAACGTTTAGAGGTGAATATCACCTCACTGCTGTTAGTGCTTATCTGTAAGTCCGACTTTTGAGAAGTGCTGACAGCACATCTCCACAATGTGATCCACAAGTTTTATTTAATATATTTCTATAAAAAATTTTTAAAGTTCCACATTGTAGCTGTAAAGTGGATATTGTTGTGGTAAGGCATCCCTTACCTTTAGGTAACTGTAACTACTTTCCTTTGTGATATTAAAACTGACAGGTTGGCGTGTGTATGTGTGTACTCTGTAGTCAGCTTAGCTAAACATATTTCTTTGTTCAAATCAGTTGGGCTGCTTCAGTATCTTTGCACACACCTCCTGGCACCTTTGGACCTACATCCTAGGATACAAATACCGCTGGTTAAAATCCTTGCTCTATGGCTTATCAATACATTTTTCATAAGGTCTTTGCAAAATATTAAGATTGAACTTATGATGTTAATGCATCAACATAAACATAAATCTCCATCCATCTCCCTGCTCCACCTCGCTCCCCGAAGTCCACTCTCTCTTTTCCTCTCTCTCCTTCTGACAGACATGCAGCAGCTCTTGGCAGCACATTACGTCAACTCCCCCTGGACTGGGATGCCAGCTGTTGATGTCACCCTTGGGTCTTTTTAATTTAGGGATTTCCGCTGGGTGAGATGAGGGGGAGCCCCATGACCTCAGCCCACAGCCACATCAAGAGGCCCACCGGGGCAGAGCCATGCTGGGACGGGGTTGTACAGGGCAGGGCTAGTCAGGGTGGGACTACTCCACTGGGGTGTGGGTGAACATGGAGACCGGGCGCTGCAGGGCGATCTGTGAGCTGCAACAAGAACTGATCTCTGTATTGCATTGTGTTAGTGGGTGCTCCCATTGATGTCATGAGCAGATCCATGTTTTAGGAGTGGTTTGCTCCTGCCTCAACTGTCGTGCAATCCCTTGTACCCGTGACAGTATGTCTGTACCTTGCAAACACTGCTGCTATCCGTTGAGCCCTTAAATGCAGCCTTTCAGCAACCACGAATTTCCTCTCTTTCAGAGGGGATCAAATGTTCCTATAAAGTCTATCTCTCATTCTTTCAGTCCACAAGGCTTTGAGTGGGCGTGAACAACACCATCCATGTAATTGATTTTGTAGGGTGCTTTTTTTATTTCGCTGGGTACAGTTCAGGAAGGAAATGCCTTAATTCAACACATAAAAGTGCAACTGTTTTTGTAATGGTGTGAAAACCGGCTTTGGATTCTCTGTCTAGACTGTCTTTTTAAACGTTGTCTTATTTTGGTTTTAGTCCATGTAACATCACAATTGAAAAGCTTCAACTTGTAGTTTTGGTACATATGGGAAAAAAATCTATGAAATACTGTATTCAATGCTGTTGCCTATTAACATTGATTTTCAGCTTTAAGTCACCTTCCCTCACTGGAGGACATAAGTATTTTTGTCCTACTAAGACTATTCCAGCAATGTATTGCTGCTAATCTCAACCCTAAAAAATAAAAGAATCCTGATGTAAAATTAAAAATATGCCAGCATTTCTTCAGCGGCTGCAGAATCGTTTGACCAGTTTCAAAGAACGATTGCAATACATCTGTGTGATGGGGTGTAAAAGTGGGTAAACATAAGTGGAATTTCTGTAACTGGGCGTTTATGCATCTGGCACTTCTTATAAAGGATGCACACCTACCACTCTAGTGTCATAAACATTGCGAAAATGTATCTTCTCAGTCTGAAAGATATTCCTACAAAACACATTGTACATTTCTGTTATTGACCCTTTGAGCTGATAACCTCGTTGTCTCTGATTTTTGCAGTATCACCCTTTGTCTCTGTGCAACACAAGCGAGGATGAACGACAAGAGAGTGACTTCATCACCATTGTCAAACTGGAGCACAGGGGACCCCGCTGTCTGGCTCTGCTTGAAAAGGTACAATTGCACACACAAAATTCACGCACACAGCTTTCTTCTTGTCAAAGTCTCTGAGAAACTCCCCTCTCCATGAACCCTTGTTTCTCAGACATGGCAGCAGGCAGATAAACCATCTTGCCACCTTTTCTCCTCTCCAGCACCCCTTCCGCTCTTGGATTTAGACTTTAAAGAGGAGATGGTTTTAGAGGGAATTTGGCAGGAGCTTAATGTTTTGTTCAGGAGGGTGATCTTTCAGACTGAGGGCTTGGACAGGAGGGGATGGACTTAGGTCAGCGCTGCTATGTAGCAAGTGGCAGTGAGCCCTGGCTTTGGATGTAAGGCTTTCAAGCCCCAGCTGTCACTGGTCCGATCCCAGCCAGCTAGGCAGCCAGAACCAGACACTTCTCCATTACTTCTTCCCTCTAATATGAACCCAGCCAGAGCTCCATAGATTCCACCCACAATGGTTGAGATGTATGTGCAACTGCAACAGAGTTGACCCAAATTTCCTTTATGTTTAAGTATTCTACCATACACGCAGTCTGACATATCCTAACTTTAAAGTAGTGTGATTTAAAACTGTGGCTATTTTTTCCTCACTTTTCAAGTGGTGACAAATTAGCAGGCAGGAGTATAGTTAGGCGACTCTGCCTTTTTTTAGCCCGTGTTTTCTTTTCCCCTAATTTAAAGCCGTGTTTAGGAGCTGCCCGCCGTGGCGACGATGCAGAGACATTCCCACACTTCCCCGCTTCTTTCTTCCTCCTCCTATTGCTCCTCGGTGGGAACCTAATGGGTGAAGAGGGGGTCACTTTAGGTTGATTCCAAAAAACAGTGCTGATTAAAGCCTTTTTGGCAACACTGTGTTGTCCTGTAAATAAAACAGTCTCTCTCTTTCTTTCTCTCTCATGCAAAAGTACCCATGAACAAAAGGCTGTTGCTTCCGAGTGCTTTCTCCCTTCCTGCAGATCAGCCTTTAATATCAGGAGAAGGGGGGGGGGGCAGTGTCTTGTTGTTTTGGTCGTCTGGAAAGTATGCGTTGCAGTAAACTCCACTCCAGCCACCTGCATCCTTGCTTCCTTAGCGAGATTCAAAGCGTTCGGTCGTGGTGGATTTATTGGGGATTCATTGTGCAGCTGTTGAGTTTGCTCTCAGCCTTTTGAAGAGGATGAATCAGATGGTTTGGGATGTGCGGTGTTGAGCCAGCCATGCTCTCTGGATGGGACTTGTTTACAGTTTAGTCTGGCTGTAACCCGCCCCACTGATCTATAGATACTGCGATGACCACAGAGGGTTCATGTTGCACCACATCCACTCAGAATAGACTGTAAACCAAACAAAGTAAAGCTTAAAACCTTTAAGAATAAGGTTCCATTGTCTTGATTTTGGATTTCAGACGTTCTTACCTCCTTGCATGGCCAGGAATGTGTGTTGTACAGACTCTCTAATACTCTGTCTTTTACTAAATGGCTTTTACAATGTATTTTAAGGATGATAAAGTTACAGTTAAATTTTTTGATGCCTCACTTGTAAACATTGTCTTGATAATACAGGTATCTCCCAAATACACGGGGGGAGTAACCATACTTTTTCAGGCCAGTGTCTGCAAGAATTCCTTATACGATGCATGGAGCACTGAGGCTAATAAAAATGGGTTATACCCAGCATATAGTGTAAGTATCAGTGTCCAGAACACAAAGTATGGAAAAGTATGGAGCAGCAGACCAGCAGACTAGCAGTCCTGCTTGTTTTCAAGCTATCTTTGCATTACTGTTATCTTGCAGCTTCTGATTGACTGAATACACCTGTTCCAGGTAATCAGCAGTGAGTGGTTGTTTCAAAAGCAGGGGTACAGCTCTCAAGGACTGGAGTTGGCCACCTCTGCCCTATACACTATATTTAGTGGCTTAAATAGTAACCTATAACTTGTTCCTTCCTACAGTTATTTTATTCCAATCTATTCTGCTCTGTCAGATTTGACTAATCCTCGAATCAAAGCCACTCCAGAGGCTTTGCATCATAATACAACACAACACAAACAGATATGATGGGATTTCTCTGCCAGCATGTTGTGTTAGAAGTGCTCTGTGTGCTTTCCACTAGCCAGCCTGTTTTAAATATTTATTTAACTGCTAGTTAACTGTAAAGCACTAGGAAGATTCTCATGCTAAGTCACAAAGCAACACATGACTCAATGAGTAAAAGCATCACAGTGGTACCTGGAGGCCTGCTCTAAACCCCACATAAGGCTTGATTAGCTCTAAATAAATGCTGTAATCTGTGCTTTTTGAGACACTCAGTTGACCTTCTACCACTCACACTACAGCTCTGTGAAACACCATCAATAAGAATCCATTTGTGACAACACCTCTTACAGTGATTGAGTCTTTGGCCCATGTCTGAACTTGTCGACTCTCATGGAAAGCCTCGCTTATTGATTCTGCTGCTCTCAGATGAAAAGGGTTTTTGGCCTGATTGTGCTGTAAGCCTGTTTTCTTTGACTGGGGTTTTCATGTGCACGCGCCTGTGTGTGTGAATAACAGTAGTGTGCATGTGTTTTTGGCTCACATTGCCTTACGTGTGCTTTCCCAAAGTTTTCTTAAGGCCTGAGAAACGTGGCCGCTTTGAGAGGAGGGAAGCTTTGGGATCCAAAGACAGTACCAGGCACAGACACTGAAAGTGTGTAAAGTCAAATTTAAATATGATATCGTACTATAAGTGCTCTGAAACAAGGTAATTTTCAGCAGCTGTCTAATGCTAAAGGTATTATGAATGCTATTTGTTATTGGTGTTCCAAAAAGCCTGCAGTTTGAAAATATGTCAATTACTGGTTCTAAAAGTATCGGGTCAAATATGTCTTCCACTTTGGCCAGGAAGAGTTGTCCCAGTGGCAGGAGGTGGTTGAAAACAAGGAAACCCATAGAGGGAGGACTAAATCATAGCCCTCATGAGAGTGCTTTTGTCTCCCTCTGTTTGCTTGTCTGTAGGGGGTGACACTGACCTCAGGATTCACCTACCTGCTGTTTTTAAGTAAAGACTGGGGCTGGAAATGCAATGGCAGCTGCCTTTGGCTTTTATTCCTTTGGTAGCCAGGTCCAACGTCTCCAGTTCATCAGAGACAAGTCAAGAGGAGGAACAGAGGGGAACATCTGGAAAAAGGGAGATATTTTAGCCTTTAAGAGTCAATGCAAAAAGCAGCAGGTACACAATGGACATTTTGGCCAGCGTGAAATGCGTCAGCGTTAGGAGACTACTGGGTGCGCTTTGATTTCTCTCCCAAGAAAATTCATTATTTGCTTCTCCGTGCCAGACACTTGCACAAGTTTCTTCAAAGGGATAAACTATGACTTTCTGTTTCTTAGTCAGATCTGTACTTGTGCTTTGCAACCTTGGCCACGCTTTGTTAATTGACCGGCAAGGACCCTGCACCTCCTAAACCTTTCATTATTCTTTTTAGTCTTTGAAGCATATATACACACACACACAGAGACACACAGAGACACAAACGCTGCATTACGTTATGCTTCCATTTTAGGATAAGCGATTGCATGAAAACCACACCGGGATATTTCCAAATCAGTTTTTAGTCCTTTTGTGCATAAGGTACAATCTCTTTCTTCATGTTATCCCAAGGGTCATATTCCTTGTGCTCTTTGTTAGATAGGTTTACATCACTTTTATAATTTCATCCTGAATGCAAAAGCGCTTTAAAAGTGAGGTAGGAGTAGCTCCCGGGTTATCACTCCCAAACTTCCCCTTCTATTAAGCTGCTCAGAGACTCTGTTTTGCTGTGCCTTCTCAGACGTTTCCTCCCTATAGCATTGCGTCTCTATAGAAACAAAAAGTCTGACTAATCAAGTTTTTCTATTTGTGCCTGTTTGACCCTGACGACAGTCTTTTCCCTCCCATTTCCTCTGTTGCTAAAGTTAGTCGCTGTCTTAGCTCACCATATGAATGTAAAGACAACTCCGTAGGAAGTACTTAGTGTAGAGTGCAGCAGCCTAATGATTGCGTTCTTTTCACTCAGTGCACCCATTGTGGCTTTTAGTACCTATGATGTAATTTGCAATTTGATTAGTCCGTCTCTGAGGACTGTCTCATTTATTTTGTCTTTGAGATATTGTCCGTGTTGACTCTGAAGGTGTTTTCCTGAGTCCTTTGTAACTTGTTCCTTTCATGATGATGCAAATATAGGAAAGCTAAACTCACAGGGTTTTTAATAAAGCCAAACAACTGGCACCTTTGTGAGGACGTTAGCCACAGTCCTACACCTGCCTTCCTGCCGTGCTGTGAGGGACTTTGTACTTGTAATAATGGTATATATTTGTTCAGACGCATCCTCATAGGAATAAAATAGATGACACAATCAATTGCATTTGTCTCAATAGTAGCTCTCAATTTAGCAAAAATATAATTTATCTTAAAGTGGTGCTGTGATATTTTTTTGCAATTATTTAACTATTAGTTTGACATAGTTCCAAATTCATTTAAAACTAATAAATACAGAAAAATGGTGCTAGCTGGTTCTATTGAAGATGACTAGTTTTGTATTAGCATTGAACTCTGGAGAGCTAATTGTTATCCACAACAGTTTATTGTTGTTAGTTAAATTATTTATTAATCTTATTTTACTAATTGGAGTGCTAGTCACTTTTTGCATCTATGGAGGGATTTTTTTCTAAACTAAGCTGGTGAACATGGTAAACATTGTTTCTGTTAAACATAAGCATGTTAGTGTGGTAATATCAGCATGTCCCTTAAATGGTAACCTGTGCTAAAGAACAGCCTCACATGGTTTCATTCTCTTTATTGTAAAGGTAAATATAGATGTAATCGGTTGAGGAGGGAGCCAGTGAATCAGAAATGACAATCAGAAAATAAACTTATAAACGTGTTATTTGTATTGGAAATTGGGTCAATTTCATACTTTTAAAGGGTCAGAAGTGACAGAGCAGTGACACAGGACACTGATGATAGCAAACAATGGCATCACAAATGAGGCAGAACTTCAGTAACTACAGTGTCCCCAGTGTCCCCGGCCTTACCAAACACAAAATGTGAGACACATCAGCTGTCATCTATGCAGTATATTAAAGTGCCCTCGTCAGCCGAGAAAGAAGGCCAAGAGACTCGACACAGCCATTTGTTTTTTTCACCTGTAG
Organism: Channa argus; assembly: GCF_033026475.1. Taxonomy (NCBI): domain Eukaryota; kingdom Metazoa; phylum Chordata; class Actinopteri; order Anabantiformes; family Channidae; genus Channa; species Channa argus. Next base: position 5,184,389 of record NC_090220.1, on the reverse strand, counting down.
ATTTTTTTTATGCCAGCTCGGTGTGTCACATCCCTTACAGATAAACTGGCAATTTCAACCTAAACCCCTTATTCCAAAGCCCTGTTGTTCTGGTCCATTGTCTTGGTGAACAAATAAAGATTACTGTGGAACAAATGAAGAACCCTGGAACAACATTTCAGAATAAATATTATGCAGCAATTCTGTCACGTTAGAAGTCCAAGAACAGCAAATCAGGGTATTAAGAATTAAGTTGTTACCTCACAAACAGGAGAGTATATCAGAAAGGGACACGGGGAAATGGAGCATAGGAACATGTTTTATCTCTGGGGAGGCCTTTCGCAGTGACCTTGGCTCTGCAAAAGACTTAACAATGAAAGAATTACTTCAGTTTTGCCACCTCAAAGACAAAGGGCGTTGCTCTTAATGTCACCACTTCAAAAACAACTGGTGTGTTTTCTATTTCTTAGTCATGTGGTTTTTGGAACAGTGGTTTTGGTGACCTGTGTGAATTTAAAAAAAAAAGATTGATAGTAAAGTGTGTCTTAATGTTTCTGTTTAGGTAGGCAGGTGTTATAACAAGGAACAGAAATATTATTATTAATATTACAGAAATACATTTTAGGGCTTTGGAATGAAGTTCTAATGGTGGACAGTAGCAAAACAGGTTATGCTTGGTGACTTTTTTAACCTTTGGAACAATGTAGTAACCCTATTCAAACATATATGAAATACTAAGATAAAGCTATAAAATCAAACCTCAACCTACTGTACTACCACTGATCAGTTTTGGAGGAAACAAGAATTTGAGCACTGCAGTGTGAGCATCAATAATCAGTAATACGGTAGCTAATCAAACAACAGTGAGACCACAGGTCACAGGTTAAGAGGTGTCACCTTCACTCAGTGCACCCATTATGCATTGTTTTCATTAAGCTCAGTTCAGCATTATCACTCCTTATGAGGTTTGAACGTTTGTGAAGCCTCTGCTCCTACGCTGCAGTCTTTCCAATCGTCCTGTCGCCTTAAATAGGTGGAAAATTCTCTGGCCTAAAGGTGCACCCCTTGAGAATATTTTCAGCATAACACACCCCAGCTGTGGCCGCAGCTCTCATCTGCACGTCTTGTTGTTTCTTGCCTGATGCCAGCGTTGCTAAGCCAAACACTGAGTCTGAGCTGATGGCACAACAAACTGTCCTCTGCACACATACATAAAAACTGCAAGAATCTGTTTCCAGATTCTGGCTCTCTTTTTCCAGCAACAGGTGCCTAACGTCCTGTCGCTCTTCCTTTTTTTTTTCTCCCCTTACTGAAATGAAACATGGGCTGTGTACTGCTTCTGCATAGATACTGTAGGCATGGTGGGTGAACAGAGTCTGATTCAGCAGTCCAACTTGTGATTGTCGACAGCATTGCCGCAAAACTTTTATACACAAACAGTGAGATGTCTGTACTGCCACTCGGTGGGATCTACCTCTACTAAATAGAAGCTACTGGCTTATCACCTGTGTGCGTATATGTACGGATTGTAAAATGCCTCCCTCTTAGGTTTTCCTATGAAAATCTCAAAAATTCCTATGTGATATTTTTCCAATTTCTCAAAGTTCACGTAAACATATAAAAGAATGAAAAATAGATCCTATACAAGATTGTAAAACATTATTAGTGAAATCAACTAATCTTTTGTAATTAATTTGTTTTTAAAATTTACATTTAATAATTTCAAATTGAATTCAATTAAATATTTCGATTTTTTATTTTACTTGACCACAAATTAAGCTTATAAATGTACTGGTGAAAACCAACATAAACGATTAGTTTATACTACCATATATAATATTCTAAGCTTTGGAATTAAGTTGTTGTGGAGGGACATAAATTGAGACGATGATGTGTTTTAGCCTTATTTGTTTGTACATAGGAAGAGCTGAGGAATCCCACATATGTTACTTTATTAAAAGTTTCTTTTTGCAATGAACACTGGGTGTTTAGACACTTATCATTTTGTACTGAAGATCTAAACACATAATTATTGACAGGGTATGTTTATTCTATGAATTAGATTTTGGACATTTATTCACTATGGACATCAGAGATGATATCCACATAAAGAGTATGTCAGAATGAATTAAAAAACACAGTATACGCTATGTGTGTTTAGATTTAACGTAGTTATGACTCAGACGATTATGAATTTTGATGCAAATTATGATAATCAATTAGAAAAAATAATTTAAAGTGCTATAACTGCCTTCATGATGTGCAGCATGCAACTGACTCTTTCACCTTACACATTATCTTTAGCTGTTTTCCGACATGCATACTGCAACCCTGAACTTATCTAGACATTACACAGAGAAGCTGTATGTGAGAATGCAAAGCTGTTGGACCAGACATTAACTGGACTTCATCATGCAAGTCCCCTTGTGCTCAGATGGGAAATGTCCAAGTGAACCCACGGGTGAAAACAGCAGAGAATTCTGTGTAAGTTTCTGCTATTCAACTGACTCTACTTTGATTTGCTGTTAACAAAACATTATTATTTCTGCAGCGCACTTTTGCATCATGTTGTTCCTTTTGTACATTCCACCCATGTGCCACCCCTTGCCTAAACCAAACTCAGTATTTCCAGTAGGTGAGAAATGCATTGATATGGACAAGCTCCTTCTGTGTCCTGCATGTGTGAATTAGACCAGATTCTAAGGAATTTTTCTAGAGCGAGAAAATGACTTTTAGCTCTGTCTTTTGACTTTGGTCTCAGCAGTTTCCACATTTTATTGATAGAACTTTGTGCTAATTATTCAGCTTAAGTTCAGTTAACTCACCTTGTAAAGGCAGCCGGAGAATGTTTCAAGCTGAACCAACTAAAAATGGGCTAATTTACATAACATTAACTCAACTGTTAGATGCACTTGTTTACTGATGAAGCTAGATCATTTGTTCCCTCTAAAAGATAACACAATATCCACTTTCACAGGCAGTTTTATACTGGTGAATTTGCACACATACCAAACACGCATACACTCTTGTATGTTTGCCCATGTGAGCGTCTATGCACGCTAGGTTTCTTATGTTGTCCCTCAGGGCAGGCACACCACCCTCTTGCAGGGCTGCTACTGGTGTTTTGAGAATGAATCTCAGGTTGTTCATATTAGGGCGGCACATCTCTCACTTGTCACTTCAAAGGGAGTGAAGCGGGGTCAGGGTTTCATCAAGCTGTCGTCTGTGCTGATTGGAGAAAAGTGCTGACCCAAAAATAGAACTCCCGTGTCATACTCATAAAGAGAGATGGAGCCCAGATGATACAATTCCATGCCAGGTTGCTGTTAGGAAAATACCATCAACTGGTTGGGAGACACTTTGAGCAGGGCATGATGATGTGTTTGCAGCCTTGTCGAAGGGGAAGGGGAGCTGCTGGGAGGGAGGCATGATGAGTTGGGACAGGTGTTGGTGATTTTCTCTCAGAGACAATATTTATGCACGTTTTATCACTTGACTGATAAGAGTTTATCTTTTATTTTCTCTTTGCTTACTGAAGATATTTTTCCACACTGGGATGGCAAATAGGATCATATGATGAATGCTTAATGGCCCTGCAGTTACAACTGTACTATAACACTGCCTGTCCCTGATGAATGAGGCGTTCATAGGGCAGTAACTTATTATTACTGCTGTATTAGTCCTTTGATCTTCCAGCAGTTTGAACCCTGGAGTTTTTTAGAGAGGCGGCGCATCAAAATAGCTTTGCAGATGGGATCGGGCCTGGTCTTGCCCTGGCTACAGGGAGAGGAAGCCTGGAGGTGTGCAGAGGCACCGGAGTGCAGGAAGCCTTCACTACAGAGGCATTGCTGCAGTTCCTAGTATTTCAATCAATTAAACAAATATTTATATATATATTTGTAAGGCAACTGTAGCATTCACAGATTTGTGATTTTTGTGTCCACTGTTGAAGGTTTCATTGAATAGTAGAGTTTAATGTGGAGGTGCCGCCCTTAAATCAGCGTTCAGGATCCACAATGAGACACAAAGTCTCATTCTCGCCAAGACATTCCTGTATTAATGACAAAGGCGAATGGTGAGCCTCATGGTGAAACATGAAGAGGGAGAAGAGAAGGCAGGAGAAAGTCAGAGAGGGGGAGAGGTGAATGGGTTGATTCAGAGGAGCAGCAGGCGAGGCAGAGGGCAGCCCCACTCACGTCCTGTCTGTCTGTCTTCTGTCTAAAGGTCGGGGTATAGCAGGTCAGAAACAGATCTGTTGACAGGAAAATTTGTTGCTTTGATTTGACTCTTTCACATCTTTCTCCTCCCTTTCTGTTGTCGCCAACAGTCTCTCTCCGCTTCTCACCCCACCCCACCTCCGTTTACCTACCTAATACTCTTTCCACCCTCCCATCCTCCATCAGTTCATCTGGTACATCCCAGTTCTCATTGTGAACGCTGAGCCGCTGGCCCTCTTTAAGATCTGCATTAGAATGTTGTTTTTATATAGCAGCAAGCGGAGGCATGTGGAGTCTCTTTTGAACTGCTCGGCAAACAGATGGAGGTTTTCACGCTGCCTTTATGAGATTAAGTAAAACATTCCCTTACAAAAAAGACATTTCCCCCTTGTCCCTTCACCCTTCACTGTCTCACTTTCTCTCTGCCATAAACTTCTCTTTCTTTCTGTCTTCATCTCTTTCTCTTTAATTTTTTTTCTGTCATGCCTAAGGCTTGGGCAAGGGCACGCTACTCCTGAAAGTGAAGTGGAAAGAAGACAGGTTTGTGTTACCAATAACTATATCCCCAGGCAAGAAAGGGAGCACTAAGCATCTCCCCGAGTTGAAAGCAAACTAGCAAATAGGTCTTGTGTGTCCAGTACTGCAAGTGAAGGGACGGAGTTCTTGTTTTTGCAGTACGAACCTGTTAAACTCTGACTCAGGCAGCGCCAGTTACCTCCCACCCTTCTAACAGATTCACGGGATAGAAAGTCTGCCTATAATTTGCGTACAGTAATTTATTAGGAACCAATAAGAATATTTAGACCCAGATTTGCAGAGGGCAATGTCAAAAACCAAGGTTTTTTTTACACCTGCCTTGTTTAATCACCCTAAATCGATCTCTGGTTCATTCCCTCATGGTGCAATTTTTTTGGGCAGGTCTGAACACACCAGGTATGGTACCAAAACAACAGCACTTAGACCATGTAGAGGATGTGGGCTCGGTCAAGCCCAAAAAAACCTCTGGAGCAATTTGTTTCTGGTGGGAACATGGCGTGACCCACTAACCTCTTTAGTGTTGAATAAACATCACATATCAATATGTTTGATAGGTTGTGATGAAAGTGATGATTGTAATGGACCCACATGATGGGGAAGGTCTGTTTATCTAGGGGCCTTGGTCTGTTGTTAGACTAGCCTGCTGCTTTTGATTGAGTTCATTTTTATTAATCTTTCGTTTTTATTGTTGTGTGTTTAAACTAAGAAAATAAAATATATACGTAGCTGCCGCAGAGTAAATGGCAAAGATATAGTAAGCCTTGTTTTCATAATCAAATATCCCATCGACTGACACTGAAATGTGATTTGCATTGATTGAGCAATGGCAGTAATGTGCAACACTACAGGAGGTAATGGATGGTATTTTTGTAGTTTGCAATGAAACAAAGTGGTGCAACTTTGTTTGTGTTAAAGACAACAAAGGTGTTTAATGCCAACGTGCTGGTCGTGTCTGTGGATGGGTATGTGTGTGTGTGTGTGTTTGCTCTGCAGAAAGACACGGCTTACTGCACGGCCTGTTCCAAGAATGAATTCCTTGAGGCTTACAAGAGCTGTTGAATGAGATGGAGGGCTCAGGGCAGGAATGATGGGAGGGAGTGAGAGGAGGGAGGCTGCTGTACACTATAGGAGGGGTGTCAAGGCTCTCACTTACAGGCCTGATTAAATAACAGGATGCTTTATGAAAACAAGAATATTATCTGCCTCTTAAAAGGTCGGGGAAAGGCCCTATAATTGGCTTCCCCTGAATCTCTGTGTTGCCACCCATCGGTGTGAGAAAAAAATGTTTTGCCAGCCACTAACAGAGCATTATTCCCACTCTCTCCTACATATATCCATAGTTCCATCAGTTTCTAAAGGAATGTGTCAACTTACTGATATCAAGCCAGGATCTATTTTCCACTCAAAGGAGGATAATCCCTACCTGAATCTGTTTATTGAATGTAATTCAAACAATAAAGAGAAAGTTTCTCCTCTGTGGGATCGGACAGTGACTAATGTGGCAACTTTCACAACTGATGTTTTTTAAAAAGTCCTCTAGGTATTTCGAGAAGAAACATCAGAGGTGGGGTGTGGTATGTTTGTGTTCCCTACAAGATTAGAAGAGTCAGTACATCCAGGGATCCAACTCTCCCTCTTTATATTTCTTTCCCTGCCATCTAACCCAGGTGGTTTACTTAATTATACTTATTACAGTCAAGTACTTCTATAATTAAAGTATATCATGATATTTACTGTTGTAATTAATTTTGGAAGTATTTCATATGCTTACACAGCTTTATTTAATTACAGTGATGGTTCAGTATAGCAGGAGACAGCATTGATAATGCACTGTTGAACTGAAACTGTCAAAAAATATTTTATTATTTACATTACAGATTAGTGCACCATCCCCAAAGTCAAGACCTCTGACACTGGTGTTTGCTGTGGGAAGGCGTGATGCCGTTTTTCAATGTATACGCATTTGTGTGCGTGTATATTTACACTGAGCATATGTTTTCATAAACATGCACAAAAGAGGACATAATTGTGCAAAAAATGACTTATTTAAGGTTAAAGAAATTTAACCTTATCTTATATCATATCTTAAGTATCTTATTATTCAGTGTGTGTGTGTTTATGTGTGTGTGTGGGATAGTTGATTTCATGTTTGATGTTTGTCTGTCCAATAAATGCTTGAAAATGGTATATTTAATCTCAAGAGGTTCTCCTGGTAAAACAAAGATTAAAAAACGAAAAGAATTATCTTACTATATAAAAATAAAATTGTAATTGGGCAAACCAGTCCAGGCTGCAGCCAGGCTCCAGGTTCTTGAATACTTTCTGGCTCTGATAATCTTTGCATAGTAACTGAATGTCTTATAAGGTATTGTTCTCATGGTCCCACAAAACATTTTTATTCTTTACCTTTCCATAATGCTTTCAGTCATTATGCTATGCTCTCTCAATACGAGTGGTATCATACATTCATTAAGAGAGTGACTAAGCATATTTCTCAAAGTCAAATACTTTTTAAGAAGCATTTTATAGTTGCTGATTATCAGCTTAGAACTTTTACTATTTCTTCTTGCCTGTTTACTGGCATTTAACCTGCTTTTAACACTGTCACTACTCAGACACTGCGCTTGTTGGGTTTAAAGAGGGAAATATAATGTCAAATGTTGGCTTGTGTATGATGACCTCTCAACTCCAGCGTCACTGCTGTCAGTGGTGGTCACATCAGCGCCATCATCCCCTGCTCACTGCCCAGCTTTGTGATGTTTGGAGGATGTGTTAAGCAAGTGATAGTGTATCAGATGATATTAGTCTTTCTCTATCAATTAGTGCTTTGCATTGCAAATATGTGTCACATTGCAGCCTGCTAATGAGAGGGGGGGGTGTCGTGCAGTGAAAAGAGAGGAGTGCAGGCCAAGCTTTAATACTGCGAGTTCTCTAAATGACCCCTCTTATCTCCGCACAGGCAGATCACGTTCATAAAGATTTTCACTATGCCTCTCTCATGTGCACAAGAAAAGTGGCCCAGGTTCCCGATTTAGAGCTTCTCCATGTGCTTGTGGGTATGTGTGTGGAGGAGTGTGTGATTCAGGCCCACCCCCTAAGGCTCAATACTTTTCCTGAGAGCATAGAATCTGCTCACCTGCCCTAACTTGCCCATCCACCGCCTCCACCCCTCCCCTTGTCTTCATACGGTACTCGCCCACCCTCCAGCGGCCCCACATCAAAGTACCCCCTATGAGTAATAGATACCCAGCAGGGCCACACCCTTCCCTCCTCCAACTACCTCAAATGCCGCGAAGCCAGTGGCAAGCACCCGACAATCACACAGCGCACACATATACAGCAATTATTCTCACACAATTAGACTTAAATATGCAGCTTTAAAGCCAGGTAAACTGTATTTAAGTCAAATGCTGTGCAGCTTATTTTTGATGTAATTTATCAAGCCATGTCAAGATTTATATACCGTAACTGTAGTGAGACAGAAAAAGTATAAAGTGAAAGAAAGTGTTTTCTGTAAGTGCTGCATTTTTTTCTGATTGGGCTCTTAATCTGATAATGAATAGGATACTTGATCCATGTAGACACATTATTTATTAGAAATTATATACAGGCAAATACAGATAGGAAACCGGAGCATACTGGATTTTAGCCCAATCAGATTGTTGGAATGATTTATAAATTTGAAAAGTAATTATTACTTTCTCAAGCAATTGGTCAACATACCTTGGATGACACTCATCACCTAAAGATGCAAGGTCATCAACTTCAGGAGTCAACCTTTGACAATAAAGCAGTTCTTCTAGTCCTTACATTTATTGAAGTACTTTAAGAAAATATTGTACTACTAGACAGTTTTATCACAGAGATCCATGTGTACAGCTGTCTGTTCTCTTTGTCAACATTTAACATCAGGTTTGTTAACAGAGATAGTCACTAATAGTATCTACTTGTAAATTGTTTATGCTAAATGTTGATTTCTGAATTCTTTGGTACCTACGTTTTTAGACAGTGTCCAGAAAATTTGGACCGAAGATCTCATCTGTATTTTCGATCAGGTCTTTTTGAAAACAAATTGTAGTTTTTTTGGTGCACAGAGTATTTCTTCAAATACCAGAAATACACCAACAAAAAGAAAAGTTGAAAGAAAAAAAAACAACCTGATTTATTGGTTTAACGCTAATCAGTCAGCTTGTTCCATCCAAACACAAAAACTACTGAATGAGTTGCAGTGCAAACTTCGGCGAATTCCAATTCCATCGAATATAATCATCAGGTCATAAGTTTATTTGTCCCTTATTTTGGTTTATGACAAAATAGCTGCAAAACTAGTGACATTCCCCTCAGCCTCAGCGGAACCTTTTGTTTATTTATGTACTTTCTTTTTGTATTATTTTGACTATAAGCGTTAATTATCGAGTGTTAGATGGTTAAAGACGTTTGTTGAACACTGTAAACACATTTCCTCAGCATGTTTGCATTCGGGAGCACGTTAGCATGCTGGTGCTACAGTTTAGCTCAGCGTACCAAGACGCCAGTATCTGTAGATGTGCTTGTTTTACTTAATAATGAGCTCTATGAGCTGAGTAGATATATTGCTACTAAACATAGTGAATGGATTAATTGAAGAATCTGAGCCAGCAACAAAACTGGATCTCAAGGAGAGATGATCATCAGAACTGGACAATTTGTGAATTCCCTTCATTGTTTGAACCCTGAAATCAGACAAGCAGAAGTTCACATATCCTGTTGATTAGTGATGAATTCCCATAACTGACCATTGACCACGGAGAAATAATGAGACAATGGGACCCAGGCACAGACAGATAAAAGCCCCCCTCAAAATAGGACCCTCAGACTGAAGTAACATACAGAATGACCACCAATGAGGCCTGAAATTAATTTTGAAGTTGTTTTTACCCGCTTTGTGGTTGTGTTTGTCTGTTTGTGACTTATTTAGATGATTTTTCTTTTCAGTAATAAATCCATCGATGTTATCATTCGCAGGGTACCTGTGTGAAGTCCAGTCTAGGACATTCGGTGCATCTCTCCCTGTTTCTCATTCCATGTAATCTTTCTACTTTTGCATAAAAAAAGGCATAAAAATGCCCAGATAGACAAAAACTTTGGTTTATTTACGTAACCACGGTTCTCTGAGTGTCTCACATTAGTAACGCCTTCAGAATGACCTCATCAGAAGCTCCTATTGCACTCTGCCAGGCAGGACTGGCTGGGACTGAGCATGTCAGTGTCAAAGAGGGACAAGCCCTCCCCCTTAAAGGGGGTGACACTGCATAAACAGCGATTCAAAACGACACCTCTTCCTCGCTACCAATGAGCAAGTAGGGTGGACTGGTGAGATGCTCACTCATATGCTACTCAGAGAACCGTAGTTATGTAAATAACCCAAAGTTCTCTTTCATAGCATTTGTTTCGTGTCTCACATTAGGAAATTCTGACTCCCAAATTCCCGGCAGATGTTACCTGAGAGACACTGTCCTTTAAATAGCACTACTGAGATGCCCCTACACTAATGGGCTAGTGAGGAAGCTGTAACATTTACATTTAGTCATTTTGTCGAGCCTGTAAAACTTAGCACAGATTTGTGTTTTGACCTAACTTGTTGCAGCGCAAACGTCCTGAATGGAGATCCCTGTGACAAGAGCCCATAAAGTGGTGAGGTCCCTGGTAGTGCGCCCTTCCTGAAATGAAGGCTTTTTCTGCCATAGACATTTCGGAACTGGTGCTCTCGGTGGAGACAGAGGAGCCACCTGGGTTGCCTGAGTGTTAGACTGCCTAGGGATTCTGAAGCTGAAAAGTTGTTGTGCCCCAGGCCTGTGCTAATGTTTTGGGGTGGGTGGCAGGGAGAGATTTTCTTGGCAGACACAACTTCAGCCACACAACGTCATCCCATTTCTTCTCTTCACATCTCCACTGTGAGAGAAGACCCCGAAAAGGCCCTCAGATGTACTGGATAAAAGGAGATCCTCCTTTTCTTTGGTAGACAGGGTGGAGAGATTTAATCATCTAGCTCTCTCCTGTAAGACCATTAGCCCCATGGCTCTTCCCATAGACTAGATCAACACTTTTATGGAGATGGAGGCAGTGGTCAGTGATGACACACACCTCTTACCATAAACGGGAGTCCGGTGAAGCCATCATCTTCTCTTCCAGCTCGGCTTGGTATGGCATCAAAAGAGAGGAAGCATTGAGGGCCCAGGCCATCAGCTCAGCGGCCTTGTATGACTTCTTCATTAGGTTGGACTGGAAGCGATCTGCTCCGAATGGGAGGGCAGGCCCCGCTGATAACAAGGAGGGTTTCTGATGGGAATGAGACGCCACCGCAGCTTCTATTCGGGTAGTGTTATAGAAACCATGTTATTCCATTCCTTCACAATCAAGCATGGAACTGCCTGCCACAGGATGTTTCTCCCTGTAAGGTTTATTTTGCCAGGAGACCGAAATCTCTTCCAACAGCTCTGGGAAGGTTGGCAGCAGTTGTTTCCCTGTCTTTTTAACTTCTAGCAGTATCTTCTTGTCAAAGCGTGACCGAGTCACCTCGGCTTGAACCTCAGGCCACTGAAGATTTAGCTTGGCAGCCGCACGTTTGGACACCTCCTGCAAGTCCAAATCCAGTATAGGGGAAGACGCATCTCCGTCTTCTGCCTGGGCCACGGTCGGGGGTGTGGGTTTTGCAACCCGGCCCAAAAGTGCCAGTGAAGAGTCGTCAGCATCCTCGTCGGACATGTGAAGCTCCGACAAACCATCTGAGTCTTCATCCACCTTCAAACAGATAGTCAGGCGGCCACAAGCAGGGGTTAATAGCTGTAAAGCTATGATATTGCGTACTGCTAAAGCTAACCTGGTGTGGCTGGAAAATAGCAGGCCAACTGGCAGCGGTGCGATTTCCAGAATACAGTAAGTGAAAATTACTACTGTAATACGTTTTAACATTAAGCACGGGGAGTAGCAAATTTTACTTGGGGGAGTATTGCTGCTAAACAGTGTTACCACTTGGTTGGAGCAACTGTGAACAGTCCGAGGCTCAAACTTTATGTTTGATGACAGACTAGTGTGATCAAATCTCACAAGAGGCCAGTGACCGAGTTTGCGCTCGTGTCTTTGGACAGTTAAGCTACGTCCCAGAGAGAGAGTTGGCTCGAGAGAGAGTTATAATGGAATTTCTGCTTGTAGCGAGAAGAGGTTTTTGAATTACGGCTTATGCAGTGTAACCCCCTTTTATAGGGGGAGGACTTGTCCCTCTTTGACACAGATATGCTTAGTCCCAGCCAATCCTGGCTGGCAGAGTGCAATAGGAGCTTCTGTTGAAGTCTTGCTGAAGGTGTCCCCAATGTGAGACACGAAACAAAGGCTATGAAAGAGAACTGCACCTGTTTTTAATGTCACGTCTTCCTCTTTATCATCAGCAGTCGCCGCCTCTGCCTGCTCCTCATTTAGCTATTTGGCGTGTCCCAGTGCCTCAGTAATGGTTCCAGTGTGCCAGGCTGGTCAGAAATGACAGAGCGTCCGCCTCAGACCTGTAGATCCAGAGCTCTCTACTCTGTCATTAGACACTTTAATTCAGCAGCACCACAGCCTCTTTTTTCTTTACTTCTTTCACTCTCACTCTTTTTTCCCACACATATTATTCCATAGTGTAACTTACTAGGGCACTGAACGATGCTGGAAATATAGACATACTGCTAAAAAGTACAACATATTATAAAATACAAGTCCACTGTTTATACACTGTTATAAACAGGCATTAAGGGTTCGCAGAGAAAAAAGGAATGGTCAGGGGGGTGGTGTTGTGTAAGAAATGGTAAAAAAGGCTTAAAACAACTGCTCATCAAACTTATGAAATGTCTTATTTTCCTGTTGCACTGCTCGAAGTTTTTTAGAAATAAATGTTAAAACGTATTTAAAACTTATCTTCTTTGACTCCGTGGTGGACTCAGCCATCTTTTATGGCATAGTCTGCGGGTGCAGTAGCATCTCTGCAGCAAACAAGAAGAAAATGGATAAGGTGATCAGGAAGGCCAGCTAAGTCCCAGGGATGCCCCTGGACACAGTGCAGGAGGTGGGAGAAAGGAGGATGGCAGGCAAACTACGGTACCTTCCTTGCTGGAGAACAATCTCTCAGCTGCTCCTTCAGTGACAGACTGTTACATCCTAAATGCCTTAACGAGCAATATCGTAGGTCTTTTCTCCCTGCTGCTGTCAGACTTTACAACCAGAGCTGCTCCCAGTAAACCAATACTTACGATAGTATACATTCCTACTACTAATTGTAATACTATGCAAAAATATCAACCCTAGTGTAATTGTTTGTTTAATATGATACTTTGTTTGTAGTGTTTACTGACTTTTTGTTTTTTAATAGAGAAATTCTTGCTGTACATTTGGAGGTTTTCCTCTGCTGCAGTAACACAAAAATTTTGGCCATGTGAGACGAACAAAAGCTAATCTAAAGTTTATTTAAAAAGATATTTTCTTGTGCTCTGTCCTTCCCTGTTCTCGTTTATTATAAATTGATTACTTTTTAATCTACCTGCCTCTGTTAACAGATTGACACAAGAAAATCAACACTTTTTGTGTGGTGGTTACTGTTGCAGATTGTGTACTTGTACTGGATCACTCTGAGTAATGATAGCGGTTTTTACTAATATATTAGAAGCTTCTGTGTATGTACATATGTGTAATATTATTGTTACACTGGAACATGGCTGCAGATGAACAGAGTCAGCCCCAGTACTGGGACAGGCTCATTACCCAGGGACATAAACAAACAGTGCTGGCTTGTCCCCCACACTGCTGCAGAGAACAGATCATTGACTGGGCTTGATACTGTTCAGCTATGTGCAGCTTGTAGTAAGATACAGATTGTGGTACAGTTTGTTTGCATACTGTAGATGTTTGATTTTTTTCTTTGTGTGATTACAGCTTGTTTTTTCCAAATCGATCTGATGCTAAAATCTTTTGTTTATTTATAAAATTATGAAATAAAATCTGTGACAATTGATAAAAAAATGTAAGTTGTTTTCATTTAAATGACCTCAATGTTCTCAACTATTCTCATATTTACAGAAAAAAACAGCTGCAGAGGTACTGATTGTACTGTAAGCAAAAACAGAGCTTTCATCCTTTTGATTATATTAGGGAATTAGGGAAAGTACTATGAATGTGTTGCTGTGTGCTGCTGTTTCTTTATGCAGCACTTGACAGCAAAAGACATTTGGAAGAAATACAGCTTAAGGAAAGAAAGAAATGATTATTTGGAAAACCTTTTGGGGGAAATTTTATTGACCATAGGACTCCAAAACTATAGAATGATTGGTGGCACACGGGGACCTCAAGAAACACAGTTTGACATGTCACAGCAGGGAAAGCTAAGGTGTAAATAACAACAGGCTGATGCCTGAACTCTGTCTAGCTGCTTCAGTTTCAGAGTCCGGCTATTGTTAATGCTGGCTCCTGTCTGATACTGGAACACACCTGATTCATTATCAATGATAGTCGTTACTGTAATTTAAGGTGTGTTTTATACCTACTGACGCCTGTGACTTCAAACTGTCTCTTTCTGGCTGTGTGGCCATTTGTGACCACTTGCTTTTGAAGAAGCTCCTCCAGCATCACACCAACACTTTAACCAAAAAAAAAAAAGAAATAACAGCTAAACATCACCCACGCCCTCCTTCAACTGTCAGTGTTAAAAGTAGTTTTTGTTTTTCGGTGATAACGTCTTCCTTGTATAACTCTGTGAACCACATTCATTTCCTGCGCTGCCTTTTTTTTTTTACGCAAATGCCAAATAATGTTTAATCACGTGTCAAGCTGCACCTCGTAAGGATGGGTGTATACCTAACCACAACCATGTCTGTTTCTGTTCCGACCATAATAGACCTGGAGCTGATGAAATAGTCTTGTTAGCTTCGAACCTGCACCTCTGGTTGCACCAGTAAAGCTTAGGTTTGTCATCAATTAATCACGTAGAAGAGCTTTTGCCGGGTCTGCGACCATCCCGAGGTACCACTACTGCTACTGAGATATTATAAGACCACAGCAACCTTAATTTGATAATCATACTATGTTATATACTTAAACTGTTAGTTAGTAATTGTAGGAGGCTTTTTGTGTGTGTGTGTGTGTGTGTGTGTGTGTGTGTGTGTGTGTGTGTGTTAAACCACAGTGGCAGGCTTCCCTGTATTTGTTACCACAGTTTGAGGATATACAGTATGGGCTCAGTGCCACATAGGTAAAACAAATTCCCACATGTCAAAGATTTTATTTTTCCCCCTAAGTGACCGCAGTCTATCTAGGTCTGTAAATGTTCAACAATTACCGCTGTGATCAAACTGCTGCACGAGAGCTGCAAGCCAGATCAAAGTGAATATGTTGATTTTTTATTTGGCCTCTCTCTGACCGTCAGTGCCTATGAATACTACCTGCGGTTCTGTGGGAAATTGTTAACACTTACTGTGCGCACACTCAAAGAGGGTACTTTGGAGTACACATTACTTGGAGAATACACTGTAAATTAATGGGCAAACTTCTGACATTTTAAGTATACAATACACATACCCCATTTGTTCATGTCATGCACTGACTTTCTCTTTTTTGAAGGCATAAAGATTTCAATGCAGCCACTAAACACAAGAGGTTTCTTGTAAACTTCATTAATGGATCAACTGAGTGATTCTTTCCCCACAATTTGTGAATGTCTTGTGCCCGGCACAGTGAGCTGTAGCCTAGGAATTACTGTTTAGTGTTGAGTTGGACCAGGGTGATTAAGGGTTTGAACTTGTGTCTCCTCCCTGCTATGTGTTGGCAGATGCCAGACACAGAGCATATGATGAGATATTGATGAAAAGGCCGCTGTTTATTTTCTCACTGTCTTCTTAAACCGTAAATATTTACCACCTAATCATTTATTTATATAATTTACCACCCAATAGGTTCATCCTGCATAGCCTTCAAATTAAAATCACAGTTTTGGGGTGGTTGTACTTAACTGTGTTGATTTATGTTTTATGTTACTTCTACTTTTATTCCACTACAATTCAGGGGGAAATGTAACTTTTACTCCACTACGTTTACTTTACATTTACAAACCCGATTCCAAAAAAGTTGGCACACTGTACAAATTATGAATAAAAAAGGAATGCAATAATTTACAAATCTTATAAACTTATATTTTATTTACAATAGAATATAGATAACATATCAAATGTTGAAAGTCAGAAATTTTGAAATGCCTTGCCAAATATTGGCTCATTTTGCATTTCATGAGAGCTACACATTCCCAAAAAGTTGGGACAGGTAGCAATAAGAGAAACAAAAAAAAAAAAGAGGAACAATATCTGTTCGTAAGGGTCCTTAGACCCTGCATCACGTACAGGAATGCTACTGTACTGGAAATCACAACATGGGCTCAGGAATACTTCCAGAAAACATTGTCGGTGAACACAATCCACCGTGACATTTGCCGTTGCCGGCTAAAATCTATAGGTCAAAAAAGAAGCCAGATCTAAACATGATCCAGAAGCCAGGCGTTTCCTCTGGGCTGAGGTTCATTTAAAATGGACTGTGGCAAAGTGGAAAACTGTTCTGTCGTCAGACGAATCAAAATTTGGAAAACTGGGAAGCCATGTCATCCGGACTAAAGAGGACAAGGACAACCCAAGTTGTTTTCAGCGCTCAGTTCAGAACCCTGCATCTCTGATGGTATGGGGTTGCATGAGTGTGTGTGGCATGGGCAGCTGGAAAGGCATCTGGAAAGGCACCAGCAATGCTGAAAGGTACATCCAAGTTCTAGAACAACATATGCTCCCATCCAGACGTCGTCTCTTTCAGGGAAGACCTTGCATTTTCCAACATGACAATGCCAGACCTCATACTGCATCAATTACAACATCATGGCTGTGTAGAAGAAGGATCCGGGTGTTGAAATGGCCAGTCTGCAGTCCAGATACAGTTGAGCAATTAGAAGCCTGTATTAGACAAGAATGGGACAACATTCCTATTCCTAAACTTTAGCAACTTGTCTCCTCAGTCCCCAGATGTTTGCAGACTGTTATAAAAAGAAGAGGAAAGCCACACAGTGGTAAACATGGACTTGTCCCAACTTTTTTGAGATGTGTTGATGCCATGAAATTTAAAATCAACGTATTTTTCCCTTAAAATGATACATTTTCTCAGTTTAAATATTTGATATGTCATCTATGTTGTATTCTGAATAAAATATACGTTTGTGAGATTTGTAAATTATTGTATTCCTTTTTTATTCCCAATTTGTACAGTGTGCCAACTTTTTTGGAATCGGGTTTGTATTATTTTAGTTATTTGTTGCAGCTGTAGATACTAAAAACATACAATGAACTGATAAATGCTGATGTATGATCAGGATTTAACCAGCTGTCAGTAGATGAAGTTGTTAAAATAAGCTCCATCTTTACAAGCTGTGATATTTGTTCCACTCAAAGTCTCTATAGTAACACGGGTCCTTGGTACTTATTCATTATTGATGACTATACATTTTCTTTGACATAATTTTGACCTTTGAAAGTTAAACAAAACTATACTAGACTTTTACATTTGTTGCATAAAATTATAAACTGTGTGTAATTTAGCTTGGGTAAAGACTTCAAAGTGCTACTTTTGTTTGTAGTGGAGTATTTGTCTGGGCAAGTAAATGCACTTTTACTTATTATAGTATTGTGTATGTACTTCTACCAATTCTGCCATCAGTTTCAGTCCCTTAATCAAATAATTCCCATTGTTTCATTAAATACCCTCTTGCACATTAAACACAGGCAGATGATTTAAGCTGTGGTCTCCCCAATAACACACTCTCTGTGTCTGGCCTCCAGAGTCAGGTGTAAAAGCAGCAGGAGCCGCTGTACTTTAGCTCTGTGTTGTAAGATCTAAGGCTCATGGTATGACTGCCACCTAGTGATAGTTTAAGATGCTAACATGAACTCTCCACTGAACGAGTAAAGGTTTTTTTTTTGCTGCTTTTGTGATCCTTCACAATATGTAGTTATTGACAATTATTCAGGTGACTTGAGTAAGAAAAATGCTCTATGTGAGCTTGTGAAGCTTTTAACACTACTCTCTTCTGTGTTGACTCCTTCAGGCTCGCATGGCACTGGACAAAGGAGCTCAAGCCGTTATTTTTGATGTCAGTGATGATGCTAATGCCGCTGCTGAGGTGAGCGCGAGGCAAGGCTAGAGCTTTATAAATTAATTAGGTATATTAAATAATGGTCATTTATCCCGCTGTTTCTTTGTCCTCTTACAGCTTCGGGAAACAGACTCTCTTTCCCGTCCTGTTGTGCTTGTAGAGGCCAACAATGCAGAGGAGCTAATGGGTTTGGTTAACAAGAATGAGGAGGCTAAAGTTCGTATTGAGGTCATGGTGGAGCAGCCAAGATTGGTAAGTAGTGAAGTACACACATCTATCATGAGCTCCTCTGGACTTTGACTTTCCCTTTACTGGTTGGAAGATGAACAAACCCTTGAGGGAAATAGTAAAAGAGTTTTACTACAGAGTATAAGAGTTACTATAAATAAGTATGTACATTTGCTCTCTTTCCATTTTCTTTTCCCTTTCCAGATACATTATGATGTGGGCATCCTGCTCACCATAGTCCTAGCTATTCTAATCATCATCCTAATCTTCGCTTTCCGCTACAAGTGCAAGTCCAACAGAACGTGGGTGAGTGATTCATACAAGTTTACAGAGGCACATATGTCAGTGGATTGTTGGTTATTTGGACCCACAGTCCATCTGGAGTTTATCTAACTATCCCCTTCTTGCGTGTGCAGGACTCTGTCCATCAGCAGACTATGCGCGCCATTAGCCGACTTGAGACCAAAACCTACAGCTCTCAGGGCTGCTCAGGCTCCCAGCACCACCGTGGGGCCTGGGGGTCAGCCAGCAGCTCCAACTCGAGCCCTGTTTGTGCCATCTGCTTGGAAGAGTTCCAGGAAGGGCAGGTAGGACTGGAGGAAGTGAAGAAGCTCTCTGTAGATTTAGCATTCCTTGTTAGTTACCGTCTGTCTCCTTTGTCTATGAATCTCATCCCAGCATTTGAGGATCATCTCCTGTGCTCATGAGTTTCATAAAGACTGTGTTGATCCTTGGCTGCTGCAGCACCGCACATGCCCCCTCTGCATGCACAACATTATGGGTGAGTAAAATCTTATTTCTAGTTAAGTTCAAAAAGGTGCCTGTTAAACTGTCTCATAGAAGTTGGTCACAATGGTGATTAGTTTTAAGCAAGTTGTAAAACTTTTCAAAATGTGATGATTTCTTTTTTTCTTAATCATTTGGAGACAGGCATCCGTGGGTCTATGTTATTATATTTTGCCTTTGCACAAAAATGATTTTTCATGTTTTTAAATATTTAAATTTGCAATTTTAACTCAAACAAGTTCAAAATGTTTCCTAATAACGGCCACGATGTTTTCTCCGAATGAATCTCTGAGCTCTGTGAATCAGATTTATAAGTGCTCTACAAGTAGAGTTAATTATCGCAACCTTGTGTCTTCTAACTGCTGCTGTGGTCCACAGGGACAGAGCGCCAGCCCCAGAGGAGCAGACTCCAGCAGACTCCAGAGCAAAGCCAAGGCTTCCTGCATTCTCAGCCTTACAGCAGCACACACAACCACCCCTTCCCTCAGCACGCGATCCCCTTTTCTATGAGGCCCCATTATCCTCGTGGACCGTCTGGACCCTATCCTTCTCTGGGCCACTACAGCGGCTCCTCTCCCATGGAGACCCAAACATTACGTTACCTAGCCAGCAGGCCGCTTGGTTCCAGCTGTGGGTACCATCTTCCTGCAGAGGGTCTTGGCAGGCCCTATAGGATTGGTGGTAACTGCAGGTCTTCCGCTCACCACTACACATCTCGACGTGCCTGCCACAACTATCGCTCGTCCTGTTCGGCTCAGCGCAGTGCATCCAGCTCAAGACTGCAACACGCTGCCTCTATGACAGCACAGACTAGTGGAGCCCCAGCTCTCAGCCGGCAGGACGAGGGCAGCTGCTCAGGTGGCAGCTACCACACAGAACGCAGTGGATATCTGGCTGATGGACCAGCGAGTGACTCCAGTTCTGGGCCTTGCCATGGCTCCTCCAGCGACTCAGTTCTTAACTGTACTGACGTGTCCCTGCAGGGAGTTTATGGCAGCTGGTCCACCTTCCGGAGCTCTCTGAGTAGTGACTATGATCCATTTGTGTATTACGGGCCAGGGCCTGGCCACGCACCCCGGAAGAACAGCCTGGAGGCTAGTGGCCATGCCCGGCCAAGGTCTCTGGACTCTGTGGTGAACAAAGCAGGCTGCCCTGAAGAACAGCCACAGACTGTGTTCAGCCACATCCACTACCACCGCCACAGACACCACCACTATGAGGAGGGGGAGCCAGGCCACGGCCAGAGCAGAGGCTCCGACGAGGAGCAGGGGGCTACCGCTGCTGCTCCTGCACCTGCTGCTCTTGTCCTGGACAAAGACTCGCCTGTGTGCCCTCCTAAGCACAGCCCCTGCCAATGCCCGAAGCCAGATCCCACAGATCGGCTCAGCCCTGGACAGACAGAGTGTCAGGACCGTGAGTCCAGCAGCCCCACAGGAGCACCTGTGCTGGTGTCCCCAGTTTCATTACAGATCCAACCCCACTGCTGCCACCAGGGACACGGACACCCTCCTGGTCCTCTTGGGCGAGTGGGTGGCTGTGTCCTCGATGGCCCCACTGTTCGGTTTCACCAGAGCTTGGATCTACAGGATGACCGCAGCATCCACATTCACTACGGCCAGGGCCCGGGCTTTTGCTGCTCTCCTCCTGAGCTGCACCCTGCCTTGGTCCCTGTTCCCCTCATTCTGGACTCTGGGGGGATGGAGGACTGGCCATGCTGCGCTGGGACCCATGTTGTGTGGCAAAAACGGGTGCAGCAGGCCCGCTCAGAGCCTCAGCTGCTGGGGCCTGGGACTAAGGACAGGCCGGCCTGCAGGTTCCACCATGGTCCTGCTGCTGACCGTAACACAGACATTTGTTTATACTGCCAAACATTACACCACAATCAGGGTGGGTGTGTCACTTTTTTTTCTTTAATAAAGTGATGTTTTAAGTGATCATTCTCATTCATTACATTAGGTAAACAGTAGGTATCATTTCTGTTGGTTATAAAAACACTGGTCTAGCATGCAGGGTTTTTCTACCTGAAATAGGCTTTAGCCAAAGTGTCTTGTCTTTGAGTCTCTGATTGTTGCCACTTTTGTGTCCCCAGGATCAGAAGAGGAGTCTGGTGTGTGAGAATTTGTTGCAACCCCATTACCACGCTGCTACACAGGAGCCAGAAAGGACAAGCCCCACATTGGCTGAACGCTCTCACGTCTTCCACGACAATTCCACTTGCAATGTTTCTGTTCAGATAATTCTCCAGCTGCCCCACCCCACCTCCAGGAATCAAAGCTCACATGCTCTTTTAGCTGAGTTATTATGACAATAATACACCCTTCATAAAATGTAATAACTAAATTGAGGGATTGGCCTAAATATTTGGAGACAAAGGGGGCAACTCATGCACCCCAAAGGTTTTTTCTCTGTTTCTCCTCATCAGTTATAGAAACAATATACATTACTGACACGATATCACAAGTTCCATGCTCCTTGGTAACAACTAAATAATCCTTGCTTAGGGTGTTGAGCCCTCATGAAGTGAGACTCCATTACGGCATCTCTCACTCTATTACATAACTTGATTTATCGTAGAGGTACTCAACTTTTTCACTATGTGATCTTGGCCTTCCTTTGCTGAGTCCCACTCTCAGCTTAGAGAAGCTTTTCTCTCCAGCCTACCTCAGCTCAGATTTCTTAACATGCCTCACACACGGGGTCTTTAAAGGTACTGCTGTAGTGATTTTGTTTTGTTTTTTTAAGTGCGTGTGTGTGTGTCTGTGTGTGTGTCAAAACCATGTAGCTTTCATAAACTCAACTATAATTAACTTCTTGATATAAACGGAGAGAAGCGTTGATGCTCAGCCCCTCAAACAATGAGCATTCACTGAGGTTGCTGAGCATTGCATGGGCTTTGTTTTCATTATTTCAATAATGGCAGCTGTTTTAAAGGTGTTTGTGTTTTTTGGATCATTTTCTTTGTTCTTTTTTTTTTTTTTTAAGTCAAATTTCTTTTCACCTCTCAAAATGAATAAGTTTGACTGAATATGTCATCGTCATTACAAGCTATTGTCACACTCTAGTCCTTTCTCTTGCCAGCCGTTACTTCACATGTTTGACCTCAGTAATTTGTGCAGAGTAGAATTGATCAGAAAACCACATCCTCTGCTCCTTTAACACCCAGTGCATCAAAATGAAAAAAATACAGTCTTGTTGTCTTGCAGCACCTCAAGCTTTAGAAACCGCAGCAATATAAAATACATAGTAACTCTTATTAATAATATAAGTGGAATAAAGCCATGATAGGTAGACATTGCAGGTCCAAACATCAGCTCAGTTTCTAGCTGAAAAAGCTCGGTGTGGACTTCCCATTATTTTGAGAAATGTCTCAGGAGGATAAACAAACAAAAACGGATATAAATCTTCTTAGCTGCAGTAATAATACCCAAATCAGTGAAAAGTCATCTGTCATGGTAAAAGTTCATTGCCAATCCCTGCATTTAATCTTACAGCACTTGAATAAAACTCCACCTTAAATCATATATCAGATACAGTATTGAGAATAGATTGTTAAATAATACTGTTCACTTAAATCTTGTTGATAAGCCTACAGTAAAAGTCAACCTCATCGTGCCATCTGTGATTGCTTTTTTATATTTACCTTCATGCTGACATGTACTACACTACATAATCTGAGATCAGAGGTATACAAATTCTATTTTAACATGGGCTTTTCCCTAAAGGCTCAATGAAAATGTGAAAGGAATTTTCTTTACGGTCAGATTGCAGATACATTTTAGTTTAGCACAAACAGCAGATTGTGGGTATTGCAAAGCAACCAGTAGCACTTATTAAAGCCTTACATTTGCCTTGTTCTTTCATACTATTCATAATCCTAAATCAGGATCCTCCCAACACACTAAGCTCTTACCTGTCTAACCAAAGAGGTAAAATCTTGAACACAGTGAACTTGTTTTGTGCCTTTTTCCTGTTTCGACCCTCGCCTTAAATCTTAGAATTGCATCTACTCTAAATGCTAGAACTAACGTGGAAATCATTTTGGAGTCAATTATTCTGGACAATTATGCACCTGCAGTTCCTTGTATCAATACCTCACTTTAAATGTTTCAACTCAGTAGCTAAAGGTATCCTTGCCTTATTATATTCATGCCCAAACAATCTGAGACTGCGCTGGTAATGACTGAACTAAAATTGCACCTTGGCTCCCAAACCATCAGGATGAGAAAAAAAAGTATTTGGTCATTGCTGCAGAATATCTGACATGTTTTCAATGTGTTCAAGACCTTTCTCTTTGCATTGTTTATGTGTTTGTTTTGTTATGTTTTGCAAGAATAATGAGCTGAAACTGCCTTTTCTAATAGAGTAAGAAAACCCAATCCCTCCAGAACGTTGAGGGATGTGTCAGTATATTTTGGATATTTTGTGTACAACAGGAACAACAAAAACAAATGAAATAGTGTTGTATTTTATATATAATAGAACATTTCAATATAGTGACATGTCACAAATATATTTATTTACTAATATATTTATCCATTTTGTCCAGGTTTGAAAGAATGGTTTCTGTATAGACTGAAAGTTCCTATATGGAAATTGTCCAGTGCCATCACAGATGTATCAACCTGTCTTCATTCCAATTATATGCAAATAAATTATTTTTAAATAAAACCTTTATGTGGATTTTTTTATACTATGTTATACTGTAAGTACATTTTAAATCTTTTCCTTTTGCATATACACTTTATTCAGTAAGAGGCATTATAGTAACACAAAAACTATGTGTTGAAAGATTTCTCAAAGCACTAGATGATGCGGTTTAACCTTCTTTGCCATCAGTGCTCTTTCACTTTTTGCATCTTGAAACAACAGTTCAATTGTTCTGAAGAAGTGAAAATGTGATTTTGTAATTATTTATTCTCGTACTGCACAGTGAGTTAGGAGGGAGTTTGATGCTGATGATTTTATCATCTAAATACCTATAATATGTATATGTATAAAAAGTATAAAGTACTAGTAGTAGTATGTATAAAGTGCTTTATTGGCATATGTGCCAGAGTATGTCTTGACCAAGGACTGTGTTTTACTTGCTGTAACACATGTAATGTGTCCAAGATGCTGATGAGCTGAAAGCTGATATTTACAGCAGCCTACACATATGACAGAATCAATTTTCTAAACTAGCTCCTAGCTAACATCACCCATTTACCAAAATGTCAAACTGTCCATTTAATATCTGTGCCCATTATTACCAGAACACACATGCCAGCCCACATGAACATAAGATCCTTTATTTGGCCAGAGGACAAACAATCAACCAACTACAGTACATTTAAAGCATAGCTGATGATGATAAGGACATTCAACAATGTTAACATGTGTCCGATTGACTCTATTTCTGGTGGTTGTTGATTGTATGTGAAACGATCAGTAGAAGGCTTTGGCCTGCCCTTCGGGTGTCAGCACAGTGAGGTTGCCCCTGGCGTCTTGGTCCATCTCAATAGCCTCAAAAAGAGACTTGAAATTTCCTGCCCCAAAGCCCTGGAGAAAGAACAGACACACAGATGGGTAATTACCCTGAGATCTACCTTCTTCTGTGTCATTTTTTATGGCTCTGGGGATCTTCTCTCCCTCACAGTTCGAACTGTTCAACGCTTTGATGTTGGATTACAAACGGCAGATAAATATTCTCACAGGGTTCAAACATCCACTGCCCCCTGACAGGGAGCTCGCAGATTAATCATGTAAATATTTTCATAGATAATCAAAAGATCAAGTGTTGGTGGTTGCGCTGAGACATTCTTTGCTGTGGTTCGGATTCAGTTTCTCACTTTCATGCATTGTATCCACATCTGTAGACTCTGTGAAATGCTGGAGAGTGACAAGATGTGCCTGTTCTGACAAGCAGAATGGGTGCCGGGTGTTATGAATGAAGTGCCACAGGGCGCAATCCAACCCAAAGAGCCCCGTCGCTGCGAAGCACGAGCCTTTTAATCTGTATCTGTGATAGATTTACTGAGCTCTACGAGTAGGCTGCTGTTTTATTGTTCTCACTGGGTGGGAGCTGTAAACAGGTGTTCTCGTGGCTCTGCTTTTTAAACAGGACTAGAGGCCTGTAAAACCCATCAGTGAGGTGTTGGATGTGTTCATGAAACAAATGTTAAAAGACCCTCAGTCTGTTTGTGCACTTACAAAGTGGTTCTTTCGCTGAATGACCTCCAAAAAAAGCGTTGGTCTGTCCTGCACAGGTTTGGTAAAGATTTGAAGGAGGTAGCCCTTGTCATCAAAGTCCACTAAGATTTTCAGGTCCTTAAAGAAAACACAGGTACTTAATATTGTGGTACACAATTTGAAAAATTCTCTAAATAACTTCACAGAGAGAAAACACGTCTCCTCACCTGTAAGCGATCGAGGTCCTCCTTCACCTTGATCTTGGCGGTTTTGAGTTTCTGCCTCAGGGCGTCATAATACGCGTGAGGTGCCGAGAGGAACTCCATCCCTCGGGCTCGTAGGTTCTCTATCTGTTTTAAAAACAGGATAAAGAAAAGAAGCATCTAAAACTTTCCTTTGAAGAAGGTGTGCATGGATGGAGCAGAGGTCTATGGATTAACTTGGAATTTTTGACGATTAGAAACTTGGAAGTCTCACAGCTTGGATGATGTTTGAAGTGTTGAGGGCGATGTGCTGAACACCTGGTCCTCCGTTGTAGTCCACATATTCCTGTAACGACACAGATGGATGGCATTAAGATGCACTGAGACAAGGTTGCAAACGGAGGCGTTCCAAATTTTATTGTATTATAAATTGTTCGTTAAGCACAAATGCTCCTCGAACCGTTGTGGACCTCTTAGCTTACAGATCAAACATCTGTTTTAGACCCACAGCCAATGGAACTGACTATCAGGATGCCTTATCACTAAAAGGAGCTGAAGAAGTCACACCTGGATTTGTGACTTTTTCTTCCCAGTGGCAGGCTCATTGATGGGCATCTTGATGGTCTCTTCATAGTTAGCCACCACTATGGACCTCAGTGCACTAAACTGCGTATGGATCTGCTTGTCGTCTATTGACCAGAACCGATGGAACATCAAACAGTTCTGATACCTGGAATTAAGAAAACACAAACATCTATTGATAAGCCAAACAAACAAGCCTTTCCTTACCTGGAGCTGAAATTGCCTCCACTGCTGTTGGCGATTTTGTTTTTAAATCCAAATTTGCTCTTGAGGTTTTATATGTCAGTGATGTTGTACTGGGGCCAGTTTTTGAATGTCTGCACAACGTTTAACCTTGTGACAGAGGTGGAGTTACTGGGTGCAGTGTGTTTACTTGTCCTTTTGGCCCATGTGTCTGCTGTGTGTGTCCTGTGCGTATGTGCAATCAAACAGGAGCCTTACCAGTCTGAAACTGGCACCATTTGATCATCTGGCTGGTTTCCCACAATGTGATCGATGAAATTCAAACCTCCTGGAGGACTACAAAGAAAAGAAGAAAACAAACACTTGGTACTTTTCCATAAAAGATCGGCAAACAAATTAGGAAAACTTATTATAACAGCCCACCCTCATTTTTTTTACACCTTCGCTGTCAAAGAAAACTAAATATAACACTCTAAAAACAGAACATCATCTATGACTGACACTGGTAGTACACACTGCCAAAATAATCTAAATATCTATAAAACATCAAATCATACTAAGTTTAATTATGTGTAGAGCATCTTCAGCCTTGAGTGATCAGGTAAAAAAAAAAAAAAAATCAGTGGTGAAAAGTAGATAAGTGCATTTAATTAACTATTGATGTACTAAGTATTCTACCTAATTCATGAGGTTATATACGTATACTCCACCTGATCAAAGGAAGGTTTTACTGCACTGCAGAATACTGTGGATTAATCACCTCAGCAATGTACGGTGTATGTTTAAATCAGCTCTGCTTACCACAGCCAAAATATAAATTACAACTTTTTCACTGATGCACAACTAAAAATGATCCAGTAGTATTAACTGATATTGCATCTATAATTGCATGCAAACTTAACATAGTATTAATGCACGTTCAACTAGTACTTTCTATACCTACTAGTATCTTCTTTTTTTTATCAGAAGTAACAAAATGTTCAAGGAGTGTATAAAAAAAATGATAGTAAAATAATAAAAATTACTTTAGTGCAAAAGTTTGCATCCTACTTTAAATTAATTTAAACTTCACTTTAATTAATTTCTGATGATGATACATTTATACCAGTTAAAGATGCATTAAATATTATGTTGATATATGGTTTTCCTTTGTTTGCCATTTCAAACTAAGGGAATGCAAACTTTTGCACCCAACTGCATTTTAGTTAAAAATACTTTCACACGCTTTCAAATATGTTTTTGTTGCTAATACTTTTCCCTGAAAATGATTTCAACAGCATCACTTTTCCTTGTAATGGAGTATTGCGGCACTGTGATATTGTCTCTTTAACTGAAATTAGAGGATATTAAATATCCTCCACTACTCCTCCACGCACACACACAAACACACACACAAATCTCAAAATCCCACATGTATTTTGATCCAGTGTTGTAGCATGAGAGAATGTCATTATGTAAGAGACTCACAGTTTGTCTAACAGAGAATCCCTGAACAGAGGCTCTTTGTAGCTGGGCAGGAAGAGGCCTTTGTAGGGTCCGAGGTATTCAATGAGTGTGTGTGTTGTGTCTCCATACTGGGGAAAAAACAGTGACACAACGGTTATTCATTTCCAGTTTCATGTGTGGTTTTATATGAGGCTTTCACATGTGCGTCACTTTTGACGTACCGTTTGAACCACAGCATACTTGACCCTCCCGTGGCTGTCTTGCTCCACCCAGGGCTCCTTGATGATCACAGCTCCTCTGCCCTTAGCTGTCTGTCAGTGGAGCAGTGTTGGGGTCAGTTCAGTTACACATGAACATGACAACAGTTTCTGAAGCTAGAAGGTGGCTGCCCTCCAGTGGTTAATGATAGAATATCCTTCTTTATATTTAGCTCTCAACACTCAGAGTGGTTAAAATCAGCTCCACCTTTTCCAACAGTGACCTTTGACCCTTGATTTTTATATGTTTTGCCATTATTACCATACTCAGTATTGATTACTTAGTGAGGTTTTATTTTTGTACATTATGTAAAATGTAGATAATCAATTTAGTATTTTCACTTGAGTCACAGATTTGAAGTGGTAATGTACTTGTAGTGGACAACTATTTTAGGCCAATCCTCGCACTTTTCCTTGAGTATTGAATTTGTGTACTACTATTACTACTACTATTATCTCTGCACACAGTTTGCACCACTGGTGCTAAAGTTGTGGGTGAATGGTATATACTCTCTATCACTGTAGCGATTACAAAACCACCAATCTGTCCTTGACTGAAGAAAAGATCTGTAGTTCAGTAGAACCTGTCACAACAGCTGCATGTTTACCCTTATTTCAACACTCACTGAGTGCACTACATGCACTTTACCTCAAGTGTGTATAGAAGTATGTGCATTATATAACTACACAGAACATATCAGGTTTGTTAAGATTAGTACATTAGAAGTCAGTGGAGCTTATAGTATAGCTTATTATATTATATTAATTATTATAGTTTATATTATTTTAAGTACTTATGTGGAGTAATAGCTCCATATAAACAGTGGTCAAAAACTGACTTGCTTAAATGTAGGTATTTAAATTTGTGTATTCTTTTATTATTTTTTCTGTCCTTTCGGCTTATCCCATGAGTTCAGGGTCTCCACAGCGGATCATTGTCCGCATGTTGATTTGGCAGTTTTTACGCTGGATGCCCTTCCTGACAAATCCCTCCCTAATTTCTACTGGACTTGGACCGGCACTGCACAGCTGGTGATGGGAATGGGCTGTTGGGGGTTCAGTGTCTTGCCTGGAGACACTTCGACATATAGCTGGGACCGGGAATCAAACCACTGTGGACGACTGCCTTACCAACTTAGCTATAGCTGCCCCCATTTTTAAATACTCAGTGAAATATTGTGTTCACTCAGCTACATTTATTTAATATCTTTACTTACATGATTTAGATTCAGACAATTCAGACTTAAATACAAAATATTATTTTAAAAGATCTATTATATAATTATTATATTTAGGTTAGGAGCAAATAAAACATAGATCCTGCGAGGAAATTAAGAAATTACCCAGTGACATATTAGAAATATAAATTCACCTAATGTTCACATTAACAATGCATCAACGATTGTAATGCAATAACATGTGTTATTCTGAATAATACATGTCATGTTACACAATGCAAAGTTTTTTCTGTACTTTTACTTTTACTTACCACACAGTGGCATTGCTTCTTTTACATGTAAACCTTAGTACTTCTTCTACCACTGTATAAGAATATGAACTCATGTGAAATGATTAAGTACAGTTGGGTTGAAATACCACATCCTTCCATCAGCAGATGGACAGGAAGTGCTACTTGTTTTTACCTTGACTAAGAAGTCACAATCCTCCACTTGGAAAGCGATGTCCTTGACTGCATCTCCATGCTTAATCAAGTGTTTTCCCATCTCTGAGAAGAAAAAAAACATGACAATACAGTTTAGTTTCACTTTAGTTTCAAAGCATGACAATGTATTTGCTTAAGTCATCTTTACAGCATTTCATCTCACAGTCAAGTTCTCTGTTGAGATAACTTGCCTTCATTTCCAGGATTTAGCGGAGATTCAAATGCAAAAATTATCTATGAGAAGAGAGGGTTTTTGAGAAAAGACATAGATCATTGATGTACTGTGAAAACATATTACTTGTATTATGTGTATTGATGCATACCTTATCCTGCTTGATGACATGAGACACCACTTCTCGGCTGCCAGTCTCCAAACCCTTGTAGGCAAATGGCTCGAATCCCATCTTGTCACAGTAGAATGTGGCTGCCTACAAATTGATCAGAATATCTTTAATACGAAGAGGATTTCAGACGAGATAGTGTGAAGTTAGAAGAGTTCATCTCCTGCTAAAAATTTCTTCTGTGTGCTGATCAATCTGGACTGTGTTCTGAACCCGAATGAAAAGCAGATGTGTTTCTATGAGCAACTAACATTGATTTTCCTCACCAATTAATCTCAGTCTATGCTTATCATATTCCTCTCACAACTGTATATTTGTGGTGTCTGTCATATATCAGGAAATTGTGAAAGAATATATATTTGCCAAAACTGGTGACATCTTATTCAACCAAATATTAGTATTATATTCCAAAACTTAAAGATATTAATATTACTACTAAATGATTATCCTACACTAGGGGTGACTGCAGCTCAGTTGGTTGGGCTGGGTTTGACTCCCAGTAATTTACTTATTTAGTTGAGGCTTTTACCCACAGCAACTTAAAACTAAGCGGCAGACACTAGGGACAACTTTGGTGTTCAGTATTTTGCCCAGGGATACTTTAACATGTAGCCAGGAGGACCAGGACTCAAACCGCTGACCAAGTGGTTTGTGGACGACTGCTCGGGCAGGACACTGAATAAGAAGCAGCATTCTTAAGTGCTTTGGATAAAAGTGCTGTATAAGCAGAACCTTTACCTTTTTACAAACGTTTCTATATTTTGCTCATTCATTATCTGTCAGTCAATGTATCACTTCATTTATTCACCATTTCAGCTTTAAGACAAAGGCTGTATTTGCTTGTCTGACGATAATGTCAAATATTCATTAGCCAAAACACATTGGGCGGAAGTTCTAAGAGCCTTGAGATTAAACAACTCCAGGCTATTATAATTCAATGTAATGTGATGTTAACTACATTTTGTAGAACTTTCTGTGAGAACACAGTCTGACTTTTGACCTATTTCTGTCTAATATCATACACGCAGAAGGAAGATGAAGACAACAACATATTTTCTAAGTCAGATTTTGTCAAAATTCTTATTTTTAAACAGTTAATCTGCATCCAAATATAAATAATGTGGAAATGTGGAAATTATGTAGATGTGCTTTGACTGGTGCAAAAATTAGGTAAATACATTTTTTATCTAATGCCAGTGATTACATACTGACCTGTTTGGCATTGCCGACCCAGAAGGTGACATGATGAAACCTGACAAACTTCCCCTTTATTGGCTAAAAGACAAAAATAAAACATAGAATAAAACAAAGTAATCAACTGAACTGACAATTAACTTAGAACTTTCAACCTTTTGGTTTCAAAGGTATTACGCAGTTTGCATTACAAAACGATTTATTGGCTGCAGGTTTAAATGATTTATTAAATCTTGTAAGTTTCAGTCATGTTGCATCCAGACCTTCTTCTGCAGATCTAATAGTAGTTTAGGTCTAAATTGAGCCATCGTAAGAGTTTAGCTTTAGTCTTACCTTCTCGCCTTTATCTGTGTAGCTTGTCTGAAAAGAAAGAAAAGATACAAATCATTAGGACTACATAAACTGCAGTCAATAGATCTCAAATGTCTAAGGTGACATAACTACTTCAAAAATATAGTCATTTGCTCTGTTACTCCGCTGTGAAACCATCCAATTTCCCAGATAACTGGGACTAATAACTGACTCTGGTCATTTTGAAGTTTCCTACCATTTTGCGATTATAGTTGGCTGACAGTTGAGAGAAGAGACAGATCAAAATCAGTGGTCAGCCCGACAACATGCAGATAAGTACTGACCTGATCACCATCTGTGATTGGCCCTTTGGGGTCTACACCCACCTGTCCACCTCCTTGCTTCCTGCTAAAACTGAGCTAAAAAGTTCAACGACAGTAGCATGTTATGTCCTCTTTCTTGGGTCAAGTGTCTAGTTGGTCTTGGTTAGAAATGTAGACACATTAACCTCTGCTTAATGGAATACAGATATGACACCAGGTCTGGGATGATATTTATTATAGCTTCCTTGTGAGCATGCAAAGAAGAACAGATCCTGTTTTATGTAAAGAACAGGGGCTTACCAATGCAAGAAACAATCATGGTACATCCAAAATGTGAAGAACTGAACCGAGAGTGTAGCACTCTCTGTTGAGGGTCCTTCATCAGACCCCCTCTCTCTCTGGTTTCAGATTTCCACCACAAGAGGGAGTAATATTGTTGGATATTAAGTGCACAAACATACAGTATCAGTAACCATATACTGAAACTATCTGAGCCAGAACTTTCTAATGTTAAGGGACTGAATTATTATTAAGAATTATATGTTTTCATTTACATACAATAACTAATTAAATATTCCTTTGAGTTCATTTCTTAATTAGTTCCTTTACCTTACATTCACAAAATCATCTGATAAAAGACAGAACATGCCGTAATCATGGGTTGAACAAGATCCCACATCTCATCAAAAAGCTCGGCAGGGAAGAATGTCACAGACTTCAAGTACACACAGGGGTGAAGTGAGGCATTGAGTGGCTGCTAAATTGTGTTGGGGAACATGAAGTCAGGTCCAGGCTTTTTTAGACAATGCTGGTAAACACAAATAGTGAGAGACCTCAACTACAAGTGCTGTAAACTGCACAGACGTGTCAAATATATGCATACATAAGTGTTGTGTGTCAGTGTCAGGGAGCATCACCAGAAAGCTGTGAATAGGTTTTAAGTTAATCAGATGTAAAATCAGACTAAGGTTGCAACTAAATATTATTTCCATTTAAAATAAATCCATTATTTTTTAAAAATAATGTTTGGCTTGCATAAAAATTGTATAATATATACAATATAGTATAGATATTTATTTTATAAAATACAAAAACAAACAAAAAACGGTAAATCGTTGCACAGGATAATATTTGATTTAATGGTATAAATCAGTGATCCAAACGCACAAGTTGACCTGTTCTATCAAACGTAATTTCTGTAAATTAAGCTTTGCTATGACCTTTTAATTGTTTACTTCTCTTAAATGCTTCTGTTTTTTAAGTTTTGCTTCCTTGTTATTTTTTTACAGAAAAATTATTGACGTTTAAATAACTGTATAATTATTATAATTAATACAATAATTTGAAGTATTTTACGGGATACAAAAAATCTTGCTGTATATGATCTACTAAAATTTAGTATAGAGATCCTACTGGCTTAAGAATGCTACGTGTTTGGAAGAAGCACCATGCAGCAAGTTACCGTAGTGTATTTTAGTAGTGTGTACGTGTGTATTAATTTTGTGCCGCGCTGTGATTTTCTATTGGTCCACTTTAGGAGCTCAGTGGCACCTGATTGGGTCTGCTGTGGGTGTGTGCAAGTCGCTTGCTTGATTGTTGTTAACACTGATTGGCCGGTAGGAGTCTATATTACTATTGGTGTAGACAGTCCAGTTTCTTCCCTGACAATTGGCTAGAGTTGTAGTCATCACAGAAGAATGCGGAAGTCGTGCACTCTACTGAGTCACCGTTGTATCAGCTGATTCTTTCAGAGTGAGTAACTCGATTTAATTTTAAAATGTTGTACCTTATCAATAATGTATTGCGTGTGACATGTTGATGGATTGTCAGACTTGTATTGGACATGTGAACCATGAGCAGTTCTGTCGTTTTCTGTCGGACAATTAACGAAATTTAGACTCGAGCTTCCAGTAGTGTTGCTATCCCTGCTATCCATTTAGCTATCATGATGCACAGTCACACACGCACGCTTTCGATTTGTAAACTTGTCTCCTCCTAACAGAGTTATAGCCAGCAGTAATACTGTCAACCACTTTCACTTTCACCGTAACGTAACATGCCTTTAAACTTTATCCCTGCTATATGGTCACACCTGTTGTATTGTCAGGAGTCGAGCAGAGCACCTGCTTTAACTAATCAGGTGGGGCTGGTACTCTCACTGGGGATACTGGAAATTTCTACTGCATGTTTGTTGTTCTGCTTTTAAATTTATATTAAGAGGAAAGCACCCTGGAATACCCCGCGGTCGCTGTTTCATACTCAAGAGAAAAAGGAACCGCTATTCCAAAAGTCACCTTATCACTGTCATTATTGTTCGGTTAAATAGTGGGTGAATATTTATCTTTATAAGAACTCTGTCGCTTTCGTTGTAGCACATTTTAGCTTTTAGTTTTATAAACGAATGTAAAATGTAATCTGAAATAATGTAGGGTAGGTGAAAAAAACACTGGCAACTAAGTCTCTACACGTATAACGTACATCATTCCCATGTGGTGATGAGGTGAAGTTTAAACAAAATACATTTAACTAACTGCTAAACCATCAGCTGATCATTATCAGGAGATTATTAAGTAATCATGTACATATGACTATATCCCTCCAGATCAAATTTAAACGTTCCCTCAGGGTATTCCCTAAAATTATTGAGAAACATGTTTTTGAACAACATTGTGTAGTTTTATATTTCTCTCTTAGTACAATGCAAACTACGGAAGTTGATGTTATGGGTTTTGCTTTGCTTTTAGGATATTTGAATAATCTCATTGTTATTCTTAAGTCTTTAGTTTCATTTCCCTCACAATTGGTTTACTGAATATTTTCCCTTGCTTCATTTTCCCCCTGCCAAATCTGACATTAATGTCCAGATTTCACTTATTATGTTCACATTTTTTCCCACTTCTTTTCCAACTTGCGTCCTCACCCTTATCCTAAATAGCCCAATTTTTGTATTCATTGTATTCTTATAAGTACATTCTGAAAATGCTGACTATGGTTTCACAGTACTATCAAAATAGATGCTTTCTTTGTGTCCTAATGGTTTGTACAACATGTGTTATCAGTATTTTATTCGTTCCAGCTACCTATACTACCTATAGCTACCTAAGATGAGTAGTTTGAAAACATTTCAAATTTAAAACCCCTTGAATCCGAATAGTTGTGTTAAATATGTTTTATTTCACTTAGTGCTGTAGCAAAACTGTTTTCAGCATTCTTGTTTTAATTGAATGAAGGTACCATTTGAATCTCTGCCTGTACTGTATTGTACTGTACTTCAAGCTAGTACTGAAACGTAGTAGCTTAGTGTTTCAGACAGTACCTGACCCTGTAACTGGTATTGATTGAAATGAATTTAGCTTTTTGTTAATAAGCAAATGGAATATGGGAGAATGTTATATATCAGTTTTTTAAAAGGTCCTACAATTAAAGAATAAAAACCATTTATTGTATCTGAAAACACGGCATGACATGTACCAGAAAGCATATTATTGTTTGACAGGTACCTAGAAATGAAACAGATATCATAACTTGTGTGTTATCATAACTTGTACAAGTGATGCTAAATCTCCTGTACATTGCCCAGAACCTAATGAAATAATACAGCAGTGCAGTGTATACCACCGCGTGTTTGTTCAAAACGAAGATGATTGAATAAAATATAAATCATTTTATATTTTAGTAAACTAATTGTTAAATTGAAACATGAAAGTGCTTAATGGGGAAAATCTGATTAATCAAGTAAATGAAAAAGGAATCAATAGACTGACCAAAATTGTTAAGTGCACCCATAATTGTTGTTGCAGCTTTAATTGCTTTATCTTAACACTGATAACTTGATGATTTCCCTGCCATTCAAAATTTTTGGTAAGTTGCACACTACATCTAAAATTTTCAGTACATCTTTTGAATATTTAAATCTTCAGATGATGCAATTTCTGTTGAGTAAGTGGGTGTCTCATATTGCTTTGATTTTGTTCTTGAAACCAATTATGACTGGTTGCCCATGTGTGGTAATTCCTAAATTTAATGAATGATTAGCAATGAAAGCAATACATTTTGATTAAAATGAGTCATGAGTGTGTTGTAGGTGGTGAAATGTAGCAAGTATGTGCCCTGTAGTAAAGCTTCTTTCACTTTGAGAAGCCTGGCACTTGCAGAGTGGGAGGGAAAGAGAGTAAGCAATAGAGACGGAGCAAGAGAGGGAGGGAGGTATGTCAAGCAGTAGCTTACAACCAGTATGTGTTTAGGAGAGGGAGACTACTGCTAGACTACTTTACAAGGCTTTCTGCTTTTGTGCAAGTTTGAAAGATAAAGGGAAGTTTCAACACTTTAAATCAGCACTTTGTACAGGTAAGCAAAGGCTACTTTGATGAGCGTTTCATGAGTTAAGGAGTCTTTTTTTTTTTCTTTTTTTTTTTTCTAATGTGGAGCTGTGTGCAAAAGTGGGTGTGTCTATAACAAAGTGTAGGGAAGTGAGATGAAAGTACTGAACAGTGACAACTACGATCCAGTTCCAAGTTGAGTACTCATAATCAGTGTGCATTGTCAAGTCTAGTTTAAAAAAAAAAAAAATGAAATGAACATTCTCCGTTTTGTCTGGCTGCCTGCCCCTCTGTGATATAGTGTGCGTGTCACTATCATTATAGGAAACTTGCACAGCATTTCCCTCTTGATAGTGGCATATACACAGGAAGAGAAGGCAGTGCATTACCAGAGTGGTTGGTTTCACTGTCTTATATTAAATGTTTTATTGTATCAATGGACAGTAACTATAGCAATGCATGGATAAATATTTGGTATCTGATTAAATTTCATGTTAAATGATCAGGACATCCACCTCACTTGTTGGTCTTTTGGGTGTGGAGAAAATTTGTGCAGTTAGCCCACATCTGTCTCTCCTGTATTTATCTATTTGGCTGCCAATAATATGAAAAGGAATGTTGAGTTTGCATTTCCTAAGTGTCTCCGATCAAGTCAGGTCAGCATATTGGCTCTACGTTTTCACTCGCAGTGACATGGTTCATGCTTGTTCCTACACGTCTGTCTGCAACACTGCATGTGGAGTGTGTGTTTATGTTGACTTGACCTCATCTGTACATCCTGTTCCAGGCGGCCAGCTGAACCAGCACTCTTTATGCCTCAACATTCTACTAAATGTGGTAGATATGGAGCATATGGTTATGGCAATGTTGTCAGATCTATTCAATTAATTCAACATATTGATCAAGTAGACATTTAATGAGTGTAGTGCCAGTTTCTGTTCTGCAAGCTGTACTTTAGTCCAGAAGGCTTTAAAATCCAGCCCTTTTACGCAATAACTCACACTTCAAAACCACCCACACACACACCCTGTGTCTGAAGGTACTGTGTTTTTTATGTTGGCAGGAGCCATCGCTGGCACAGCAGAGCCCAGTAGACAGGACGAGAGGGAGGGATCTGAAAAGGAGCACCCAGAACGCTGTCTGCAGCACTGGCTGGCAGCATGGTGAGCCAATAACCCTGTTGTGGAGGGGATTGTATATGTTGATATGTACTCAACACTGTATATTCCTGATTGCTAAATCAGCTGCTGCTCAGAAATCTAAACATGCTTTCTGAAGGTTACATGGCAAGTTTAGACTTTTTCACTCTAACAGGGGAAAATATTGTTACAGATCCAAATAAAGCACTGTGTTGCAACATGCTTAACAGCAGAATGCATTCAAATTTCTATCACTTTATTTTTTAATTCAACTCACATGCAATTTAGGACAATTGTTTGCTAAATCAAGATACATTTATTTTGGCTTGTTATCAATAATCCTTTAAAACCAGACCAGTGTTTTTCTTACAGTAATGCAGGCTAACACATTTTGCTGCAGTTTTTTTGTTTTAATTTTTTTAAGTAGTTGTACAGAGAGAGTGGGGTTTTTGTTCTGTCTTTTTTTTTTTTTTTTTTTTTTTTTTTTTTTGGTGGGGGGGGCTCAACAAGTATGAAGCTAATGACTGAATTTAATCATAAACAGCACATCTCTTAACAAGCAATAAGTTGTTTTACCAGTGGAGCTACCATTTTATTGCACTTTTGATTTATTATTTAAGTGGCTGTGTAGCAAGTAACAGATGTTCTGTCTTTGAGATAAATCCTTGCGTGATAAAGTCATGTGTGATCTGCACATCTCTTTGTTTCAGAGCACATCAGACCTTGTTAACCTCCTATTGACATGCAAAAGCTTATGGTATGATGTGAGATTTGAAAGTACTAAACACCAAACCCAACATGCTTGCTCAATCATTGTCTTACTGATTGTGAACCTCAGTTAATATATGGGGGAAAAAAAATCTTGTTCTTTTTATTAGTGAGGGTGCTACACTAAATTAAGATGCCCAACGCTCAAATCTACAAGTGGATAGAGATCTGTTGTGTTTGCCTTTTATTGGATGCTATTGAGTATGTACTATAAAACTACATGATTTGTGTTGTGTAACATTACCATGAAAGTCAAATGTGTAAAAATGAGGAAGTACAGTTATTGTGCAGCTCCAGGTTTATGCCTGCAGTTTTTTAAAAATCTTTGGAAATGCTGAGTCTCAGCTTTGCTGTTGCCAGTACTGTAGACAACAGTGGATTGTCTGATCATGCTGCTGTTTTGGGCCTCAGGGTTGTAATTATATTGAAGCGCAGCAAAAATAACGTACACAATACATTTGTACTTCAGAACGGCGCTTAAATTCCTCTTTATACTTGCAAGCTCTGTATTTTATTGCACTGTTCAAAGTAGGCGTTAAATGTATTCTTTAATGTCATCACACAGGATACAGAGACTTTATAAACGAGTGTTGTTTAAATCAATGGACCTGAAATAATAGAAATGTTAAGGATTTTTTTTGCACAGGACCCTTTGGCACATACAGTAAATGTCCTCCAGTCATGTCAGACTAGGCTGTAGGACAGAGGGGTGACAGTGCTTGAAACCTTTGGGCCAGAAATAGGAACTGTACCTGGAGGATGTGTGTTCTGGTCAGCTGGGTAAGCCACGGTGGCTTTCTGCCCAGCTCCCAGTCTTTTAATGGGACACAGTGGCTCTGGGCTTAATTGATGGTGTGGCTAATGAACAAATAATGGGCCCACCAAGGCACATACAGTGAATACACAGGACTCAACTAATACATTTATTTTGTTGTTGTTCTAAGGGTTGTTTTGTCAGAAGGACATGTGGGGCATATGTCCCAGCAGTTTGTTCCACAGGTAACATGATCCTTTTTAAATCCTGCTCTGTGAAGCAGCATTTAATTGCTTCCCAGCCTTTAGCCTTTTCACTGAAACCAAACAGGAAGTTGTGAGTTCATACTGTAGTCCAATCATGCCACTGTATTGTTAGAATAATGTGAGCATGGAAACGAGGACAATGGGTTTTTTTTACTACCCACAATGCATCAAGAGACTACATTGTAGGGGTAGTGCCAAACATGAGAAGTTAGTTTACCAGCACCATGCCGAGATGAGTGTTTCTCTGTCACTGCTTGATGTGATGTCACCTGTATGTGGGGTTTCCCTATATGTGGGGACTTGACACCAGACACTCAGTGTGGGTGTTGTAAAGGCCACAGGATTCATTCTAGGCTGTTAATGATTTGACTGTAGTAGCTCTTTTTGAAGCCCTCTCTGTCCTTGCCCCAACTCTTAAAGTTGGCCTTCCAGTTTTGCTGGTCCAGCTTTTCACTCAGTTCAAATAATAGTAACTTGGTTGTTGTCTTTAGTCTCCTACATGTGTTTTATCACAGCCTGTTGCTTTATATTTAAGATGTTTTGGTAAGACTTTTATTGAAAGCTTGGCAAAAACAAGAATTAAGTTGGTGAGAACATGTCAGAAATTAAACAACCTGCATTTTAAAGCAGGTTGATGTGTCTGATTCCTTTTTCCAAAGCTCTTGTAAAGGCGAGTCCCAGTTTGAGTCCTTTTCATGGTCAGCTTTACAAACTGAAGCTGTTACTTGGCCAACACAGAGAACCTCAAAAGCCAAACAATGATGAAGACTGACATGTTACAGTAATATCACCAGGTTTTAATTACTGCATAATTTTAAAAAGCAACACTAACAGCAGCTCAGTGAAGCGATGATGTAAATCCAGGTTTCTGTCACAGGTAATGTGAAAGCTAACCACAAGTAAATCTCTGCTGCTCCACAACAAAGTTGTATCTTGAAGTAAATATTCATGCTCAGTTTTTTGCCTATGCACCAGTCAAAATTTCCACACAGAAACACAACTGATATTCGTTTGAATTAACCTTTATAAACTTAATTTACCTTGAAAAGTCTAACTTGGTGGTAGGGCAAACAACGCAGCTTTTGTAATACAGCAATCAACATTCATATTACCGTTTAAAGTCCTGTTAATGTTTTATAAAGTTCTTCTGTCAAAATGCGTGGATGATGAGGGGGAAACAACTGAAACTTCACTAACACAACCACACATCGAGCAAACACCACACAAAACACAGCAAGCAGCTGTTTAACTTCTTACTTACTGGCTCAAAAGCAAGAATGCCATCTCTGCTTCTATCTTGTCTTTTTATCAATCATTCTATCAATCATTATTAATATAGTGCTTTGAAAAGAACCAGGAGTTGAGCAAAGTGCTTTACAACAAATACACAGAATATCTAAACACGCTTTTTATCTTTTAGCTCTCGCCAACAAGTACAATCAGCTCAATATTACTCTCTATCTTGATGTATTTTGTACTTGGACTAAAGAGCTATGTAGTGTCAAGTGTTACCTTTATTTTACCTTCCCTGCATGATGTCCCCAGTACAGGACTCCATAAATCCATACTGGAGTATTTGAGGATGCTAGTCAACGAAGTACAAGTCAGCTTACCATCAATGATGCTGAAGCACTCACCTTAATGTAAAAAGTTAAATTTTAGCATTGTAATGCTTGGAATAAATCCAGTTAAGCTAAATCCAGCTTCAGGCTGAAAGGTCACAGCTGTGACAAAACACTGCTTGTATATACAGTGGGGCCTGTATATTGTATCATTTTACCCACATAATGTTTGTAAGTGATTTGAAAATGCATACTGCAGATTGACCCAACTCCTGTTGTATATGCTTTTCAAATGGTAAAATGCATGTAAACATAAGTGTTTGCTTTTGTGTTTATGCAAATACTTTATGGAGTTTGACTGTGTTTGAGCTTCATGTAGATGCCCTATCTAGTGCCTTCTTCCCTGTTCATACCTTTCTTCAATATCTTATGGAAAAAGGAACCCATGTGTCAACATGTAGGGTAACACTCTGCATTAGTGACTCGCTGACCTCCTTTCCTAAAATAAAATGTGAAACACAGGAGGCCAAATCTGGCACTGACTTTTATGGCTTGTTTGGGTGGGGCAGGGCAGAGAAGTTTAAATCCCAGTGCTGGACCTTACACTTTTTTTTTTTCTTCACATTTTATTTTAAATTTGTGATTACCATTTATTTAAAGGAATTTACATTTAAATAAACTAAAATAGGAGCTGCTGCAGACTTCATGGACAAGTGTTTTATAGGAGCAGTAATTTATGGATGTGAGTTCTACTGCCCACAAGTTCAATACATCATTCCTCTGCAGCAGACCTCTCCTTTCTAATAAGTAATAAGTGATGTTTTGCAAATCCTAATATATTCACTCTGTGTGAAAAAGGCATTATAGAAGAATCTATAAATTAATTGCCCCATGGATTACAATTTAAAAAAATATATATTTTTTTAGGTTCTATAAAATGTCCTAGTTTCAACACTGAACAGTGTATACATTCTCTCCTTGTAGCCAATATTTTCCTTCAAACATATTCCTAACATCTGTCATTAAATCTAAATTGCCAGAATAGCTAAGTTGTAATTTACAATAAAGACCTACAGCAGCTACTACAACTATGCACTTGTGATATGTAATTTGTAAAATGTATTGGCACATTGGATTTTGTTATTGCATCCTGTTGGTTACCATGGTATCTGTAATTTTGATCCAACAGAAACGTAAATTGTCTTAATGCTCTCATTTAGTTAATTCTAGTCACATACGATGAATAAAACATAGATGGTCTACATTTTGCAAAAGACTCAAATTATATTATAAATGGATCTTATTGGTATATAAATTGACCTCTGTGTAGTAGATGTGTCTAGAAATACAGGCTATATATTAGGAATAGTCTAACATCCATTAAAAGATGCAAAATGTACAATTATAAACATCAATATCAATTTCTTTATTCACCAGAAATGACATGAATAAATGAATAAGTGACTGGAAGCATGTTCTTATAGAAATGGTTAATTCTTTAGTTCTCTAACATACTACAGTGGGGTTAATGGAAAGATTATCTTATGGTTTCTTTAGAGTGAGTACTATGGCAATAAACAAATATCCATCTCTAGATTTAAAAAGAGGCTCAATCATGTAAAGGTAACATTATAGGACCATCCCTTGAAAATTAAACCAATGCATAGTGCCGTGTTTACGCTTCCATATGTATTACATAATTCAGGGTCATACAGCTGAAGGCAAGGGTCTGTCACAACTCCTCCAGGGGAGTAGGTTGGTTTGGGGGGGGAGGGCTTTGTGTCCCCTTGTGGTATAAGGTTCACCATATGTGCAGTTTCTATCCAATCTCCTTCATTTCAACCACAAAAAGGTAGACTGCAGAGGACTGTCTGCTACAGAGATGTGTACTGCCCTTGTGTTGAATAGTGCCAAGGAGACACTCAAACGAGGGAGAGGACTTTGTGTCTGTAGAATGCTGTGTCACTAGACCTCTCCGCATAGACTCCCTTTTCTCATCACCCTCCCTCCCTCCGTCCTGTGCCACGTATTTCCCTTCTGCACTAGATTAATGCTACCAGTGCAATGGTTTTGAGATGGGATACTGTCCAACCGCTGGATGTAGAATCTGTGTGTGTGAGTGAGTTTGCTTCAGGGTTGGTTTTTGTGTTAGTGTGTGTGTGAGAGAGAGAGAGAGAGATTAGGCACAAGCCACAGTATACTGCAGTTAATGTGTGATGATGCAGCCAGAGCATCTTCTGGCTGTTGGCGGCAGTTTCTAAGCTTTACCGCCTCGTTGCTGAGGGAGAGGCAGATTTATGAAGAGATGTCGGTAAAGGGTGAACAAGGAGGGAGTGGGTTAAGAGAGGAGAGCAGAGGGAGACGGGGAGAAATGTGAGCGGGAGGTAGATGCGCATGCTGAGGGTGGAGCTTAGCATCAGGCAGTTCCCTCTGTCTTTCCTTTCTTTCCTGCATTCTCTTCTCCCAGTTTCCCCCATCCTCTCGCTACAGTGAAGGAGACACATCTGCAGTCTTTACATCACGTTTGCTTTCGCCTCAGTTTGAACTCAGCTGGCTGGACTGACTGCTGATCCTGTTTGTTCTCTGGATTACCGTTCTCAGTGCATCAGGGGTGATCTTCAGACACCAAGCGCGTGCTCTCTCTCTCTCATCTCTCTGTCGGATGCGTTGGGGTCGGGTGGGGTGGGTTCCGAATGACACCTAGGACTTGTGTGTTGTCCCACAGCACTGCGTGAGGAAAAAGGAACGTGCAAAAAGGTTGGGGGCGGCAAGAAAGCCGGCGAGAGGGGTGGTGGCAGGCAGAGGGGTTTGTAGTGGAAAAGGGGTGGAGTGGCTCCAGCTGCGAGCAGAATGGTTATGCCGGGTCCTCGTGCTCTGGTTGTGCTGCTGCTCCATCGGCTGTGTGTCATCCAGGCACAGCCCTACCTCTCCTCGACATGAGCCTCGCAGGAAGGGTGTCCTGCTCCATGCTCAACTGCTTTGTAAGTCCATAGGCTTTGATTTTGCTGTTTTTCTTTAACCCAGGCTTTTGATGGATGTGTATTAAATCCCTCCCCTCTGTACTTCATCTATGTGTGCCAGCTTGCCAGTCAGTGGTGGGGGGTGGGGGACAGGGGGTGTGTGTTGACACACGTGAGCGCTGCAGTCAAGTAGCAAACCCTGACTCCAAATAGATAATAATTTGAAATACCAGTCTTGTCATTTATTTGCTGACGAAAACCTTTGCTGCTGAAGTTGCTCACCTCTTGGGTTTGGAGCTGCCGGTTTGCTGATTGGGGGGGCGGTGCTGTCAGGAGCACAATGGAATAAAAAGTGTGTGCTGCTAAGAGCCAGCACATTTTATGCTCACTGTTGTGGCCTCAGAGCATCTAGGGACAGATGATGGATGAATGTAGGCTATTTAGGGTGACCAAGGGGTGGTCTTTAACTCAAGTCTCTGGGGCTAAATTAGCTGATAGTCCACAAGTTAACCTCAGACCTTTCATTGATCACATTCCACTGTTTTGGGCCTGTTTACTTCTAAACGTTTTAGCAAGTGTGTTTTCAATGTAAGTAAGTTATTTCGTGATTGTCGACGATCCTTTTATATTGGTCCACTAGGTTTATATTTATCTTATAGTTCAGTTGTAGTATACTTGATGGATTTTTTTTTTCCCCCATTGATTAGGTTGCATAGAAATTTTCAATGGTTAAAAAATGTCTGACTGTGTGTTTTTTTTATATTTTACCACATTCCCCATGCTTGGCCGAACAAAAGGCAGTCTGGGGACAACTAAATGTTTGATCTCATGGAAACAGTACATGAAGGGTCAGGTGATCACCAAAGTAAATAAGTTCCATCTTCAGGTAACATTTCATGTACGTTTAATATTAGTTTTATACAGTAGTGAAGATATTTCACATTCAACCAACCCACAAAAAACACAGACGTCACTTAAAATAATCCCTCTTTGCATGTGTGTTACTGCAGTAAGCACTTACAGATTCAGCCTATGTCAGGACAGGTACTGAAAGATTCTTCTGCTGTTATGCCAACATTTTTCAAACAAAATAGATGTTAATAGGACTAGGAAGCCTTTGATTTCCACCACTAATTCTGTCAGAAGAATTATTTAGTGGATCGGGCAGAGTGCAGCTGCTTGCTCCTCTTCTCCTTTCTCTGTGACCAGGCTTGACTAGATGATCTTTCTTTAATGTCTAGTGCAGCTGAGTCAGCAATTTAGCTCCTGCATCAGTGGCTTTATAATTTAGTATCCACGTCCTCTGTGGAAGAAGGCTGCAGCATTATTCCAAGTTTTCATCATTGTCCCTGTTGCTGGGATCCAGCTTTAGATCAAAACATCCTTTATAACTGTTCCAATATATCATGTTTAT
Source organism: Channa argus (assembly GCF_033026475.1). Lineage (NCBI taxonomy): Eukaryota > Metazoa > Chordata > Actinopteri > Anabantiformes > Channidae > Channa > Channa argus. The sequence goes on along the minus strand of NC_090220.1, from coordinate 5,139,629 downwards.
CTCTATCTCTATGATATGTTGTCTGCACTAAGTGGAACCATAAAAAAACCTAATTGAATTGATTAAGATTTTTCCATGACTCATATTTGATTATACCCACCAGCTAAATGGATCAATAGGATAAGTGCTAGCAAAAGCTTTCTGGGGGTGTGCTTCAGACATTTTACCTTATTCTGCACCCTCTCTGGTACCTGTGAAGGGACTGGGACACCAAAGCTTTAGCAAATGGACAGTACCCTGAGGAGGCTTTTAGAACCCCAATGTCTTGAAACTGTGAAACAGGAATTTCATCTGTTTTCTCTGTATCAACAACGCAGTCTGTAGACCAAAATAATATCTATCCAACTTTCCGTGTTATAGGTGAATTTTATTTGTATAACAGCCTGCCCCTGCTCTTAGCCCAGTGGTTAGCCTAAAATGGGAATGGTCATTTAGAACATGGTGGTCTATGAAATATTAACTCAGCTGGATGGATGACAGGAGGAGAGTGCATTTAAAGAGTCGTCATACTTCGCGTTCTTTGATCTTGACCCACTTACCCTCAGAAGCAAACATCTTTGTTCTGTTCCTCCCTTTGTTTGCTGGATTTCAAATAACTTGACACAGAGAAGCAGACATAAATGCATGTCACCCACATAGTCATGAGGTCACCTCTGCATCATGTAGCTCTAATCTGCACTACTCTAGGACAAAGTGCCAGTCAGATTAAGTAAATAATCTGGTCAGTAAGGGCAGTAAATTGTTTCCAAAAGCTTCAGAGTGAAAGGGACAGTCTCTCTAAAAGAGGTGGTTGTATCCATGACAACCAGACACTTACTATATTAATGGAGACTCTGCCAGTCCCTTTTTCAATCTTTCTACCTCTTCTAAATTTGTGTATTCATGCTGCCTGTTTTCATTTTCCAATCACACACATGCAAAAATCTCTGAAAGGCAGTTGTGCACCTTTTTATTAGTGTATTATAAAAGGACATGTTTGTTAACAAACCTAAACCTTAATAACCTGCCAGGTTAGGGATTTTTAACCAACCGCCAACTTATATTATCAATTTTAGGGCAATACATATTAAGACATTAAGTGTGCTATCAACTCTGACATTTTATAAATAATTGTGTGTGTGTGTGTGTGTGTGTGTGTGTATGTGTGTGCATATGTCTGGCAGATCTAGCTTTTTGATTGCTGGTTGGACAGAGGTGGGGGAGGGAGCACAGGCTCACAGCGGTGACGAAGCAAAAACGTGTGTTGTGCATAGTACAAGCTGTGCTCCATCTTTGTGAGATGTTTGGAAGTGAGAGCGTTTCCCTTTAATCTTCTCTAAGCTGATTGTCTGGTTTGTGAACACAGTGCAGTGGACCTAAAATCAGAAGAGTCTGCCATGGTTTTCTAATGTAATCAGTTGTTAGCTCTCTTACTCACGGGCTGCCTTGCAAAAGGACTTATGAAGCTGAAATATCAACGTCTACTGGAGAGCTTGTGGTTGCTACAAGTCCTCTTCTAACTCTGCTACACTTTGGGCTTTAATCCTGCTCAGTCTGAGTTCTACTCTACCTTACATTTTCTCTCTCTTGCTCTTTTTGTTTTCGTAGCTAAACAGTCGTGTATCTTTTCCCAGGTTTATGTTTAGAACCAGTACATCAGTACTTTCCACGCTGAAATTTATAGAACAATACAACATCTACACAACTTTTAGTCAGCGGCTTCTGTCTTTAAAGTACAGTGTTCAAGCAAGTCTCCCAGAAGTGCAACGTCAGGACTACTCCATAGGAGAAATGAATAAATGGTGCCAAGAATCTACCAGGTCGTGCAACACAAAGCTCATAGGGACTGGATTCTTGGTGCATGGTGTCTGTGTAGAGATTAAAAGCCTGCTCCTCTCTGCTGTTTGACATTTGATTTCTTAAGGTGAGGTTGTATAACAGCTAGCACAAAACTGTAAACCTTATATAAAAATAAGACCTGCATGACAGGCTGGTCTTTCAGACTGCCCAGCAACACAGCATCTGAGATCAACCTGCAGTGACGTGACCCTTGCAGGACGCCTCTGACTGATGGCCATTGTCACGATCCAATGATGCACCCACTCCCAGGTAAAAAATAAGTCAAATTGATGATGCACTGTTGCCTTAAACTGTTGCAGAAGGCCAGTTCACAGATTAGATGTGTGGCATTTCAAGGGGATTCGAAAGAGCTCAGCTAAGTTTACTAGACAGACATTGAGGCACATGCTGTTGACTCAAGTGTTTTCCCAGAGAAACACAACTGCTTGTGTTTGAAAGTAGCATCTTACAGCAGGGTTTGTGTATAGCATTGACTTTGTTCTATTAATGCCACACAGCAGCTTCAACTTCACCTTAAGAGAAAATGCTGCATGAGCATGAAGGGATCAGGTCAGTGAAATGGAGCTCACAGTAATACCAGACAGCATGTAACATGTGAGCATCTTTTAAGGAATGTAGACAGGTGGGTTTGGCACAGCCATTGTAACCACCTCCATGGCTGACATCAGAACTGGCTTTTATTATGATTGACTGCGCAGAAGTCAGGTAGACTAACTCTGTGTATTAACTTATGGCATTAAACTCCTACACAGCGGCAGTAGTCTGTGTGTGAAAATACTGACGGTTATAGGAGGAGTCTCATAACTGTTAGGTTTGCTGCTGCTGTGTAAGTACTTTCTCCACCAATCTTTACTGTGTCAGCACCTGTACTTTGTTCCATTGCAATATTAAGGGCTGCAACTAACGATTGTCACTACTGATTAATCTGCTGGTCATTTTAATGTTTAGTCATTTTGTGTTGGTGGAATTTTGCCACAACATGAGTGTCTTCATATTTATATTCTAGTTTTCGGCTTGTCCCGTGAGTTCAGGGTCGCCACAGCGGATCATTGTCCGCATGTTGATTGGGCACAGTTTTTATGCCGGATGCCCTTCCTGACGCAACCCTCCCCAATTTCCACCGGGCTTGGACCGGCACTGCACAGCTGGGAAGGCGAATGGGCTGTTAGGGGTTCAGTGTCTTGCCTTTTTGACGACTGCCTTTATCAACTGAGCTACAGCTGCCCCTTCATATTTATATTCTAATAAGCCCAAGTAACTTATCTCTGGGATTCATAAAGTTATTAGAATTTTAAGTCTTTGTTTTATCTGGTCATCACTGTAAAAACCAACAACAATTTAGACTCAATACTGTAAATAAAAGTTGGAAAGGGCAACAATTTTATTTGTCAAGCAAAATAGCAATGTTAAAATGTGTTTGATAAAGCTTCATTGTAACTGATAGCTACTAATCAATACACATCCAAAGGTGCATTTCTCTTTTTGCCACTCAGCTACTTGTTTATTGCTCAGTCTGTGCAGTAGATGTTTGCTGATGGTAAACCACTGTTGACCTATGTCACCGAATCATACCTATGATGCCTATGATTGCAAAGTCAGTGACACGGTGGTGACTTGTAGGGGAGGTATGTAAGGGTAATATCTCCATCTTTTAGTTAGTCTAATGGGTGCTATGTTTATTGTGTGTGTCAGATTTAGTGATTTATAAACCATCTACATGATCAATCTTCAGGGAATTGTCCACTATAATATGACATTTTTTTGTTGTTCATTTGTCCCAGAAGTTGGGACAAATGGACCACTGAAATAAATCTGGTCACTGTGTCCTACCTACCAGGGACCCCCCCCTTCAGGAATCCATTTGTTTTCATTAAGAAACTGCATCAACATATGGTGATACTCACTCAAACAAAAGCCAAATCAGTCAGAGCAGTAGAGGTGCTAAAGCAGCCAGTGACCAGACTGGGTTTATCCTCAACTGTTGATGTTTTACAGATGGGTGATGGTGAATAAGGTGGATGGTCATTAAGTTGCATAATTCTATTACTTTTTACCCCTTTCCTGTGAATGAAGTATTACCTAATGGAAGTATTTGCCTCGTCATAGAGGCCACTGACACCCCAAGGTGCAAGGACAGGATTGACTGTCATCTTTGTTCCTCTCTTTGTCCTCTCTGCTGATTCTGGAGGTGGCGCAGTCTAATTTTAGCCCACCAGCCATTGTAATAGGCATTCACTTGATAAGGCTGTTTCATTTATCAATTCAATTAGTTTGTCACAGAAACAATAGTTTATTAGGTATCAAAATGCGATCGACCAGGGGGAGTGTGTGTGTGTGATAGACAAAGTCCTTTGTGACCAAGCAAACAAAGATGCAAAGTCTACAAGGTTTTAGTATTCTGTGCCCAGTTCTGTCATTGGCAATGCAATAACTCCTTGCACTGTGGAAAAGCAAGCAGATGGAAAATGAGCTTCATTCTTCTAACATCATAAATAATCACAGAAAGAAGCTGCCTATTAGTGAGTGGTATACTTATTAAAATTGCTTGTCTCACTGACCTAACACAAGGTTGTTTGCCCTCTATTCAAAGCACATTTTGGTTCCTCGTAGTAAATATTTAATCTCCTACGTGATGTCTGAGTTAGCTTATGGGAATTGTGAAATTCCACGTGGCCTTTCATCAGAGGCTAACCCCCCTGGTAAATGGACAATAAATGGAGAAAATACATGTTTTTAACTTTACTATATAAATTGGATTTTTAACCATGTGTCAAACATTTACCTGACTACCTCTGCATTGTCTGACAGGGTGAAGAGGGGCCTCCCAGTCTGGAGTACATCAAGGCCAAGGACCTGTTCCCCCAGAAGGAGCTGGTGAAAGAGGATGAAAGCCTTCAGGTGTGTTGAAAACTCTTCATGACCCCTTAACAACAACTCCTTCAACTACTGCGTACACAGTGTCTGTGGAGCAGTCAGGAGCTCGTGTTTAAACCAAATCTGGCTGCATGGTCAGTCCTTGTTCTTGCTCATTTGTTGTCTTCAAAAAATAGCCCAGTTCCCGGTCCCTCCTGGCTACGTGTTGAAGTGTCCTTGGGCAAGACACTGAAGCCCAAATTGCTCCCAGTGGGTCAGGTGAGCAAATCGCATAGCAGCCACTGCCATCTGTGTGTGTGAATGAGAAGCAACATTGTAAAGTGCTTTGGATAAAAGCGCTATATAAGTGGTCATTTACCATTCATTAGTGTTTCTCTGAAACACACACTGATAAATCTTGCTAGTATTGGTGGTCACAGTAGTGTCTGACTACAAAGATATTACTTCAAGAGCCATGCTGTAGGCCAGACGCTGAAGGCAAGATCATGGTGCTTGTTTAAAAATAAATAAATAAAAATAAAGTCGGAACAAGAACAGTTATCCTCCACTGTTGATGTTTTTACTTATTTTATCATTGTTCAGCACAGGAAATTTATTTGGGCAGCTAGGTGTATAACAAAAATATTTGCATTTGAATGCAACCACTACCTAAGGTCTCTACAGATCCAGCAATATATTTCTAAAAGAAACCTTTTTTAAATATTATAATTATATTATAACATTATAAATAAGGGTTTTAGATCACTCTCACACTGAGATAAGGCAACATAATTATGCGACAATTGTTGTGAGCATTAAAGAACCAAACAAAGTGTGATTCACATCTTTCTGTATAGCAGACATTGTTACATGTGTGGCTGCCACACAGATGGAGCTCGATGACAAACCGGGTCCTACATGATCTGAAGTGCCAGATCCTTAGACCCGCTTTTCATTATTCCTCTAGTTGTGGAACAGACACGGTGCAGCTGTCACTATTTAAAGCAGGGAAATAAAACACAATAAATGTTATTCAAGTTTATAATAGCTGCCTTTTGCTGTTCCTCAGACACCAAATTGCATTAGCTGACGGCAAACACTCCCAGCTATATATACTACTAGACACTCACTGGATCTGAATCCAGACGGAATCCCTTTTTTTTTTTTTTACAACTTTTATATTATATTATCCATGTCAAAAAGGACACAATTTGTCAGTCTCAAAGATTTATTTCAGTACAGCATTTTATTCAGAGCTGTACTTGTGGTTGTGTCTGCAGGAGATACAAAACAGGGAACTAATAAGCATTTAGGTCAGTAAAGTGAGATGGATTTGTAATTCTGTTCCTCTGTGACGGTGCCAGGAGAAGAGTTGTGATGGGTAACTTGTGCTGTGCCCTTCATGGTGTTGGGTTTTTGCTCTCTGGCTGTCTGGAAGTAAATGGAGCTGAGCATCATGTGTCTATAGAACTGGACAAAGCAAAGGTGGAGGGAGGAGGGTTTTCCCCAGCCCGGGGTCACTATCTGTTGTTGCTCTTTTAAAGCATGATTCCACTTGGCTTTCAGTAAACTGCAGGGAGTTCCATCCCATTCAGTGTTTTTATTATTACTCTCATTACAGGACTGTGCTTCATAGGACTTCCGATGAATTTCTTTATCTTCAGCCATAGTGTGTGTAAAAAAATTAAAGCTTGACATGAGATGTTAATGAAGCTGCATCTTGGTCCCCTCCACCCACGCATGCACGCACTCACCCTTTGTGTCTTGGTTTTGTGTCTGTCTTTGTGTGCAGGCACTCCCATGTTAGTTTAACTGACGGCTGATGTGTCTTAGCTCAGCTTTCCTGCAGGCAAATTACAGGCATTCCCCACCATATTTAACACCCTGCTGCCTTTTTCTCTGGTGTGCCTGCGTGTGTACATTTGTACCATGCAGGTCCTCACAGACAGGCAGCTAAAACCGGAAGTCACGACGTGCAAGTCAGTGGTATTCACGACTCTCTCTCTCTCTCTTGCGCGTGCTTTGTAGAGGAAACATGACACAGTATCTTCTGCTGCACTTGCAGCCTGTGACTCATGCACCTACTTTTGGAGCACAGCTTGCTTAATGCAGCTCCCAGCCTGTACAGCATGTTAACTATGGCTCTTAGCAGGACGTGTTTGGTGTCTTCCACAGCCCAGTAGCACACACAGTAGCTGCACGTTCTCATTTCAGATTTTTCTGCTGCTGTTGAAACGGCATATAATGCAAATTTTCTACATTCCCGACTGATGACTAACACAAAACATACTTAAATGAGTCTTTCTCCTTTTTATCTCCTGCATTGTGGTGTAAATCTACAGTTTATCTACTGCCTTTTCTGTCACAATCAAAAAATGTCACTGTCTTTACAAAGCTCTAAATGTATCTAAAATTTCATTTTCTTTAAATTGTGCTCTGACAGTGTCTGAGTGCAATTACACTTTCCCAGGTTAAGATATGATCTTTCTCTTTTCATATGCTCCCTCTCCAGGCTCAGCCACATTTTTATTTAAATATAAGCAAAGCAAAATGGACCACCAGTAATCTACAGTCAACCATATTTCTGTTAGACCTGATATTTAGCTGGCTGCACAGATAGTGGACTTGACATCCTTCTTCTCTGTGCAATGACAAAGGCTTTCAACTGTCAACTAATGTTGTTTTAAGAGAGCCATAATCCCCCATCTGTCCTGCTGCATGTCCTCTTAGCATGCACCAGTGGGTCCTCCTCAGCATGACTCAGCAGCATGCATGCTAAAGCAGGATGAGGTAATGTTGTCTCTAAGCAACACTGTTGTCCTTACTTACAGCAACTGAACATTGATAGCAGATTCGTAGTTTGTGTTCCTCAATGATTTTAATTATGTTTATGCAGGCAGTCACACAGAATTGATGACTTGAAGAGAAGAGAAGAGAAAATTAAATGTGAAGAGGTTTTGTAAGTAAATGGGCAATGCAATTCAGTTTTCCAGATGAGGACAATCTAAGCAATAAGCTATCAGCCAGTAGGAATGTTTAATGTCTTGTTGCTGGAAAAGATTTAATCTTGTTCATAATTTTTTAATTGAAATCCTTCTGAACAACACCGTAGTTCACGAACGTATTAATTTCAAATCTCTGGTCTCACTAGAAGTTTTTTTATTTTTTGAATTAATTTAAAAGTTGGCTGCAGTAGCCACGCATCGCTTTTATTTGATTGGCTTTAAAGCTAATGACCTGGCTCAGAATGAATTGAAATCTGCTTTCTTTTAACCTCTGTTGGGAACCAATTATCTTAATGTAGGGGTCTCATAGATGCCAAGGCTTGGGCTTGGTACTAAAATGGTACAAGTAAGGATGTTGACAGTTTTGGATCCCTCACTGTACTGTTAGCAATGTTGCAGACAGTCTCCTTTCCTGCCTGCCTCCTGTCTGGGTACTCATTCAAAAAGCCCTCCATGCTCACAAAGGTCCTTCTGTAAAACGACCGTGTGCTAATTGGACATCTAAACATCCACAAAATTTCTCATGTCTCTTTTCTCATTTCTTGGCCAATAGTCATTGTAAACATTAACCTTAGCTGTAATTTACCTTTATTCCTCGGTATTATGTTAAAACATTTCAATACTGTACTTGTACTTGTCTTTCTATGAAGCAGATGTTATGAATAAATTCCAAAAATGGCTAATCAGGGCAGTAAACAAGACTCTTAAGAATGTCAGTGTTTGTGTTGAGTTAAATTTTAAACTTTAATCCTATCACACAATACCGGAGGCCTTGAATTTCATCCTTACACTTGTGAATGCAAGATCTCTTGAATGCTTTTTTTAATTTTTTCAAAATTGGCACAAAGGTCAACTTGATCTCAAGGATGAACTGATTGGCTTTTGGTTGTCTAAGGCAGAGGTCACAGTGACCTCATGTCTACGCCATTCTTAGCAATGCAATACCTCAACAACAGCCATAGGGAATTTCATTACATCTGGAACAAACCTCAACTTGTACTCATGGATGCACTGATTAGATTATGAGTCTGGATAAACATACGTGTATATGCTACTTTACCGTTTGGTGGAGGTATACAGCTGAAGGAGTAAATTAAAGATTCTCCCATGCTGGCAGTGTGGTTGAACTAATGGCAGTGTCAGTGTAGCGAGTGTATGAGATCCCGAATTTTGCTCCAGTCTAAACTGTCTCAGCAACTTTGTTTTATTTATACAGACATAATGGATCCTCCTTCTAGCAATAGTGTTTTTATGTACCTAATGTACCCATCTCCACATCTGCTCAAAGGGTGTACACAATATTTGATTTCAGATCATGAGTTCTGACTTTGAGACTGACTTCTGGAATTTGTGGCTATTGTTTGGATCACCATTTATTTTGGTGCATACTTCTTTTATTTTTATATTTTCAGGGTGAATTGTAATCAGTTGGTGATCACCTAACAGTTCATCTTTCCAATCATCAATTTTAAGCTAATGACATAAGCTCAGCTTATTAAAGCTAAGTGTTAACCAATGTTTGCATGGAAACGCCATAAGCAGAGATAAATATGTTAAACATGACATTGGACATGTTGACTTTTATTTAAATACCACTGTATTCAAGTACAAGCTCACAGATCCTGTAGTATAATTTTAGACATAAAACCACAGTTTTGTATAGATATTGTCAACACTGACAGCACAGCTTTAACAATAGAAATGTTGACGGTATGATTAATAAAGGCTGAGAAACAGGTGTGAGCCTAATGTTTGTGTAGTGCAGACTTAAACAATCTTGTCGTTTATTGTTCCCACAGGTTCCATTCTCAGTTCTTCAGGGGGAAGGGGTGGAGTATCTCGGCCGTGCTGATGAAGCCATCATTGCCATTTCTAACTACAGACTCCACATCAAGTTCAAGGACTCTTTCATCAATGTAAGTGCACAGTAGACAATCAACATAGGGACGTTTCAGCCCAAAAGGTACAAGGGATACTACTGCTGCTATGGCAGTACAGGAGATAAAGCAGGAGAGAAGAGGTTGTAACTTTTTGGATGATTTTGAGCATTTTACATTTCCCCTGCAAACATTTTGTAAACATAATTATTCTAATAGGGGTTGTAAACCCACACACTTTACTTGAGGTACCTGGAAAGGGAGTTGTATCCCAGCCTAGTTGGCATGCAGTTTTTATGAAGTTTGGGACAAAGATTGTAGCAAAGTAGTGACTGGCCCTCTGATTTTAAGAGGGCAGAGGTTTAATGTGACATCTAAGCTCCAAAAGCCTGCCCCCACTGGCACTGATGCCCACCAGCTCGCTTACATCGGGCTTTGCCCAAACACAATCAGGCCAGTTCTTTGGCCTCACTAGTAGCTAAATTCCTCCTACTTCCCAGGGGATTTTGGAAGGAGGAGGTGACTGCATATCACCAGGATGTTTAGCACTCCTCCTCACCATGACTGACTTCAGGAGACACTAATCAGTGCACTGACTCAACAGCCAACAGTCCTTAACCGGTTTCTTACTGAGTCCTGCCTTGATCCCAGCAGCACAGAATGAACTATTTAAAAATGCCAATAAGCCACACACACACACACACACACACACACACACACACACACACACACACACACACACACACACACACACACACACCCTTTGCTCCTGTTTATGTTTGTCTTTCTCTATTATTTCCATTTGGCTTGATCATGTGCTGCAAGTAGCACCTGGAGTGATCTACTCAGTAATTGTTCAAGCATTTAGAAGTTTTCCTTCCTCTTAACTCTTCATTTCCTTTTTTTTTTTTTTTTTTTTTCTTTTGTGTTCTTTCGGTTTATCCTGTGACTTTATGGTCGCCACAGCGGATCATTTTGTCCGCATGTTTATTTGGCACAGTGATAGTTTTTTTTTATTTTATTTATTTTTTAAATTTAATTTAGTCTTTTCCATTTCCTCCTGTCTTGTCTTGTCTCGTCTTCCCTCCCTTCTTCTGTCTCTTTGTGCTCCATGGTGTCACTGTGTTTTAGACCTACCCAGGTGTGGACAATGAGATATTTGTGAGTACCATATGAAACACCACCCTCTGCCACAGTCTAGACAGACTAGTTATTAAGCTGCTCTTCACTTTAAAGGATTACTGTACATTGAAGACAAATTGTAATTTACAGTCAACTGAGTGTTAACACTGGTTGTTGCTTGACTTTAGGACCTGAAATGGTTAAGACAAACTAACAAAACAAGTTGTATGAGTGGTTTTGTAAACATTGGCATCACAATCAATAACGAATCAGTCCACAGCATCCCTCTAAAACCTTAGAAAGCAGTTGTTTGGCGTAGCACTGAACTAGAGACAAAGTGCTGCAGAGGGTCACTTTCTCCTTCAGAGTTTGAAACTCTGTTAACTATGTTGAGCCTGGATACAGTCTGTACTAGACCAGAGGGTGGTAGCTTATTTGCAGATGCTGTCTGCTGTGACTGTGGGCCATCATGCTGATCACACATGCTCTGTCTCCCCCTACAGGTGCCGCTTAGGCTAATAGAGAGTGTGGAGAGCAGAGATATGTTCCAGCTGCACATCATCTGCAAAGACTCCAAAGTTGTCAGGTAAGGACAACAACTCACCCTCACATCTAATGTTGACCCTGCAGAAAAACTAGTGCTGGTGTTGAACAAATACAACACAGTGTTTTAGGTCTTTTGAATAATTAATAGTTCTGTTCCATCTGCCTGATAGGAGGGAATTCTTAACTGCTAATAAGTAGTTAAATTTGTAAAGGTAGCATTTATAACTTTTGCAGGTATTAAATGACCTGAACAGTTCCAGTTGTCTCCAATCACCAATGACCATAAAGATTGTTTTCCAGTTTCGCAGAGTTTTTCCTGTTAAGGTAACATAAGCAGAAATATGTTGTACACTGATGACTTGGAACCAGGATGTGTTTTTATGGCTGCTTTTTTTCACTTGTTGGATTTAAACACCTAAAACAATTATTAGAACTCAATCTGTTGAAGTAATGAGTTGCTTTATCAATGAGGCAGTTTTTTTTTTTTTTTTTTTTGTAGATCAAAAATTAATTACTTAAATAAATCAGCAGATAATTTTCCAACAGCCGACAGCTGCTAATACATGAAATATTCCAAGCATGCTTGCTTCAAGAAACCTAGACCCTGGCCTGCCTATATTTCACAGCAGACAGAAATTTTCATCTGTTTGTGGACCCTGAAGTTTAAAACCAGTTTAACCATTCTCACCAGCAGTTGTGCTGCCAGCACGTCTTAAATTATCATTGCACAGTTGCATTATTACCCCCTTTTTGAATGCAGTCAATTACTCAACATCTGGAAAACAATTGTTTACTATGAGTTTCTCTCGTAGCAGGGCAAACTCTCTCTAATCAATTTAATATTCTAAGTTCTGCCACTGACTTCTCTACAGATGCCACTTTGCAACGTTCAAGCAGTGCCAGGAGTGGGTGAAGCGTCTAAATCGGGCTATAGCTCACCCGTCCCGCCTGGAAGACCTGTTTGCACTGGCCTTTCACGCGTGGTGTCTGGGAGGTAGTGCTGACGATGAGGACCAGCATGTTCATCTCTGTCGCCCAGGTCCACACATAATTTCAAAATATATATATATATATATTTTTCAATTGTTAATGTATTCATTTTCCTAAAAGTATGTCCTTTTTACATCCTCTGTGTGTGCGCAGGAGATCATGTGCGTCACAGAACAGAAATGGAGATCAAAAGGATGGGCTTTGACACACAGAACATCTGGAGAGTGTCAGACATAAACTGCAATTACAAGTATGTCTCTGTGCTTGAAACATCTGAGTCACAATCATAGAAACTGTATGGTGAGTGAAAGTAGTTCAAAGAACTGCGACAGAGTAGAGCTGGAATCGAACTGTATCCACAGTGTTGTCAAACCGAACAGCTTGTGTGTATTGTCACATCTCACCAGTGTGTGTCAAAACTCTGTTAGGAAATGACAGTTCTGAACTTGTGCTGAATCAGTCATTTTTAGGGGTTAGTAGTGAAGTTAAATATTAATTTGCAAGAGTACAAATGAAATGCTACTTTTAAAACCTTGGTTCTTTTAACAGACACCACAGTTTGAAATTCAGGTGATCAGTCTCAAAGTAAAACAGTAACAGAGTAATGGCGTTCCGTTAATCTATTAGCTTTTATGGTGTTATGTCAGATATCTCTGAGGACGAGCCCACAGACCCCGAAGTCCCTTGCCTAAAATACAGTTGAAGTCATGCCGTGTTTGTTTGATTTTATGGGGGGGGGGGGCGGGGTTTGTTTTTTGTTTTTTTTCTTCCCCCTTTCTCGTGCCACGTGAGTATCACTCCTGGAATCTGTCTTTTAATTGTGCCATGATTCTGAAAACTGACACACAGCTACCACCATAACAGAACAGTAGAGGAATGGTTGCCTCTTTCCCATCTCAATCACATTTGAACGAGGTAAACACATTTTTCAGCCAAAGGCAACAGAGGTATGCAGAAAACCAATTGTCATCACTGTAGCAGTCTGATACCTCACAAGATGGCACAGTGTTCCCAGGGTAACAAGGCGTGACATAACTGACTGAAACACTTAAATTATTGGCAGAGAATTTAACTATGCGTTTGAGTATGTTCTAACCAATCCTCACTTCACCCAAACAATTGCTAAGAACACTGCTTCCATGTTGTAACATCACCACCTCATAGCTTTAAAGCTCTCCTGAAAGTATAAAATGCTTGAAGGGGATCAACGGTGGTATGGAATACACTACTGAAATAATGTGAGAATATTTGTACCTGCACATATTTGTACATTTTGACATATTTGGTAACAATGTGTCAAACCATTATTACATCATAAACAAGATTAGTTTTCTTTTAAGCATTCAGGTGATTAATATAAAATGATCAAGATGGAATTTGGATGGACTATTTCTTTAAATGCTATAATCCACATGTTAATATTTAATATCTATCCATAACATTGTTGCATTCACTCGAGCAGAAACAATGCAGTGTGTTGTGTACCTGTGCATCAGACTCTTGTCTCCCTTGCTGTCTGGGCAAATAAAACGTGCAAAAATTGTTTAAAAAAAAAAGGGTCAGTCTGCTTGGGAGAGCACATCCTGCTGAGGGAGACAGATGAACAGGACAACTGGCTAATTAAACCCGCTGCAGCCTGCTGAGGCCCATGACTCAGCTTTCACTGTCCTACAAACAAACACAAATAGTCTCTGTCTGTCTCGTCACTCCTCCTTACACAGTGAGCAGGTGAAGAGAAATTGAAAGTGGCCTGGTAGAGGAGGAGGAGACCACAGACAGATGGAGTTCGGCAGTAGCACATTGTGGTTTGTTCTCAGCTAAGCTGAAAGTTATTAATCCTGCAGTGACCCTGAAAATCGGAATATCCGTCTCAAATGGGAGAATGTCTCAGATGTGTTTGTAGACACTAAATGCACAATTCATAATTTTTCATTGTTGCTTCAGTTAACGTGGTTTAATGCAGCATGATGCAGTTTACTATTCCTCTAATTATGTCATTGCTCTTGTCCTTTCTGTCGACAGGCTGTGCGCTAGCTACCCACAGAAACTTCTGGTTCCAATATGGATCACTGATAAGGAGCTGGAGAGTGTGGCATCTTTCAGATCCTGGAAGAGGATCCCGGTGGTGGTCTACAGGTAGGTTTGACATAGTCCTATACAAAGGAGGATGTCTTCATTTTGCACAGTGCCATTTTCCTCTTTGAAAGTTAGAGCTCTACTTGTGTTAATTTACTTTTAAATTTAGGCACCAGAAAAACGGGGCAGTGATCGCCCGCTGCAGCCAGCCTGAGATCAGCTGGTGGGGCTGGAGGAACACAGATGATGAATACCTGGTGACATCCATTGCCAAAGCCTGTCACATGGATGGTGGAGCCAAGGGTACCTGTGGTGCACCAGCCTGTCGACAACGCGGGGAAGCTCCTGACACCTCAGATAGTGATTTTGGTAAAGCTGTTGTTTGATTTATGAATATGTACCTGCCTATACTGTTGGACTACAGTCACAGTCAAATGCATTCAAATTTCACTTTATATATTTTTTTTGTGAAATGTCCTTTGTAGAGTCTAAGTAAGCAACAGCCAGATAAGTTTCCTCTAACATCATGCCAGTATGTCAAAAGTAGTTGCAGGACAAAATGGATGTCCGAATAGGCTTTTAGACAGTGGCTTAACAACAATAGGCTAGACAGCGAGCACAGTACAGCAGCACAGAGAGAAGTAGTTCAGTTGCAGCCTCAGAGTAATTATTTGTCTGTCTTGCTGGTCACACACCAATTGTGTCACCAGGAGGAGATTGTTTTTCAGTAGGTTACGGTTTCTGTTAATACTGTCCCTGGAACTCTGATTGTTTCCATCTTTTTTTCTATGTAACACAGTCCTCTCAAAACAATGAACACCTCTTTCATCCTCCCTCCTGTGTCTCCAGACTCCTCTCTTACGGGCGGCTCTGGCTGCAATGACAACACTGTCCGACAGAAGCTACTGATTCTGGATGCCCGCTCATACACTGCTGCAGTGGCAAATCGAGCCAAAGGTGGAGGCTGCGAATGTGAAGGTAAGGGTGACCAAACATTTAAAATGTCTTCAGTTGCTCTACACTTCAGTAAGATATGAGATAACAGGACAGCATGGAGAGCAACTTGGACAGCTCTGCCTCTCAGCTCTGGGGAGCGTATCCTTCTAGTTCTTTTGTTTGTTTTGACTTCCTGTCCTGCTCTCATAACCCTGATTTCCAGCAGCAGTTGGCAGCTGCTTTCAGCAAAAACATAATAAAGATACTACACAACAACTGTGTACACTGACATAAGTAGCAACTAGTTGTTGAACAAATGAAACACCTAGTAGGTGTAGAGACATAAGTTTCTCAGACGTTGGCGGAGAGTTGAATTGCGGGCAGAGTTGAGAGTTGAAGTTGCTATTGCGGGCAACTGGAGACAACACTTTAGATACATTTCAACAGTTGCCCTAATCTGTGTGTGTGTGTGTGTGTATATATGTATATATATGTGTATATATATGTATATATATGTATATATATGTATATATATATATATATGTATGTATATATATATATATATATATATATATATATATATATATATATATATATATATATATATATATATATATATATATATATATATATATATATATATATATATATATATATATATATATATATATATATATATATATATATATATATATATATATATATATATATATATATATATATATATATATATATATATAAACTGCTGAGATGCATATCAACTTCATAAGGTGTCATGTTTTAAAATTGTTCCTCTGACAAAGAACATTCAGTCAAGTTTTAAAACTTTTCTCTGTAGGAAATACAGCTGCAAGTCCCAAACATGAACTCAATTTTCAGAAGTATGCAGCGCATACAAGATGTAGACAGTTTTGCAGAGGTCAACTTCTTTAGACAGTGAGTTCAGAGAGCAAAAATATTCCAGTTGGCAAAATATTTGTTACAGTGTACAACATGTTTTATAAAGCATGGTGGAGTGTAACAAGTGAAGTAAAGTTGTATCAGAGGAGGGAGAGGGAGGCTGCATACTGTAACTTAACAGGGTCCACTACTTTTACTTTTGTTTTGATGTATTCATCTGAATGTGCTGCTTTCTCTTACATTGTAAACATTGGCCTCATTCATACAGTGTATTTTTTCATGTTCAGTATGACGTGATATTCATTAAACACAACAGAAATTATTTCTTCTAGAAGTTACTGCACACGTCCCTTTTTATTTTTATTTTTTTTTAACTTGACAGTTGATGACAGGGATTTGCATGAAGGTTTAAATGATTATGATTATTATTATTAAGACTGTGAATATTATTTGAACACATGATGGTACACTGTTTCACAAGCAAGTGCTGGTTAAGTCTGATGACCGTCCCTGATGATGTTTGTGTGTATTTAGAGTACTACCCCAACTGTGAGGTGATGTTTATGGGAATGGCGAACATCCACACTATCCGCAACAGCTTCCAGTCTCTGAGGACTGTCTGCAGTCAGATCCCAGATCCAGGAAAGTAAGTCAGTCTCTTTGACCTTTCTTTCAAAGAAGCTCTGCCCTGGTTTTTGCCTCCCCCTCCCACCCCCATTTTAGCAAGTAAGGCAGCACTGCCCAGATGGGTATGTTGCCACAGTCCAATCACATTCCTGCTGGGCAGGTGCACTGAATGTACACACTGACAGAGGATACGTGTTTAAAGTGTTTACATGTGTGCCAGTTACATGTGTTGTGATGTGCATAGTACTTGGGTTAGCCCAGTTGCTGTGATGTAACCTCATGCTATTTTGCAGCTTGTTTTCCTGATGGCGTTGTGTAATGTGCGGGGAAGCCTCCAGACAGGAGCTCCCACCACTTAACCTTCAGCCTCATTAGCCAGTCTATGCTAATCTTGAATCACCTAAGCTGATGTGGAACCTTGATACTACATGCATACGTAATTTCCTCAGTTGGTCTACATCTAATGAGACTCCTCTGATGTTTCCAGCTGGCTGTCTGCACTTGAGAACACTCGATGGCTGCAGCACCTATCTGTCATGCTAAAGGCTGCCGCGCTAGTGTGTTCAGCAGTGGAGAGGGAAGGCCGTCCTGTCCTGGTGCACTGCTCTGACGGGTGGGATCGCACACCCCAAATTGTGGCCCTTGCTAAGATCCTCCTGGATCCATACTACAGGACATTAGAGGTAAAATCAGGTCAACTTGTATTGTTTTTAGAAAGGGTTTTAGGAATCCTTGATCTGTTGCCTTTTGCCATGTTATACTCACTCACTATTTGTCGTCCACAGGGTTTCCAGGTGCTTGTAGAGACAGAGTGGTTGGACTATGGCCATAAATTTGGGGACCGCTGTGGCCACCAGGAGAACGCAGATGATGTAAGCGAGCAGTGTCCTGTCTTTCTGCAGTGGCTGGACTGTGTTCATCAGCTGCTCAAACAATTCCCCTGCCTGTTTGAGTTCAACGAGGCATTCCTGGTGGGTGGTGGTACATCATGCTTTACTTTCTAATTCTGATAACCGTTTTAATTTTTGAGCCATTGGTTAAAAACTCTGGCAGCAACTCAGGATTGAGACCAGGTGCTGTCCTTTGCATTTATGTGAAATAACTTAACATCGTTAGATCATAAATTATCTACATCATCGTCCTCATTAGAAGGCCTGACCTCCTGTTCTTTTTATTTATTTTATTTTTTTCACACATCCAGGTCAAGTTAGTGCAACATACATACTCATGTCTTTATGGCACATTTCTGTGTAACAACGCTCGTGAGAGGGACGCGAGGAACATCTACAAGCGCACCTGCTCTGTCTGGTCCCTGCTTCGCTCTGGAAACAAGAACTTTCAGAATTTCCTCTACATCCCCTGTCATGATATGGTACCTGCACATTTGCACAGCAATATCTATGCTACTTTTTAGATCCTGGGCAAAATAAGTTCCGTAATCAATTATTAATTGATGGTGTGACTCCAATTCTGTACTTTAATCTCCAAACTGTCTTTTTGATCAAAGATTTAAAGCATAAGATTGAATCTATCCCACTTTCTCTGCCACTTTCTCTGCCATCCTCTCTGCTCCACACTATCTAAAAGAGTAGATGGGATTATGGTACAACCGTGAACACAGACTAGGCAGAACACAATAGGCACTGACTTTACGGTCTATTGACCTGCCGGGATTTGTCATCACTTGTTTGTCTGCCAGGTGCTGCAGCCAGTTTGCCACACTCGGGCATTACAGGTGTGGACAGCTGTTTACCTGCCCACATCTTCACCCTGCACTGCTGTGGATGATTCTATGGATCTCTACCTCCCCCCGAGTATCACCGGAGATGAACTCACCTCACGTTCTCTGGACAGGTATCAATGTGGATCCGATTCCTCTGTGTTTTTACTTGCAGTCCCCTGAACACAGATTTACATTAATTCAAAATGAATGTGTTACAGAGTCAGGCTGCCCTCTAGAGTTCTAAACCTGCAAGACTGAAAACATCTTATTATGTACATGAAGGAAAAATAAATACTTGTGTATTATTTCCAGACTTCCTAAGACCCGCTCAATGGACAACCTGCTGTCAACCTCTGATAATGAGGTGACCTTGACTCGCACATCCAGTGACCCTAATCTCAATAAGCATTGCCAAGAGGGTCACTCTGGCCTGGAGACCTCACCTGTTGTTGAAGAAATCACTGCAGACTGCTCTGAAGAGAACATTCCTGACACTGGACCAGACAGCAGTGAGGAGGAACCTCTACATCAAAGTCTTGTCAAGACCCCAGACAGTGTTGCTGGTGCTGAGAGCTGTGAAGACTCACAGGAGGAGCCCTGTCTCACCACACAGCCCCTCCCCTCAATGCCCCTTCCTCCTGTCCGTGTCAGTGAAGATGTCACACCTGCTCACACTCCCTTCCCCACTTCTGTACTCAAACAGGCTTTGCCTCAAATGACAAACCCTGCACTCCCACAACCTCTGCAGGAGCCTGAGAGCACCACATCACCCACTCATAAATCAGAGCCATGTTTGCTGCTCCCCAACCATGGCTCTGCACCTGCAGCTGCCACACCCACCTTACTCCTTAGTGGCCACGTTGATATCCAAGCAGATGTCCTCCCAGAATCTGTAGACCAGCTGGCTCTGAACCAGCTAACGCCACTCCTTTCCATGGAGGACTCCACTGAGACTCTCACTGATGACAGAGAGCCTCCCCCTGTTCTTTGCCCCACAGTGAGCCAGGGTCCTACCCAGAATTCTTTTGACAACGAAACACAGCCTCAGGTTCAACTGCAGAAGGAGAAAGAGGACATGAGGGCAGATGTAGTGAAAGAAAGGCAGCGTGTGTTAACAGTTGTAGCAGCTCGCCATCTGATCTCCCAGAGCCAGCTCCCAGATCTTTCCCTGCTTGGCCCCCAGTGGGACAGTGTCCAGGGTCTGGTCCAGTCTGCTTGCAGCAACCCAGGTCCTTCAGGGGTCAGCCGGGGCTTGCACCACAGCACTTACCAGAATCGCCGACTTGCTGGTAAGTTACTTCGCTCCCAGGGCTCCAATGTGTCCCAGTGCTGCCATAGGGAGGCTCTCTGTTGTCCCAGCAGCCCTCTACAGCCTGGATGGCTGTCTGCTGTGAGGAGTGCAGGCAGCACAGGCCTGTGTGGCCCTACTACCTCTGCCCTCAATACCCTCTCACTAGCAGGCCATCAGCTTCTGCCAGGGTCATACTCCTCGCCTTCTGCTTCTAGCTCCCCTCCCCCTCCACAGGCCCCAGCTTACCTTGATGATGATGGACTCCCAGTGCCCATGGATGCTGTACAGCAGCGACTGAGGCAGATTGAGGCCAGTTACAAGCAGGAGGTGGAGGTCTTGCGGCAGCAGGTGCGACAGCTACAAATGAGGCTGGAAAGTAACCAGTACAGCACTCCTCCTTCAGAGCCAGACATTGACTATGAGGATGACATTGTGAGTAGCTTTTTGAGCGATGACATTGATTGCCAGAGAGCAGGTGCTAGAGGTTTTTCTCTCTGCTGTGTCTGTAAAGATTTACTTTTGTTCCTCTCTAAGAAGTATTCTCTCCTTTTTTTATTTCCTTTTTTTTTTCCCCCCTCTTTCTGCACTATCTTCTGATCTCGTCCCGCTCCAGACGTGTTTGCGGGAGTCAGACAACAGTAACGAGGAGGATTCTCAGTCCACCCACAGTGAAGACCGTCTGTCTGAAGGTAGCTGGGACCGAGTGGAGAGCAAGGACACAGAGGTCAGCATCCTTTTAGCCCCTCAATGGCACTGTACTACTGACCGTTTCCACTCCTTCACCTTCTTTCCTCTAACTCACCTGTATGGCTAGAAGCACCTTATCACACACTGTCCTGATAGCACTGTCTGTGGGTGTGTCTGTGTGTAGGTCACGAGGTGGGTGCCCGACCACATGGCCTCTCATTGTTTCAACTGTGACTGTGAGTTCTGGATAGCCAAGAGACGTCACCACTGCAGGTGCGGCTTCAGTCTGGTTTTCCTAAAAGAAATGCAGCACACAATGACTTTACAAATGATAAAGGTATTAAAGAAACAGGTTGGGGGGAAAAATTGAACTAAAAACAGAAGTTGTCTGTTTTTACATATTTTTCATAGTGTGCCAGATTTATGATGTGTTTTTCTTATCAATGTAACCAGATAGAATGTAAACATTGAAAAAAAAAATGTATACATTTATAATTTTTTTGCAGCCTATAATTCAAAGACCCACATTGTGTTTTGAAGGCAGTAAACCAAGCTTTGATTTCAGTATCAAAGCCTCTTAGTTTAAAGAATTATTTTTATGCTTCAATGATAAATTGAGACACTTTTCCAAAATTAGAAAATATTATAATATTCTGACAAAGCACTGAAAATACAGAGCACAGGCAGATTGTAATGATTATTATACCTCCTAATATAATTATTTGAAAGGCAGGGAAGAGATTGTATCAGTTCAGTAGGGCCCATTCATTGGCTGTTAACAATATTCCAGTGCCTGGAAACATTAGTGTTAGTCATCTCCATCAGTGGTGACAGCTTCACTGTCACACAAGGGCGAGAAGCTTTTATGCCGAAGCAAGAAAATTGAGTTTTTGAGCAGGGGGAAAAACTTTTTGTCATCAGACCTGAACTTCTGGCCTAATTTGGGTTTGATTCCTTTATGATAGTATCTTAGTTTTTGAAATGTGTTAATCCTATACAGGTAAGATGGCTTGTAAATCATCTCTGTATCTTTTACAAAGCAAATTTAAAAGCATTTAGCTGCATCTATTTTACTAGTGTACTTTTAAAATATATCATTATACAGCATGTGTTATCTTTGCTTTCTATTGCGCTGAAAACTGATTTGGGTTTGGGATTTATGTGAAGTTGCTTTAAGCCTGAATTTTCCCCTAGTGTTAAAATTTTAACGTTCTGTGCATTCTCCATTTTCAGGAACTGCGGCAATGTGTTCTGTAAAGACTGTTGTCATCTGAAGCTGCCCATCCCAGACCAGCAACTTTATGACCCAGTGCTGGTCTGCAACAACTGCCATGACCTGCTTTTAGAGTCCCGCACCCGTGAGATCCGCAGCCAACAGCTCAAGAAGGCCATTGCCACAGCCTCAAGCTGAGACACCATTGTAGCATGGCCGGCCTCAGCTCTGTCCAGTTCATTTTGGACTGATGAGAGGAGTGCTCCGTTTTAACCGCAACATGCTGTGGTGTTGCCTGGGGGGTGGGGGGGAAGGGTTGAGAATGAATTGCTACTCTTTGGGAGACTCAATTTAGAAATTGAGATGCACTGCAAGTCTGTCTAAGGGGGGTTGAAGATGGAAGGGACTGGAAGACCCTTCTGTTTAAACACTTTAAGCCTGGAGTGCTGTAGCGTCATGCTGCCTCCGCAAGGCTCAGTCCTTTAGTGGTGCCCTGTCTGAGACACATCTCTAACCTGTCCACCCCAGCAGAGTCACCAACATTTAGTACCAAACACCTGCACCCTCCTTACAGAAACTGTCTCACACTTGAGAGGACAATCGCTTACCCTTCAACATGCCGGGGACTCCAAAGCCTTTACCTGTACTACTGGAGGCTTTCTACTTTAAGAGAAAGGAATTGCTGCTACAGTATTTAAAAGTCTAATTTTTTTATTCTTATTTTGTGCACTACTAGCTGTTGAGTATTTGAGGGAATCTGAGACCAAACTTGAGCAAAAGGGAGAAATCTGCTGTTTACTTTGCCATCACATATTGTTTTCATTTATTTTTTTTTTTCCCTAGTAGCCTGAATGTAAAAGGTAATGGCCAACTGAATTGAGTTTGTTGTTGTGCATTTGGTGGGTTATATATGTGGTCATTGCCGCAATGTGTTTTCCAAATGATGTATATGTCAATGTGGTCCTGTCTTTATCAATGCTTTTCCCCAGTATAACCATGTTGCAACATAAGGCGTTCTGAGGGATGTGTATGGACAGACTGATGTCATGCTGCAAGCTGTCTGTTTTAAGAGATGTGTGCTTTAAAATGTCAGGAGGAAGAGAACATAATGCAGGAAGACTGCGGATTTGTAATGTCGTCTTCAAATGTAAGAGAGTCAGTTGTAGGTACTGTTTGCATTCTGTGATGTGTCAGAGGGAATTTCCAGAAGTCTTTGCTTGTCAATGAATGTGTCCACATAAAGCTTGATTTCCATCTGATGGTTCGACTGAGAGTTCAGTAAAAAAAAACTGAACAAAGTGCTTGGAATTTCTTTATGGGATTTTGGCCACAGTCCCCTTTGAAAATATGTTTGTCTACTGGTAGTTCCTTGAGACAATAGTGCCATATTTTCTTTTAGTCTTTTTAAAGCTTTTTTTTTTTTTTAAATTGAATAGCAGGTTTCCAATGGGCCATCTCTATGTTCTAATGGTACATAGCTGCTTGATAACACTGACAGATTAACAGATGGGTCAGTTTGATAACACGGCTAACCATTTCAATGGATGTCAATGAATTAGTTACCTGTCTAATTGGAATTTCCACAAGGTATTCATGAATCAAAATCTTAAAGCGGCGCTCAGACATGTAACATACATACATAGTTTACCTGATCGGTAGTGGTGGCTAAAACCTGTCACTTAATAATTGTTGTAAAGAAATGCACTGTAAAAGTAAAATCCCATTGGTTAAAATAAAATTATATCATGGATCTCTTTACCTGCCTGCTTATTTTTATTTTTTTACTGAGGGAGAGTTTTTAAAGGCCTCATCTCATTGTCAGGGTTGAATTGTGCGAAGTAATAAAGCTGCAAAGCAGGTTAATTTTGTACTTTCAACTCTTGCAGAGGTTTTAAAAAACTATTTACATGTACTGTATTTGAGTTAATGCAAAGCTGTAAGGATGAATGTCAGAGTCAAATTGTCCACCAGATGGAGCTCTTTCATCCAAACGCAGGATGCTCCTTCTGCAGGAGCAGACTTTGGAATCGGTCAAATTAAGAGTGTTCCATAAATTCAGTTGCAGAAGGTTTTGGTGTGTGTTTTTTATTGTCATTTTCTTCCTGTGAAGACAAAGGAACTTTGATTTTCTGCTATTCATGGTGTGTTGGTCCCTCTGGTGCCACCACCACACTTACACCCACGTTAACTTTAGTCCTTTAGGGATTCCCAAACGTTTCTGTCAAACCCCCAAAATAGTTTAGCTTCTTGTTGGGGTCCATCTTTTATCATAATCATTAACACGTCAAATATCATTCTGTGTATAAGCTGGGACTGGCAGGTTATACTTTGATCAAATTTATTTGTAGTAATAAAGAATTTTAAAAATGTATAAATGAAATTTCACTCTTCCCTACAAGTTGCTGGGGCCCTCTGGCACCCCCCAGAGGCCCCCAAAGAAGCCAAGACCCCCACTTTAGAAACCAAAGAAGCATTGGTATTATTGGTATTAGAAGACCATCAAACTCCACCATGCCAAGCTGGAGTTCTTTTGCAGATTAGATCCAAATATTTAAACTAGACTAAAGAACAACATTAAAGCTGAAAAATACTCAAATTGGTCTAGAGAGGACAAAAAGCTGCAAGCTTATGCCTGTTATGCCTCTGAACTGGTAAACAAAATGTAACATTTATTTTCAATTTTTAACTTTAAAATTATTTAGTATAAAACAAAACATGAAAAACTACAGTTTCATATTAAGTAAAACCAACTATACATCCTGACTTAAATGTACATTCTATAATTACACTAATGAGTTTATGGCAAAATATCTTTTGGTCTTCAGCACCCGTCCACCACAACATCTGAAAGAATACTGACAATGGTTTTATCAGGATGTGCCTGTGTTTAATATTACGATAATGAACCTGAGAATTAGATTAAAAAAACCTAAAAGAAGATGTGGTATGAACATGTACTGATATGTAAATGCATATCGGAAAAATGTTAAAGAATATTGCTTTTTTTTTTTACAAACTTTAGCAAAAGTCTCTTTGGAGTTTAAAAAAAAAGCCAATCTTGCAAATGTCTTTTGCAGTGCATGTATTTTATAGAGAATAGAGAGGTATGACCTCAAACAATATTACCATAAATCAAGTGAAGTGAAATTACAGAAAAATGAAAAAGATTACCAGCAAAAGTCTTTAATAAGAGCAACTCAAGCTAATTCATGTTTTTGAGGAACAACTTCTGCCATTGCCCCTCACTCAGCATGATGAATAATTCACAACCAGGGTTTTCAAGATTTCCACCCACTGAACAGAAAATAAAGGTGACAGCTCAGAAAGTTGAAGACAGATGCTGAGATTATTTTTACAGCGCTCTGCACTGATATAAAGCTTTTTAAAGATTTCACCTGATATCCTCTTTTGGATATTTGAAGCTCTCAGGTGTGTGTAGTATTTTGAGTTCCCACGTAGATCCTCAGTTTTCCTATAGGAAACTAAATTTGTCTGACTCATTTGTGGAAAATGTATAAAACTGAATGTGTAGTTTTGTCATTTGTAAAGTTTTTTTTTACTTGCTTGGAACGTAATTAATGCTTTTATGCTTCTTTATACTTTTTTATTTTACTATATCTATTTACATTTTAAAAGTAAAACATACTACAGTTGTATGAATTGATTCACCTCCACTTTAAGCATTGTACTTTATTTCAGTCAATTAATTCAACATTAGTGCAAGTTAGTACAATTCACAGTGCTTTTTAAAATGAATGGGAATGTAAACTGTAAAAAGAAATCTAAGATTGCATACTTCTACAGAATTGTAAGCAGAGCTTTTCAGAGTGCTACTCGGATGAATTTAGAATATTTCCTGTGCCAGTGACAAAATAAATCACAAGAAAGCTACAATAGATCTGTCTGATTAAATGGTGCAGCTAAGAGAAACATGGGACCTGAACATTTTACTACAAAACATCACATAGCTTCAGTAAGCTACTGCAACAAGCACATACTGATTGAATAATGGGAAGTAATGATACTGTGAAGTGCAATGATTCTTCTAACCTAAAATTTAAAGGAAGTGTGGCAAGTGAAAAGGTTGAGACTTTTCATGATGATGGTCCTCTCACACTGCTCTCTGTGTCCTCTAAGGGTTTTACCTGGGGACCAATCAGCTGATGATTAACTCCATCTGACTTCTCCCATTGCAGGAAATCTTTCAAAAGCACCTTTGAGGTGGGAAAATATTCGCCAATTTGATGATGAATATATTTTTCTCCTGCACACAAGGAGTCCATCAGGCCCCCTCAGTGGAGATCTCCTCAGTGGGGGGCTTTATTAAAGGCGATGCCCGAAGTGGGAGGGGCCACTCTTTCTTTCCTGTCGGTGTATGGTGATAGATAAGTAGAAGACCCCCTGCAGGAATACGGTCACATTAGAAAAAAACAAGTCACCGCGTTGTCTTCTCTCCGTGGAACCAGAGACGCTCCACCATGCAGCAGCTGATCCTGTCCGTCCTGCTGGCAACATTTTGGACCGTTTGCAAAGGAGCGGGAGGTGAGTTTTTGACTTTTCATTCACACCCAGACAAATGTCGTAAATATATAAATTTAAAAAAGAGTTGTGGCTTTACTCAACTTCCTCCTCTTCCGACTATTCATTTTCTGAAAGTCTAATGGAAATGCTGGTGTTATTCTGCAGAATTTCAGCCTGTCTTTCCGTCTGTATCTGATATTTCTGATCAAACATGCTAATTCTACTGAGAATGCATCCGATAAATATGAAGCACATGAATACATTAGCATGGTGAAGTTGCCCCAGTCGTTTTATTCGATTTGAAAGTTGAAAGTATCTAAATTATCTGAAAGGCAAAAATTCCACAAATGATTAAAAATTCATTTTGTGGAGAAAAGAAAAACGGAGCCACTTAAGAGCCACAGCTCCCCAGATGAAAGCGAGGATCCCCCATCACAAAAGCCGACTCAACCTGCCCCCAACATCACTCAAATGTGGCACCGGGTTCAGCTCGGTCTCAGCCATCACAGGACACAGACACCCTGTATCAGCAAGACCAATACAGAAGGAACCAAAGCAAGCAGATCTGTCCGAGATGAGATTCCATTGGAGCCTGTCTCTCTCCTCTCTCGTGCACCTGCTCAGATCCGCTGAGCCAATGACAGACGTTTGCGTCCTTGTTGCCGCAGAGAGACGCGTCAGGCTGCCCAGCGCTAATGTCTCCAAATTTACAGCGACTCTTACTGAGGCTTGAATTTTACATATAGTCCCTCTCAAGTCCCCGAGGTTTGGTTCCAAGACTCTAACGGCGTAAAGCCACGATCAAGATGTTTAACGCTTTAATTTGGTTAGTGGATGCGCAAGAAAGAAGGAAATGTGACCAACTCTGATGTGTTTTCATATTCCAACAGCCAACATCTCTTCTGTCTGTCTGTAAAATGCGCCAAACCTCATTTGGCTTCATGAATATTTTTGGGTTATTCTCTTGAGCCTAATTAAGCCCGAAATCATTATCTACACGTGACTTGATCTCATTCCACGTTTGTTCGGGATTCCTGTATCAGAGGGACAACCGCACGCTTTTAGTGTAACCAAACGCTCCAAAATATTTCAATAACAATATATTTTTAGGACAGGAAGGTCTTCTTTACTGTATTTTCTTTTAATTATTATGAATTCATATAAGGCACAACCTCACACACACACACACACACACACAGACCCGGGGTAGGCTATTGGATGCGCCCCCTCCGTGCGCTCTTCCATTCATCGTTATTGTAAAGCAGCACCCTGCGTGGAGCAGCTGCAGCGCCTTGTGTCAATACTTGTCGGTATTCAATGCCAAGGGGCAACAGCAGGACGCACGGAGCCCCGGTGGATAAATGGTTTGTCCTTGAAGCGTGCATGAGACAAACCGTTGTGTGTTTGTGGTGACCAAGGGACACCTGATCCAAACAGTGTCTCTCTATTTTCAGCGCGGTGAATGCTTTGGCCACAAAATAAAGAAATCAATCCAGCTTTGTTGGGGACCCTGGGTCCCTTTTAAAACCCCATATTGAAGTTGAGAAAAGCTTTGGTTACCGTGAGAGCGTTGTCATGGACTAGTCCTTCTTCCTGTGTTTGGTGTGAAATATAGCGCCTGCAGCGCAAAACGCCGCTTTAGTCGACGTACAGGCAGACGTGGCTCATTTGTTGCCTTGCCGCCGCCTTTTGTTTACTTGGTGACAATTTCCTCAGTTTGCTCTTTTGCCAAAGCTCAGTCCCACTGAACCTCTTTCATATTGTTATTTGGCTCTGCACAGCACAAAAAAGACCAGAGCTGAGCGTCGATTGGTCAAGAGCTGTGCGGACAGAAATCTGATTGGTTGGGATGAGAACAAGAGACTGGGAAGCATATGAAAAGATTTTCTACTGTTGGGGGGAGTTTTCAGATTTACAACTACTGTAGCTGACTGTAACACCACAGAAAATCACTCGTTTATAATTACAGTACAAGGCATTTGCCGCAAATATTTATTCCATATTGTTTAAAAAGTACTATAAGCAGTACTGTATGTACTAAAATTGTATTATTGTAACGGTGCAAAGTGATGGCTCCTGTTGTTATTATAAAACGAACAAGATCATTATATTCTATAGGTGAAGGTATTTTAACTACTTTGTACTGTCAGTTTGTTATATTGATATTTGTATGCTCATTACATTTTTTTATAAAAATCTGTAATGTTGAATGTACCTGTGTTAAGACATTTTCTTCTGCAGCGTTTATTGGCCACACATATCTTGTGGGAAAGGTTTTACAGATAGATAAATGAATACAAACAGAAACCGTTTTCTTTATTTCCTGAGACAAAAAGGAACAGGATTTCCAATATAGCAAAGAAACCGGGAAACACCAGGAAGACGTCCTCATACAATTCTAACAAGGACACAGTGTCAAATATTTGTCTCTGAGTAAAGAAAGGGCGGAAACATGCAAGTCATTTGTGAAAAATTAATAAAGCCTCAGACACACTTGTGGGAATGGGACCTTGCTTATGATCAATTATTAATAAAATGATATACTTGTAAATATTTTTGCGAGCGCATGTTGGGAGAAACATCCTTCTCTGCTTTCGCTGAAAGCTGAGACCTGATGGTAAAATCCAGAGGAAACTGTGTGTTTCTGCTCTTTACATTATTTGATGATATATTACAGAGGTGAAAGCCTGTGAGCTTATGTATCTTTTTCTGTCTCTTAGATTGGTGCTATCAGTCCCAGTTTACTTGTGAACATAAATGCAACAGTAAGTTCATTAATTGATTTGTTTTTACATCCCTCAAGTAGAACATTTAAAAAATAACAATACAATATGTGCTTTACAGGCATTATTCTTTTATTTATGACTTTTTAATCTATGAACTATTCAAAGTTTTTTATTTTGTTTAGTTAATAAATGTGTTCGTGAGATGTTTGAAGAGCAGGACTCTGCATGTAAAGAACTTTCACCCATGGAGGACTCTGAACCTTTTATTGTAACCTTTGATTCATAATGAGTAACTACAGGATGTTATGAGATTTGCACAGTAGAAATCATTTGCATGAAATGAAAAATGTTATGATGTTTTTAAAGTATTTGACATAAATGTAACCCATACCTAAAGAATTGTGAAGGACTGAGGAGTGATCCCTGTGGTACTCCATGTGTAGTCAAACAAGATGTAATTTTAGACATACAAAAGCAACTTAAAACTATTTCTTCTATGCCTTCTCAATCTTAAATCTTGTCATGTGACAATCTGTATCAAACATCTCAGTAAGATTTAAAACCAAGTCGGATTTTGGACATTTACATTTATGAAAAGGGCCATTGAACTGAAAGCAACTTTTCTAATTTGTTTAATTCTTCTTTCAGCACCAGACAAGTGGGAACATGCCCACAGTGACTGTGCAGGTAAATACCAGTCACCCATCAACATTGTCACCAGAAAGACTTTGAAAGATGAACGTCTGACTCCCCTCCAGTTCAGCAACTACCAGGAGATTTTCAGAAGCACAGTGAAGAACAACGGCCACTCGAGTGGGCATTTTTTCCATTAAAGATCAAATCAAGACGTCATGGCAAAATCAAGTTTTTTTAACTGTTTATGTTTGGTGTGTGTGTGTGTGTGTGTGTGTGTCCACCAGTTCAGGTTGGAGTCCCTCATCACAGCACAATCTCAGGTGGAAACCTGAAGGCTGTCTACAAGGCTGTGCAGTTCCACCTGCACTGGGGCAGCAATGGAGGACCTGGGTCTGAGCACACCCTCGATGGGGAGCAGTATCCCATGGAGGTAGCACCACAATGACGAATACAACTTGTGCCTTTAATACTGAACAGTTTCATGGTTACATTACTTCATTCTGTTATTGATTGTTGGATTGGTTAGGCAATGCAACAAGCGGCTCAAAGTAAACAGGATCTGTTAGATATCAGAGGCTATTGTGAGAGCACAAAACCTTCTGTGAGTAACCTTTACAGTGCAATTCTCCAAGCACTGTGTAAATGTAACTTTTGTGAAAAATGTGTGACTTTTTAAATATTTTCTCTACAGCTGCACATTGTTCACATGAAGCAACATTACACTGATCTAAAAACAGCCCTATCAGACCCTGAAGGAATTGCAGTCCTTGGGTTTTTCTATGAGGTAACCGTTTTTAACCATGTATTGTTGGAGTGGTACTAGTTTTACAAAACAAATGAAATGGTGCTAAAATGTGTCTCTTTCTATTGTCAGAGGTCCAACAGTGCAAACCGAAAGTATGAAGTTATCATTAAATCTCTGGAGAGCATTGAGGCTACAGGTGGGTATTGAACCTGAAGTGTGGCATCGAAAAGCATTGCTGCATTTCATTACTGCTAATGTTTTGTCTGTGTTTTTTCTTGTTCAGGTAGCAACACAACTCTGTCACCCATTTCCCTGGAGCAGCTAATCCCACCCCAGCAGAATCTGACCAACTACTACCGCTACAAAGGGTCTCTGACCACACCGGGGTGCACTCAGAATGTGATTTGGACCGTGTTTGAGAACCCCATCCCTCTGAGCACTGATCAGGTTGGAATGAAAGGCCAGAAAAAAATAAAGAATATTCAATATTTTAAAATAATTTTCTGTCTTTCGGTAACAAATTAACACTTTTGGACATAAGATATCAACTACACAGCCATCAAAAATGTTTGTCTTAGAACAATAGTATTCACATCATGCACCAAAACATTACCCTTAAATGATGTGTGATGCTTTAATTTATAGACTTGTACTTCATCTTTGGAAATATTGGATAATTTGACCTCTTTGGGCCTGAAACTGACCTGTCCATGTAGTAGAACTGTGATACTTTTAATAATACATATCAATCTCAAATGCTACAAGGAGCCCTAGTTAGACATTGTAGTAATAGGAAGCAAACCGAAAATGCTGGTTTAATTGTTTCATTATTGTGGTGACTCAGTGAAATTGTACACCTAATATTTATGTTTTACTTCTCCAGCTGAGTGCATTCTCTGAGGTCAAGTTCCACGACGGAAAGCCAATGGTGGGGAATTATAGGCCGGTACAGCCCCTGAACGGCCGACAGGTGTTCCGGTCGGGAAGTGCAGCGATCCTGGCCAGCTACGCCTTGCTCGTGACCACCATCATCACGGCCCTGGGACTGTCCCAACTCAACTAGAGCGAGGCATCCCATGCTGCACTGGGACTTTAATGAACACAATAAGTTCTTTATCACTCTTAAGCTGAATCCCGGTTTGTAATCTCTTCATCGCATGGTTGCAAAAGACAATCGAGCATGTCGTAGTGCAGGCTTGACTCACCTGGGGTTTTTCCCTTATGACACAAATGACAAAGGCATTTGAGGAATGCCTTATGAGAGGTGCCGTGAGGGTTCAATCAGCATTCATGCATGTCTACTGAAGAAGTAAGTCTTATTTCAGCATTATGAATGTGCCATAAAGCAGATTACCAAGCACTCAAAAGTGACAGCTAAATTCAACACCCAAGCCCTTAGTCATGCCTTTTCCATTTCCCAGCATCATCCTAAAAACACCAGCACTCAGACATCACGTATCCTCGTACACTGCAGACCTCATCCACCTTGTTCAATGTCAGGTAAATTTAGTCTCTGCTAATAGCAGTTTGATTTGCCGACGATTTGCGCCGTGAGTGCCGATGTCAGCTCCATGACCTGGCGCCTGATGTGTTGTTCTGAATGGGGCATGTGAACCACATGGAGCTATAAATAACAGAACTGAGTCATACAGACAGGCTGCATTTCAAAGCGGTCAAAGGAGTCAGCTCGCAGTCTGGCTTTTCCCTCAAAGGCCAAGAGCATCCAGAGCGACTGTCAGGTGAACCCCTCACACCTCCTAACCTCCTACAGTAACTCCTCAAGCACGTGCACAAATTTGCATGTCTTAATATTCCCGATGTTCATCTATGAGCTACATGTACAGTACATGGCTGCTGGACTGAAGCGTCACACACAGAAGCGTGCTTGTCACTCCATTTCCACATTGTTGACCGGTAAAGCTCAATGAGCTGATCTTGGGAACATGTGACTGTGTTCAGGGTCTCGTCTGCACTCGGTGTTATCGACTGTGAATTACACCCCTCTGAGCTCCTACTCATTTATTCAGGAGAACTTGTTTTGTAGGCTATTCTGAAAAGAGATGTGTGCAGTTTTCCAGAAAGATTTGTTGTGATGACAAGGAATCAATGGTTTATCATTTTTCCATAAGGCATCAAGGCAAATTAAAGCTGTGTGATTGAACACATGTATTTATTTACTGACGTGTATACTGACGATGAGATGCACATGTTACTGTTTATTTATGTATTGCAATGTTTAGTTTGTGCTGAATGCAGTTATGTTCAGTATGAAGCATTAAGTTGTTCTTGACAAATGGAGTTAACTTATGATATTCAAGTGTATGAGATTGTCAGGTTGTAATGCTTGGAAATGTCATAAATAATATTGAGATGTGTTTCAACTGAACAATAAACTACTCACATTCCTTTTTAATGCCCAGTCAAGCTACTTAAACCAGCGATCAAAACAGCCTTTAGACCCAGTGTCAGTCCTGCCCCCACATCTTAGCATGGTGAAAACTGATATTAGAATACACAGTGATGCCTCTGTTGTTTGTCTGCTAGCTCAGGCACACAGGCAAGCTTCTCACTTTCCGGTCCGATTCTCCTGTCGGGAGAACCCAAAAGTGCCCATGGGTCTCAGTCCCTTAATCCCTTTCTAATTGACTTGTTCATGATGTTACAGAGGCCGTTTTTGGCAAGAGTTCACGCACACGCATACACACTCACACACAGATACACGCTCAAGTGAGCAGCAGAATATTGTTTCAAACATAGCTCTCCATAAATGGTGGCAGGAGTAACACAGACACATTGAATTCTATTTGGTTACAAGACCTGTTCTGTTTGTTCCCCTTTCAATTTTAATTTGCAACCCCCATCTTTTGTCCCCCCCTCCCCTATCCTTGAGAAATCAAAAGACTTATTGTGATGGACAGGGCTAGAAAAAAAAACAGCCTATCACTGAGACATACACAGGGACAGACAGTGTATACACAAAAGCTTGAATCAAAGCTTTCCTTGCTCAGGCTACGATTGCATCTCCATGTGAGCATTAGAAGGGACTGCAGGTCAAAAGGTGGAAGCTTAACATCTGGCAGTGATACCTTGATCTTCTAGTCAACAGGACAGCAGCCCTGCAAGTACACTAACTCCTAAATTTCTCATCAAATGCCCAGTGTCCCACGGGTATGTGGGACAAAGGGCACCATTCTCCCTGGGAGAACCCAGAGGTATCCTCAAATTGAATATGACCCTCCCTGAAATGCACACAGGAGCAGCCCATCAGATAGCCAGCTGCAGTTAAAAGTCACTGAGCCGATCTTTGTCAATTTGAACTAGATAAAAACAAACAGTGTCACCTTTACTGGTCCTGTGCTCCGTAGCTTCTGTTTCTCAAGCTTTAAAGAGAGGACACGCAGCACATTAATCAGTGCTGCAAGGTTTGCATCTCTGTGTCAAGCCATCGCCGAGTGGTTTTTCCGCCACAATCAATGTTCCTCTAATCCAGTTGACACACCTGCTAACTGTGTTGATGTACCTGTCCGTGATATAAGTCATCGTGACACAGAGGTTTTCACAATGCAAAGTTAGACATCAGTTTAAAAGAAGCCCTTCCTTGCCAGGTAATTCAGCAGCCAGCGAGACAGCAGCCCACAATACTATCGTTTTAACAAGGATATAAATCTAGAGGTTGCATTAAAAAAGGGAGCAAACATAAATTTCCTCTCTAATTTAATTCAAGACACCCAGGCTATGAGCAAGATGTTGCACTGCCCATTAAACAGTACCACACAGTGATTTTCATTTTCAGAAAATCACAAAAACACTGCAGGGGACCAATAACTGGTAACATCTATTTAGGAGCCTTTTTACCACAGTAAGTGATAGTGGCTGAGGATAATATCCTGCCATTAAAACACCACAGCTGACATCTGTTTACATTCAGTGCTTTGATAAATGATAAGAAAGGAAGTTAAGCAACTTCAAGCCTTTTGATCTCACAGTGGAACAATGAGTAAATTACTGGGTTTAATAAACCTTTTCAAATACTTCATTCTTCCTTTCAATGCCATTTGGGCTTCAGTCATGGGGGAGGTCAGAGGTCATCATGGCCAAAATTAACACAATAGTCCCACAGTGAGGGGGATCTCTTTATCTGCCTTGTTTGCATGTGAGGAGGAGCACCACAGGAATGAGATCAACCGCTGCTGAGGTGCTCTCGGGGTCAGACCCATGAAAGTGGAGTCAGTAAAGCAGACAGACCTCTTACACAATTGGCCAAAGTGTTAACCACTATAATCCCTTTTTGGGCCAGTCTTTGGGAATAAGATCTGGATTAGCTGGGTCTTCTGTAGACAGTGGGTAATGAAGGGATAAGAAGTGTGTGTGTGTGTGTGTGTCTGTGTGTCCGTGCTTGCAAGGGTGCCTAAAAGTCTGAGTGTGCAGAATTGAAAAGTTTTACTCTCCTATAGCATCAGTAAACCCTGATTACTCAGAAGGTTACAAGATTCCCACAGATAAGTGAGAGATAAGTGCTCACATTGTATGACAGTCATAGAAAATTTTTAAGTTAACCTCCAGCAAACCCTGTCTAAGTACATTTGCTCCTAAGAGGAGAACCTGTTCAATATTTGCGCTCCGTATGATTGGGAAATTACTCCTTTGTGACCTAAGTGTAGACTTGGATAGTGGTAGCTGCAGTAAACAGGAAGAAGGCTGAGTCTGGTGTAACAGACCATCCACTTCTAACAGAAACAAAGGCACCTTAAGTACCAGAATGTCTCAAAGAGCCAGAGGCAAGCATGGTGAAGTTGTTCTATTTTTGACAACAATGTTTTTTGGCTACATTGTTCTCAGATCATGGAGTGAAGGGTCCTTGAAAAGTGAAAATCAATGTGTTAGGTTGACCCTGCTGACCTAAATGAATGACAGGTTTTCCCGAAGAATTGCTGCAGTTTTAGAAACTACAGTCATGTAGTTTAAATATTTTTAAGGACCTGTTCTGAGAATTAGAACAGAAATCCTGCTAGAAACAGGTCAGAGGAATTCCACGTTTCCACACATGAGATATGTGATAATGCACATATTGTATTACTTTCCTATTCAAATACAGTTTATTCACCCTTATACCAGTGCCCCAGCTCACCCAGTTCACCCAGTTGCTGTGAGGAAACCGGAGGGCATTCTTATTTTCTGTTTGTAAAATTGAATTTCATGAGTCATTCTGACTACTCGCAATGACAGCAGGAGGCTGCTGGCTGCTGGCACATCACGACAAACCTCCCCCGTCCGCAACCCACCTCCCACCCATTATCCACCGTTGGCACTCTGCCTCACACCCACCTTCTTTTTGAATGCAAAGCTTCTTTTTGAATGCAAATAAAGCCACACTGGAACAAAAAGGCTAAAATGGGCCATGTTTTGTTTCACAAACAAATCAAACAAATGTTTCATGCAAAGGCAGATATAAATATTACTTCTTGTGAAAAAGTAATATTTATATTTATGAAGGAAGTAGACACAGTTAGCCACATGCTGCAGGATGAGAGGACAAGAAATAGGAGACGGAAATGTCCTTGGATGTTGCTGCAGAGCTCTGTGTAGTTGTACTATACATAACCATTCAACAATACCCTCCAGTTTTTATACATCTCATAACCATGCTGGTATAAACCAAGAGAATATAGCTAAAAAGTAAATGCTTGCTGCAGGTTAATAGGACAGTTGTGTCACCTCTTGTCTTTGTAACATAGTGCTCCAACCTTTTCACAAGCTGATGAAATAACTTCCATATATTGTTACACCACCTTTCTCAAGGGAGCTATGGCGGGATTGCTGGCTCGGTGGCTGCCAGAACTGCACACAGGTCAAAGTGAGCGGGCTCTCACCTCTGACACCTTTATGACAGAGGAAGGAAATAGGACATATGAAAGACTTCCCTTCCTGTTAGTGGAGAGGTCATCATTATTTCTGTGGCAACCCTCTAAAACAAGAGAAAGTTTCCTCTCCAGCCGTTCATTTCACAGCTCATTGAGGTTCAGGGGCATCTGTGCACTGTGGCACAGAGGTGCAGATCATATTCAACTTCTTCAATTTTACGCTGAATTAGACAAGCACTCCAGTTTCAAAGGGAATGTATCAGCAGGATTTGGAGGGTAGAATGATATTACTGAGCCTTTCTGTGGCCAAGTCAATCATACACACAAACACACACACACACACACACACACACATACACACATACACAAGCACACTGTAATGTATGTATGCTCTCATAAAAAACAAATAGGGAACTTTAGCACCGTGTGTTGTAGAAATAACTGCAAATAACTGTTGGAGGAAAGGAGGGGGAGGGGTAATACTGTAGGGATTATAATAGAAAATTGACAGCTTTGGTCTGTAAAGTGTCAAATGACTTTATCACCATACATCAACGTCAGTTCAGCAGTTGCATCTCGTGCTGTACAGTTTGGACACAGTGAGCCTCTCAGATGTCTGCTTTAAGTTCATTCAGCCTTTTTCCTGCTGCGCTGAAGGGGACAGGGGGCTTCTCTTTCCTTTGCTTGTGCTGACTTTGTGCTGATCTGGAATGAGACGCAGACAACTTTTTAAAGGAGTCTGTGCAGGCATCCCATGGTGAAGCGCCTCTCTCCTCTTGTTTTTTAGGCCCCCGCCCCATCTTACATGCACCCTGAGCACACCCTGTGATCAGCTGCAAGTAAGTGTCCTCATTCTGCCCTAATTAATGTTGCGTGGATAGCAACATTTGTCATTATCATGTCGGTGCATGGCTTTTGATCAGGCATTTCTTGGTTTATACAAACCAAACAAGTCAACGAAACCTTGAGCACATTTAACTGGTGTAAAACAGTGGGTGTATTATAGATAGATGCAGTAATATGGGAACACTTACCTGGCATTTTAAAATATATATACACACACACACAAACACACACACTCTTTTCTAACTCCTCTCTCAGCCTTTGGTATTTCCCACGCTTCTCGTGTTCTCTCTTCCTGATGTTGCTATTGCTACATCTACCACTGAAGCCTTTTTCTTCTTTTTGTCCACAACTACAACTACTCTGTCATCACATGGGGACATCTTCCCGATGTATTCATGGATCTTGATTCTCCGATCCTGGATAGTGGCTCTGGCGCTCACTAATCCTCGGCCTCCTTCCTTCTGCTACAGAGTATATAATATTACAATAAAATATTATGATAAAATAAACAAGAAAAAAGCTAAATGAATACATTTACGCCAGAATTGGTGTAAATTTGCACCGACAGTTGACATGTTTTACATCTATATGTTTCAATAATAAACTGCACTTAATAAAAGAGATCATTTAGCAGACAGATTAAATAGTTACTAACTAAAACCATGTTTATCTCTGTAACGTTTTCCCACAGTCACGTTGCCATTTGTCAAAGGCTGTTTGGGTTTTTCTGATCCTGAATTTTCTCCCAGATGAGAGGCTCTCAAAACATCAGGCGGCTGGATTATTAATATTTATCATTCACACATCCTGCCGTGAATTATTCTCTTGAATAGGATGAGATTGTGTCACTAGCTGAAAAATGAGTTGTTGTTTATTTATAAAAATAGGGGCGCCACTGGGCAGGATAATATTTGTGCCTCACCCACCCTGACCATGACCTCTGACACAGATGATGTCACCAGTCATATAAGCAAACAGGCTGATTTGATGCAGCATTAAACATTGCAGGAGTTTTCTACATCGTTGTCTGTGATACATTAATTTTTCTAAGTGATTTAACACAGGTCATGTTCACAGACATCCTTAACAGCTCACTTAATTGCCTGTGACACATGAATATTTGTCCTAGATCTAGTCCAACACCAGGAAGGCTGCCAAGCTGCCTCACACCCCCTAGTTCCCCCATTTAATTTCCTTATGATTCCCA
Source organism: Channa argus (assembly GCF_033026475.1). Classification (NCBI taxonomy): domain Eukaryota; kingdom Metazoa; phylum Chordata; class Actinopteri; order Anabantiformes; family Channidae; genus Channa; species Channa argus. The sequence goes on along the minus strand of NC_090220.1, from coordinate 5,101,402 downwards.
ATTATAACTGGAGTCAGCATTTTAGCATTCTGTCACATGACAACTTTTTCAGATTTGATTTGTGCTGTTCCGTGAGATATACACCTCCAGAGAGGTGATGAACAATGAGTAAGAGCACTTTACTCTCTCACATCAGCTAAAGTAACACTGGATAAAGCAGCTTTAACTGAGTAACTAATAACTAGTGATATTATGAATTATTTAGTAATGCTTTAGAGTAACAAGGTACTTTCAGTCACACTCGACACACAGCGCTATAGATTTGTCCACCACTTTATGATTGGATCGACAGTGTTCAGACATTTGTGTTACGGAATAGATAAATCCTGTGGAGCTTGACATCACAGTGACATTTTCCATTTTCATACTAACCCAAACACTGTCTAATTCCATCATATATACAACTGTGTTGATTTTGTCACAGATGTATGGCGCAGACCTGAGCTGAGGATGCTGACCCACAGGTCACAGACACATTGTGTGTGTGAAAGGACCGGAACATGTGACAGGATAACAAAGGTGATGAGTCTCTATAGGACCACAGAGTCAGGGACAGTGACAACACAAACTGTGCTGTTATTTTAAATCTGGGGGGAGTAAAAAAGCTAGAGAACTGGAGCTAAGGCAAACATTTGTTTACAAGTAATAAACTAATGCAATAAAAAAGTTGTTTATAAAAGAATAAGTCAGTTTAATGTGTGTTAAAACATTCTGACTTAAATTGTGTGTCAATCTGTTTTTTTATTTCGTAGCCAGATTTTTTATGGTCATACTCTTCATATATGGTGTAAATGATATACAGTATATAACCTACCTGCCTGTCTTGTTTCTGAAGGGTGTTAACTGTGATTTCCATTGATCTTCAGCTGAACATCTTCACATTAAGGCAACACATTTCATTAAATACCCGTTGAATTGTCATAAATATGACATGGTTTTCAAGAAACACACAAAAGCAGCTGTCAAAAACAAGTAAAAAGGTAAAATAATAATAAATATTCTTCTTTCACCAACATATTTTGTTCTTGTCTATTGAAAATCATCCCAATTTGCTTTTGTTACTTTGCAGATTTTTTTCCTCTCTCTATCTCTCTGCAGGATTTTATAACTTCTGCAAACTTTGCTCAAACTATTTAATAGAGCAGGCTTCTTTTTAAGTGCCGACTTGGCACAGAAGCATTTTCTGAAAACTTCACTTTAGCGTCTCCTTTAATATCTGTCAGGATGTATCAGAGAGTGAGCTGTGCAGGGAATGAGTTGCCATTAATGTGAATGCCTCCCTGTCACTTTTCCAGAGTTTCCTAGTTGCTAGTTGCATAACGTTGTTCGGAATCTATGGCTATGTTTGCTATATTCCATTCATAGACCTGACATGAGGACTTCTTGTTTCTTACCTAAATAGTACAGCAAAGTGCACAACTACAGTTTGTTTGACACAACTTCAGTATGTCCTCAAGTGAAAAAAGGTAGAGACACCTTGCCTCATCATAACATGCTGTTCACCATGATTTGTACTGTACTCCTCTGCAAAGAACGTTGGCCTTCTGCATGCTAGAATGACTGGTGAGTATCTGAAGGGCATACAAGGGGAGTAAGATTTGTAGTGTTGCTGCAAACCTTCTGTTACTTTCAGGGGGAAAATAACTGCACAACACTTCTTATCTGTAAAAGAAGAAGAACACTTTATTTTAGCTCTGTAATAGTTTTGAGGTTTATGCAATATTTTGCATAAGTAAAAGGATGGTAAAAAGCTGAGATGTTTGTAGTTGTTAGGGGTTGAAACATCATATACTCAGTTGGAGCTGAAGTACTGAAGTTTACACATGACAATACTACATTTTAAGTCTTCATAAGAAGCTGTGCCAATATCAAGTCAAGAAGTATAAATTTAACATGTTATTTTACAGGTATATACTGTAATATCTGAGTGCCCTTGTTTTTATTTTGCGGTCTATTGACTTGTGAAAACATAATAGAGTCTGCAGTCGTCATTTTCAGCCTATAAAAACTATTATCACAAACTCTTAGTACATTTTAATTTAATTCCACAAATGGTAAAAATTAGACATATACAAATTCCCCACTTACAAAACAATATGCTCAAAGGTGTCATTCATTCAATTGTCAGTTTTAGTATTTGTTTGCAAATCCTTTGCAGACAATGTGTCCCTGCAGTCTGGAGTGTCTTTCCTGGGGCTTAACGTCTTGATTGTTTTGGGAGCATTTTGTCCTCAGTTTTGCCTCCAGCAAGTCCAATTGATGTTGTCCTGGGTTCAGATCAAGTCTTGGATTGATTTTGCCCCATGCTTCAGGTCATTGTCCATCTGCGCTGTGAAGCACATTGATCATGAGAAGTTCCTTCCTTTCATTTTTTCTTTTTATTTATTACAATTTATAAGACAGGCTAATAAAGGAATGAAACAGGACAGGGAAGGCAAAACAATGGATACAGGACATCTGCACAGGATAAAAAGATGAGTGGTGGTGTGCTTATGAGGGTGTGTTCGTCCTGTTCAATCTGTATTTACTAGTACAGGGTCAATTTAGTTTTAGTTACACTAAACAGAAATAGACTCTTTCATTTCAAAGTGAAAACATTATAATTAAGTAGTCTAAATTATTAAAAATGTTATTCAATATGAATGATCTTCACCATTTACAAGTGTCACAGGGGAACTGGGGCCTATCCTAGCTGTCATTGGACAGGTAGCCAGTCCATCTCAGGGCCAATACAGAGAGACATACACAGACATACACTCATTCACCAGTTGACCTAGCATGCATGTTTTTGGACTGTTGGAGGAAACCGAAGTACCTAGAGAAAACCCACGCAAGCACGGGAAGAACAGGCAAACTCCACTGCAGCTGGTAGGTGGATTCAAACCAGGGCCATTCTTGCTGTGAGGCGGCAGTGCTAACCACTCCACCGTAGAAATATTTAAAGGGGTGACATATACATAAATCAACCAATAAGAATTGGTGTCAGGAGCTGTGGGAATAATTCCTGCTGGCAGGACACATTATAAAAATAAGTAGGTGTAAAGGCCATGAAGTAAAGCTAAGAGGTATTATGAGCTTAAGTCTATCATGGCTCAAGATAAAACAGTCGGACTGATACTGCATTTTGTGTAAAGGAGAAATTGAAGCTGTCATTGCCACACCGAACACCATGTTGGTAAAATTCATATCAGTGTTAGGACCAGAGGACAGCAAAAATGTTTCAACAGGGATTTTTATCATGCTTCAATTTTACACTAGGATAAAAAAATCTTATTATTAAATTATTCACAAAATGAAATAAGTGGTAGAAAGACCTTAGGAAATAAATGACTTGTAGCGAACGTGAGTGTTCTCCATATGGCATTAAACTGCTTAAAGCTACAATATGCAATTTAAGCTACCCCCAGCATGAGACAGGCTTTGGCAGCACTCCTCCCAGTTAGATTCATTTTCGGAGCATGTTTCCAGTTTAAAAAAATACTAAACAACATACAGTGTCTTTAATAGGTTTAGTTTTTTATGATGTGTTGGGAGAATTTATGTTTGACATTTAACAACATTTAACCCATGACTTGTGTAGAAATAATAATTATTGCACCTTTGGAAGCATAGTCTGAGCTGTCTGTCGAGTTGTGTGTAGGCTGTTTTGATTGGTTGGTCCTCACAGAGCTGAGCTCCACGCTGCTTGTGCGGGTCAGTGCTTTTGAGAGCATCCTGGGCTGGGACCTTCAGCTGAGAAAATAAATCAATCTTCCCTTCAAAGCTGGTCAACACATTCCTCAATGTGACCTGAAATAAAAACACAACTTTTAATAGATGTTATTGAGATAACATGGGAAAAAGGTTTGATCTCATGAGCATATTTTAACGTAATGATCATAGTTTTGCTTTTTGTCACTTTTTCTGCACATATGGCATATTTGTTATTACAGAAGTGGTAATCAGGAGAAGTTCTGATAAGTGTTTCGTTTCAACACACAAACACGCTTCCTCTTCCTGGTTCTGAGGAGACTGAATAAGAGGCAGGCGGGAATGGTCTGGGGGACCATTTCTTATGAAACCACACACAAATACAAACACCCACAGACACAGACACAAACACCACACACACACACACACACACACACACTCACACACACCACACACTTGTTCAAGCCTTCCCCTTATTTTATCCTTAATCATCCAAAAACACACATACACATACACACATTACACAAGCTATTTAATACATATTCTGTATAAAATGCTTTGTCACAGTAGGGGATTCTTATTTTATTAGCAGCTTATTTTATTATTAAAGTTTTGAAAAACGTGCAAAAAACAGGTCAATTTCTATCTTTTTAATCGTTAAATTTTCAGTGAAGATTTCATTTGCACAGTGATATTTTTTTTAGAAATCTCAATCTTTAAAGTGTCCAAACTTGGACAGGTTTAATCTTTATAGTGGGTGCAGCAGAAATATGGGAAATCTGCAGCCTTTTAAGTCAGATACAAAATCCAACTCATTTAAGCAGTGTTAAATACGGTTAAATACGATCACAAGAGGGCACAAGCCCGTATCCTTTTGTGCCAGTCTTAAGTCGGGATAAATACAGAGGGTTGTGTCAGGAAGGGCATTCGACATAAAACACATTGCAAATTAAACATGTGAATCCTGACTTCCACACCAAATCTGAATTCCAAACTGGATCGGTTGCGGCCCAGGTTAACAACAACCACCAGCAGTGCTGTTGACCTACAGAGTGCCGGTGGAAATTGGGCTACTGTTGGTCAAAGAAGGAGAGGAGGAAGCCACGTTCATTGGCAGAGAGAGAAGAGGTAAGCCAGGAGTTTAGGACTGACAGTAGGGACTTTGAATGTTGGGACTTTGACAGGAAAGGCTAAAGAGATGGTTGACATGCTGCTGAGAAGGAAGGTGGAAATACTGTGTGTCCAGGAGACCAGGTGGAAAGGTAGCAAGGCTTGGAGCCTAGGAGCAGAGTTCAAGTTGTTTACCACGGGTCAGATAGGAAGAGAAATGGAGAAGAGTTATCCTGAAAGAGGAGTTTGTAAGGAATGTTCTAGAGGTAAAAAGAACATTCCTTAGGGAGAGGAGTCTGAAGCTGGAAATTGAAGGTGTGATTTGACCCTCTCTCCCTCCTCTCACCCCACAGTTGTCACCACTGTATGACATTAACTCTGTGTGTTCTCTCCCGTAGTTGTCTTTGTCCATCTCTGTCCCCCTCTCTCTGTCCCTTTCTGCAGGTGTCGCCTGGCTTTAAAGCTGTGTGTCTTCCAGCGTGCAGCTCCTGGTCCTACCAATCTGCCCGATGTTTTGTTGTTGCTTTTTGTTGCTCTGTTCTTTTCTCTCTCCCCTTTCAACTCACCCCAACCAGTCAAGGCAGATGGCCGTCCACCCTGAGCCTGATTCTGCTGGAGGTTTCTTCCGTTAAAGGGAGTTTTTCCTCTCCATTGTTGCCTATGGCTTGTTCCAGGGGGAATTGTTAGGTTCTCTTTATACATCTTTATAATCTTGACTTTATTTTGTAAAGTGCCCTGAGATGACTTTGTTGTGAATTGGCGCTATATAAATAAAGTTGAATAGAATTGAATTGATTTTCAATGTTGTTAGTGGTTATACCCCAAAGGTAAGTTGTGGTCTGCAAAGTATGGGTAGGGGACAGAGTAGCCAGACAACATAGGATGGTGCTGTATGCTCTCTGCTCTCTGGTGCTGTGTAAAATGACTCTGGTGGTGGGGAAGATGAAAAGGACTAAGGCAGAGAAAAGGATGAAGTGGTGGAAGTTGAAAAAAGACTAATGTTGTGTATTTTTCAGGGAGGAGCTGAGACAGACTCTGGGTGGTCAGGAGGTGCTTCCAGATGAGTGGACCACAACAGCAAATGTGATCAGGTAGACAAGTAGGAGGGTACTTGGTGTGTCATAGAGAAAGAGGAAAGTAGACAAGGAGACTTGGTAGCGGAACGGGGAAGTTCAGGAGTGTAAACAGAGAAAGAGGTTAGCTAAGAAGAAGTGGCACACTGAGAGGACTGAAGAGAGTAGACAGGAGTACAGGGAGATGCAGCGTAAGGTGAAGGTAGAGGTGGCAAATGCCAAACAAAGACACTAAGGAGGAAGAGCTGGATTTGTACAGGTTGGCGAGGCAGAAAGATAGAGATGGGAAGGATGTGCAGCAGCTTAGGGTGATTAAAGATAAGGATGGAAATGTATTGACAGGTGCCAGGACTGTGATGGGAAGATGGAAGGAGAACTTTGAAGAGTTGATGCATGAGGAAAATGGAAGAGAACACAGAATAGAAGAGGTGACTGGTGTGAAGCAGGAAGTAGCAAAGATTAGTAAGAGTGAAGTGAGGAGGATGTTGAAGAGGATGAAGGGTGGAAAGGCAGTCGGTCCTGATGACATAGGCCTGACCTACCACCATAGGTAGGTAACCATAGCAGAGGTCGCAGTGGAGTTTCTGACTATTTTGGAGAAGTACAGAGAGGGTCAGAGGGAGTTGCATTGTGTCTTTGTAGATTTAGAGAAAGTGTATGACAGGGTGCCGAGAGAGGAGCTGTGGTATTGTATGAGGACGTCTGGAGTGGCAGAGAAGTATGTTAGAGTGGTGCAGGACATGTATGAGAGCTGTAAGACAGTGGTGAGGTGCTGTAGGTGTGACAGAGGAGTTCAAGGTGGAGGTGGGTCTGCATCAAGGATCAGCTCTGAGCCCCTTCTTGTTTGCTCTGGTGATGGACAGACTGACAGATGCGGTTAGACAGGAATCTCCATGGAGATGAAGTTAGTTGGTGTGAGAGAAGAGGATGCAGAGGATAGGTTTAGATGGAGGATCATGATTCACTGTGGTGACCCCTGAGAGGAAAAGAAGAAGACTGTTTTTAGTTGTACTTTTAATTACTCATTTATAAAACATTAAAATAATGCAGTTAACATTTTGTACCACCAAAAATCAATTGTTACCTACAGAACAAAACTTTAAAAAACATCATACTTTTGCTTCACTTTATTACTAGTGTGAATACAGGAGAAGAGCATTTCTGTTTCTTCTGAAAGTTGCATTTTGGGAATGAATGTTTTTATAGTTGACTACTGAGGAACTACTGTAGACATACAGTAGTTCCTCATTTGAAGGTGTCACACATGATGTGAGCTTCCTAAAATAGAGAAATGCCACCTTGAATCCCCTGGGTTACAGCCAAAAGAGTAAAAAAAACATCCAAAATGTCACATTTGTATTCCTATAAGCTTAATGCTTTGAGAAGAAAATGTCATTTTTGTTTTTGCCGAGATGGTGTATTTGCTGAACATGACAATAGATCCTCTCTGTGACTTTCATCACCCTGATAGGCTGCAAGCAGGCAAGGCAGGCTAATGCTCGGGGCCCCAGGCCAGTAGGGGCCCCAATAGCTAACGCATGCCAACACGCACTGAATGGTAGCAAACAGACAACTTTTCCACTTCCCAACCTTCTGCTTTATATGGCACATGTATTCTGTATTTCAAACTATGCCAGATTACCTGCAAAAATACACAGACAAAGTAGTACACTGTTGTTAGCATGTTTCCCTCAGGGGACCCTTTCTAAGCTTAGCCCTTACAGTGCCCCTACCTCGAAAGGTTGAACTCAACTGGGCAGCTGCTCTAATACTATTTTTGCACAAAATAGTCAGATTTGCTGGGTTACAACTGTGCAAACATAGCACAAAGACATCTGTTATGTTAGGTTTAGGCACTAAATAAACACGGTTAGATGTTGGTAAAATGTCTCTTTGCTTTAGTTCACAAACCAAAAAGTGATGGAAGTTAGTTAGCATCTCTGATGCTTGTTGAAAAGAGAGGATATGGTGATCGCGGCATTATAGATGCCGCGGAGTATAGATGACGCAGAGACACTCTGATGCCACTCTGGTTGCGTCAGAGCTATAGAAAACAGGTTTTGCTCAATAGGAAACTCTGGGTTTACATGTCCCAACACTGACTTGTTGTGGTCAGTCATTTTCTGTGTTAGCAGGTGAACAACAGAGGGGCAACAGAATGAGTCTGGTCCACAATCGCTCGTTTGCTGTGCTCTGATGGTCCCCACACAGCACAGCATAAAATCCCAAGTAAAGCTCTTCAGCTCAGTTGTCCCACGATAATGAAACAAGCTATTTGATTCTGCAGGCTCAGCAGGTTTACTCCTCGTTCCAAAAACAGAACTTTTCTGCAACTTTCTATTCCCTTAAACAAAAATACTGTTCTCTTTTTTCTCTTTTCCTGTCTATCCTAGGTTACACGTATGTCACATGATACTGAAACCTTTTCTGTCATAGCACATTGTTTTAATTACTTCTGCCTAACTTAGGCACCTTTTGGACATGCACAGTTTATCCAAATGTTATGTGGAGGGGTTGTATGTGAGTCAGGAGGCTCAGATATTATGCAGATTTTACACAGGCAGCTCCCTAGTACACAGTGCAGATATTACCCAACTGAGCACATGTGTGAATAGATCAGGTGAATAACCAGAGGAACAATTGCTAAGTGAGTAGATGACAACATTCATGAACTTCTGACGAGAAGCCAAACACTGAAATTGTGAAACAAATTCAGGCAACAGTACATGAACAGCACAGCTGTCTATGACCTTCAATGTGCTGTAAACGAAACACTGTGATTTGTGCAGTGTACTTTGTGCGTCATGTCCTGCCCCTGTACACACTCTACCCAGGCACCACCTCTTGCCCAGATTAACTTGAGTATTTACTCACAACCGAGAACACATCTCACACGAACTATGCCCAAAGTGCACTACAGGTGTGAAATAGTATCATCACAGAACATCCTGACATGATCCTCTAGATAGTCCACAAAGTTCATTCGTTAAAGTTTTTGTTTACTTTGTACCACAATTTTGAGTTGCTTTGCATAAAAGCATCTGTTAGATGACTAAATGCATAAACCACCTGATTTAATGTAAACATGGTGTTTGTTTGCACTAGAGTTGTGTCAAACCTATTAAAAACAGCTTCACCTCATTTGCAAACCCTGGGATTATATTTCCCAACTGTGTGAGACTTTTCGTGATCAGTGATTTTCTTCATCCTATTCCACACCTCTCTCGTCTCTGATTTTGTTCTGCCTCAACTCAGGCTCATAGCATCAACACAGGAGGACAACATAGGGACAAAGGTAAGTATGAGAGCTGTTGATAGAGACAGATTCTCAGAGAGACACTGCTGGCACTTTGTCGGGTTGTGTAAAACCTACCAATAAACATCACATGAGGAAACTCTGGGTTTCCATTTCACAAGTGTGAAATTGGTAGTAAATGTTCTGCACTTATATAGTGCTTTTCTACCTATTGGCACTCACAGCACTTTACACTGCTTCTTATTTACCCATTCTCACTCACAATCACACACACATTCATACACCGATGGGGGAGCTGCTATGCAGCTGGCCAACACTCACCGGGAGCAACTAAGTTGGGGTTCAGTGTCTTGCTCAAGGACACTTTGACATGTGACTGGAGGAGCCAGGGATTGAACCAACAACTGTGAGATTGGTAGACAACTGCTCTACCTTCGTGCGCCACAGTCGCAGGAAGTGTGATCATCTATTTTCTTCATCCCGTTCCACAACTGTCTTTTTCTCTCTACACTGCCTCCACTTGTTCTCTGTACTATCCCAATAGACTATTTTGCCTGAGCACCTTCTGTTTTCTTCTCACAAAAGCCAAGAGGTAAATGTTGCCTGTCAATAGAGGTCTGGCCATCAAGGTACAGATCCAGGTTAAAGCACTCAAACCTCCCTGCTTGCTGTCCATTGCATCATTTGTTTGCTACAGTCACACTAAAACTTGCTCCTCCTCATGTGAATGTGACTGGCGATATGCATTTACTTCCTGTTACAAATTCACACAAGGTCTGTTTATATTATAGTTTTATAACTGTATGGCAAATTAATACCAGCAGCATAGAAAGAGAGACAGTTTAATCGTAATGTTAAATTAAACATTTTTACACAGCTACCCTTGCTGTTTCCTACACTTCTCTTTTGGGCCACACTATGAGAGTACACATCGAAAAGCCACAATAATAATACTTTTTCTATGACCAGCAACACAGTGCATGACCATCAATGAAACAAATCATGCATTACCAAAGACAAAATGTTTAAAATGGGATTAACTAGTTCAATAAGCTGTTCTGGGTGAACTTGGGTACCACACATCTTGTGTGGTGGTGCTTGGGTCAGAGGGTGTGTAAGAAGAACTTAGGGGTGCAGTGCCCACCTTAGCACCATTATAAGCATCTGTATCCTCTTCATTTCACATGCTGAGATGATCCTTGGTGTTTTGCTACAGCTTTACTGAAACAGTCAAGTTGTACCCACATGTGTATCCTACATCGCTTTAAAAAATAGAAAGTGTGGAATGCTCTACTGTATTGCTTGGGGGTGTTTTGCTTCTTCATATACATAATTTTTGTATTTAAAATAGTGTCTAATAGTGGATGTTGCCAGGTGGATGTGAGAGGTTACTTAACACTGGAACAAGACCCATGGTTTCACAAACAACCACACATCAATTTGCTCAGCTGTGTGAGCACTAAAAGACACACAACTTCAGGCCATTTTACATGTACCCACACACACAAACCCCCCCACACACAAACACACACACACACACAAAGCGAGTGTGTGTGAGATAGACCACCCACCCTTTCCTTTGTAGGAGACCCCAGCATGCAGACACAGCTCTGCGTGATTCTGCAGCAATGTATTATTCACCATCTTTAAACACGGATTCTCCTTTTCACTTCATTCACACAGTTTTATGTTATTCAGCGAGTGCTGGAGCAAAATGATGTTTCAAACACAGCATGTATCATGTTGTGTTTGCAAACAGCAAAATCCACCTCATGGTGCAGGTCGAATGCTCAGTGAAATGTACACGTGCTATTTTAGTTGGAGCCTTTTCATCTGTTCCTTTTTTTGTTGAAGCAGGTGAAAGATCACTCAGCGGGGGAAACCCTCCTCTCTCTGCCTCTCTATAGCTCATCAGCGTGTATTCTTTAATCACTTGCACATATTCATTATTCACCTCCCCCAGGTGATGAATTATTCAACATCCATACTTCCACATGGAAACAGTGAGAGGAGACACGAAGAATGCCTGTTCCCTGTCTTTACTCATCCTCTCTCTTCATCTTCCTCTTCTGTCCGACTCAGTCTTTCTCTCTCAACCAAAATTGTTACTCAGCACAGCAAGAACAAAAGTGGGGAGGAATTACCCGCCTCAAATCAGTGTGCATGTTCTACCATCAAAGTGTCTAAATGTAAAAATAGAAGCTAGAAGCCAGAATTCATCACTATTGTTCAAAACAAACCATATTCGCGTGAAATTCCATTAATTAGAGGAGAAAGGAATGAATTCCAAGGCAGTTTACATATTAGATGGGGTTTTGCTCATGTAAGCATTACTGCAATATTACAGCAGTAATGCATGTTATATAATGCATGTTATATGCTTTTTTAAAATACAATCTGCAGTGCTTGTGATGCAGTAATTTTACATCACATGGCAGAAAATGTGAGCAGCAAAAAGTAGTACACCTGCTCCCTGTTGCTAAAAGTTATTAGTCGCAAATCCACAGAAAAGGTGGCTGCACTGTTCTGTCCCCACGACAGCCATTACATTTCCCTCCACAGCTCCAGCCACATTAACTGATGGCAGGAAAATAGTTCATCTTCGGCTGTTTTTGTTTTGTCACACATACAGGTAGTTGTGAAAACAACACTGGGAACAAACAGGATATTGATGCTATTTGTAGGAATTTTGCTGAGATGTGGTAATTCTGTAATTCATGTCCTGTTAAAATGATCCTGTTTCATGAGGGTCTGCTGTGATAAATCCTCCAAGCAGTATGTCTTTCTCACCTTGTTAGGACAAGGAGAGGACTGCAAATTAGTATTAAAATCGATCGGTCTGTGTGCCTGTGCTGCTGGAGCTCTCACACATGACAGTGTCAGAAGCTGCTATCATACATTTGTGTTACTACGTCTGCTGGGAACCGCCTGCACCAATTGGCTGTTATGTCATCAGCAGGGAAAGGAAGGACTTTTCTCATTTTTATTAGTTCACACACAGTGCAGTTACACCACATAAATCATGGGATCCAAAATAACTACCTTATATGACAGCATTACTGCAGTAAAGTAGCCATTAATAAAGCATGCAGAAAAAGAGCACATCTATGCTGAGGTGGTGGTGGTTCTGCAGGTTTCAGATCACAGCAGGGGCTTTGGCAGTGTGGAACCATGGCACAGAGGGTGGCACAGCGTGATGTAAGAGATGACTTCCTACTCTGCCATGCGTGCGCCCACTCAGCCAATCTGCCACTACTGCTATCTGACTGATCCTCCCTGGATCCTTGGTGCAGCTATACCCTTATTTGGGCCTTATTTCCCATTTCTGCCCCACACTTGTATCTCTGGATGGAGCAAGTGGTGCATAGTGTGATTAAAATACACAAGAAAAAAGTAACACACAGCAATTTAATCTAATACAAAATTTATGCTATGAATAAATATTAAACAGTTATAAGCACCTAGAAGGTCACATTATAACTCCTTTCTGCGTCTTTAATTCTTTTAGCAATACACTCACATAGCTGTTTCTAACTTCAAAATGTAGTAATCAAGTACTAAAATTAGATTGAATTCCTTGTTAGATTGACAAAGAGTTATTGCATCATGTCTTCAGAAAATGATGAGAACTTTAGATTCGTGTTAAATTTTAAAACCTTGTATTGCATATGCACTTTTGTTACAACAATGAAAAGTTGCTGCAAATATTTCAGGTGTTGCAACACAACACATCTCTACTATGCTGCTCAAACACAGGCTGTAGAGTGAGAAAGAAACCAGACAGCAAGCTGTCTCAGTGTCTTGATGGCTTTATCCTCGTAACACACATTCACGGTGGACAGCTTATTAGACAAGAAGAGAGTCAAAGGAAACTCTGATTCTTCCTGCTGTGACTGATATGCAGAAAAAGAGCACATCTATGCTGAGGTGGTGGTGGTTCTGCAGGTTTCAGATCACTAAGACATAGTGAAACTCTTCACATCATCATTTACTGCACATTTCATTTCCTGCAATCTTACACAATATCAAAAATGTATTTGAGAAATATCCTGTCTTCTAGTGGATTAAATACACAACTGACTTTTTGAAGTCTTGTTTGAATTGGATCTACACATGATATGTGACATCAATTATAGAGGAATCACAAAGGCTTTTTCAATAGCAGCTGAAATGGTGTAGAAGCAGGTGTACAGGGCTGAAAAATCCAGATGAAAAAATATATTTTTGGGTATTTCAGACACAAAACTGAAGGTACAAATTTATTCCACAATACTTTCAGTTTCTTCACATGAGAACAGAAACTCCACCTGGGCAGCACTTACACTGTGATTTTGATACAGTAAATGCACTTTGCATCCTCTACTGGTGCTTTGAAAATCTGGTCAACTAGTCTGTTTTTCTGTATCCACAATTGTGACATGAAATGTGAAATAGTTAAAAAATTAATAACTAAATAACAACAAATCGAGAACATCTTATAAAGAAAAACAACATAGGGAAACAATTTATTTAGGCAAAGCTTGTGTTGTATTATTTTGATAATTGAGCTCAGCAAACGGATCAGTGCCAACTCAGGATAAATACTACAAAGGAAATCTTTGTACTGACAGGTGCCCATGATCCAGTCTGTCATCTCCCATGTTAGGCTTTATGAATTTTATTAATATCAGCCAGGAAAGGAGCAAACAAATAGTGAATAGCAACCACACAAAAAATAATAGAGAGAGATGCAAAATTAGAAATAAATCCACAAACATTATAGTCACAGAGGAAGATTGCAAAGTTAAAAAAACAACTTATAAATACACAAAAAATGGAAAGAGGATAATTAAAAGAAGAATCTGGTAAAATATGAAAGATAACAATCGAGCAGAATTGACAAGAACAAAATATTCTGGGACACATGAGCTGAGTTAACTGAAAAAAAACTAAAACTGAGTAGTGCGAAAAAAAGGAAACTGTAAAGAAGAAGAGGTTTCACATAGAATACAAACTTTTATACTTGTCTCTGAGAATATATAACATTGTTTTTATTATAGATTTCTATAACCCCTGCAAAAAAATGAGTACCTCCTCTTTTTAAAGTGAAATTGACTATTAATCCTGCCTTAGCTAGAAATGCACTGAAGCCATGTTGTTTGGGTGCCTCTTACAGTATATGATGACACTGATTTTTGATAAAGGTTTTCAGAAGTGTGACTTAGTGTTCAACTTTTCAACTTCAACTTTATTTATTTGTGAAGCACCAATTCATCTCAAGGCACTTTATCATCATTAAGATATGACTGTAAAGATATATAGAATACTCAACAAATACCCTTTGAGCAAGCCCTAGGCAACAATGGAGAAGAAAAACTCCATCTGCCTTGACCGTTGGCGTGAGTAGAAAGTGGAGAGAGAAAAGAAAAGAGCACCAAAAAGATACTATAAATCATTGGGCAGGTTGGTAGGACCAGTAGCTGCACACTGGAAACACAAAGCTCCAAAGCCGGGGACACCTGCAGAAAGGGACAGGGAGAGGGAGACAGAGAAGGAGAAGGACAACTACAGCCAATAGAAGACACAAAGTTAATGTCATACATTGGTGACAAATAAATGTGGAGTGAGAGGAGAGGAGAGGAGAGGAGAGGAGAGGAGAGGAGAGGAGAGGAGAGGAGAGGAGAGGAGAGGAGAGGAGAGGAGAGGAGAGGAGAGGAGAGGAGAGGAGAGGGGGAAGATGATCTTTTCAGAGCTAAATTGTGTTGTCTGTGCAAAATAATTCCCCCAGATAAATGGCTGGTATTCTACTGTATGCAGTCACATTCTGCTTGAGTCCATTCATACAAGCCATCAGTGAAAAAAATCACCTGACTTGATGTCTGACAATTATCTGCACTGTAAATGCTGATAGGGATAACGATTTTAAAATCATGTTTATCCTTTGGGCAAACTATGCAATCTGCATTTCTGCCACCGCTGGTCTTTGTCCATGGCTGCTGTTGTTTGTATCCCACTTGATTTGGTCGAAGGAATATTATTTTCAGTGGCATTACTAGATACTGGGGGGCCCAAGGAAATGAAGCCCATGGAGGCTCCCCAAACTAACACCCCTAACCCCTTTCCTTCTCTTCTTTTTTTCTTTTCATTTTGGGTGTGTGATGGTTTCAGGTGGCTGACTGTCCTACCTAATGGCATCCAGCTGTTATACAGCAGCTAGAGGGCAGCCCATTATAACGGAAGCAGGAAATGCACTGTACAGTGCCTTGATGGAAGGTTTGATGGGGTTTGTATATGTCATTGTTGTGCCAAAATGAGAGGCCATTAGGATCCCCTCTTCCCATTTTTTGAAGCGAGCGGCTACAAACACTGTTTTTCATCTCCTGACGATATACTCCTGCTGATTTTAGTAAGCAAGGTGAGCAATTCGGAGCTGAGGCTGTTACTACTTCGCGTTGCAAAACTTCACCACTGATGTAGCGGTAACATGAGCAAAGCAGACTGTAAAAAGCGTATCAGCAAAAATTCTGGCTTTGGGAATTTTTGTCCCCCTTTATTCTCTCTTTCTCACTCCAGCTCCTCTAGCTCATCAATAATGCATGAACAAACACTGTTTCCGTTTTTAGTGGAGTCTGCTTTTTATTTTATGCTGACTTTCTAATTTATTCCTTAAATAAGTATCAAGTTTACCAGTGGGTTAACTAAAAAAAAAACATTACTACTTAAAACAGAAATGGATTAATAAAGTGAGATAAGATGAATGGAGAGCGCTCACATACTTTTAATAATTTGTATTTTGACACTGTAAAAATTAGTAATGAGCACAGTGTTCCATCACTTTGCAGTCAGAACTTCTGGTGCAAATGTGGATACAAAAAACATGTGCATGCTGCTTTGTCATGATCCTGCATTTTGAGTACATGCCAGTATCCTTCACCATGAATCTCAAATGCACAAGCAGGCATCAAATCGCTCCAGACTGAACAGGACAGGCAGGATTTAACCTAAAGCCCTTGCTGCCTCATTACAGTATAATGTGGCCCTGACCAACTAAAACCAGTCCAGAGGAAAAGACAGCCAGAGGAGAACCATGACAGGCCCACACTGATGGAATGGATGGACTTCATGAGCTGTGTGTCTCTAATGCCTGGAATGACATCAGCAAAAAAAGATGTAAGACCCATGATGCAAAGGGACAATACCATGGACCTGACAGGAGGAGATGGAGGTGGATTTTTAGAACAAAACAAAATATAAGTAAGGAAGTATATCCATGAAGATGTGTGATTAATATTTGCATCATTATTACAGTGGAAATGATTATATGGTTTTCAAATTTATAATGAATCATTTTTACAAAGAATCAAGAATATGATTTAAAGGATTTAATACGCAACCAGTCTTTGACTTAATGCTGAACAGTATGTGCGTCATGCTTTAATGAGGAAGTACCAGGAGGCTGTGCAGACACAGACAGCTGGAGAAAATGGTAATTACACTGAGGCCCATTAAGTTGGAATAAAATAATTTTTTACCTCTTATCATGAAATGACAGTGACAATGTGATTTATGTGTTTTGAGAAGTTTAAATCTCAAAACTGTACTGATCAATCTCTACCAAACATATCACAGGGAAAATTAAACCTTGCAAAAAAGAGGAATGTGTGTGAAAACAAAATTATTCCAACTTTATGGACAATACATATGATTAAATTGATTAAAAGAGAATGATGCGATTGTAGCAATTAACACAAATGACTTAATGTTGCTAGGATTCGAAAAAGTTATAGATATGTATCAGCTCCATGCCATAACCTGACCTTCTGTCAGACCGCATCATGAATCTCCACAGCAGCAGAAGTGCACCAAGACTGCTGGAAGATATCCCAGAATCCACCTGACCTGTTAAGACTGCCATAATTAGTTCGGCCTCCCTCAGGCCTAGAAATGTTATTGCAATACAAAGAAAGCAACCAAATGACTTCACAATGCAGACACTAGAATCTTTTTAAAACAGTTACAGTTACATTTTTGATTTGTCTTTAGCCTCATTCTTCCAACTCCAAGGAGGTTGTGAGTGGAATGATAGTTAAAATAGAGCAAGAATAGTATATTTTATCATTTTAAATACTTTTATTCTTTGTTGTTTCTTTCATAGTCTCTCCTCGTTGATGTAAAAGAAATAGACTAAGAGTGACTAAGCCAGGTTCACTAGATAGAGGCTCTAGTCCAGTGGTCGTAACAACTCTTACTGTAACATGTAAGTTACTGTTAGCCAGTGTGGGTCTGTTAGTATCTATAGTGTCAGGCCTCTGCAGGTGCGAGTGAAGAGACAGCAGGGAAACATTGGGGTAAAGATAGTGAATAGTTGGATAAATTCCTTCCTGCCTGATTTGGAACCTGTTTAACCTCAGGCAGGCTGGTGGAGACCACTTTAATGTGAGTGCTGACCTGCACTCTTGCACTTGAGTGCCCGAGTATGAAACACCACCCACCCATGTAAATGTTTCCGATTGCCTGATACAGATATGTTTGTATATGACTGGTTGCCTTTCATTGTTTTATTGTTAAATATGTTTTTCTTTCTCATACCCATTTATATTTAAATGTCCTTTACTGTGTAAGTCTAACAGACCCCTACAAAGGCCACATGCCAAACGCGTTGGTCTAATAATAATAAAGTTGTATGACAATCTGCATGTGTTGCCAGCAGCCTGATCTTTAACTTTTGGCAGGGAGTCAGAGCAATGTGAAAATGTGAAGTGAGCACTAACTGCAATAGTGAGAGCAGGAGTCTGCAGGCATAAGGGAAACAGCCTCCTGTGTAGCGGTGTAGAACCAGTGGAGAAGTGACCTGAGCAGCTTGGGATGAAGAGCCAGGTCTTTTGTTGCTCTTTGAAGCATATTGTGGAAAAAAGAGTGTCACTACACTTGACAGTACAGAAACATGAAATGGGTTCACAGACCTTAACTGAAAATAAAAGTGTTCAGGAATTGTCAAATGAAAATTGTGAACCATGACGGTGGCAAATTCTATACTACGTGTACACTAGTACTAAGCTTCAATGCATTTGAAGCTCAAAATGAGCCTGGCTTGATTGCATTTTACATTTACATTCAAATCAGGAAATCCAAGAAAAAGTTTAATATGTTGAACGAGACATCTCAAAGAATAGTTGATAACTTCTAAAAATATATTAAAGTACTTTTATTTTAAACATCCCAAATTAAATGGTGGGAAAGTGACTTGGGACAGGAAATTATCTCTGAACTCACCATTAACCTTCTAATAATTCACAGAAGATAACAGTGCAGTGGATCATCTGGACTCACTCTCAAAAGCACTTTCTTATAAATCTTCTTATTTGTGCTTTTAATGTGCATTAATACTGACTCAAAACTTCAAAAATAAACTCTGATTTGACTATTTTGGTGTCTCAGCTACAGTATGTCACTAGGTCAATGTAAAACATTTTGATTTATTAAGAAAAATCTAAACAAAACATTTTGGAGGGGAACTAGAGAATCATATTTGTTAAAGAAAATAAAGTTAAAAATGAATTAATAAAGAGAAAGATCTGTAAGAGAAAATTAAGCTCAATTTATGGCATCCAGGGATGGGAAAAATGTCTGGATTGAGAATAAGCCAAAGTGTAATGTATTTCAAACCAAAGCTGGACTGGGTCACGAAGGTCAGCACATTCATTAAGTGTCAAATTTTTTAATACAACTCATTTTAATATATCTTCACATACCATGGGGAATTTTCAAGAAAACCTAAAAAACCTATAAAAAACTAAAGTTGCACATTAATATTAAACAAAACGGTTGCGTTAGGTTCTCAGCTCAAAATGAGCTGATAATAGATTATCAGATTTCTTTTTTGTAGGGGGACTAATATAACCTACATTTCACATTAGGCTCTTTGCAAACTACTTTCTCTGCACACACTTATACTCACACTCGTATATTCAGAATTACATGGGCACTAAACACTGGAAGGCAGTGAGGTGTAGTAGTACAGAGGTGTAGTGAAAACATTATTAAATATATAGATAATCTTATTTAAGAGTTTATTGACCATTTTTATTAGCAATTTGACAATAGAGAGGACAATACTTGAGACGATGCCCCATGAAATTTGGGATTTGACACTAGCCTCAAACCTGAAACTGATGAATTAAAATCACTGCTTCAAAACAGGGGCATATAAACATTGTCATTATGATGTAGTGGTGGTTTTACATGTTTCAAAGCATATTTACTAATGTTGGTCGAGCACAAATTCAAAATGTCCAAATGGCTCTCTTTGAAACTATCAATCCACCCTCATGGCTTTATTTCCAACAAACCACATGCCTTAAGGGAAACCCATATTGATTGTGTGTCACTTGGTTAGTGGAAATACACAGTACCAACGCATTTAGAAGTGAACTGCCTTGCAGTAATTATTTATTACCTTTTCATTGTTACTTTTTGAAATTCACATTATAATATTCCTGAAAAAAGTAGAGCTTAAATTACCACAAACTGGAGGTTAAAAGGTAAATATTCGCCCCAGGCCATCCACCACGTTAATCTGTTCATGTTCTCTGTGACATAAAAGTATATTTCGTGGCTGTGGAGGTTCAATAGGATCCTGATAACATCGGTGTAACGATGCTGCTGCTCTGCGCCTTCGCTTCGGTTTGGCTCCATCTAGTGTCACTGATGTAGTGGCACAGTAGCCCACTGATGCTGCGTTCGGAGACACATCAGAGCTCGGATATTTCCAAGTCTGTACTTGAAAACCCAGCTGAGCAGTCTTTGAAGTCAGATCTCTGACTGAAAAATTCGGACCTGTTTCAGACACCTCGACTTCACCAAGCAATCGATGGTCTGATGTCATCCCATATGGTCACGTCCACAAAAATTGCAATTTGTCTTTAATGAATAAAACTCCCAGAATCTGTAAAATCATGTTAGTAAGTGATATTTAAAATTATAAGTCTGTTTAAAATCTGACAGAATTGATGTTATATGTGACAGCCATATATATATATATATATATATATATATATATATATATATATATATATATATATATATATATATATATATATATATATATATATATATATATATATATATATATATATATATATATGTACTGAACCCTTTTGTTACCTTTGATGATGAAGTGCTGAAATGGCAGGAAGGCAAGAAGACGTGATTAAGGCAGCACTGCGTCATGTGACCAGACCATGTGACTGAACGGGGAACAAAAGCCGCGGAGTTAGTTTCCGAATGCTCGTCAATGGAAAATGTCACAGTGGAGGCTTTTACGTGCTTTGTGCTTGTTTTCTCTGTTTGACGCGGCATGTCTGCTGGACACCGGCATGCTTTTCCCCCGGGAGTCCTCCTCCAGGGAGGTCAAAGACCTGAGCGGGCTGTGGAACTTCAGGGCTGATAAGTCCCCGAACAGAAACCAGGGCTTCGCGAAGGCTTGGTACAGCAGTCGTCTGGCGGAGGTGAGAGGAACAGTAACAAGCAACTAAAGCAGCACACGTTGTTTGTTTGATACCTGCCTCAGTTTCTCTCACACTATCCTCCAAATGTGTGCGTTCTAGACGACTTGCAGCCAAAATATGGCCGGGTAATAGTACATGTAGTATACCAGGACAATACTTGAGAGGATGCCCCATGAACTTTGGGATTTTACACTAGCCTCAAACCTGAAACTGATGAAAATCTGGGCCTGATGTGGACACTCTGAAAAATATCGTCCAAATCTGTGCGTTTTACACTACTTGGAACTCTGGAACTGTGCAGCCAAAATACGTCCGGGTATCCTATCCTACATGTACCATGTACATGTACCAATATACCTAGTAATTATGTTAATAAAACATCTTCATACTAACATGATACATAGTCAGATCACAGGTCTGTAGCACTACAAGTCTACACTTGAAGGTTTTGGACTGTTTGGTTTTACATTCTGCAGCTTGAATCGAGTTACTCAACCATATATTGCCTAATCAACATGCTCGATCTGCATGATCTGCATGATCTGCTGTGGCGATCCTGAACTCATATAATATAGATAAATACATCTTAAAATAAGTGATGATTTTGTCTTTTAGGGTGTTAATTTTTAACAAATAGTTCACAAGAAAAAACAGATACACAGAGGCAAGTCCATAAATGCACATGACAGAGATTTGCATAACAGATATGTGTTTTTCTTTCTTACTCCTTGAATTACCTTGTAAACCCTCAGATTTATCTTGTGGAGTCCTGAACCTAAGTTGACATACAACAGCTACCATACGCAGTGTAATACAGTCATTATTAACAGTCTTCAACTAACATAGTGTTATTACTCAAGCTGGTTATAATTCTTTTAACCACAAACTTACCACTGAGTACAGAAGTACCACTGAAATAAAATGTTTCACTGTTGTTTTCTTGTTCCTAGACTGGTCCAGTGATTGATATGCCAATTCCTGCAAGCTACAATGACATCACACAGGACTCCACACTAAGAGATTTCATTGGCTGGGTGTGGTATGAGCGAGAGGTGGTGGTGCCTGTCCACTGGATTGCCAATGAGGGAATAAGAGTGGTTCTCAGGGTGGGAAGTGCTCACTATTATGCAATAGTGGTGAGTAACATGTATATCCTCCCAATCAACTCCTATCAAAGACACACAACACTGTGTCTCACTAATTCATGAACCAGATCTAATCCTTGCTTGTATTCAGTTTATAGTCAGTTCACTTATACTAACCTACTGAATTACTGGGACAATGCTTCTACAGAATCACTGTCTTTACTTTTGCAGTGGGTGAATGGGGTAAAAGTGACAGAACACGAAGGGGGGCATCTTCCCTTTGAGGCTGAGATCGGCAGTTTAATCCGTAAGGACCCAAGTGTGCCATGCAGGATCACCATCGCTGTCAACAACACTCTTACACTGCAGACACTTCCTCCAGGAATCATCGAGCACATGGACGACCCCAGAATGTAAAAACTCTCATTTAATACGAAAGTTTTTTTGTTTATTTAATTTCAACTACAATTATTCTATATTTCCGACTTGGCAAGGGGCTGCAACTGACAGTTAATTTCCTTTATAGAATCATCTCCATGCTCTTTCCATGATTAATGATTTTTTTGTTCCTATAATGCCAGAAAATAATTATAAAATGCACACTGTTTTTCCTCAAGAGTCCAAGATATCTTCGTCTTGTTGTTTAGTTTATCTGAAACAGTAAACAAGTTATGTTTCAACCACTTTTGTTGATTAATTTGGGACATTGATCATGACTTTTGCTTTACTTATTGATTAGATGGTTAACATTCTATCAACTAACAGTGACATGACATTTGAGAATGAAATGACATTTCACCTGCTTTTAGCACTTTCACCTATTCTACATAAGATTTCATCTTCTTTTATGTACTTTATATTTCTTTCACTTTTCTTTGTTTACACCTTAAGTAACACATTCAATTTGCTGTTTTAATGTGTATAGTTGCCTGTTGGGGTGTGTATCAGATACTGAGAGAAATTGTAATTGCAACAGGTATCCTGATGGTTATTTTGTGCAAAACACCTATTTTGATTTCTTCAACTATGCTGGGATCCATCGTCCTGTATTGCTGTATACTACTCCAAAGGCTTATGTGGATGACATCACTGTGGTGACTGATTTCTTGGATAACACTGGTAAACGACTGCAACTAAATTAAATAGAAAGACTTCTTTGGTCACTTATAAAAAAAAAAATGAGAATTAATATCATGTGCATCACACATAACAACTGCATTCTTAATGTTTTTGTGTGTTTACTCAACATTGATGGTTGCACTCTTTTGCAGGTCTAGTCATGTACAAAGTCAAAGTCCAAGGTGCTGCCACCCCCACCCTGAAGGTCACTTTGATAGACAATGATGGGCACTCTGTGGCCTCCTCCAGCATGCCATCTGGCGTGCTCAAAGTGGCAGATGTTAAGCTGTGGTGGCCTTATTTGATGCATGTGAATCCAGGTTATCTCTATTCTATGGAGGTAAGGCAACATGTATTTATATTATACATATATTTGTCATAGTGACTTTTTGTGCAAAGTTTCAGATTCAGGTCATATGAGCATGGTGAGAGTAGTTAGTTAAGCAGGTGGCTTTAAAAAGAAATGGGTTTTATTAATAATACTAATCAGCATTTTAGACAGTACAGTATACTTTGCACTCAACAACAGTGGCAGGATGACCATTTATTTAGGTGCTCTACTTAAGTATAATTCAGGGTGCTTGTTCTTTCTCCCAGTAATTTCTTTTCATGCTACTTTATAAGTCACCTCCATTACATTGGAGAGTCAAATTAACTTTTTATAGCACTACATATGTCAGCGCAAAAATTGTCCACTTAAATTAAATAAATTAATTTGCAGAGTGTTAAACTAACACTTCAAGAGTATGAAATGAACACCCTCATAGTTAATTTAATACCTGCCAATTTTGGTAGCAGGTTCCTTATTAACGTAAGGATAATCAATTTGATCCTCAGTGCTTCCCGTTCAGACATAAACATCCGTCGGCAACACACTGAAAAAAATGTCAGCTAGACCTTTTTAGTGCGTAATGAATTTCCCCTTCGGTAGCGCTTTGGGTGCCAATGGGTAGAAAAGCGCTATATAAGTGCAATGCAGAACATTTACCATTGAATTAACTACAACAGTAAAAGGCTGCTTACACATTAATGCGTGAGTGATAGTAAGCTATTGTATTCAAATAATTAACTTCTATATAAATACTATTACAGTAATGAGGATTAAGTACATTTACTTTTTAAAATTTAAGTACATTTTCCTTATTTTACTTTATACTTTTTCTCAAAGTTAAAATAAGCAACTTTATTTTACATAGCTAGTACTAGAAGTACACTGAAAATCTACACCCAGCCTCCCTCTGCCTGCTCTGCTACAATACACTTTACCATACTCTGCAGACTGCTTCAGTGTTTTTAAAGACGTTACAGGATGTGAACACTTCCTCAATAACAAAATATGAACTTCCCAAAAGACCACAAGACTTTATCCTCCATTTTTTGTTAAAGCTAAAATCAGGGAAGTTTGTGGTAATGTTAGTTATCATAGAATCAAAACTTGGGCAAAAATTTATAATAAGGGTTTAAAAAACACACTTAAGTAAAGCATGACTCTAATTTTTGAATGAATTTAGGCTGTATCACATATTTTAGTTTTTACAACTAAGAAATGTTCAGGTTATCACTAGTCAACACATAATCTTATACCATTGCGGTGTTTTAGTTTATGTAGGAATGACTTTGCACTGGTTGGGTAATTATCCCAAACTTTATTTACATGTATATGTTAAAAGAGCTCAGGAGTCATCAAAAAATAGGTTTCTGATGTTCAAAGTTTCTTCAACGACCAGGTTCGCTTAGTGGCAGCTGATGAGGCATCTAAATATGAAGATGTGTATACTCTACCAGTTGGCATCCGCACTGTTAATGTTACCAGCACCCAGTTCCTCATCAACAACAAGCCCTTCTATTTCCACGGTGTCAATAAACATGAGGACTCAGATGTGAGTACCGCCAGAAGAAAGCAAATCCAATATTTCTGAAAAAGCTGCAAAGTTTGCAAATGTACCCAAGGAAGTGGATTTACTTCAGTAATTTAATCCTATGTTCATCCTGTGTGGTAGATCCGAGGTAAAGGCTTGGACTGGCCCCTGATCGTCAAGGACTTTAACTTAATGAAGTGGTTGGGGGCCAACTCTTTTCGAACCAGTCACTACCCCTATGCTGAGGAGATCCTGCAGATGTGTGACCGCCATGGCATTGTGGTGATAGATGAGTGTCCAGGGGTGGGCATCAAAGACATGTAAGTGTTGCTGGCCAAAGCTCTGTGACCTTCACATGCATTTAGGGATTCAGGGTGGTCAGCATCTGACTGTGTACAGTGTATGAGGTCAGACAACTGCATGTGTCATTGCTGTTAAATTAGAGCCACAAGATAGGTATAATATAATTTTCATCCATTCTAGCATAGTCATGTTGAGAGATCCTGGCTAAGTTGCTGCATTCACATTTCCTGCCAGATTTTTATAAGTAGTACTACCACACTGACATTTATACATAAGTAAAAAGTTAAAGGTACTTGATTATTTTTTTTTTGTCCTTCTCTTTTTCTGTGGACCAGTGTGGCATTATTTTATATCGTATATCATTTTGCTATTTTAAAGATTACTGATCATTTTACCGAAATAACTGACCGTCATATATCAGCAATATCAGAAGTCATTTTATTCCCTGTGTGTTTCTCCATAATATGGTTCACACTTTGAGTAATTAAAAAAACTGAATTGTTGATGTTACCCACAAACAAAAATAAACTTAAATAATAATATGATAATCACCAAATAGTTATATTTGTTAAACTCTACAAAAAGTCTTCAGTTTAAATGGTAAATGATCTGCACTTATATAGCGCTTTTCTACCTATTGGCACTCAAAGCTCTTTACACTGCTTCTTATTCACCCATTCACACTCACAATCACACACACTCACACACCGATGGGGGAGCTGCTATGCGGCAGGCCAACACTCACCGGGAGCAACTAAGTTGGGGTTCAGTGTCTTGCTCAAGGACACTTTGACATGTGATGTGATAAAAATAGAATGCAATGATTTGCAAATCTCATCCACCCATATTTTCTTCACAATAGATTAACAAACAACAACATATCAGTTGTTAAAACTGAAAAATTTTAACATGTCATGGAAAATAAAAACACATGGCAAAGTTTGCCATTGTGCAGCATCCCCTCTTCCTTCCGAGATCTGGGATTTTTTTGTTTTATGATGTACCTAATGTTTCGTAATGGTGAAAGATCTGGAATGCAGGCAGGCCACCCAGATGCGGGACGTGGTTTAGCATTGTCTTGCTGAAATATGAAAGGCCTTACCTTAAAGAGGCATTGACTGGATGTGAGCATATTTTTGCTCTATAACCTCTATGTACTTTTCAGCATTGATGGTGGCTTTCCAGATGTGTAAGCTGCCCACGCCATAGGCACCAATGGACCCCCATACCACCAGAGATGCAGGCTTTTGCACTGTCTGCTGATAACAAGCATGATGATACACATAGAGATTTAAATTATCTTTGTGAGCAAGTCAGTGTTGTATGCAGTTGGATGGATAGTGTTAAGAGTGTTTCTGGATGTAGAAAACACAGAGGATTCAGCAGGCAGGCCCATGGGAAGACTGGGAGGAGATCTTTGAGGCCTCATTTATAGGAATCTTAACACAGTTGACACAGATGTGGTGCATGTCAAAAACTCAGCTCCCCACTTTGAATTCCTGGAAGACAATGAAAACACAGAACATACAGCCAACCACACATGGACAAAGACAAAACCCAGATCTGGCTGAGGCCTTCACAGTTTTTAAATGCACACTTTAATTGAAATGTAGATTTAGATGTAATAAGGCAAAAAGATATATTGAAAAAAAAAACAGTTAAAACGATGTCCAAATACTGGATTATTTCTCCCATCTTAAATTTAAATTCTCATGATCATTTCATTCATGTTGCCTCTAAAAAAAACTGGGTACACTTGGGGTGGAGTGGCAAATGCATATTCTCTGTTGCCTACACTTTGTGTATACATCTAGATCCTGGTGGTTTTAATGTTGTTGTGGACGAGTGAGCCTGGAAAAATGTCCAAACAGCTTGCTGCATATTGGGGTTAGAGTTAGAATGCATTAAGTTTATATAAACTTTATATATGAACTTTCTATAATGCAATTTTCTTGGAACAAAGACTTGTATGAAGGCGTTGCTTTACAGTCTTTATGGATAAAAGACTATGTGTCAGGAGTTTAAGTGAATGTAAATATTTAAGAAAAAAATATTCATTTAATCTGTTATTTACATGCAGAACAGTTGTCAAGTGGGTCTTAACTCTTTGTCCTTACAGATGTTGCTATGTGTTAGCTTTGCCTTTTGTGCTGGTGTATCCCGAATGACGGATGTCTTTGTTCCTTCGTCACAGCCGTAGTTTTAAAAACGCCTCCCTCAACCATCACCTGGTTGTCATGGAAGAGCTTATACGTCGAGACAAGAACCACCCTTCTGTGGTCATGTGGTCCGTAGCTAATGAGCCTGCTGCCGAGTTGCCCCCTGCTGAATACTATTTCCAGTAAGTATTGATCCTTTTGCTTTATGTAAAGCACTGCGTACTGATGGATTCACTAATTCAATTTTTCATAAAGTGACAATTGCCAAAAGGGATGATAATCATTTACTTATTTTATTAACCTTCATTTTGCCCTGTAAGTGCTTCAGAATTAGTAAACTGTCTGCTGGAGAGACACTGGTTTGTCAGTCACACTCCATCCCTTTACTCTGAAAGTTGGAATTCTTTAAGAATAATCAAAAAACCACCTCGAACACAGTCACTTTGATCTCAGTAACCCATGGCAACAAACAGGGCAGACAAATACTAGACCTGCCCAAACTCACTTACTCTTTAAGTAATTTGGTCTGTCTTGTGTTTATAAGCATTACTAAATCACAGTTGCTTTGAATTAAATGTCTATATATGTTTCTCTTACAGGACAGTGATAAAACACACTAAAGTTCTGGACCCCACCCGGCCCGTCACGTATGTCACAGACAGTAACTATGCCAGGGACAAAGGGGTAAATTTAACACTAACCATATTGATGCATTAAAGAAGAAAATAAATTGAAGTTTTTTTGTTTTTTCAATCAAGAAGTAACTTAATACCCCCTATACAAATATTCAGTGCTTACTTCTCAACGTCCTGCAGTGATGTAGAAGTCTATATGACTGCACTGTTGAGGTGGACTGGATTCAGCATAGGAAGGATTTAATGCTGGCCATGACCAACAGGTGTCAGAAATAAAACTGCATCTCAGTTCCCCTGTCTACCACAATTTTAACACCAAGGTGGATTTAATGTTGTGCACATGATAGCAATAATTTTAATCCTGCTAAGTTTACCTGAATTGTGCATCAGTGGAAAATAAACCATTGAAAGCTTATAAAATATTACAATTATTTTTCTGTGACATTAACTATTACTGACTCAAATACATAATAATCTGTGGTTGTGATTGCATACTTAAACAAGTAAATAGTGGTTTTATTAAATGTTTGTGAGTGTGCCAGCATAAAAAGAGCAGCCTACAACTGTTTCCAGAATCTAATTTATTTTTTACTTAATTGTGATGGGTGCACACAACTTCCAAGTGATTTTCCCCAAGTTAGTCCCGCATCATGTACAATAACAAAAATTCTTCATTGCATTCTTCAAGACCGTGGTTTGAATATTTTAATATGTTAACATAGTTATTTCTTCCTCATGCGGATACGTTGCCCGATATAAAATGGGGGAGTAAAAGTCAAGTTAGTGAGGTCTCCTTCAGAGGTCTGTCTGTTTGTATTCGGAGGCTGTTGCCTGATGCCTGAGGCAACATGTCTGAGAGTTTTTCACATTCCTGTGCTCTAAGGAATATCTTTGAAGGTAATATTTGTGGCTTGAAGGTTCTGATTAGTTTGCAGCCTCGGACAAACCTCAGCCATTTTTCTATGAGTGAAAGCACCATCATTTCCAGTTGTAAGATGTAAATATGGCCTGTAGGTTATGGAAACAAACAATTGATGTTGAAGTTAATCATATTGTGTTGAACATTACAATAGTGGACAGGTTGAAAAGCGTCTGTAAATCTCTTACTTCTTCTTTTATCTTGTCCCCAGGCTCCCTTTGTGGATGTCATTTGTGTGAACAGCTACTTCTCCTGGTACCATGATCCAGGCCACTTGGAAGTGATCCCCATCCAGCTCAACACTCAGTTTGAGAACTGGCATACAAAGTACCAGAAACCCATCATCCAGAGTGAATATGGAGCAGATGTGGTGCCAGGTCTTCACAGCGTGAGGATTTACACACTTTCACATTTAATGAGAATGACTGTGACGCAATCAATCAATTATATTGACTTTCTGCAATATGGTAAGGCTGTGGTTCACTTCAGATTTTGATAAACCACAATCAGCACACGTTTTTAGTTTGTTATTGTAACAAATATTTATACACAGTTAAACAGTTTTCTTTCAATTTAAATATACAGTGTACAGGGCTGTTCCAAATGACAATATATATATTGTATCACATAAGAAAAACGTCTATCGTTTATTTTGTCGGGTCGAAAAACACCCTTTTTTGGCAGTGTGAGGTTTTGCTGTCTTGCACACAACACAGGTACAGCAGTGTAGCAATACAAATAAAGTGATTGAATACAAGTAGTTAGTTAGTTACTTAGTTGTATAAAGCAAATGAAGCAGCATCAAACATCTTTCTGAGAAAAAGGGGCAGTGCAGACATTATACTCATCTATGAAAATGTAGCAAAAAATCGGAATTCTTTGTTAACTAGTTCCCATTAGCCTGCAACTATTTGCATCTTTAAGGGTTAATCGGTCCATGCTGTGAATCAGTCAACCACCTTAAAGTTCAGTACGACTTTGACCATTCCATGTTTATTTTTTATTGCTTTTCTTAGTGACAAATGACTTAGTCTTCTAACTCATTTAAAAATTTAAATGTTTCTCATTTGGTAAAGTAAAAAGAAGCCTGTGTCCTACTGTGGCCACAATTGTAACTGCAATCCCACCTACTCAAGAAACAGTTTGAAGATAATGTTGAGATGAGAGCTACAAAAGGATGTTGGAAGGGACATGGTTAACTGAAAAATTGCACAGAGGTTCTAAGGATAAATGTAATAAATATAATTACATTTTGTCAAGTATATAATAATTGGCCTTCTCACATCATCATTTGTGTGAAAAAAAAAAAGAAAAAGCATTTCTATGATACATATATCTTTATTGGGATATGAAGACAATTATATTAGGATATTTCACACAGCCCTAACTGTGTAACTATAATGTACATAGTTTGATAAGATTCTGTCTTCACAGGATCCACCCCTCATGTTTACGGAGGAGTACCAGAAGGTGGTCCTCCAGAACTACCACAATGTATTTGACCAGAAGCGAAAGCAGTTTGTAATTGGTGAACTCATCTGGAACTTTGCTGACTTCATGACTGCACAAGGTACTACAGCTGCAGATCATAACGTCCAGTTTTTCTCTTTCAGTTTACACAGTGAGCAAAAACAACCTGTGCTAATCACCTGATGCTGAGGAGGCTACAGGTAGACTCCTGCTCACATGAGTAAAGCCTTAGAAATTTCCTTTTATAATAAGAAAATGTTAAATAAATTGTCCTGAAACATCCCTGGCTGTAGAAATGGGCATTTTACATGGGGAGATTCAGTGCTTTGTGAATCACTTTTGCATTGCTGAAACCTATTAGCAATCAGGACAAAAAATCCTTGCGATGGCTATTTTTAGTAACTTTAAGTTACTTTTATCTATAGATATAAAGCTATAGCTGTTGACTGTATTGCCTTTTGCATTTAAATAACATTTAACTAACTACTTAAGTAACTACCCCCCCCCCCCACTTCCAGGTCATTCCGTTCAGATTAGGCTGTGTTCACACTGTGCACCTCTCTATAATTCTTCATACTCATTCAATTACAATTGTTGGCAGAATACCGGTATAACTTGACTACAGTTACATCAACAGGGGGCAGATTGTGAAAACAGTTAGAGGTGTGGTGAACAGATGAAAGCGGTAGAGAAGGCTGTTACAGGCTTATCCACTGTTGTATCATGTGTTCTTTCTTTGGGAGAATGAACAAGTTAAGGAAATGAAAAGTTTACAGTTGAAAAACATGTGCCAACCTTAACTAGTGCTTACAAGCACAGTGGTCTGGGGAGTGTGTGCTCATAATGAAAGTCCTTATATGCTTTTCAGGGTAGTTCTCTACCAGGAAGCAAAATTAAAAACCAAGAAAATTCACATGAAGGCTGTGCAACAACGTGCACAGCAGACTTAGACTTGGGAGTTAGCTCACAGTTTGGAAATATGGCATTGCTTTTTATGGATCCCCATCATCACAATAGTGAAGTTACATGTAAAAATTCCAGAAGCGAAACATGGGCCCCTTTAGTGAATAAGCACATTGACCTGACAAAAGACTCCTCTGTCTCTGCATCCTCTACATTGTGTCTGCAGGAATCGTCCGTGTGGTGGGGAACAAGAAGGGTGTTTTCACCAGGCAAAGGCAGCCCAAAGCAGCAGCATTTCTCCTCAGGGAGAGATACTGGAAACTGGCAAATGAAACGGGCAGACTTCCTCCTTGGACTAAGCTTCCCTGCTCACTCTGACACCTGCTAGTACTGGGGGCATCCAGTCCAGGACAGGTTTGATCTCATGTCAGCAAATTGCGTTATGGAAAAATGCTGATAAAATTCAGTTTGTTACTGTAGAACATTTCATTTCATCTTATCAGTCTGTGCTTGAGTGCAGAAGTCAAATCAACATGGAAACACATTAGCTATTCCTAAGCTATTCCTGTATTCTGCATATATGAACGCAACACCAACACTATAATCAGGGTTTTTAAAGCCATCTGTTCTTCATTTCGCAGAACATATGAGCAATCTTCTTTTCCTTAATTAGCATTTATGCTTAATCAATGGTGCAGTTAGCCCATCACGCCATAAAGGGCAACCTTGGTGTCGGTCCTGAGCCCGGATAAAAATGGGAGGGTTGTTGCAGGAAGGAAATCCGGCCAATTGCTGTCATAAAAAGGTCAAATCAAGTCAATGCTTCATGTGTGATTAGCTTTACTTTTCCTACAGTCAGGTAAGGTTTTTTCACATGGCAGACAAAGCACATTGCAATAAAAACTGGAAAGAAGTTACCACTCTGTTGCTTGTATGTTTAAGGAAATTTTTTTCTGAAAAATAATTTTTAAATTTGTTTTAAAGCAATGCAAACGTGTGAATTTCGTTTTTTTTTTTGTTTTTTTTTAGATTCAGGTGCTGTATACATGTAATGTCTCTGTGAATTACAATGTTGACTCTAATCATAGCAGAGCTTTATTTTTAATATGAAAATCAAAAAGTGACTTTTGGTATTAATCAAGAGATTTTTATAGGCTTGACTTTATTCTGTAAAGTGCCTTGAGATGACTTTGTTGTGAATTGGCGCTATATAAATAAAGTTGAATTGAATTAAAGCATATACTTAATATCCAAACTGTATTGTTTTTTTTAAATTAATCTTTAACATATTTTTAACATTCCTCAAAGTATAGCTGTCCTGAAGGGAACAATGAATAATACTTTACATTCCAAGTGCCTCCAGTTATCTCAAATTACTGTGACTAAATGTTTCCAAAAACCCAACATACACCTTAAGGGTTAAGTTCTGTCTTGATTGTTGGCAGTGGTGTGACTGCAGCCTGACTTTTCACTATCATCACTCCATGTGTCTTCATCACAGGATTGACCTTTGTGTTACAGCTGGACAAATACTGATTATTCAGACTCAGCCTCGGTTTTTCTTCAAGTATACACTAGCTGGGTGTTTTTTTTAATAGGTTTTAGAAATTTGAATTTTAAGTGTCGAAACATAAGTTGCCTTTTTAGGCACCTTTTTTTCTTGGACTGTATTTGATGCAAATGTTTTATTCTGTACTGTTTAGGTCAACACAAATCATTTTACAGTTGACCTTAATTTACTATTTTAATTAATTCAAATAAATAGCATGTAGTTTCAGAGGGAATGTTTTAATGGTAGATCATTTCCACATGACAATGATACAATTAAAAATGTTCTCATGTCAACCTTTTCCACAGTTTTTCCTTAAGGTGAGTTGGATTTAAACATAACTTTTTTCGCACCCTCCTACCATTCGTGTAACACTTTCCCATGTAAGAAAATACAGCATTTTAAAACATATTTGGCAATACAGAAGCAAACCCAGTTACGTTTTCCTCCAAAAACAAACTTAATAAACATTTGATGCTGACACATGGATTCCTAGCCCTCCAACCCCTCAACTTTATTTCTTCCCTAAAACAACCCAGAATTTTAACAGTCTACACAGCTAAAGGGCATAATCAATGATGAAAAAGACAATTATAATCATGTCGTTTAAACAGAGTGCATTCTTAGCTAACAAACATGTCCTAGCTAGTCAAAAAAAAAGGTGTACAGTGGTGTTCAAGAAAAAAAAAAAAAAAAAGGAAAAGCCATTGGTTGACAGGACATTTTTTCTGGAAATTCTTGAATTGATTTTTGCACATGTACTGAATAAACCTTTGGGAATGTCCAATTTCTCAGATTACATGTTAAGGAAGGCAAAGTGCCTGTTGCAGTAAGCTTTCTTAATTTTACAAGGCTGTTACTGTTGCTCGTCTTTGGCTCAAGGCCTAGTGATCAAACAGAAGGCACTTTTGTTGGCATTGGTGATGCAACTAACATGGCAGTTATACCTCAGGGCCTAAATGAATATTCATGAGAATGCATTATAAATTGTTTTGACCTGCTTTTATCATCATACAACACTAATTCTTTCACCAGCCAACTATTTCAAACATCCAAATTGCTTACCCACTTATTTAAAATAACTGCACGTACTATTAAAGGCTTGTTTATGCAGAGTTATGACATAATGGCAGGCTACTTGCTGTATGGTTGTCAGTTCAATGTTCACAGGGCCCATAGTTCCTCCCCCTAAAACACTTTCACATTATGTCTGACTTCCAGAAAGAAAAAAAACCTTTGACTGGTGCAATGCATAGGACACTTGCCTTACATCTGAGAACAAATGCTGTTAGGAATGAAAACCAAAACAAGAAACAGTACAGTTGTAATCTGAATGTAAGTTTACTTACATAAAAAAGAACCTGATTTAACCAATACAGTATAAGGAATATCTAAAGAGGACTTGTTAAAAAGAAAAAAATGGAAACAATTTGGACTGTGCTGGTTTCCTGCATGTTATTGCAACTTTTACTACTGATCATGTCAAGTTAATGTAACAGGCAAGCAGTTTCCAGAGCCAACCATTGTGTTTAAATGTGTTTCTCTTTCAAGCAGCCACTAGTTTCTAAAAATCAAGTCACCAAGATTTTAAATTTGCTTTAAAGATATGGTCTCAAATAGTGTCACTTGAAGACTACTTTCCAAAATGGGCTTAGAAAGATTAGAGATTACTGGACCATCTCTACTTAACATTACATTAGCGGCCAATAGTAAAACACAGCCAAATTTCCGCCAAATGAACTGGGTTGCATGAAATATGGTTGGATCTGCTTATTTTTAAATGTCTTATGTATTACTGGAGTGGATAACTTAAAGCTATCCACAGATCCCATATATTAGGTTGCCTGACTGCATAACATTATTTACTGATGTTTATCAAATGCAAAGGACACATGTTGACATGGAGAACAGAAAACGTTCTGCCACATGGACACTATTTTATGTAAAATAGTTAACAGGGATGTCCAACAACCTTTTATAATATGTAGATAATGTGTCAACATGGGATAGTGGCTGAGTTGGTAGAGTGACCACCTACCAACCATATGGTTGGGGGTTTGCTTTTCCCGAGCACATGTCAAAGTGTCCCTGGGGAAGACACTGAGCCCCCAACAGCCTACATATTGATATTTTGGAGGGTTGCATAAGGAAGGCATCTGTTGGACAACGATCCACTGTGGCAACCCTGAACCCACAGGATTAAAAAAGCAGATTAACAGTTTTACTTTGATGTTACCCTGGAAAGAAGTATATCATTTTTCATTTTTTATACACAACTGACTTCATGTGTTGTCACACAAAGCACATCCATGAAATGACTTTCCTGACTTCTACCATCAAACCATCTTAACTTTTATTGTATTAAAATATTAGGGGTTACTGAAACTATCATTGACAGGAACAATTAACAAGCTGGTTTAACACCATAGGTGAGTAACAATTGCACGTGGCTCAAGTTTACGTTGCGCCATAAAATAGTAAACCAAGCATCTGATAAGATCCTTTAATCAGTGGATTGTGGATGGAAAAGAGACAGTGGTCCTACTCTGTTCACTGAGTTGACCACAAACAGCTGTGCCTGCTTTCCCCATACTGTGATCTACCTCAAAAACCATCACCAACCTGGATCTCTTTCATACTAGAGTACAATTGCCAAAGACTCCCCATATGGCCTAACGTACACTGTGTTTTCTCACAGAAACTTCTGTCATTAATGTTAATAAAACACTAACCTTTTTAGAGTTTCCTGAACATCACCTAACTCAGCTCGTCAAGATCAGTGGTACCTATTAAATATCAAATGTATACGTGCCAGACAGTGAACAAACGTCAGATGAACATTAATGCAACTGAAACAGAAAGATTAGAGAGACCTGTCCCATCTGGCCAATCTACTGTTGAGCAGGCAATCACAGTGTAGCAGCCTTTGCTACCTCATGAGACTATTAGGGAGCTGGAAAACACTTTACTGGTATTGTAATTTACAAAATTGTGATCATAAAAATAAAGCATTTGGACCTCAAGACAATAAAACAAGAAAAATTAGTTTTTACATGAGACCACCCCATCCCACCTCCACACACACACAAAATGTCAAAAACTAATTACCTTAACACTCCTTTAGGCACATAAGTCTTCATGGAACCCACTCGTGTGGTGGTCAGGAATGCTCTTCACACAATGTTTGTTTGTTAGGAAGGTGGTAGGTGGATGCGTCGTTATGCATACTTGGTGGAAAAAAACCGTGAGTTCTACTTTTATGACTTGTGTTGGTGGCTTCAGACTTCACATAAAACAAGGAAATCTGAATGACTCTTAACTGCATGCCTGACAAGGATTACAGGACCAGTGAGCTCCTAAACTTGTCTTTAGTCTCACCCACCTAACTGTGACCTTAACCTTTTTTCCAGATTCACAGGTGGATGTTGGGTTTGGATTTCCTTAGATGTTTGTGTAAACACTACATCAGTATCTAGCCTGGAATATTGCTCAGCAGCTATTTACAGAATTGCAAAACAAACAATCTGACTGATCTACACACAATATTGTCACATTGTCCTGTTTTTAGTGGTCCTCTTCAAAAACGAAGCGTACTACAAAGTGTAAACATGAAAACAGAAATTCAGTAAAAATCGTTTTGTTCCCCCTTCGCCCTTCTCCCCACCTTATAACTGTTTCTGCAAACTGTACGATAACCTAATGAGTGTTTTTCTAATTTTGGGAGCCGTTACTCACTTCCAAGTTTTAGTGCAGATCTGCTGTGCATTAATAAGGACCTTTCTAACAGTATTGGGTGAAACCCTCGGATGTCTTGTTTTTTTTCTTCCTCTCTGCAGTCCTTTTTGTTCAAAAGACAGCAGTTCTCCATCATATAGGCTGTTGTGCTCTCGTTCATTTGCTCGCTCGCTCGCTCACTCTCACACACACACACACACACACAGCCTGCCCTTGCCTCATGTGAGTACAATGTTAAACAAGGAAAAAGAAATTAAAACAAAAGCATCTTTTCACTTACAGATCCTTCCGTTACGCAATCAACATTGAGATGTCAGGCCCAACATTTAAGTTAAATTTCTTCATTTTTTAGAACACACAGCAGAATAAACATTGTTTGGAAACAAGGTCTCCTGGTGGATCAAGTGTTCAGAGGTCACATATCTTTTCTTTTTTGTTTGTTTGTTTTTCTTGCCGTTCTTGACAGCTTAGTCCAGCTTAGCTTGGAGCTGCTGCTTCCAGGCCTCGTTCAAGTAAACCAGTCGCTTGTAGTTGAGAATAAACAGAATGAAGTTCAGCGCATATGTGGTGACGCAGATGATACAGAAGTCCTTTAGGACAAAATAGAGTATGTAGCCCAGGTACAGTGAACCCACCACTGAAAAGATGGATGTCGTCATGAGAATGAGGGCGGCCATTGCACTGACAGTCATTCCTAGTAAGAAACACAAATTAAGCTTTAGCCAAAACAACAACCTTGCAACATACAGGCAATCTGATGAGTCAGCTCTGTCAACCTCACATGGGCCTATTTATATGATTGTCTTCCTCATGATGACATTTAGATCAACACTGAATAGACTGGCTGTGCTCTTCTGGTGTCACATGAGGTGGAGTCATACTTCTAAGGCTAAGTTTACTCCTTGTTTGTGCTGATGATATTTTTGTCAGGTTTAAAAATCACTGCTCAGCTACAGGTTTTGCTAGCAAAAACTATCAAAACATATTTTACCTGTTAGATCAGTTATTTGTTTTGAACCTAGTATCTCTGACTAATTTTTTTTCCTAAAAATTACCTGTTCTATACCTTTGCTGAAACTGTGGGGTCCTGGTTACTCTTACTGGCAAAACACGAACACTACAATGAAGTAATGTTCTTGATTCAATTCAGTGAATACATTTAATAGATAAAGCTAGAATTAATGTTTTATTCACCAACCTACATACACATTATGCTGTAGGGCACAATGGTGGAAAATAACTACTGAAAGTATCTTTACTGTTCTCGAGTATGTTCCATTTATTACAATACTCCACTACATTTTAGCGGCTAATATTATACTTTACTTTATGTATCTTTAATCATTTAAAAGAAATAATATATAAAAAGACTATGGAACTAAATAATATATGATTCAATTACATACTTTGGCTCCTTTACATAAATTTGAATGCTGAGATTTATTTGTTTAAGACAAAAAAAATGTCTACTGTACCACATGGTTAGACAGTGTAATTATTCATATGAGTGCATATTAAGTAACATATTTTGTTGCCCACTGCAGAAAAGCAAAGTTTTCAAATTAATGCTTTTATTAATTCACTTAATGCGAATATAAATAAATAAATAAATAAATACCCAAATAGATAGATAAACAGTAATTGTGGCATGTGCAAAGGTTTGGGCACGTTATCAGAACTTGAGAAAGATGAGTGCGTGGCCTCAGCTTATAAAACAGGTTCGTATTTCAGTTTTGATAAAATGGGACTGATCCCATCCCTACTTGCCCTAATGTTGCTTCGCATGCTTAAGACTCAGACTTTTGTGCTGAGGATGCTGCTTTTCTATGTAGACCCTATTTGTGTTCACGCACCACTGGTCCTGTGTCAGCTAAACTCCCCTGGAGTTCCTCTGCTGTCATGTGGGGTTCTTGCTTCACCTTCTCGCCAGTACACATGCAGTTTAATGTTAAAGTATTCTTGGTCTTCCAGATCTGGTATCAACTTCCACAGTTCCCTGTTACTGGCATTTTGTAATATCTCAAAATGTAACCTCCCCCTCTATATAGGCACCAATTTAAGATCCTGATTTAGATCCATGGGGGAGCCTATGTTTTTTGT
The DNA here is from genome assembly GCF_033026475.1 of Channa argus. Lineage (NCBI taxonomy): Eukaryota > Metazoa > Chordata > Actinopteri > Anabantiformes > Channidae > Channa > Channa argus. Next base: position 5,062,951 of record NC_090220.1, on the reverse strand, counting down.
TACATCAAGATGTGGAGAATTTATCAGCTGACAATTCAAAAAGACAAATCCTGACCTACCATAAAAGTCCCAACAAGTCAGTTAAGGCCCAACAAGTTAATAAAGTTTCTACTGATTTACAAGGAGTAAGAAATTTCTGCACATTCAGCATAGTTGTTCATTTTATCCATCAGTTTCAGTTTGTATAATAAAAATCAATAATGCAGTAACATTTCACTTGTCACTTAGCAGACAGCTTTGCACTGGGAGGGAAAAAGACAAGATACTATGTTACAAATGTATGAGCAGCAATGCCTTATTGCTAAAGTATTATTTATTTAATTTTTAAATCAATGTAGTCCTATACTTTGATCTGGGATATAATTAATTTGTCATTTTTTGTCATATCTGCTTAAAGACACTGTACAAGAGCACCACTTAATGAACTATGAACTAGAGCATTAATTTCATGTGGGTATAAAATGTGTCTCTACTGTCAAATCCTTATCAACAATAGTCACAACATGAACACTGACATTAATCAGAGCTTAGAGCCTTGGTTATGCAGATTTTAGAGTAGTCACAAATATTAAACAGTCCAAGGCTATGAGAATGATGCAACTCCTGCAACGGCGTAGTCTTGCTTTTAATATGGAAATGTTGACCCGTTGTAATAGTTTAGTTTAATTGGGCTGCTACTGTGTTAGTCAAATAAGTGGTAACTGCTGTGGTTAAAAGGATATCTTGTTCTGTGCAAGGTGGACAGGGAAGCCTACAAGCCACTTTGCAGGAATAAATGTTAAACTATGACTGGTTTAGCATTGTCATCACTGTACTTGGGGGGAGAAGGACAATGTCACTATGAATGTAACAAAAGGAGAAAATATCATAAAGTAAAAACAGGTCACGCATAAGGAGACTATTTATCCTGACTTTCAACTCTCATTGCATAAATTATACAGAGATAAAGATAAATTAATGAAGCCATACGAACTATGAGAAGCATGCCCTCTGATCGCCTTTGTTATTTTTTTACAACACTGTTATTACTACAACAAATTTAAATTATAAATTTAACCAAAAAAATATATACAATTGCCTCCCATTTAACTATATTAATAAATACACATAGCCCTTTATTATGAGGCATGTTTAGTCCAATATAGCCATGACAGAAGAAGGTCAAAGTGTACCAACAGATTACTCTGAAGAAAAACCCCATCTTACCTAGCAGGAGTTGGAAGGCATAAAAGAGAATCCCGTAGACACTGTTGGGTTGGTTCAGTGCACTGTCTTTTCCAAAAATTGAGCCCAAAAGTCCAAAACCTCGACCCCACCTAAACCACAAAAACATCAGCAAAGAACAAAGCAGTTACAATTTTATTTCAGGAATATAAAAGAAAACTGCAGTAAAGTAGAAAACCTGCATTATAGCCGAGTGCTAAGACAATGAGGTGTACTGAATGGAACTACATTTCCACACAGTATGTGGCAATCACACCCAAGTCAAATCAAATTTGAAATTCTTTTTAATGTTTGGTTTCTTAAAACCTGAACACCAGCTGAGTGAGATTTAAATGTGTTTAATTCTGTGTTTTAGAACAAGAAAATTGTTATTTACATGGATGCATTGCAGTGTTCAGTTAACTACAAAGAGCAATTTTATTTTCGCATTTGTTTTTACCAATATTTTGGTAAGAAACAAATGCTGCAAAACAAAAAAAGTACCAAATTCTTCAATATACATTATGTGGCAAATAAAAACCTATGCAATAAGTGAAGTTTCATTCACAAAACTGAAATTTTAGACTTTTCGGTGCAGCAACTTGTCCTAAGTTTGATTAAATTCTAAACATTTTATCAGTGCATTGAATATCTTGTATAAGACGCCACACTCTGTCCAGTAAATACAGTAAATGGAATCCTGTTCACTTAAAGACTTTTACCATATGATTTAAAATATTATGCCACATTTAATCAGTATTTTGATCAAAAAGCTGTTACAAATCTCTCTTAATGTGCAATATGTTTATCAATCTTGATTAATCACTCTGAGGCCTAAATCTTCATGTGAGCAACAAGCTGGGTTTTCCCACATTGCTTTCATTTCAGCCAGCATTTTCACTAGGTGTCTTTAGACCCTACTCGGAAACTGAAAGATTTTAGGAGACACACAAAACACCCACTTAAACACACACAAATACAATAGGCTGCATTACCAAACGTAGAGTAGTATGTGTAGGCCTAGCCCTTTATGATAGTGGTGGTTAAACTGTTGGAAACCAAGAGAGTTTAGATTTAATTAAACGGCCATACATTTTTATTTCGATGATTAAAAAACATGGCACTCTGTCTTTATAGCATATTCATTCCAGGCACTTTTAAATGTAAAAGTACATGACTGAAAATAGTGAGACTGTTTCTTACTCAGAATTCACTCACTGACTTAACATATGTAATAAACTGTAGATGGGTTGCATTCATCAACGATCTACATTTTCCTACTGTAAAGCCAGTATGGCCACATTCTTCACAAAACTGGTTTTATACAATAATTGTCATGTTACCAGAGTAAATAGTTTTATTTTTAAAAGAGTAAATTAATAGACAAATGCTAGAAATTTCCCATTAGAAATAAATCAAAGTAGCTCTCTAACAGCATCTTTATTAATAAAGTGAGGGCTATTTGTCTGCCAATAAACAGTGATAATGAGCAACACATGTAAGACAGACAAAAATGCAATGATGCCCTCCACTGACTTCTGGAGCAGCTAAAGTATGTGCGTCTTCCCTTTAGGTAAAAAGGGAGTAATTTAACCCTTTGGACTGGCTGGTTGCTGTCAAGAGACATTAGCACGACTGCAGCATGACAGCTAATGTGAGCGCTAACTAGCATCTGGGATAAGTAAAAAAGTTACCCAAAAAATATTAAAATCGAACCTAGTCAACTTCCAGAAATCCTAGTGTTTGTTGGAGTAATGAATGTCTTGCAGCAGAATCATACATATCACGTTTTATCTCACAAAAGTAACGTACAATCAACTTTGATGCTAAAGTTGGTCTAACAGATGTGTTTCTTCCTTCAAGATACAGAGCACACACACATCAGTCACCTGCTAACATTAGCAATCCACAACTTATCAATTGATTATTTACCTGATGACTGCTCTCGGTTTGGATACGTGGCTTAATAACGATAAAAACGGTCTTCATTAGCTAATGGCTAGCTTCATTGAGCTAACAGGACAGCTAATGATTTGTCTATTCAATAATGAGAAAAAACCTAAATTACTTGAATTAAGTTAACTACTGTTTGACTCGCAATATGCTATCAGTTATGGTTTGCGGTTAGCGTTAGCAGGCAAATGTTGGCGGAGTGCATTTGACAGTTTCTACCGCGTAGCCCTTCCCAGATTGCTACAAATGTAGGCGCTCTTTGCTGAATTCAAATTACCTTGAGCTGAACACTTTTGAACAGCTGATGGAGCTACTGACGTCGCACATAGCCGCATAACTCGGATCCCGAGCCTTTTCCCTCTCGACGTGAAAAGCATATAGAGACAACAGTATCCCCAGCAGGCAAACAATAAGCCTAGCTATTCTTTCCCACCGAGGGGTGGACACTCTTAGGACGGGCGCCGCCATCACTCTCTGGCCTAGCTGGAGACACGCATACATACGCAGCGAGTTGCCTTGTGAGGCAGAGCGGCGACGTGGAAAAGCGTCAGGACGTGTCAGAGCGTCAGGGGCGGGCCGCTGAGCCGAGGAAACGGGGAGCAACAGCACCGCATGAGGCTACAGGAACATTCAACATGTATGCGGAAACACTTTCAACATCTGGCGTGCAAGGAAATAAACGGCTTTCTGTTCACACGTTTCTAACGAAGCGCAGGGTTGTATACATGTTTTACTGTAATGTGTATTAATTCCTCTCACTCAAGTAAACATCCTTGGAAATTCCATTTTCATAGCCAAAATAAACGTCTTACTTCAAAGGTCCCTAAACCTAATCATAACAACGCATTAGGAACAATGTTAAAACAAAATGTACGTTTCAACATGGGTTTGATGTAAACGTGTCATTCATCATACACTGCACAAGCTGCATTCAACACGTGTGGATAGAAACAAGCAAATAAACACACTCATTTAATCATAGCCCAAGGTCGTTAGTGGACAAAACTAAATAAAAAAGGAAAATTTGAAAAAACAATATTTACAAACAACAAACATCCTGTAGTTATGGCAGCATAAAATACATTTCCTGCGAAAACTGTTCCGGCGCCAGACAGGGTCACGTGATTCATATCCATATATAAACACAGGGTGACATCATCTGTTTATTCTCTTAGACGACAGTCTGGCAATAAGTGCTCCAATGTCTCTCCAAATGGCTACAGACCTGGAAATATTTGTTTCTTTCGAGGAAGCACACTACGACCAATATGACTACTATAATCTACATGAATACTCGTGCCATGCTTGCGGTAAAGGAAGATCGAAGAGAGAAATTGAGTTGAACACAAACCGCCATTGCCCTGCAGGACATGAGAGGAAGATAGCAGTGAAATATCATAACAGCGAGATGAAACGCAGAAGAACCAAGAGCTCGTCGTCTTGATTTACAGGTAATAGTGTTAGTATGAAAATAGTATTTACTTATTGTTTAAAAAAAAAAACTGCAATTCTGCTGTTGGCCGCTGTGACTGATAAACACTAGTAGCTTGTTGGATATTTACATACTTAACAGACTGGACAAGTAGTTGACTCTCACAACTGCAAAGTGAACAACGCCTGCTTTTGTGCTCACAGTTAGAAGCATTTTAATATGCTTGATGTGTGTTCTACCGGTTTGGCAACTCTAAGAGGTGGAATCATAATGCTCTTGCATTTAAGTATAACGTGTTGTTTTTATTTTGTAATAATACCAGGCTCATTTTTGTTTGCGCAGCTTGAATTTGATTTTTTAACGACTTGATTGTAAAGTTGTCTCCACAAAATGATTAGTCAAACAACAGAACATTGTCACTACTAAGTAGCAATACTGATGCTAAAACAAACACAAACATTCACTGGTTCCGCTCAGCTCAACAACACGGATTTCCTATTTTCCCTGTGATCTGAATATGTTAGCTTTTCTACTCCTGGTTTGGTAAAACAAGAAAATAGTCTTTTCAAAATAGTGATTGACATGTTTTATTATTTTTTTAATATTTTATAAGCATCTGCAGATGAATTTATAAATATCCTATAGCTGCACTATATGTTGTGAAATAATTACTATGTTCTTTCACAGAACGGGACACAAATTGGATTTCAGATGTTGACCGTGGCCAAGTGTCTCTGGCTTTCTTGTCCCAGTGAATTGACCTCTGTGACGCCCCTCTGGACATGCCCAGTAAAGAGTCATGAGAGAGAGCTCTATTCCATACTGAACCTTGTAACACGACCTGCTACTCTCAAATTACCACTGTGTAAAAATAGTATGTGTTGAGTTATATAGGTCAGTGCTGTGTGTGCTTGATAGATATAGTAATTTCTGTTGATGCAGAAGATATTATACTGTATTTTAATACAATAAAAACTGTTAACTAAAGCAGCTTGATTTATTTATTTACTTTTATTGCTCAAAAGTGAATGAAACCCATTTCCACTTGATATGCTTGCAAGGGAATTTTCTTTTATGATGACGGCATTCATAATTTGTCGTTAATTTTATGTTTTCATGATTTAAAAGGCAGAATCTATCCCTCATCCCTTTTTATTTTGGACTTCCTGCATTCTGTACTCCTCCTTTTTGACTGTGTCAGCAGTTTGACTGGGAGAGGGAGGTCTGTTTACTTTTCGTATCTCAGAGGAGTGGCATGCACAAACAGGCACCACACCACGAGGCATGCTTTCAGAAATGTTCAGGGATATGGCTTGTAAACTAGAAAGAGATTTGTTGTACAATACTGGTATTATCAAAATTTTACTTGTAATTAGGACTTGGCTTAAATCCAGAAGTATGCTGTTAAGGTTGACTGTATTTAACTAGATAAATGCCATTTATTTGATTTACATGAACTTAGCAGAAAACTGTTGTGACTATTTAAAATATCCGCAAATTAAGATTGAAATAATTCAAAGGCCTATCTCTACTGTACATACCTGCGTTTGCCTTTAACCGTGTTGGACTAACAAGGACTGAAACCATAGGAGCCGTTGCTCGCTTTTATTTTGAAAGAACTGTCCTGAACCGGAATCGATAGCACCCATTTCCTGTTTTTCTCACGTTTTGCTATAGAAAGCGTGTGTTTCCAAGTATAACGCTTTTAATAGTTCTACCCTCTACTAGAATGCAGCTTTGCAATGTGTGCAGCGACGAGACACCAAAATACAGATGTCCAGCCTGCAAAATAAGATAGTAAGTAATTTCAGATGGCTACGTATTTGAAACGAATTTTAAAATCTACGGTATTCGTCAAAAGTTAAATCCCTTTACAGAGACTAACGTTACAGTAGTGAATATCTTGGAAGATTTTATGTTTTCCTGGTGTAACAGTAAAAGGTGCATCAACTGTCACATTTCCAGTTCATAACGCTGTCTTAAAATTATACTCGATAACAATGTTCAGCATCATGACCACATGCAACGACAACACATTGCGGTAACACACACGCGCGATATAAAATGGTTTGCGAGTTGATATCGCCGGATTCCGAGTGAAGTCGACATTATGTTAGTGTGAAATCAAAATGTTTTTCCTCTTGCAGTTGTTCACTTGGCTGTTACAAGAAGCACAAAGGTAAATGAGTAGATTTCTTTAATTTAATTGGTGTGATTTCTTTCTAAAGGCAATAATTACTCTCGTCATCATCCACTTGCTGTCCTTCATCTAACTTAATTCTCTCCATAGACACTTGCCTTCCTCTTCAGCAGCCGGAACCCACTGTTGCTAAAGCAAAGGATGCTCTTAACAAAGGTTTGGTCCCATTTCTCTCATCTTCCCTGACATTCCCAAGGACATATTAGGTGTGAACCAAATGCAATCACAAAATCAAAGTCATATGAACAGAATTTAGTTGTTTTACTGGAAAACTAAACCAAAACCCAAAGACGTGTTTGTTTAATTTAAATCTGGTTTTGATTTCAGAAAGATTCACTATAATTATTTATCCAAGAGAGTTATGAAGTATCTTACTTTAATAGTGTTATATTCAAGAATAAATATACTGTAATGTCCAACTGCTTGTCACCGAGGTAGGTCATACTGAACTTCATTAGTAATGAGAAATATTGTGTTACTCAAAGTTTAAATCACAAAAAGATGGGCAGTAACATCAAGTGATTTGACCTTCGTGAGTTCTGTGATGCTTTGTGTGAAAAGCATTTTTTCTCTACTGTCCCTGTAGAGTCTTGGACTGTTGAGGATCTTCTACATGAAGATGACATCATTGACAAAGTGCCTCTACAAAGGCTCCAGCGGTTAGGTAGTTATTTAATATTCAACTCTGTTTTTTCATAACACTTATACTAGCAGCGTCACATGTTCAAACTTCTAACAAAAAAAACCCATTGCATATGGTGAATTCATGTTTTCTTCTGCAGGTCAGTCAAAGGAACTAAGAGATCTTCTTTGCAACCCCCATCTAAGGCAGCTATTGTGCTCCATTGACAGTGCAGACAGTAAAGATGATGCAATGAAGACTGCAATGCAGGAGCCTCTGTTTGTTGAGTTTTCAGATCAGTGTTTAAAAGTTGTAGAAAATGAAGCTGGAAATTTGTAAAATGTAATTAGTTTGTGTATCAGATATATTTTTAATTAAATTTTTGTAGCGTGGAGAGTATCTCTTTTATAAATTTAATTTGTATAGGTCACACTTGCTACACATGGTGTAAGTAATGGTAATCTTGTTGATCTGACTTCCATTACTATGTCATGCTATGCTTTATTATGTATATAATGTTCAAATAAATGTTAAAAACAACAATTTGTGAAATAAAACTACACATATACAGTGCTGCCAGTTGTGAGATAGACAAAGTGTGATTGTCAAGAATGTTTTAACACTGGCATTTATTTCAGCAATTTACATATAAACAGTTCAAATTCTTGTAGACCCACTTGGTACTTCTGACAATAAAAAAAAAAAAAAGAAAAAACAGATAAAAGCACAGTGACTCTGCCACCTGGAATCTAAAAAGATTAAAAATTATTTTGTCAAAAGAATTACATGCTAGGAATAAAAAGAGCTGTACCTTTACTGTGTTGGATCAAAAGCTAGGAAATGAAAGTCTTATTTTTATTTTGACTTTTCCTGTTTTGGCAAAATTGTTTTGAATGTAACACTTTTAAATATATTAAAAAATACTCTCACAGAAAACACTGGTGTACAAACACTTTCGTATGTTTATACAGTACTTACATTGCTTTAGAGTACAGATGATAAACATTTGCATAACTGTTTACATATTTACCGATGTGCATATTAAAACATCAAAGAAGGAGCAACAGTTTGAATAAACCTGGTTTATTTGCTTGTTTTGTCTGTCTTTCCGTTCAAATGTTGCCGGTGTGTAGTTTAATGTGCAATATGTGCTTTACATGTGCAATACTTCCTGAATTGCCCTTTGTCCTGGCATAAACTATACTCAAATGCTGATTGTGAACATCTGCAATCATATGTCCAGCTAAATCACACAAAAATTACTGAAATCATACAAAAATAATCCCCCATTTGGTAATTGGCCTAGTTGAGACCAGGTTTTCAAAAGGCACTTGCCAAAGTTTAATCAATAATCACATGCTCCAGAGAAATACAAAACCCTGAGTCCTCTATAAAAAAATAGGATTGGTATTCTTTCTGTTATCAATACAGGGTCAAATTCATTTTAAAAAGTGTGTTGTTTTTTCTTGTCCTGCAATGGCATTATCATAATTATGGCCTCCATCCTGTAGATGGGACACATAGCACATGTTCCATAAATCTGACTTTGAATTCTTAGCCAACTGCAATATCTTATCTGACCTCCTGTTGTCTCAAATACAATTTTTTTGGAGGTTTTGCAAGCATTTGCACTTGTGTACACACTAAGCTAAAAAAAATACTGGCATCATTAAAAGAGTTCATCACTGTTGATGCAAAATGTGGGAAATGATATCATTAAAATACTAGTTTTGGTTTGTCTGTATCAGGTTATGGAAAACAGCTGCTATAATGCTGAAGCTCATCTGTGCAACATTATCCTTTATCTGTTCAGTCTTTTGCTATTAGGTCATTCTTACAATGTTTTCTCTAGCAGAATCTCATTGAACCCTGACACATCACTCTTCACGTCTGGTTGCCGTTCAGCATAAAGAAGTGGAGACCGCTGATAGTGCAGCTTTACAGATCCCTGTAAAAACGAGTCAAAAGAACAACTACTAAAAAAAAAACAGACTGACAAAAACCTTAGGGAAGATGTAACAAAATATCTGTGGTTTAGCCCTACCTTGGGTTGAGCCCGTATGGAGGCAAGCCCCTGCGTGTACTGGTTGGTCTCCACCTTGTATTCCCCTCTCCTGGAGGGCAGGTTGAGTGAAGCCATCACAGACATCATCTTCTGAAAGCCTGTGGCTGTTAGAGACATAGTGATGGACGGGGCCGAGGCCAAAGCCAGGCCCATGGGCCACCCTCGCACTGTGACAGGCTCTTGGATGGTGGAGAGCTGCACTGAGCCACGATCTCTGATAACCGGGTTCAGTGCTGGAACGTCCTCTTCCACAAGGTCCTTAGCATCATCAAGTTCTGCCTCAGCCAAGGATTTTAAAAGAGCCTGCCACAAAACCAATGCAGTAATTTACATAATGTCCATAACTCCACGCTTATTTTTTATTTAGTTACATTGCTTATTCATGCAAAGGAGATACACCCAATACACAGACATAAATATAATATACAATAGATAAAATACATATCATTCTAACACAATAAATCAAGGTACATGAGCACAGAAAGGCTATAGCAAGATCATTGGCATATAGTAAAGACAGGACAACAAGGGCCAATAAATTTTTGCTGACACTTTTTTCAAAATGAGCTTTAAATAAACTGTGTGTCCAGTTCAGTATGTACTAGCATAATGTTCAACTCTTGTGCAGCTTTAACAAAGCCACAAAGAATGCGGATGGAAACATAAAATATTATAATGTTCTTTTTAAATCTTACCCTCCACTTCCTCCAGGTGTTTTGGATGACTGCTGCTGCTCTGTTCCATCTCTGCACCTGCTTCCTGACCAGCCAGGAACGCACTGCTGCAGGCGGCAGAAGAAACAATCAAATTTTTAACAGCTGACTGAAAAAAAAAACACCTCTTGAAAACATTATTTGAGCACTGCAGAGAGAAAAGTCGTAATTCTCAAGCATCAAAAGAATATGTCATTAACAGATGAGTGGCTGTGTCTGTTGCTTATGAAGGGATAATAAAAGATTAGCTATCAGCCTTAAAAATAGTGTGTACAGACTCTTGGCCAGACAATGAGGTTAAACCCAACACACACAGAAGTAATGAGGCCAGGATGCTCTGATGATTCCTCTGACACATACCTGTGTCTGGGTATTAAGAGTTTACCTGCTTGGATCAGAGTAGCAGACTGTCGGCGGGCGTGGCGTCTGCGGTGCTGGTATCGTAGCCAGCAGCACTGAATGGTGAAGGCGCACTGAGACAGGACCTTCTTTCTCTGATCCTCCAGCAAATCCAACTGTGAGAGGACAGCCAGGCAGGTCAGTACTCCCAAATAAGAAAAGAGCTCTAACCTGCTTTGTAGTATTCAACATTTACTGAACAACACCCACCAAGGAGCATATGCCCAGACTAAACCAGGTTTTGAGCTCTGGAACTCTGAACTGATTTTTAGCGAATATTGCAGTCACAAAAAATAAATAAAAAGTAGCTTGATCTCAAACTGAAAGGCAAACTGGAAAAAGGAGTGACCTGCCAACTGGCAATCTGTGTTTGGACAAATATTTTTGTGACTGGGGTATGACAGATGTTCATTGATAAGCTAATCAAACAGCTGATTGGATATTTCTTTGTAGCCTAAACTATGGATTGTAGTAAGGATAAATATTTCTTCTTTTGGATAAAAAAGATACATCCAAAAATAATTTGCCTTTGCATGTGAATTTCAGATTAAGAAATGCACACTGCATAATAACTGCCTCTATCTCACTGAAAGTCATGTCCACTCGAGATCAGGAGCAGTACAGAGTAAAAGAGCTTATCCATTTTTTTAACATTGAAAAATAAATGAAATGAATGAATATTCAAATAGCAAAACTGAAAACCTACACAAAGAACAAATATCTATATAATATAACAGTTGACTATTTAGGTCCAGGCCCAACTATTCCCATTTGTAAATCGTTATGCATAAACCTTCCATTGTATGTAATGTATGAGAATGCTTGTGTATTAAAAATGACTGACCATTGACTGAGTGAGAAAAACTTTAGTCCTTCCACAGTGCACCCATGAATTGTATTTTTCACTTTTGAGGAAGTGTGAGGAGTCAGAACCCTGACATTGTAACACCAACCAAATGAGCTTTTCCACCTGCTGCCGAAGACTGTCGCTGTCAGCCTCCGAATCTGAGACAGGGAGACAACCATGAATTAGACAGAGGGAAGCACTACAGACATAATTCAAGTAACAGCTGAGCACCACTCGAGCGTTCTAGAGATTGAGTTTTACCACAGAGTATTTGTTTAACAGCATGTCAGTCAGAAAGGAAAAAAGTGTTTAGTGGATAAAGTGTGAGAGCACAGTACAAACACGTGTATCCATAAGATGCAAGTTCATATGAAGATATAAATATAAAGAGAGGAAAGGTGTAAAGAGCTGCATTAGAGATTAGTAAGCCGGAGTGAGTAGTTAGTCAAGTAAAATAAAGCACAATTTGGATCAGGAGGGGTTATAGAAACAAACACCCTAAACTTTATTGAGCAACATGCAAAGCAACATCTGACAGATTTACATGCAATTACCTTCAAAGTTTATGGGAGTTTTTAAAGTTTTGGCTATAAAATCCCTTTTTATTTATGAAATTAAAAAAGCCCAAGAAGAGCAACTGAGGATTACATAAACAAGGGCTAGAGAAGGAAAGGTAGAATAAACCCGCAGACCTAAAGAGAGGAAATACCAATCACTACGTGTCCACTTTAAACATGCCAAAATTTACAATGAATGGACCTAGAAACAAACTATACTTACCAACACAATAACTCTCTGACTTGAAATGTGAATATTTTGCAATCAGTCCGTAACGTTGTATGAAGCTTTGGAAAATAATCCTGCTCAACAGATATTAAAAGTTAGCAAAAATCAAGGAGAAGCAAACCAATTCATTAAACCGAGGAAAGGATTTTTTACCTTATTGGAAAGCCAGCAGCACTAATGCGTATGGTCTCCACAATCCCACAAGCCTCTAACTGCATGATAACCTGAAAGAACACAAAATCAAGGAAAATTTCAGTTTTTGTGAAAATACAAAAGCCAATCATTCTGTCTTCTCCAGTACAGTAGAGTATTTACCTCCTCCATTCTGAAGATCAGAGGCTTGCATTCTGGGTTAGGTTTGATGCAGCGAGTGTAGTGAGGAGTGGTGCTGTGGAGGATCTTCATCAGACTCTCCAGAGAGTTCTGCAGTCAAACAACAAATTAATCAGTGCAATGATTAAATCCTGCAGGCAACAGAGGCAACTAACATCACCTTGGTGATAAAATCTTTGGCCATTCCCACCTTGAACTTGGAGACTACAGTGACTTTATTGAGCCCCTTGGTTGTTGGGTTCTCAGCTTCCTTGTCAGCGAAGAGCTGATGAAGCAGAAGATTATCAGACTTCTGAAGCAAGTTTATCAGCTCTGGTGGCACTGGGTCCTATAAGACAGGATCCAGTAAAAAAACGAGTGGATAGATCTGTGGTCAAGTTGCTTAAAAGCATTTTTTTACCTTGTTTTTTTCCACCATGCCCTGTATCTGGTAGCTGACTTTGCCAGCGTAATGGGCCACAGTGAAGTGTGCAACTTTGCTGAACTTGTCCCAGCTGATGCTGCCATTATCACTGAGCTCCTTCTCCAAACGACCCCTGAATGTCTTTGCATCTGAGACTCGATTAAGACGGCTTTCCTACAGAACAGGGAGGTACAAAGTAGTATAACATCTGCTTACAACTGTAAGTGTTAAATACAATTTAATAAGAAAACCATTGTATAAATTAACCAAGAAAATGACTCCCCCTTTATAAGTAATATACAACAGATTTCACTGTAAAAACCTAAATGTATATGTAAGATTTCGAGTTCAAAATCGTTTCTGCATCCGTGTCCCCACATCCATGAAGTAAATTTCTTCATCTACCCAATCCATGAGGGTCCAGACGAACTTTATACAGATGCCTGCTAAAGCCCAACTATTTGACTGCCCTAATGCACCGACTGTGTATGTGCCGGCAAAGTAAACTAGCAGGTCATTTTAAACATGGTTGGTATGTAGAGTTTTCTGTGTAATCCCCTGATTGGAGTTAGAAGAGTGTGTGCAAACAACTACTATGAATTAAGCTTTCATAATATGAACATGGACAACATGGCGTCCACGATTCCTCTTCCACATAAGAGTCTACAGCTCCTTTCACACATGCATCGGAATTCAGACTTTTTCAGACTTTTTCTGGGGTGGGTGTAGGTCTGTATGCAAACTCCAAAGTCTGTTGTCCCTGAAATTACCCAAAATTTACCTAACCAGTTCTCTAGAGCAAAGTCCAGACTATCTCCACCCAAGCTTATTTGTTAGTAGAAGAGGAAATACTCCGAAGGATACACCATGAGCGTCACCATGATTGATTCGGCGTGTTGATGACGTCCATTTCCTGCGACTGCCGCAAAACTGGGCAAATACATTCTTTGGTTAATACTCCAATACGTCTAAATACATTTACTTTTGATATCAACGAAACAACAGCCAGCATTACTGGTTAGCCGCTAGTTTGATCCGCCATCTCTCATGTGCTGAACGGAAAAACACTGTCACTTTCGCAGCTTTGTTTTTGCGTCATGGTCTGCCCCCTACTCGTAGTGCCCAAGCACCACCACTTGCCCCGTTACCTCGATTATTTCTTTACAATTGAGAACGCACCTCACACGGACTATCTCCCGATGTTGGTTACATGTCTGAAAGGGAAACTCCAGACAATTTCAGGAACTGATCCTCCTGACATTTTCTAGATTCCTTGTCTAAAAAGGGTCTTACGATGCCTTCAGGTGCCATCATATAAGATAACGAATCTTGCTTGTTGCATCTAATGTTACCTTACTTTTTTCATTCTAATATAAGCTAAAATAGAAAAGTATCTGTAAAGCTAAGCTACACTCCTTATAGAACCCTCTAAATCTTACACACTGTACCTTTAAATAACATACCTTAAAAAATGCATCGCGATATACTACTATATATATTTGATATACCACTTTGCAGGCAGCTAGACGGCTTCAGTTTTACTTTTCTGTACAAGATTCTTCCAACATGGCAAATGTTCTTTAGAAGTGGTACAGAAAATAATTAAGGCTGATTTTATAATGGTGATATAAGGAACACAATGCATTTGTCTGGTTGTTTGTTTTGTTGCTGTTATTGGTTTGTGAGTGGAAACCATGAGATGAAGAGCTTTGTATTCTGTTGCCTAGAGTAGTAATAGATGGTCATTTTTAAAGCAGTAGCCATCTAATCAGAAATACTGTACGATTGGGATAAATTTGACAAGTATACCTCATTAAGAAGAGAAAACACACCGACTGGGATTCCCTCTATAAGATCCAGGCAGCTCTGGTTGTCTTGGTATTTGACAAAGGCCCACTCTAACCCCTCTGACACATATTCATCCTGCAGGACCAGAAAGCTACGTCAAAATACAAAATCAACTTTCATAGTGCACAACAACGTACAACCTGTTGTTCCTTTCAGATATTTAATCACTTCTGCTGAGATCATGAAAACAGCAAAACTAAGAAGACGCTACCTGTTGAGCTCTGAGATAATGGGCCACAAAATGCTGCTGCAGTTTCTCGTTGGCGTAGTTGATGCACAGCTGCTCCAGGTTATTGATCTGGAAACACTCAAACCCATACACATCCAGGACTCCTAGGGAGAATACAGAGGTGAGAGGACTGTGTGAGCTTATCTAAACAAACTGGAGATATACCTTTATTTAGTCGTAGAAATATGGATTTTACCAATGAAGTTGCACCACGTGGATTTGTCTGCACATACACTGTTGTTGATGAAAGTAACCAGCCATTCAAATAATCTGTAGAACACAGTAACACACTTATGTTAAAAGACAGAGAGACTGTTATAATCAATTGCGCGTAATTAACAGACATTTCTTCCTCACTGTTTACTGCAGACAAAAAAGACATACTGCCTTCGCATCTAGGCATTTGGTTCTAAAGGAATGTTGGACAGCAACTAAGTCAAAAACAAGCTCCTATATGACCAGTTGGCATCACATAGCATTATTACAGTCTAATAATCATATTCTTACTGGGCGTAGATGACCTTGGCCAGACAGTCTCTTCTCATGCTGCACTCTGCCTGGCTACAGGGCTTGAGCACACTCTGCTTCCCTGCCTTCAAAGTCCTCACACTCAAACATGTCTGAAGATCCTCAGCAGGAACACACAGCAGCTCTGCAGTCTTCTGCAAAAACTCTAAAACACATGCAGTTTGTTTGTTGTTAGTTATTGGGAGCAGGGTAATTTCATGGTGTCTGTTCTTGATATGCCAACTTGACACACATATTCGTTATTTCAGAATAAATCCCTTCAACACTGTTTACATTTATCCACCATACATTTCTCAATAAAAAATATTTTTCAGCACAAAGAAAAATAAAAGTCATTCATGTTAGTGATGAATAGATATCTTATTAAAAATTATATCTAATACCTTTAGACTGCTCTTCCAGGTTAGAAGGCTGAGATTCATCTGTTAAAGAGCAGAAATTCACATTCCCCAGCTGCAGAATTCCTGCTAATGTCTGTATCACAGAGAAATTAAAGATTATGTATAGTTACAGATAACTAAGATAATCAAACCTAGATTGAAAGTTGAGGACCAAAATCTTACCCTGAATATCTGTTTCTGCCTTTCTGCATTAATGCCCAAATGCACCATTGCCTCAAGAGTCTCATTAAAACAATCTTCTATAAAACATTAAATGAACAACAGTTAATTGTACAAAACATCAATACATATATAAAAGCCTACATTTACTAATTTTATAACAAAGACCAACCCTCAATTGTTTTTTTATATTTTGGCAGCCACACGAAATGTTGACCATGTGGCATCTTCCACTCTTTTCTCTGCTCATCTGTTGCCCCTTTCATCATCTGAAACACAATAACTACTTATCATTGACTCAGTACGTGTGTTAATAATGAAATGAATTAACACAGAATTCCAGGTTCAATCACCTGGTAAAAGATGTGGAAATTTCTCTCATTAGCTGGTTGGCAGGCCACCCTGGTCTTCTCCAACAAATATGTTTGCACAGATGCCCCCACTAAGAGTTGACGCCTTCATGTAAAAATAACATAACGAACAGATTAAATATTCTATCCTACAGTTGACCAAGTCAGTTGATGGCATGTTGCTAATTTTATCGCATGCACTTAATAATGAAGGAAGTAAAGTGTGTACCTGTCAAGCTGAAGTTGGATGTACTTTCCAAAGCGGCTGCTATTGTTGTTCCGTAAAGTGCAGGCATTGCCTACATAGAGGGTAAAGTGTTGATAAATGACAGTCTGCAGTGGTAATCGGTCACATTCAGATCAGCTGTCTTACCAAAAGCTTCCATGATAGGGTTGGAGTCCAGCACCCTCCTCTCGATCCTCTCCACTGTGTCTTGACTTTTTACCACTGAAGAAGAGGATGCCACAGTTGCATAGTATTTCATCAAACAACGAGATGTCCATGTCTGTAAGAAATAAAATAAAATTTATAGACACCCAATAGTAATGCCTCAACCTAACAAAACAAATCATAACTCAACTACAGGTTAGTTTAACTAGAGTTTACTTTAGTTTTGAACCAATTTACAGAAAGCACCAATGTATATCACACTACGTGATGCTTACCTTTCCTGCACCACTCTCACCACTGACAACCAAGGACTGGTTCACTGGCTCCAGCTGACCCTGAACATTCCTGTAGGCTTCTTCTGCCACAATAAAGATATGTGGCTTGAAATCCTGTTGAAATGAAGATACAGACTTATTAAGATGCTAGTCATCCATGAAGAGTACTTGGAAAGTTTAATAAATAATTCCTTACTCTGTTTAAAATTAATACGATTACACTACTTATTACTCTGTGTCAAAAGTGACTTGTTATATTACTTTTCCAATAGATTATAGTCTGAAAGATGGACGGAGAGCGGTGGACATCCAGCATCCACAAGCTTCATTAGGTCTTTGTTGCTTGTTTTAGCCTGCTGTCTATGATTAAAAAACAGTTTTAGCTGTTTAGCCATTGAGGGGCTGCAGCCATGCTCTGCAGCTACAGCGAGTTCATCTTTGTTAGAGTGTATCATCATAAGCTTTACAATGTTGTGCTGTTTTGGAAGTTTATGAAGAGGTTTGAGGTCCGTTTTTTTGCAGTGCCACGAATCTTACCAATCCCTGCACACAATTTAAAATTTATCATTATGTTCGTATCACCTTTCACGTCAACAAAATTAAAGTAATAGGAATATTTTCCTTCACAGAATGTAGGCAATTCTTTCCTCCTTGCCAGCTTATTGCTTATGGTGTTGCTAATGGTGACATGTGCAAGGGTAAGACTATGAATCTAATATTATATAATATATTATAATATTTTTCAAATGGATTTGCTGTGGTGACACCAAAAGTAACACTGTAAGGAGTAGTTAATGTAGAGAGTAGCTGTTAAATTATTGTTTACTTTTTACTTTCTTAATTACCTATTACTGGTAAAAGTAGTGTTATTACAGTAATGCATTACACGTAACTAGGATTTATTGCACTTTAAGAGTCTGCGATGTAACAAAATCTGCCCTCCATACAAATAAAAACCCTACAGAAACATATAAAGAAGTTTACTGAAATACAGTGTAAGTACCTGGGGCTGAGGAGCGCAGTGATACTCCGTCATTACATCCTGAGAGTACAGGTCTGGAATAGGCTGGAATGGGTTTAGAGCCACCAAGGTGCAGCCAGCATGGGTGTAAAACACCCTCACACTGTACCTGGCCTGTAGGCATTTCAGCACTGCCAGGGAAATGCATTAAATATCATTAGATATTAACAAGAAATAAACAGGCAAGCCAATATTTTACAGATTATTATCACCAGAGGCAGGAACAAGAGAGTAAACAATAATAGGGATATGGGAAATAATAGCATTTATCCAAGAAGTTCCATACAAGAAGGGCTTTAAAAGAAAACAACCTACACCAGTTCCACACTGTTACCCTGACCTCTGCTGTTACAAAGTTGTATTGTTGCATTTTGTCAGTTGAGCTAAAATGAACAGCACCTTAAAATATAAAAGCACACTGCATTAATGTCAAACACTGTTCTTTTCTTACATAATGTCACTGAGACTGTATTTCTACATCAACCCAAACAAAGGTTCCACATAAGACACATGACCCTGGCATACTATAAATGAATAAGAAATATAAGATACTGTTTGGGGGGGGCAGTGTTTCTGCAAACAAAGCTAATCATATCCATGGTTCTGTCACACGGATCAAACTTTAGCCTTTTGGTGGAACAGCTATCATTCATGCATTTATTGTTTATCTTTATGTGGGTTGATAATACAAGGAATTTTGCAATCCAAGGTGACATCTCACTTTGTCTCTTTGAACTGCAGAAATCAGTGTTTCATACACTCAGCACACACTGATTCATGCCATTGTTTTTAATTGGAACAAGTTCTTTTTGATCAAATGCATAACAGGTGAAATTTTTTAAATGCAGTTCGGCACTACAACCAGAACCATGCCCAAAGACAGATCAAGTCTGAAGAGCGTCTTAAGATACATAATTTTCCTCTTTGTTCAGTAGTTACCTGTTGTAGGAGTCACAGGGCTGACTTTGGTGAGGTCATCACAAGTATAGAGTTGATCTTCAGCAGTGAGGAAATCTTGAATTTCTCCCTCCAGTGAATCATTTTGGGATGGGTGAGGAGAACTGACCTTGTGGGCAAATCCTTTTACCTTTGTCAATCAAACACATAGAAAGACATATTCAAAAAGGCAAATCAGAAAACGTATAAACTAATAACTAATGAAAAGTGCTACTTGATTAAACTAAAGCCTTTTACAGGAGAAATTATTTGACAGAAAAACTGCAGAAACAGCTGTGCTCAACCCTCTAGAGTCATCATAACCTCAAGTCTGAATCGGCCATTTTTCAGCACACAGATTTCAGTTGATTTCAAAATAAGGACACATTTCCTGCTTTGACTCAGAACAGTACAGCAAAAAGAAATCTAAACATTTCATCTTAACAAAATTGAATGCTCAACTTTTAATTCTTTACAATGGTTTAGATCTAAGGTATTAGACACCATAAAACAACTGACATTTGTAAACAAAGCATGCTACATGCTATTTTCACTGATGTTCACAGTGGTTTAAACATAATCACACACAGGTAAGTGCTATTTGAATTTTTGTGGAATATACTATTGGTCATTGCACATGTGAGAACACTTTCAGGCTGACAGACATTAAGTCTACTTTATCCATCACGTGGCCTGGACCGGCAGCCTGCCTGACCACATTCGACTGTCTGACATGCTGCATCTACAGACAGATTTAATCCAATGGCAGGGAGCCTATATCCCATTATTGTGTCAGACCATCTAAACATGTAAACACCCTTAATGTCATAGATTTAATACCTAAAGCTACACAAATACTAGAGCTAGTAAAAAGTACATCTTGAAATATTGCTATCATAAACAGAATGACGTCATGTGATAGCAGTAGTTATATTATGATGTAAAAAAAACTGTGAGAAATAAATAGTAGTACAACAGTCATATATAGGTACATAAGGTGAAACAACACTGACATCATTCACCCCCTCAGTTTTGTGACACCTTTTTGAGCAGCCCTTATGCTTTTGTCTGCGGTTCTCCATCCAAACTTCAGTCACAAATCTAGCAATTAAAATAAAGCATACAGTGGCAATCTGACAACTGATTTACACTAAACGGTGCAACGGTGTGTGAGGGCAATGTGTATTGTACATGCTGAAATATACTGAAATAACCGCTGCTCTCAGTACCAACAATTGCATTTATGCGTTCATAAGATACTTATTACAAGGTTGTTCATCAGGAAAACCCAGAATCTGACATTTATTACAAGTGACGTTAAGCGTATTGTAAACTTCTCCTAATTTTTAATAAACTAAAATTGGAACACCTGTAGTTACTTCACCAGTATATAACGTTAGAGAAAGGTGGGCAGACCCACCCAGGCCCTAACTTACCGTTTCCCCTCCATTTCTGTGTCCTGCTCCAGCCGTAACTTTGCGTTGGTCGTCAGCAGAACTCATTGATTTTACCCGTAGTCTCGTATTGTCCTAATAGTCAGTCTAAATGCCCTTTTAAGTGTTGCGCTTAAATCCTAATCAAGGGATTAGGAGCTAATTGACCCAATTCTGCTCTGAGATCCTAAACATCAATATTTTCCGTTACTGTCAGAAATTCCTCAAGGACAAAGTATTCCCGACTGCCGGTTACCTCTTCGACCGCCTCCCTGGCTCCCGAACCCCACACTTATTCCCGCCCTCTCCCTGATGCTTTACGGTTCACAGGCCAGCTGTGGAATTTATAGTTCTCTTACTTTAAAACCTTCAGAACGTCATTATATCACCGTTTAATTGAACTGTTAAAATTAGGACTTTATGTTGATAAATGTATATATAGTTGCTCTATGTGTATCTAAAAGTCGGATGTATTATCGGCCTTGACATTATTCATAGATCAGTGGCCAAAACTTAAAGCTAAGTTCTTTATGATATACCTATGATAGTGCTGATTCTACCTTTTCCTCCATATTATAGAAACTAATAAAAGTTCACGGTTCAAAAATTCAAAAGTTACAAAAATCCGCGGTGTGGTGAATGCGTCATGAGAGCGTATACGGAAGTAAGCAGAAGCGTTCTCGTGGTGTTGGGCTACGGTGAGAGTGGGAAAGTCAGTCCACTGTAAATAGGAATGCTGTAAAACAGGTAGTGTGCGAACCTGCATTTACGACGCCTGAGCGAGAGACCCTTGGTAAGTGTAACTAGACACATAAATGCCTTATAGGTTATAAATATCGGAGTTTTAGGAGCGTTTTGTTGAGTAAGTAAAATACTATGTGGAATATGTTCAGTTGAAAAGAGAACATTCTCTGAAGAGCAGCTTAACTGTTCTTCTTTTGCTATGCTTTTAAAGAATTAATGTGTTACACAAACAAAGCTTTAGCTTAATATCAGTAAGTCAGAAAGATCAGAGCCCATATCAATTTACATTTAACACAGATGTTGCCGTTGTGCCCCAAATATCGTTTGTCACTGTCTCTCAAGCGTGTGTAGATAGATTTGTCTCTAAATCTAGTATTGTTTCTCTCAGGTAATAAATATTGAATTATTTGTTTGCAGGTCATGTCACAGAGAGAAATTAAGGAAGCGTTTTTCTCTAATCTCAATGGGACAAGTCTGCACGAGGTGGTGCTGGGTTCCTTTCTGACCCCAGTATGTCTCATCAGTAGAGGACTAATTTTGATCCTGTACCAGCAGGCCAAAGGGACTCTACCACTTCCACTGATTTATCACTTGCTTTTAGACTTTACTGTGCTAATTCTTCCCCTCGTCCTGTCATGCACCATCCTGAGCAGTAATCTTCACCAGGTCATCATAGGTTTTACCTTTGTTTCGGCTTGTATGTTCTCCTGTATCTATTGTACCAACAAATGTACTTCTGCTCAGCGCCTAAAGACCAGCATTAGTGGCTTCCTTCAGAGTCATGTTGAGGTTAACCAGGTCCCCTTTGTGACTCTGTTTAGAGTGTTTGTAAATGTGAAAACAGCCATCAGCATTCTTGCCGTAGACTTCAGTGTTTTCCCAAGGCGATATGCCAAAACAGAAACCTATGGGACTGGGGTTATGGACTTTGGTGTTGGAGCATTTGTCTTTGCAAATGCCCTCGTCTGTCCAGAGGCACGTAGGAAGAGCATCTCAGGATCAACGATGAATCATATCACAAAGCAGCTCGTGTCTGTTTGGCCCCTGGTTGTTCTAGGAATGGGAAGGCTAGTAAGTGTCAAAATGGCTGACTACCACGAACATGTAACAGAGTATGGTGTCCACTGGAATTTCTTCTTCACACTAGCCATCGTCAGAGTTGTGGCTTCTATTCTTCTGCTTGTTTTACCAACCAATCAGATAGTGGTCTTTGCTCTTCTGATTTGTGGGCTTTATCAGTTTTCTCTGGAGACATCGGGGCTGAAGGATTTCATTATCCACAACAATGACCGAGAAAAGGACTTTATGCATGCTAACAAAGAGGGCATATTCTCTGTAGTGGGCTACGTCACCATTTACTTGGCAGGAGTCCAGGTTGGGCTCTATGTGATGCAGCCGAGATCTCAGGTTAGAATGTGGTTCAAAGCACTCTTAAACCTCTTGTTGGGAAGTATAGTGCTGTACGCTGCTTTGTGCATATGTCAAACACTGGTGGAACCAGTGTCTCGCCGCTTAGCCAATCTGCCTTTCTGCCTCTGGAGTGTTGCTCAGTCTTTGCTTTTTATTTCCTGTCTTGGTATTGCTGACATGGTTTTACTGTTTTCCAAAAGAACATCGGGCTGTCACTTTGTGCCCACGTCGTGGGATTTGCATAAAAAACAATCAAACTCAGGCAAAAAGACAGCTGAAATAGAAAGACATTGTCTTGTTCAAGCTGTCAGCAGGAATCAGTTGTTGTTTTTTGTGCTAGCAAATGTTATGACAGGACTGATTAATTCAAAAGTGGACACACTTACCTGTAGCAGTTTATTTTCAGTATGTGTTTTGCTCTCATACATGTTCATGAATTGCTTTGTAATATTTGTTTTACATATCTGTGGAATTACTGTAAAATTTTGGTAATTTTGGTTTTTGTAAAACTGCACGGTTTGTGTGTGTGTGTGTGTGTGTGTGAGTGTGTGTTTGTATTTTTAACAATTTATGGGGCAAGAGTGACAGATTCAGGACAAAGGATTTATTTGTCATTTGTAATGACGATGTTATTGTACACGGTATGTTTATCTATAAATAATCACATGATATAATTGAAATAAATTTAAAGAGAAAATATATGTGGTTAGTGTTTTAAAATTATTTGTATTACGTTAGTTATTAATTAATGTATTAATTCTAGCTATTGATGCTAGATGCTTAATAGCGCTTTCTGATTATATTAGATCTGCTTAGAATTAAGCAGCAATTAAACTAAGCCGGTATTGTTCAACCTACAAAGGTTTGACTCCTTTGTATAAATATCACTAGACCCATAACTGTTTAATTAATGTTGACATTGAATGAAACAGTCAATATATGTTTAAAGTGTAAACTGTCATCTTTAAAAAAAAAATATATATTTTATGAACTGTGCAGTGATTAGAATTTTTTTTAATACGTATTGAATATACAGCATGTAATAAACTTGACTGTATACAGCATCTGTTGTCTTTTGCGAATCTGTTATTTGTTGCGTCTTACTTCCCTGCTTCTTTTATTACTCAATTCAGGCTGTTTAAGTTTCTCATCTTCCCAGTCTACTCAAATTTTAATGTCTACAGAAGACACAGTTTTAGGGCTGTAGCTCAGTTGGTAAAGGCAGTTGTCCATGGACCACTGAGCTAGTGGTTTGATCCCCGGTCTGGGCTATATGTCAAAGTGTCTCTGGGCAAGACGCTGAACCCTTAACAGCCCATTCCTCTCCCCAGCTGTGCAAGGGGAGAAGAAAGGCATCCGATGTAAAAAAACTGTGCCAAAATCAATAAACATGCGGACAATGATCCGCTGTGGCGACCCTTACCTCGCAGGATAAGCCAAAAGGACACAAAAACAAAATTAAATAATTATTTTTAAAAAATAAAAACTGTTTTAATAATTTTATAAACATGCAAAAGTAATATCCCAGTCCGTGGTCCAACCCCTAATGAAAAAGATGAGCTAAGGTTAACACGGCAACAATATTTACAAATATTTTTGTGAAGTGATATAAAAATTTAAAGAAGAGAGCCAATGGTCTCGATATCAAACAAGTTGGATTTAACAGCCTGACTCCACCTTTATGTAGCCATAGTGCGCCCCCTGCAGGCCTCATGCAATTTAACGTTAGCTATTACGTACGAGGTCAGAGGTCAATCCAGTCATGAAGATTCCGTCACCGTAGCAGCCTCACTCACCATCGCACTTGTTTATTTTTTAGGGTAACTTTTAGAAGCGGGTAAGTAAATTAATTGTTTGTGTTCAGAGGGCCCCGTATTTGGTAAATGTGACAGCTCATATTCATATTTTTGAACGTTGGTTATACTTTAACTAAAGAAAGTGGTAGTTTCTTAGTAGCCTGTCACCTAGTTTTAACTTTAGCGTTTTAGCCGGAATCTAGCTTGCTAACGTTAGCTTTGGATCGCTATGCTAACCAACGTTAGGTTTGGTGACATCGATAGCGCGTAGAAAAAACACTTCATAACTGCGACATGCGCATTATTTGTTGGGGTAATGGAAACATCAATGTATACCAAACGACTGGGAATACTGCGCACATAACATGGTCACCGGCTTCCTCAATTTCTTAAAATCGCATCGCGATTAGCTAGCCAGCTAACGTTACCATTAACTGGTTACCCTCAGTGTCACTGTTTTATCTACACAGTATATAGAGTTATATTTTAGCATCATTGAACCTTCATTCATAACTCCGAAATTTTACATTTAGACTAAAACATGCAAACAGACTTTACAAACAAATATAACACATACACCTTATACCCTAGAGGCGGTTTCCTGGTTGATCTGCAAACTTAGCTGGTTAAATCTGGGTCAAGGCAAATCTGTGTGTGCTAGAGTGGTTGTAGGAACACTATCATCAGCATAATCATGTATTGTCAGCTTCGTGAATTGTGGTCAGTGTGTGTGTTTTAGTGTCTGGTAAAGATGTACTTTACCGTAGTGACAAGTTGTTGCTATTTCGCAATGACCTGCAATGGATTAGCATTAGCTCCTTTTAGCCGGTGCTATGTCATATATGTTCACTCGGTCTCTTGTGTCACCTGCAGGCCAGCTCCATCACAACCAAAACTGGAAGAAGTCATGGCACGACTGGTAGCAGTGTGTAGGGAAGGAGAAGAGGACTACCCATTTATCGCCAGACAGATTCCTCTGTATATTGATGATACTCTCACGGTGAGAAAGCTTTTCCACATTTATGACCAAAAAGAGTATGTATATGAAGATCAAATGTGTGGAGTGGTTAAGTCAACCTAAACCATCTGTGGGTTATGTGTTAACACTTTCGTATTTGTTCTGTAACTGATTAGGTGTTCAGAAGCAAAGGCTTAATTGTTCCCTAAAGTTGATGCAATT
The DNA here is from genome assembly GCF_033026475.1 of Channa argus. NCBI lineage: Eukaryota > Metazoa > Chordata > Actinopteri > Anabantiformes > Channidae > Channa > Channa argus. Next base: position 5,037,294 of record NC_090220.1, on the reverse strand, counting down.
CCAGTCTGTACGTGATACAAGTCGTATAGAGGTATTCAACCAGTTTAAAATACTGGGGTGTGATGTGGATCCAGTATTGATAATGGCAACGCTAAAACATGGTTATATGTCCTATTACAATCTATTAAAACACTTCAAAGTACATCCTGAAGGATATTAACCTTACCACTTCTACATAACTACAGTGAACTTATACAGCTACAGCAATACTGGCACCTTAATTTAGAAGTGCAAAAACTTGAGGTATAAGTGCTTTTATAAAGTAGTATGTGTATAAACTAATGTTTCCAGCCATTCTCAGAGAAATTAATGGACTGTCGTGTGTTATTCATGTTATCAGATGGTGATGGAATTTTCTGATAGTATCATGGATGTTGACAACCATGAAATAAATGCTTATCATTGGAAGCAGTTTTCTGAGGTGAGTAGTATAACTTTTATGTATTAAAAACTGCTCAGAAGTGTATAACTTGTCCTCTCGTGACTTGTTGGCAAATGGAGGATAATACATGTATCCTTACCTTTAGTATCACTCCAAGTTGAAGCAACAGGACTTGAATATTGCTTTGATGGTGACATCCAGAGAGGTATACGGTGCATTATCTCAGCTGGTGCCATGCGTGGGCTGCAGGCGGAGTGTGGAGCGCCTTTTCTCACATTTGGTGGAAACGGGAAACCCAGCTTTGGAGCCCCTCACAGTAAAATCCACAGGCACACTCTCTGTCACCAAGGCCTGTTTAGCAGATGTAAAAAAACTCTACACCCTCTTCTATGTTCGTGGGTAAGATATTGAAATACAAAATAATACCAGGTTGAGTTCTGTACCCAGTTCTTTGTTCAGTGCTAGATGCACCGATCACACAGCCTTAAACTGTTTTAAAATTTTCACAGGTCAAAGTTGAATGACATGATTGATGCTATTCCAAAAAGTAAAAAGAACAAGCGATGCCAGTTACACTCTTTAGACACACATAAACCTAAACCTTTGGGGTGAGTAATATGCATATATTCTGTTTTGTATTGACTCAGTTTTTTTTCCCCAAACAATGTTTATGTTTTTATGAAAGTTTTGTTTGGTGGGTGCATTTGAAGTTGAAGAGTAACTTCTCCCTGCAAGCAAGGTTAATGTAGAAGTTGCCTTCTAACAATCCAAAGTTAATAGGGCACTGAGAAAAGTTTAGCTTTTAAGAATGGCAGTTGAAGATAACAGCTAGTGATGATGATGATGATGGTATCTTCTTTTTCCTTTTCCTTTCCTTCTGTTGATAAATGTCTTAGGGAGAAACCAGTTTGGTTTGTTTTAAGTTTTTTTAGGGATTTATCTCACTGTTATTGAAGCTAGTTGATGCGAACCACTCTGTACATACATACACTAGTCAGACACAACATTAAAACCTCTGACTGATTAAGTGAATATTATTGACAAAGGCTGGGATATTCTAGACAGTAAGTGATCAATCAGTTGTTGAAGATCATGAATTGAAAGCATTCAGGAGCAACAGCATGTCAGTGGTTAGATGATTGGATCAAGATCTGTCAAAAGTGGCAGGTATTATGGGCTGTTCCCAGACTACTGCAGTCAGTACCTTCGACAAATGATCCTAGCAAGGACAAACAGTGAACCAGCAACAGGGTTATGGACACCCAAGGCTTACTGATACACATGGGGAGTGACAGCTTGCCTGTCTTGTCAGATCCCTACAATACTGGTACAAATTGTAGAAAATTGAACGCTGGCTATAGTTGACAAGTGTTATAATACACAGAATACTCAGTGTGTATTGACAATATAGCTGCATGAAGATGTGTTTGCATACGGGTCGTAATGTTGGCATTTCACATAAGCCTACAAACAGAACAAGCATAGTGAAAGGTTGAGCAAAAACATTATGTGGACATGATGGATTCAGGTGACAAATTAAAAAAGGACCAAATATCTAGTTATGAAGGAGAAGAAATATTTATTATATTTATTTTGTCTTTTAATTGGTTTTATGTTTTGTTTAGGATTTAATGTCCACACTTAATGTTTTCCATCACTGATCGTATGTATGCTGATATGATATACTTGTGGCCTGACAAAATTGTTGAATTGTACAATTTTCATATTGTCATTTCATATTGTTAACTCAAAAATATTGTTAAACATCTTGATATAGTATTAAGACTGTATAGCCCACCCCTAAATAGCTGTAATTGTTGTATTTTTTCGTACAGGGGAAGCTGGATGGATGTGTGGGAGCTGATGTCTCAGGAGTGTAGGGATGAGGTGGTTCTCATTGATAGTGCCTGTCTTCTAGAGACACTAGAGACATACTTGCGTAAACACAGGTAATGTGTGTCTGTTACAGCTTTGCCTTTAAAAAATTTTTGTACTCTTCTATTACAAGGTTAGAAATAAATTGATTAACCTTTCATTACTTTCTTGTCTATAGGTTTTGCACTGACTGTAAGAACAAAGTACTGAGGGCATACAACATCCTGGTGGGTGAGTTGGATTGTAGTAAGGAGAAGGGGTACTGCGCTGCCTTGTACGAGGGACTGTGCTGTTGCCCCCATGAACGTCACATCCACGTGTGCTGTGAAACTGACTTTATCGCCCATCTGCTTGGCCGAGCAGAGCCAGAGTTTGCAGGAGGTTTTGAGTGAGTAAAACCTAATATGGTTGGAATAATGTAATGTTTTCTGTATATGCTGATGATGGTCTAATAGACTAAAATGATGTGAATAAATTTATAAATAATTGCAGTCCAGGCAAAACAGTGTGGCTATGGTGTGCAGAGACCCTGTTCATTTTCAAGTAAAACTTATTCAGACTGCTGTTTTTTATTTTATTTTTATATTTGAGTCATTTAGAGCAGCGTTTCATCATGCCACATTGCAGTTATTGTATTTATACAATCTGTTAAATATATAATGTTTTTGGTTTAAGACGCAGAGAGAAACATGCCAAAACCATTGACATTGCTCAAGAAGAAGTCTTGACCTGTCTTGGGATTCACCTCTATGAGCGGCTCCACAGAATCTGGCAGAAACTACGAGCAGAGGAGCAGACCTGGCAGATACTGTTTCATTTGGGAATTGATGCATTACGCAAAAGTTTTGAGGTACACAGCTTCTACACCAATGTGTGTAGTGTAAACTTCAAACTGATTTATTTGTGCGTGAATATTTTATGGCCGGGTGATGATGTTTGTACTTTATTACTATACACCTAGATGGCTGTGGAGAAGATGCAGGGAATCAGTCGCCTAGAGCAGTTTGTGGAGGAGCTGTCTGAGGAAGAGAGAGCTAAAGAGTTGAAGCAAGAGAAAAAAAGGCAAAAGCGAAAAAATCGACGCAAAAACAAGTGTGGTTTTGACATAACTGAACAGCAGGCAGAGGACAAGGACAAAAATCTGGACGAGGTAATCCTCCACAAACACTGAAAGTCTGGGATTTTAGTCTAATATTTTTTAAGACATCTGTATTTCAGTGTGGCCTGTTTGGTCTATTGCAGGGATCTGTGAAGGTTAGTTGCAAGGCCTGTGGTAGCCACGAAGAGGAGGAGGAAGCCAGCTGTGTAGAGGGCGTTGCTACCAATGGAAACACTTCCTGTAGCTGCCCAGATAACACTAAACAAGGTAAAGATGCAGACATATATCACCACAAGCTATTAAACCTGTATTTTAGTACAAGTTGCTGCATTAAGAACTACTAAGCCTGAAACTAAAATAATTGTTTTTTTTTTTCTTTTTACCAGATTTGTCCCCACACAGCAATAGCAGTGACTGTGGCTACTCTTCGAGTATGGAGGGCAGTGAGACAGGGTCAAGAGAGGGCTCTGACATTGCCTGCTCAGAGGAAATCTGTAACCATGATGAAACAGGTCAGGCACGAGTAGCTCTAAAATGTTAAAAAAAATTTAAACATACATTATAGTATCTTTGTCACACTGCTTGTTTCTGTTTATTTTGTAAGGAGATGAGCCGAGTGTCCATCACTGTGCTGAAGACAAAGAGGAGGATGGAATAGACAGTTGTTCAGACTGCTGGCAGCACACTGAGGAAAACAGTCAATGCAAAAGTAAAAAAAAGAAGAGGAAGGGCAAAGGTTTATGCACCAATCAGGTGAGAGAAAAAGCTTTAGAATGCAAATGCCCTAAGCATAATACACCAAACCATTTACCAATTGCAGTACACGTTTTTCTATAGGGACAAAAAGATGAAGGCTGTATGTCGAATGGGAACACGCCAGGCCAGAGTCCACCGTCTTTGCACACATGTCGAACCAAAGAAATCTTTTCCTCCATTTGTGGTGACACATTTGCAAGTATTGCACTACGATTACCATGGACAGTACATCAAAAGAAACTCAGCCTTCATGTGAGACCACCAGTGGCAAACATGAGCCTTGTGGAACTTCTGGTTAGTGACTAATGTTGCTTAGACTGAAAAAAAATAGACCTTTTACACAGAAGACAACGTTTCTTGGTATGATGCAAGTGCGGCATTAATGATAGCCCTCTGCCATTTAGTTTTGTCAGTATGCTATGCTTGGGAGTTGTCATGCCCAGTGACAGGGGCCTGGAACTGACTCCTCCCAGGAAAAATGCAGTCTGAAGGGTTTATAGTTCATACTAAATAAAAAAGAGAGAGCTTGTATTCTTTGGATTAAGGTATATATTTTACCAGTTGTGTAACCCCCTGAACTCTTGTGTTCTTAATACAGGATGATTCAGAGGTAACATCAGATGAGGAGAACTGTCTGACACAGGATGAAATTCAGGCATTTATAGAAAGAAACCGGTCATTCTACAACAACCGCGACCAATACCGACAACTGCTGAAAGAGAAATTCACCAACTACTGCCGCTCCACAGAGCGGAGTAAACCAGTCTGTGGAAAGTGGTTTGCCACCACCAGTGTCAAGTAACTGCACTAATAACTTCGTCTGAGGAAAAACACTCATGACCACTGCGTCAACGTGTAGAAAAGAAAAGAAAAAATCTGAAATCCATTTGGTGTCTGGTTCAGTCATTTCTCATTTTAAAGTAAATGTGATTCTTACTTTCGGTAACTTTTGCACTTGTAGACCAACACACTTTTGCATCTCGTTTTTTGGCCACTTTTTCACCACTAATCATTCTCTTTGACCAAGGGTAAGAGCACAGTGGAATAAATAATGAAGCTTTACAAGCTGTGGCATTATTTTAGGAGTCTTATGTTTTCTTTGTTTAATTTTTGTTTCTATTTTGTTTCTCTTTGGTGACACTTCAGTGTAGTGGTAAAGGTTGTACAAGTGAATGTGTACAGAAATTCAAACTAAATATTTTACAGAGAATAAACATTCATTTGTAATAAGGATTTGGGTGTAATGTTAAGAGCGCAATGTGCAAAATTTACTAAATAAAGAATATTTATTAATATGCATTATAAAAGTTTTCTTTCTTGACCATATAAGACCTTAATTTTATTTTTATTTTAATATCTGTTGTGATGAAGAAAGATTAAAAACCAGAGTTGTTCATTCTTTATTTCTTTACCAATCTAACACATTGAACCAGAACAAATTCAGCAGATTCAGTAGTAAAGCCTAGTCATAAATGTAGAACAACATAAAATTCCAACTATGGCCAAGGAATCTTGGCAAACTAAATGTGCCTTTTACTAAATGGTAAAATTCTTAAAACGAAGGTTAACCTATCAATTCTTACTCTTCCTTGTTTAAGTACCACATGTACATGTACATGTATATATGTATAGATATTTAGACGTATATTTGAAATAACCAATTTTAAAATGTATTTCTTTGCAGGGTGGAGATACTACTTTTAATTTTGAGGATGAACTTGGAAGGAAGTAATGTTAACCTTAAATCTGATAAATAAAGCACATAATTATAAGAAAAAGGGGGGAAATATATTAATAGTAATTGAGAAGAGGTGGAGTGGTAGTCAAGCAACATTAATAGGAAGGGAAGGTGACTAGGGGTCACAGAGGAGTTCACAAAGCTTTCTGCTGTGATGAGGGTCATTGAAGATGAATGATGATGACTGATGAATGCAAAACTGGTTTGTTGGTACATATGTAGTCTAAATCTGTTGGTAGTACTGAGGTACAGCTAGATGATCAACTTGAGTTTGGCTCAGATTGAATGTGAAGCAAGGTTTGATGAGGTGAAAAAGTCTGTTCAAGCCCACCTCTGGACCCAAACTATGGGCTAGAAGAAATGATGGCTGTTTTTGAGGAAGTGGAAAGAGCCTGTGAATATGCATACACTATTGTAATAGACAGAGTTAACTGTGGGATGCATTTAACACTTCTGGAGAAGCTGATTAAAGAATCTGTGGAAACCCTTTCAAACCGGGAAACATGGATTCCCCACACAGTGAAAACTGACTTCCAGACGGTTACACACCTCAGAGGTAACAGAGTGCTGTGCACATTAAAACAGTTTTGAAGACCAAACCTAAAAAATTACCTACATTCAGTTGCAATAAAAGAGACTTTCATTGCTGGAAGAACCACTGAAAAAATCTGAGGGGCAAGGAAAACCAACTGGATCCGTAGAGGTAAAAAAGATTAAACTCCTAGACAATGTGGATAAAAAACATAATTAAGGAACTGAGATTGTCAAAATATAGTACAGCTGATGACATGTTCAGAGTTCTGGAGAACAGGTATGGAAATAAGACCATAATTTCTATGGAAATAATAGAAGAACTTGAAAAAATTCCTCCTGTAATGGGAAATCAACCTAGGAAGGTAATTGATTTAAACCAGACTATGAAGAAGGCTCTGACAGACCTCACAGATCTTGGAAACACTGGTGCCATCAAAAATCTACTAGTAATCAAATCCTTAGAAAGCAAGCTATTAGGATTTGTTAAGAAAGACTGGCTGGTATTCATGCTTGATCCCAGCAATGGTTTTACGTCTCACAACCATTTTGATGCCCCTGAAATTGCTGAAAAAAAACATAACATGTTTGAGAGACTTGCGCAGCTCAGAATAACAGACAGAGTGACAGAAACATTTGATGCATCAGACAGACTAGAAAAGAAATGGAATAAAAAATATGCTTCCACCTTAGCCATAAAAGCAAAACAACCGTGAACGTGTGCATTGTATGTGGAGATAACCGACAAAAGGACGGGATTTTCTTCTGTAAATACAGAGATCTACCACTTTCTGAGAAGGAATCTGCTGTTAAGTGACTGGGTGCATGCAGGAAGTGCCTTGGTTGTCACAAACGTACAGATAACTGTACAAACAACTACCTGGAAGAATAAATAAAGACTGGAAAAGGCAGGATCCCCTAACCATCATTTCGTTCTATGTCAAAGAGGAGGATATAAGAAAGACAATGGGGAGAGACTACAGCGAAGTGGTAGCAAGGCCTGGTTCAGGAAGATACTGTGAGTTCTATATGATGACTTCAATCAACTTTTCAAAGAGGAAGAAAGCTGCTGTGCCAATTAGTGGGGCTCTATGACTCAAGAGGTCTAGCCAAACCTGCCAAGCAGAAATGAGCTATTCTTGTAAGGAAAGACTTTCAGGAAAGTGTGAAAGAAGGACTGGCCCAAGGCACATAGTATAAGCCACTCTCAGAAGGTCTGTGAGAGGAGGCCATTAAAGAATATGCTGAACTTGGCCAGGTAAAATTCCACAGAGGTCTTACACCAGCTGGACTGGATTGGAAACCAGAGGCATTACATTTTCAGATTGGAGTGACTTACCCCAGGAGCAGGCTGAACCAGCAGAACTATTTGAGTTTGTGGTTGTGGACTTGTTTGGACCTCATAAGGTGAAGGACGAAGTAAAGAAACGATTGAAATTCAAAGTCTGAGGCATTGATTTCTGTTGTATGGTGTCAAGGGCCATACATACTGATGTTATCAGTGACCAATCGGCTGAGGGATTCCTGCTGGCTTACCAATGGTTTACAGCACTAAAAGATTACCAAATGGAGGTGTGGTCAGATCCAGGCTAATATTTTATCAGAGCTAGGCCTGCCCTCAAAGCTCTCCACAGCTTTCTAAATCCCTTGCAGGACTCAAAGGTGGATGAGAAAGCAGCTAAACATGGAAGATTCATCCTGCTGATTTGCCTCACAAGAATGGAGCAGCAGAAGCAGCTGTTCTGTCAGTTCTGATGAGAAGGGAATTGTGAAAAACGTGTATGTCTGGACATTCCCAAGCTACCTGGTCTCAGTGTAGCTTAGAAACTGCCAAGAACATGGTATGCACAATCAAACCCAGATGATTCAATATGCATTGGCACACCAAACTCTTAATCAGCCAGAAAGTACCACCACTCTTTAGATCTCTACACTGGCTTCCTGTAGCTGCCCACATCAGGTTCAACTCAACAGCTCCTACTTACCTCATTCAGGTCTACAATCCTTCCCGTCTGCTGCGCTCTGCCAATGAACGACGTCTGGTGGTCCCAGCACTGCACAGAAGACACCAAGTAACTCTTCAGCTCAGTGACCCCACAATGGTGGAAGGGGCTACCAAACTCTGCCCACTCAGCAAACTCACTCCCAATATTCAAAAAACTGCTGAAAACAAAACTCTTCAGCACCTTCCAATGCATTTAAATCTATTTTGTTAAATAACCTCCTTTATGCGCTTCATGCACTTGCATCTCATGACTTAGACTTTTGCTTACCTTGTACTTCACTTGTAAGTCGCTTTGGATACAAGCGTCAGCTAAATCACTAAATGTAATTGTAAAGTTTGGGTTAAAAAAACAGGAGCTCAAGTGGGAGCTATGAGGTTGAATTTAGAAAGAAGTAATGTTAATCTAAAATGTGATAAATAAGACCCAAAATGCAAGAAAGAATTTGATATATTAATATTAATTGGAAGAGGAGTGGTAGCTAAGCAACGTTAATAGGAAAGGGGAGATAACTACGTAAGCACGGTTTCCGTGGAGACGGAAAACAAACATATGTGCAGCGAGGTGATCCTGCTGCAGCAGCAGACCGCGAGATAAGATTTGTAGGTTGAATTTAATCGGAAAGTGTTGAAAATTGTCTGTTTTACTCTTTTAACTTAACCAGAATAGGAAGGGGATACTTCATCAGTGTGATTAACCATAGGGATGTCAATGGTGTGTAAACTGATTTTATGTAAAAAGAAAATTGGTATGTTCATTTGATTAACTAACTATGTTGGTTACATGTTTTGGGATCGTGTTATCAGTGTTTGTATGACATGTAGTGTAAAACGTATATTCAGCATGGTATGCTAATTAGCCATGTGCAAGTGGAGTGATCTGTGCTGATTGTACATGACGCTGTCTTTTAAAGTTGTGTTAAACTTATAACATTGCTTTGGGATTAAAGGGTCTATAATGTTGGTAACTACAATATAATGTTAAATTGTACTTTTCTTGTCACTTTCTCTTTGTAAGGTTATCAACCTGTTTCTATCGTCCTTTGATCCTGCTTTGATCCTGCTCTGAACCCGTTTTATGGAAGAAAGCATCAGTAAGGAAGACGAGTTATTCCTGCGTCTCTACCTGTTGTTGGCTTAGGTCTTTTTCGGATCGGGCAGTTGTTCAAGCATAAACCCCAGAAAACGTGAGAACCAGTTTAGTACAGAATATGTCCGTAAGGCCTAATTTCTAAAAATAACTAACCAAAACCTTTTAAGTCTTGAAGGCAATGTATAAATAACTTGTGTTATGCTCAATCCGTCCAGTAGGTGGCGGTAAAAAGGCGCGCGCCGAGAATCTGCCCCGGCTTAAAAAGAAAGTAGGAGGTGATGCAAACCAAAAATTTACACACTTCCTGACTCTTCGTATTTCATCCAGAGGAACGCATGGATTCATGCTGAACGCACTCTATCTTCATTTGAAAATACTGGTAGCTGCAGCTGTCAGAGTTTGAGCTAAAGAGGCAAACGCAAGACGCAGAGGCAGAGCCAGAGGCAGAGGCAGAGCGTGCACGGCTCAGGAGCTGTTCGTGTGATACTGACCGCTTTAGACAATTCGTGATGGAGCGGTGGAAGGGCAGAGTGGCCCTGGTAACCGGAGCCTCGGTGGGGATTGGAGCGGCTGTAGCCCGGGCGCTGGTCCAGCAAGGCATGAGAGTTGTCGGCTGTGCCAGGAATGTCGACAAAATAGAGGTGAGTCACTTCAATGGAATATTATTAACGGACGGTCCGAAAAATCAAGAAAGCCAGCAACAGCAAACTAGCTAACGAACGTTTACCGCTAATATTAACGTTAGCTTTCTAACTTTAGCTAGAAACCTTTAGCCCTAACGTAAAACATTAACGCTAATTGTAAATCGTGGGTAATTGTGTTTTTTCCGCAAAGTAACCAATTTTATTAAAGAAAAGGTTCCGTGTTACCGAATACATTTAAAATACATAACTTTATTGACAATAGCTTAAAAAGATCTACAGACTAGTTGGTTTGACTTAATAATATCATAAGGCTATGTAAAGCTGGACTGTTATGACCAATTTGTCATATGAATAAGTTTGATGGAACACAGTACCAGACGTTAAATGGCATCAAGGATGCTCCTACCCAGCATTCTGTAAATCCCATCAAAACTCTAATCTAGGATCATCTGTGTTGTTCATGCTTATTGAAAACTGAGTTTCCTTTTGTTGACCTCAGGTGAGATCAGAGGTTAGGGTCAGCTGCAGCAGGCCAGCATTGGCATAGCTGGCAGGGATGATTGTGTCTGATAATTGAGGCTTCAGCAAACTGGAGGCCTGCCAACAACTGACCACAGTGTGGTCCAGTAAGCAGTGGGTCACTCTTATCCTATTGACCCTTAATTCATCTACTGCCTGTATTTGTAATAAACCTGCTCAGATTTAGTCAAGTTACCTTTTTAGTAACCACACTTTAAAAAGCGATGTGTGTGTGGATTCCCAGGGGTCTTTCAGGTTTCCCCAACCTACTGTAAATAAAGTGTTGTATAGAGTGTATTAAGTCTTTCCGGATTAGGATCAGCCTCTCCACTGTCTCTCTAACCAAAAGGCTTAAAGGCTAAACTAGCTTCCCAAATTGTAGTTTGGGTATTTCATTTTGGGTACAACTCCAAACAACTCCAGGTGATTTCATCTGGAGGACTTTTCAGTTTGTATTATTTCAGCTGCAGGAGTTCTGAGGCAAGACTCTGAATCTCTGTAATATCAATAACCAGAAGCATGTACATGTTTAGTCATGCAAGCAATCTATAACCTTTTTGAAAGTAAAATAAAGTCAGTGAAGCCATGCTGTAACAACAAAGACCAATATAAAAAATGTCCAAATCTGAATTAGAAACCAATTTAGTTTACTATTCACTATTAATACATTTTATTAAATTAATTTACATAAACCCAAACTGTCTGCGATGATTAAAGACAGGGCCAATTATAATTTAACTCCTACTTTCATGGCCATCAATGCTGGTAGTGGTTTGTTGACAATGTTTGAGCTGCATGCAAATTTGTCATCTGTGTACTGAACCAGTAAATTTATAAAGGTAATTAAAGAAAACTAATTAATAGTGAGCCCGTGTAAGTGAGGCAATTTGGATTAAAATTAAAAGTATAATATTATCTTAGAACATCCCCACATGACACCATACAACTTTAAATAGTTATGGTAGCAGTCATATACATAGATTTTGCATTTAGTTAGCCACACTAGTGCAGTTAGCTATTATTCATTAAACTGATTAATTCTCTTGTTTTTAGTCTACAGTGCATTTTAAATAATTTAACCAACATGAAGTAATATTTTATTTCACCCCATAAATGTGAAGTAAATTATCTAAGGTGACTGGGAGACAGTTGATATTGAGAACTGTGGAAAATGTAGCTGCCTTTAAATCCAACCTGTATTTCTCAGCAAAGAGACATCTGTGTATGATATGTCTATGTGTGATATTCCAGTGTAAAGGTGTTTACTGAAGAAGAATGTTTAGCTAAATTAGTTCCGCATTAGGCATCAGCCCTGTCTCCATGACCTTATTGTGCACTACAGTCATTAGGAGTAAAATGTCAAATAATAAGGCTTTTTTTTCTTGCAACTTGCCCTTTTGTTCCACCAAAAACTGAAAGGTAATTGGTTTGTAATCAGTTACAAGCATATACTGTAGCATGCTATGCATGTAATTTTGAAGTTAGTTATTTCCTTATAGTAACCCAAAATAATTGTATATGTATTTCTTTTAGGAGTGATTTCTGGCAGGTATGCCTTTTCCCCACCTTGACGACACAAACACACCCATGACTGTGTGCACAAAGTGAGTGTGAATTGAACATAGATGGCCTTCCTCCATTCATACTCTGGTCACATGGTCCCTCCTGTCAATAGTTAACTTCAACAGTTTGTTTCAGCCCGTGTGTGACTTGTGCAAGACTAAACACAAGGTCACAACATTTTAAATCTTTTACAGAATCCAAAGTCATCCATCAAAGAGCTGATTACTCATAACAACCTGAACTATTCTTTGTAATGGATTACAGTACACAAAAGTAAAGCTTAGATTCAGCTGACAAATTGTCAAGTTATTTAGAGCAACAACTTGCATCACATGTACAAGACTTTAGACAGATGCCTGTGTGAGTTGAGGGACAAAACAAGTATTGTACACTCTGTGTAAACTGGGTTCTTCTTCCAGATTTTTGCCAAACCTGGCATGCTGCTTGTGGGGGACACAAGTGTCCATCAGTAAGCAATTGTTCTCGACCTCACATTTGGTGTTTATTTCATTTGGGAAAATAAAGCTATTGTAAGTTTTTCCAACAGCATAGAATACTAAAAGTGTGGGTGGGTGGGTGGGTGGGTTTACACGTACAACAGGGATAAAGCAGAGTGAAGAGTTGTGGCAGTAGTATTGTTTTGTTTTCTATGAGACTATGTAGTAGGCAGCGGGAGAGCAGTGAGCTAGAGGGAGACGTGTGGTCACCATGGGTGCAGTGCAGGAATGGAGACGACAGGGCCACATCCAAGTATTATCACCACAGTTTTTTTAATTAACTCTTGTGAAACCTTGTATTAATTTATCTTAGAGAAAATAAACTTTTTTCTCAATGTACACAGTATATTATTTGGTGTTACCACAGGCTTAAAAATGGCCATTGAGCACAGGACAGCGCAGTTCAAAATTGGACCATTATGGGCCATACACACATTTTCACTGTGGTGTCTGAGCTGAGTTGTGAGGAGGGGCACCATCAAACAGAAGCTGTATCTAAAAAAAAATCTGTATGCATATCTGAGCACAAATCTGAATCAAAAAAGAAAAGGACATTTTGTTACAGATTGAATAGGGCTTTTTATCTATAGACCTCTAAAAGTGCTCTGGCCCACATTGCCCATATTTGTGCTTTTACTGCATGTGAAGCAGTAGTAAGTATACAGTTATGGGAATATGAACTCCTGTTGCTGATCACCACATTTTAAATAAGCTTTGATTTAAAAAAACAAATATTAAATGCAAGACGCATGTTTAATTGTTTACTACATTTGGCTGTGAACTTCTGTTACACCTTAACCTGGTTATTAATATTAGTTTTATTAGGTCCGTGAATACATCTTTAAAAATAAAATAAGATCTAACTGCTTTATGTTTAGCCTTATCTGCAGGTCTGGGCTAGTGCAGAAGGTATTGTTTTTAATGTTGTTGGTTGGGGGCTAGGAGAGGCAGAGGTTAGGGAAGCAAGGGGTGTGTGCCATTATCAAATTCAGTACTTACTAATGCATCTAGTAAATATAATTTGTGTTGCTGTGTGTACACGCCTGACAAAGCATCCCGATGTGATACTTAACGCTTTTAACAGATGGTGTCTGGCTTTTTATCAAGGCCAGATGGAAGAGCCACAAATGTAATTGTTATTCCTTCACAGGTTAATAATTGTATATCTGCAGAAACTCAAAATTATTCTGATGCTTGCCTTGCACAGGCTGTTTTTCCAGCTCTGTGCCTCAGCAAAATGAATTTTAGCTATAAAAAGTGAATTCAACATTAAAGTGCCAAGTCTCAGCTTTAATTTGAGCAGGTATAAATCAACATAGAAGTGTGTGAAAGCTATAGTCCTTTTGCAGCAGAGTGCCCAAAGTTTAGGGGTCCAGAAATAACCGTATATAAATGTAGTCAAAGTCATTAATGACTGCCGATGTTTGTGTGTCAAAGATTTTAGGCAAACACTTTATAGCTTACCTGGTGCACAGAGGGAGTTCCCTAACACTTTCTGGAGCAACTGTGTTGTGTATATATTGTTTTAAAGTTGTCTGTCTTTTTTTTCTGACCTAGGCTATTGTTCTCTCGATAACAACTTTGTTTTTATTGTAAGTAATTTAAAACTGATAAAATTGAACTGTCATTTCCTGAGTGTTTTGAGGCTACCCACAATAGAGGCATCTGTCAAAATTCACAATTCAAAGCCAATGCATTTTTAGATTAGAGAATTGTAGTGACCATAATTTGTAGGTTTTTAGTGCATAACAGATTTGTGGCTGGACTAGAGAGAACCTGTGTTTGCAGGAGATTGTGAGGAGATCCCAGAAAGAATTGGCCATATACAATTTTCTGTGTCAAAATATTGCGCTCAGCAGTCAAGCGAACGCAGTGGGAATAAGTAGATTGAGAACATGAGGAGTGACACACAGTACTGATGACTTTTGGATAAGATCCAGCAGAGATGTGCAATGTTGTCCACAGATTTTTAAATTGCATCCACCAAATACTAAATAGGTATCGCTATAAAGCTTTTTAAAGTTACTGGCATTTGATCATATTGGTTGTTAAGCTTCTGATTTTTTTAGGTTTTTAAGTCACTCCTGATCAGTGTGCATTATTTCACTGGTGTTGTGTCAGACTTCTAGTTCGCAGCCTGTTACTTACTGCACTTCTACACAAAGTAGAAGACTCTACAATTTTTAACTAATCACTACTAATTCTTTGACTTAGGATAGCATCAATCAAAACCTGAATTCCTTGGCAGGCCAGAAAATTAATTTCCGACTTTTGTTGACTGCTTTAGATGTGTCAATGACTCGGTCTTGCTTCCAAAACTGAGGTGACAGTGTTTCTGTCTGTAAATTTGAAGCTCTCTCAACTACTTTCTCTAGGTAATGTGTAGACAGTCTGAACTGCTATTTCACTCCAGAAAGATCAAAAAGTGAGTCAGGTCAGATACTGTGTGTCACACCCTCAGCCTCATGTGGTTTTCTTCCCTTTTGTTTGTTTCTCTCTTTTACAATATTTTAGACCTTTTTATGTTTCTGACTTGTTTTTAGTGTCTTATTTTATTTGATATGTTTGATGTAGAAAAGGACAATTGTTTAAATATTTTACAAGTCCATTCAAGTATTGCAACACCCCATTTTGCCTATAGACATTAAACTAATAAACTAATAATTATCATATGGATTTTGCCACATGGGAAGCAGCATTCACACCACCAACATCAAATAACGTAATCCTCCCTAAGCATTAGTCCAGATTGTTTTAGAGAATATCGATGACATACAGGTATGTAGAAACACATTTATTGAGTAAGGGGAGTTAATGCAGATGAGAAACCATTTCTTCTGCTCTTTATTTATAATGTTAGTTTTACTCAATCATTCTACTGAAAACAACATCTGTTCACTTTGTTAATATTGTTGGTTATTCATTAACCAACAAACATTATTGGTGTCTGTAATTGGAAAAAACACAAGAGAACAGTTACATTTCTCAACATCATCTATGAAGAACTTTAGGCTCTTATGTCGGGCATGTTTTAATTACGCCTGCTAGATGTGCTAGTCTCATACACTCTCTGATTTGTCCAGACAGCTCAGTGACCCCTATGATGCCCCCCACCCACCCCCAAAGGCACCACCACTGTGCTGTCCTCTCTTTGCACATCATCTTTCAAGGTGTAAGGTTCACTGGCACTGACATTCCCTCCTTGGGCCTCCTGCTAGAATAGGCAGTGCACTCACTGTCCTGTCATGTTAAAAGGTGTGTGTGTGTGTGTGTATGTATGAGAAGGGCAACAAAAACACAAACAAAAAATATATATATATCAGTATAGTACAGTAGAAGGTGGTCAATACAGTAGAAATACTAAATTCTACAGTGGTATCAGGTCAGGCAAGCAAATGTAGCTCAGAGAGCAAAGTGACAAGAAAAGAGCTTTACAGTTAAAAGATTGATACTTTGTAACACAAACACAGCCTAAGTTCAGTATTTAAAAAAGGGGGATGACAAAAATAATGCAGATTGGATTGCTTTCTCTTCATTTTCAGGCAAATTGGATTTGGTGCTGAGTGTTTGTATAACACTGGAAACCTTTTGTGGCTACTTTGGGCTCACATGCTGAATAGACTGGCTTAGGCTGGCCCAGTTTAAAAGGTATTTATTCGTGATGCGTCTGATCAACACTGTTTCCATGAGACTGTCCCGTGTCTGTTTTTGTTCTTTGCTCTGGGCACAAGTTATCATAAACCTGGTATGCATAATGATGTGGCTCCCAACTGGCGGTAAAAGCGAAGTTTTTGTTTAAATGGCCAGTATCAAGTGCAGAAATAACCCATCACCTGAGGTGGAGAAGACACGTGGTTTGTGTTGGTTTATTAGAAAGAAGCTTCACCCTTCAGCACAAACGAGAAGAGGAGGGGTGTTTTTTTATCATCTGATGCCCATGTGAACAAAGGGATAAAGGCTGCTCTCTGTAGTTAATCCACTATTGAAGTATTGGTGACAGAAATATCATTGCTGCACTATTTTCTTTTGGATGGTTTTAACATTTTGTTGGAAGATTAAATTCAACTGGACTGGTTGCACCGGTCTGCTGTCACAAGACTTGTCTGTCTGTCATTACTCTGTCAGATATCAAACATCAGTTATCATGTACGTGTAATCTAACAACATTTCTTTTTCATTTTGGTCATTACCCAACACTACGTTAAATTTAAAGGCATCATTGCCCGGGAGTAATACTTGTCATTAATGTAAAGAGCTTCTAGGGTTCTTAAATTGCACTAGGGTTATTCCATGCCTGTCAGTGAGTGTAGTTTGTAACAAAGACACAAAATATTTTTCTTATCTGGCTTCACTGATTAGACTGAGGAAGTACTGTAACAGCACTCTGTTCAACCTTTAGACCTTCTAGAGGCAGTCTTTCTTTCTTTGTGCTTGACTCGACCATCCCTTCAACCCTGCTGCAATCCTATTACACAGCCTACTGTCACCTTTCACCCCACACTTGCGGCTTAGGCTAAACTTGAAAGTTTTCTTTTATGTCACACAACAGTAGTAGAGCTGAATGAGTTATTTAGCACAGTGCCCCAACTGGATGTGCTTTTAAAGACTTTTGTTAGTTTATTTGGGGTGGGGGGCATATGTGAGTTCACGACCTGTCCTGTGTTTATGTTCTCTCACCTTTTTTAAGAGTAACATACGTGACATCTAAAAACCTCTTGATCAGCTTTTACACAGTACACTTCATGTTTTCTCTCTCTGTCCCCCCTTCTGTTTCATTTTGTCTACCACAGCCTCCCTCCCCCTCTTTCTCCCTCCCTTTGTCCCTCTATTTTTCTCCCTCCTTCTGCACAGTTTTGTGATTGCTGGACAGTCCTGGTAATGAGGATGAAAATGCATTATGACAGGCTAAATTGTTTTGTATGTCACAGGTACTAAAGAGACAAGACAGGAGGGATGAAGAGGGGAGGGGTTCTTGGCTGAATTATGGCTCCATTACAGCTTGGAATCACCTGCCAGTCTTTTCAGAGAACACAAGGAGGCACAGGGTTCTATAACACAATCCTTTGTTTCCTTGTTTGGTGGAGCTCCTGGGTCAACTTGAGACAAATCTAATTTCTCAGCTCTCTTAGCTCATGGCTGTTGCCTTGTTCTATTGATCTGGTTCACTGCTTCAAGCTTGTCTGCCTTCAGCGCTTTGCCGACTTTATTTTTATCTCTTTCCCCTTCTCTAGCAAGTTTTTTTGCTTGTTCATTTATACCAGTTCCACAAGAGTGGGTGAATGATTGATGAACACGGTGTGGAACAATGATGTGTCTTGCATAGTAGACCTTACATAACAGCCCTCTGCAGGGGTTACAGGCAATAAATGTAGCTGTGTCCCTATGTACGTAAATGTGTGAGTGCAACATGGGCAATATGTACACCCATAGCTTCATGGTCTGTTAAAATTTGGCTTTTGAATTGCAGTGGTTTTTGGTTTATCTTTTAGGGTTGGTCTTAGTGGTATTCATATGAATGAAATTGACTTTTAATGGTTAACTTTTAATTTAATTGGGCATGTACTGTGGATCACAGTGTATTGTCTGACAGGTTTTCTGATTGTCTCAGTCTTATCTTTTAAAGGTATGATGACAAGTCCCGGGGGCTTTCAGTTGAGATTGAGATGAATCAATCTTGTGTACAGTCCATTTGCCAAATGGTTGTTTATCTGCCATTCCTGTAGGCGTGGCCAAAGCTGGTACTGTCCACGGCAGTGCAGCTAGTGCCAGAATTCACCCACACACACATGCACATAGATTCGCAGCCTGAGACTTAATGTAGTTGGACTGAGATCAGAGCCTGTTTGCCATGTCAACCAGGGTAATGCATATAATTCCTCCTGTAACAATAGACTGGCCTGGCTTCCCCTTTAAGTTAACCTCCTTTCTGAATAAAGAAGAGCCTCTGCACCAGTCTGTCTGCCTGTTCGTTCTTGCCCAAGAGCCAGTCCCCTCCAGGTAGCCAGGCGAGTGTTCAAAGGGAGATGAGATACTTAACATTAAAGGCATTACAGCACCTGAGCAGACCAGTGTGCTACACATTTAAGGTAATGGACAACAGAGAGTTGTTCAACTCTACAACAGGGGCAAACAAGCTGGTTTTAGTCTTTACAGATAAGATAAATGTTTTCAGTGTTGTATTATTTTGACAGCTTTATTCAGGTAATGCCTTCTCTCTAGGTAATCCAAGTTAAACAGCTTAGAGGAAGAGCTGGGTAATCTGCACACTCAAGTGTGCAAGAGGATGTGTTTTCTCAATTACATGTTTTGTCAGGTTAAAAAACAGAACAATAACTCAATTCAATTTCATCTTGATTTTTAAAAGCAGGCTTCACAAGTATATTTCTTTAAATGGCTGCTGGAGTACCTGCCAAAAGCAGCATATATAGTGGTACTTTGTCCGAGTATCACGCATTTAAGAGGAATTCCCAAGTCTTTCATTCCATTTATACACGTATGGTCATTACTCTACATATGATAAAAACCAACGTTCTGCGTCCGCTTTCTTTATCCTTTTTATTTGACTGTAATCTGCCAGGACATTTAACCTACTAAACACTTTCTAAAGTGACTTTTGTTAAAATTAACGTGTGGTTCAATAGTTTAAGTGATGGACAAACAAGTAAAATACCTAAAATATGCAAATGTAACAATAAAAGTTGAAATATTTAGCTTAAAGTCATAAATAAAATGTTTAGCTAAACATTAAGACAAAGCGTGGAATTTTTGTTACTTACCACTCAAAATATATTTAGAACATGGCAGGTGGTGAGGAAGGAATACTAGAGCTAATGTAAGTGGGGTATGAAGGTGCATCTAATAAAAAAAGGTTGTGAACCACCATAACTGCCCTTTAAATTAATGCAACTTTATGTACTTGTTGCTGTGCACAGTAGCTTTTGTAAGATATTCAGTTTAGACGGTCAGGCTTTGCGGTAATACATCTACATGGTTGACTTCCCAAATAGTTAATCCTCCTGACTGCAGTGTGTTATGCAGTGCTGTGCCTCATTTCTGTCTGGCACCAGCCCTGCCTGCATCACACATGCCCCTCCTATCTGATGGGCAACCAGAGTGAAACATCAGGTGACTGGTGCAGCTGTGCCTGGGCAGTGGATCTGTGTCAGCTTGTATCAAACCCCACAGTGGTGGACAGCCTGCTGACCTGGTTGGAGTGTAGCCTGCTCAACCTGCTGCAGGATCAGCCCAGCTGTACCCTGAAGGAAAAAGGCATCCAACCCGCACTAAACTGGCTTCTTCTAATCTCTGCTCATAATTTAAATTTTTGTAGAATGTGGCATTTCAACAAATCTGATTTGTTTTGTTATCATGAAGAATGTTTTTGGCTTCACTGGTGCTGACATGTTACCTATGGGCTTTCACTTTTGTGTTGGTTTTATAGCTCCATGCTCTCACTGCTTTCTCGCTTTTCCCTAATCCCCTACTCCAATTTCGGAAACCAGCTTTCCTGTTTACATGACACTTTCACAAGAAAGCTGACTTTAACCTGGTTACTTAAGTCCATGTAAAGGCACTAACTGACGGAGTCAGTCAAGTGAAAGGTGGAAGTATCTTAAATAGGTCTTGTAGATTAATCATTTCTAGCTCTTGCATAAGAGCTTTTCAGTTTTTATTATCATTCATGGCCACTTGCATAGCAACTTTAATGTTTATCATTTTAACAGGTCTGAATGTTGGCAAATTGGGTTTGATTTGTGTTTCCAGAAGCTGGCAGCAGAATGTCAGAGTGCAGGCTACAGTGGCACATTGATCCCATACAAGTGTGACCTGTCCAATGAGGAGGAGATTCTGTCCATGTTTTCAGCAATCAAGACTTTGCACCAGGGTGTGGACGTATGCATCAACAATGCTGGACTCGCCCACAACGAGCCCTTACTAAGTGGAAAGACGGAAGGCTGGAGGAACATGATTGATGTGGGTGAATCACAGACACATGTTAATGCCTAGAGACCAAGAATTTTATTTTATTTTTATTTTTGTCTTATTTGTTGCGTGTGTGTCTGTAGTGTGAATGTAGAGTAAAAGAGCAGAAATGTGTGGATACATGTTTCTTCTCACAGTGGCAGCCTCATTGGCTCTGAGCAGAATCACACCAGAGGCTCACTAATGAAAGCCAGCACTATTTCTCCTTTTAAGATTCTACATGCTGATTTATTGAGCTCTTGGCCACTAAAGACCCCCTGCTCTTAAGTCTCCACCTCCAGTCTTGCATTTGTAAAGCTTTTCCATCTGTTGTCATGACAGCCCACATTAATTTGTGCAGCAGTGCTTTTTTAGCCTATGTTTAATCCATACACTATTTTGTCACCTCCCCCATATTGTCAGCACACCAAATATACAGGTCCATCAATATCACTATGAGAGCAGCTTCAAGGCCACAGGAATAACACACTGGCCCGGTGAACATGATTAGTAATATCAGTCAGCTGAACTGATCCAGAAACTCTGGATCTGCCAATAAAACACAAATACTTCAGTTTGAAAATTCTCATCTGTCCTTAATAGTTTCTTTTCTACAAAGCATTTTTTTATTATATGACAAAAAGACAATTAGACCAATCCTCTATCACAAATTGCTATCTTTTGCTACTTTCAGGTGAATGTGTTAGCCCTGTCTATCTGCACCCGTGAGGCATACCAATCAATGAAGGAGAGGAATGTGGATGATGGGCACATCATCAACATCAACAGGTGACTGTCAAACCTTAGAACAAAGGGGGCAATGATCAGCCATAGCATTATGACCACTGATAGGTGAAGTGAATAACTTTAATTATCTCATCAAAATGGCATCTGGTAGTGGGTGGTAGCGAGTGAACATTTTATCTCTGAAGATGATGGATTTGAGCAAATTTGACAAAGGCCAAATTGTGATGATAGATGACTGCTTCAGAGCAACTCCAAATCTTGGAGATGTTCTTGGTTTGCAGTGGTCAGGACCTTACTAAAAGTGGTCCAAGGAAGAAAAACCAGTGAACCAGCAACAAAGTCATAGGTTGCAAATGCTCACTGATCCACATAGGGAGCAAAGGCTGGCCAGTGTCATCCAATCCAGTAGCTCGACATCCAATCCTTTGATCCAATCCAGCTAAAATAGCTCGAATTGCTGAAAAAGTTGATGCCAGTTCTGATAGAAAGGTGTCAGGTCACAGTGCATTGTAGTTTGTTGCATATAGGGCTGTGTAATAGCCCATGCTGACCCTTGTCCAACACCAAATGCACCTACAATGGGCACACAGGCATCAGAACTGGACAAGGAATCAATTAAAGAAGGGGACATGGTCCGATGTATTTCGTTTTCTTTGACATCATGTTGAAGGTCACGTACATGTGCTTAACAGGATAATACACCCCACCAAAAATGATAAAATACAGATGAGTTTGATTGCAACAAAATGATTCCAAAGTGGCCTAGGGGAGCCCATTCCTCAATAGGTCAGGGCTGGTTTGTGGCAAAAGACACTTACTCAGTATTAGGCGAGTGGTCATAATGTTATGGGTGATGGTGTATAACAAAAACTCCGCCAGTTTGTTTAGGGTGATTTTAAAATAGTGTTGTTTTTCATTTAATATGGGCTTGAATCAAAGTTGGGCCACGGCATGTAGGTCATACTTCTCTCTTCTTCTGCCTGTTACAGTATGGCTGGGCACCGGGTGGTGCCAAGTGCTGATAAGCATTTCTATTGTGCCACTAAATATGCTGTGACTGCTCTGACAGAGGGGATACGACAAGAGCTTCGAGAAGCAAACACTCACATCAGAGCAACAGTAAGTTGTCATCACTGTGCACAGGTAACATGCAGGATCACATAAATTACTATGTATGTATACAGTGAACCTTTACAATAGGCAAAAGTGTGTTTTATTCCTGTATTAATGTCACAACAGTAAATCCAATACATTTTCACTCGCCTGCAGTGTATTTCTCCTGGAATAGTGGAGACGGAGTTTGCCTTCCGGCTCCACAACAGTGATCCAGAGAAAGCTGCTGCAGTGTATGAGAGTATGAAAGTAAGAGTGTCCATTTGACTGAGAGTCAACAAATGTATTTAACAGAATGCAAATAATGTACTGTTGCATCAATATTACTTGTTGACTACTTTACAGTGTTTGAAAGCAGAAGACATAGCGAGTGCAGTCACATTTGTCCTCAGTGCTCCTCCTTATGTTCAGGTACTTCTTTCTTTTTTTGACTCCATCAAACATATCAGTGGTGATTTCTGTTTCTCTCCTTCATTTGACATGTCTTGTTTATGTCACCAGATTGGAGATGTGCAAATGAGGCCAGTAGAGCAGGTGTCATAGCAGCAAAACTCATAGCTGCAAAAGGAGAAGCCATGGTGACTCCTTAGCGACCTCTGCTGGGTAAATGGGGGGTGGGGTGGGGTGGATAAAACGAATCAACTGCAGGTGTGTTGGATCTGCAGCGGCATCATCAAGGAGGATGTGCATAAAGATCAAGGATGATTTCATGGGAGCACAACCACTACAAAAATACTACTGAATGTAGAAACGTGGTACTTGTTAATTGTTAAGTACAGTCCTGAACTGGGCTGACTCCGAAACAGGAACAAATAACAAAGGAGAGAGTTGCTGCTGTGCTTCAGACAAGAGAGTGATTGCACGTTTTTGTGTTTTTGTAGGTCATGAAACATATCTTTAGAAATAAATGAATGGAGTAATTGCTGTTTATAAAGGTGACTTTTTTTGTTTTTTAATAAATATTTTAACTTTTGATCATAAACATAGTCTTAAATTACCATGAACAGGCAGTGACACACTAACCATTAACAGTCTGTCATCACAAATGCATCTGGCTACCCTTGTTTTGATCTATCCAGTTTCTCAACTCATAATTAACCATGACAAGAGAAAATGCTAAAATACAGATGAGTTTGATTGTTAACGGTTTCAACAGTCTAATTTGTTGCCCATCTATGAACTGTGCAATACTTTCTATGGCACTATAAGAATTAACACTGGCAACTTGTTTAGAGGAGGAAACTAATTCAGTGCACATGTATACATTGGAAATATGTACATTTCAGTAGAAATTTCTCATGGAATGAAAAAATAAAACATTTGGCCGAGAATTATTATTATTTTTTTTGTTGTTGTGTTGACCAGAAAGACTCATTGCAAAATAAGACACAAACCACTTTGTTACATGTTAAAACATTTAACTTGACATTAATAAGAGCTGCATGGACCCTGTTAACAACAGAATATGCCATCTTTATTAACAGTACCCCGTTGGCATTTAACTTGATGAATTTGACCAAAGTACTTTGTTCATATAGGAAACAATATAATAAAGATATTTGTTAGCTAAAGTGCTAAATGTTCAGCACATGATGTATGATTCAAATCAGTCACAAATGCATCAAGAGATGTGCTCAAAAGATAACACTATGAGAGTGTTAGACCCCTAAGCCTCATTCTTTTGGGGCGCTTACAACACAGGAAGTGCTGGACAAATATTGAAGATACGTAACAACACACACAATAAACACCAATCTGGCCAAAAGTATCACATTAGACAAAAAAATAGCACAAGTTTAAGGAAATCAGAGGCTCACAGAAATGGCCATTTTAAGTTATCTGCATGGCAGATGGGCAGCAACAGATTTTCCCAATCATGTAAATAATTGCTGTAGCAGAGCAGACTTCTGTTAAATTTTCCAGGAACTATTTCTGATTAACTGCACTTTACAAAAAAATCTGTCACTAAAAATGACAATGTGAACCTTCTGGTTGTGCAGAGCAAAGAGGTATCAGAAGTTTGTCTCAACAGGAGGTTTTTCTGGAAGTTGGATGTTGGAGCTGATGACGGCTATGACTGGATATTCATTTTTTCCTCCCCTCTCATAATATGGCATTTTTGACATCTCATCCAAAGCGCTGGGTGCAATGGATAGTTTCACTTTCTGTTGGCGAATTGTACCAATAATATTAACTCACAACTGGATTTTACTGGATATGAACATCTTATGGTACCACATGCACAAATATTTCATTATTACATCTTTGGGAGAAGCAAGCAAAAGGGCAGTGTACATCACCTGCTTCAGTGAGCCAGGCAGCACCCACAATGTGTGAATGGCACCCAAAGGAATCCAGATGATGGAGGCCATGGCAATGACCCAGCCAACCCCCTGAGCCCAGGGAGGGAAGACATAGTTCTCATAGCGGGCTGGTTTGAATTGGATGATGGAGAAAATGAGGATAACCTACCACCGGGAAGAAACACTGAAGATGTCACATTTTTCACTGTAAATCATGTTGATGTAAAATTAGCCTGTTTACTTACAGTGACAAGCAGGGGAGCAACAATTAGCCAACACAGCCTGAAGAAGATGTTTGCTCTTTTTCCAGTCATCTCTTCTAGGTTGTCTGATAGTCGATTCACACCTGCATGTGAAAATCTGCTTTAGACCGGAAGCTTACTTGACATAAAATCATAAACTTTCCATAAAATAATGGAAAAGCGCTTTTCTCACCATAACTCCAACAGATAGCTACAACTTCAAAGAATGCAAGAAACATAATGGACACTATGGCAGTGTAATGGTCCATCAGCTGGAAAACATAGATTCCCACCTAGACAAAGAAGAAAAACAGTCTTTAGGACAGCAGGTAAAGGAGACTGAGGATCTCCTATTTTTGGGTATACTGTAATTTGGTTTAATTTTCATGTGGTAAATGAGGGTAAAAGGCTGTACCTGCATGACGCAAGGAATTCCTAAAAGGAAAGCTATGCCACAAACAGCGAGAACAAACAGTTCCTTTTGTTTGAAAATTTTAATCAGATGTTGATGGAATTCATCCATGAGACTGGTCACCATCACTTCAACCATTGCAAACTGTCACAGAAAAATATAATATATCAAATATATTATAATCCTCAACAAATGGCAGTTGTTGTTTTTTTTCAAATGCTGTTTCCCTGATTCCACATTAACTACCTCACTGTCCAGTCCGAGACAAAGCAGCATGAAGAAGAACATCACAGCCCAGAGCTGAGCCACTGGCATGTTGGCAAAGGCTTGTGGGTAAACAACGTAAACTAGTCCTGGACCTATGTGTATAAACATGCAAGGGGGCATTGGTGACCATACAAAATTAATTAGAACCAACTTATTGAACTATGACATGAAATTGTAAAAAAATGTGATGGAACTACATGGAGAACTTGTCTACAGTTCCAGCATAACCACTCAGTGGGGCAGACCTGAGTAAATAAAGGTCTTAAAATGTATCTTGAGCTGGACTCTATGGATATAAAGCAACAATGACACTGCACCTTGATCAAGACAAGAAACATGCACTACGATTATAGCCTACACTAATTAAGGGGTCTTGTCATACGCTCATAGACAAATCCAACACAGAGCTAAGGACATTACTAAACTAACTCTAACCACTTATTTTGTTTTCTTACCATCCACAGCTAGGTCGCTGACAGGAATGCCCTGCAGATGAGACATGTACCCAAAGGCAGAGAAAATGACAAAACCTGCCAGGATGCTGGTGAAGGAGTTAATGATGGATATAGTCAGGGTGTCTCTGTGGGGAGAGAAAGTGTTCGTTATTTTACTTTCTTACTGCTCAGAGGTCACTGTCACTTGTCACTGCTTAGGAAATGAGTGGATGACGATTTCTCGCTCATTACTTCAGTACGTTGTTGTTAAAGGAGTTGTAGCTAGACATGGCCATGAGGGAGCCAAAACCAATCCCAATAGAGTTAAAGATCTGAGCTGCAGCATTCACCCACACCTGAAACACATGAAAAACCACAGATCACTGGTGATTTCCACCACTGTGAATCAGCAACAATTTCATGTTGAAACTAATAATATGAATCTTTAGCTAACAATTCTCCTGTGGAGGTCAGACTGAGCTAGTATTCATTTCCAGTTCCTTGTTTCCTGGTACCTCCACTGAGAGCAGCTTGTCCCATTCCGGCACGATGAAGAAGGTTATTCCATTTAATGCTCCTGGAAGCTGCACATTATTGATCAGCAGGGCAATCAGGATAACATACGGGAACAGAGCTGTGAAGTACACCACCTACACACAAAGAAACAAAACATAGCTCACTTATTAACTGTATTTCTCCTAGTTTCTGTCTCAGTTTCTGGTTTTTTCATCACCTTTCCTGTTGATTTCACCCCCTTGAAGATGCAAAGATAAATCAGGATCCAAGCCAGAAGAAGGATAAGGAAAAGTTCCCACCGTATCTCTCCTGTCTCGTCCACTCCACTAGTCTGCTCCAGCATCCTATATCTTAAAACAAAATGTAAAAATAAAATAAGAGAATCTATGAGTTATGAATTCACAAAGTGCAATACACTGTCATCATTAAATAATCTCTCGGCTGCAAAAAATGAAAATGTTATTATAATTAGATGTGAATATATTGTAGCCTTTAGCAGGAAATAATTTCAGGGATAAAGCCAGTGTTTATGTTTGGAATGGAAACACTGGTAAGTCAGTCCACCCCTTTGCTCCACACTGACATATCTCACCATCTTTTTGATGGTTAATTGATCAACCCTCAGGAACGACCATTAAATTAATGCATCAATTAATTGGCATCAATATTTTTCTATCGACATCGGTTTGGACATCCATGGTAACCAGAAGACCATGGTGGTCCTCTGACTTTTCATCTAGAACATGCAACGTTTCACTCTTTAGTCAATGAGAGGGTTGAGCAGAGACATTTGTGGGATGAAGGATGAAGTCAATACATTTGTGTGACTTTTCCACTAGCTAAACTAGAAATTCACATATTTGGATCAGAATAAAGTCTGTTAGTCTGTGCAGATATTCTGGGTCTTGTTTTATAATACCTGTCTTCAAAATTACATGATATCCCATCAGCCTGAACAGGATTATTAAGCCACTTGCATAAAAAAATGGTAAATCTAATTAAATTGGAAAAAATTAAATTATAAGAGAATGCAATTACTAGCAAATCAATCAAAAATGTTTCTTCAAATTCTAAACAATATAAATACAATGCATTAAATGTTAAAACTGAGAAACTTTATTATTTTTGGAAGAAATATGTGCTTATTTAAATTTGATACCAGCAAAACATTTTTAAAAAGTTAGGACAGGGTATGTTAGCCACTATGTTGCATCACCTCTTCTTTTAGCAACACTCTGTAACTGTTGGGGACCTGAAAAGACCTATTACTTTAATTGTGAAAGTAAAATAAGTCTTGCTTGAATAAGGACTTGAATAAGGACTTCAACTGCTCAACAGTCCAGGGCCTTCTTTTAATATTTTTCATTTTTCAGTGCTCCATGTTTTTAGTTGGTGACAGGTCTGGACGGTGGGTGGGCCAGGTAAGCACCTGTTGTAACACCTGCAGAATGAGGAACCTGTCTGGATGGCAGCGTGTTGCTCCAAAACATATGATTCAACATTGATTGGCACCTTCACAGATGTGCAGGTTACCCATCCTGTGTTCATTAATACACCCACACAGCATCACTGATAATGGCTTTTAAATCATGAGCTTATAAGTCACATGGTCCCTCTCCACATTAACATGAATGATACATTGTCCATGATTTCCAAGAATTACAAATTGTGATTCATCAGAGCACGTGAAAATGTTGTACTTTGCCTCAGTTCATCTTAGATAAACTTGAGCTCAGAGAAGGTGGCCGTGTTCCTAAATTCTGTTTGCATGTTTTTTCCTCTGAATCCATGCAGTGATTTCCATTATATACAGAATTATGTTGGTTTATTATACATTGGTCCCAGAGGGCTCACAGATCCTACAGATTCTCTCTTTAATTGTTTTAATGATATTATGAACCAGAGGCATTGAAATCCCCTAATTTATTTGAAATGTTATGTTTGGAAATGTTGACCTTAAGTCATCAACATGCATTTCTCCACAGAGTGATGAACTTTACTCTATCTTTACTTCTGAAAGACCCTGGGATGTTCTTTTTATACCCAATTATGAAACTGACCTGTCACCAATTAATGTTTTTTTAATGTGTTGCAGTCATCAAAATGAAAATTAGCTAAATTAAATATCTTTTAAAAGTCTAACTTCTCTTTTCAAAATGTGATCTGTTTTCTTTATACCAATAATAATCCAAATATATATATGAACATTTCAAAAGATTTGCTAATCATTGCATTCTGTTGTTGTTTACATTCTAAACAATGTCCCATTTTTTCTGAAAATTAGGTTTGTAACAAAAACACTGATGAGATAACAACCTGTGTCATGCACGGCCCTTATTCAGCAGAAAATGCATATTTCTTTTTTTGCACCTCTCAGGTTACCCACTACTGCACTTTATAAAATGTTTCTGGATGGTGTCAGTGGGAAGCGGAATGTGTGTGTCTATCAAGAGCTAACAAAACAAGCTGTCTTTCATTGAAATTTTCCAAACCACAATTTACACATTCCATGTAATTAAATCACTTAACCCTCTCTAACATTTCAATATTTATTCACTAAGTTCAGTTAAACATGTTAATAAGTAAACCAATGTAAAAAACATGAGGATTCACTCCACTGTCTAAACAGGTAGTGGTCCATAACAAAAACTATAGGTTATTTATGAAAGTCTTCAGTGTGGAATCATAACCAATTTAAAAGATAAATTAAATATCTTCTATTCTTAATACTCACTTCTAGAAATAAAACAAAAAACATTTTACACTAGACTAATAATGAAGTTAGAAGGTTAAAAGTAACTTTTCCCATTCTTCTTTTAGAAACTTTAGCTAAATCTTATCACTAACCTTCACTTTGACTGATACTGTGTTTGCTCATAATTCTGGTAAGATATGATTTCAATAATTTCTATTTTGTGTATTAAAAACAAGTATTTCACCCCCATAATCTCCAGATGTGTTTCAGCAATTTTGTAATCCTACTATAGTCTAATTATTATCTGGTCTGCATTTGTAATTGTTACAACCAGTGGGGGTGTTTCTCAAACAGTGTGACGTACTTGAAGAACTCCTGGCTAGCTGTGGAGGAGTAGCTGCTGTTGGTGCTGTGAGTGGTGCAGTTAGGCGTATTCCAGGTGTTGTTACAGTTCTGCCAGGGTAGTGGAGCCTGGAAGGAGCTGAAGAGGTAATAAAGAGCCCAGGTGATGACAACGTTGTAGTAGATGCACATGATGAAGGAGATTGCCACTGAAGCTATGCCCACACCTGACGACAGATACAAATCATGTCAAAGTAAAGCCCTGGTTTCTGTTAAGACATCTTTCACCGACTAGAAGTATTTGTTCATGTCAAAGGCAGAAGTACCTTTTAACAAAGGGCAAACATTAGCCAAAGCGTGGACAGGCCCCCTCCTGGTGTACTGACCCACTATCAGCTCCATGTAGAGCAGAGGGACCCCCAACACCACCAACATGAGAAGATATGGCACCAAAAAGGCACCTGGCAGGAAGGGATGGAATCAATTGTCAGTTTACGACCGTGCTGGTATTTATGGGATCCTCTAATCATTAACCCTTGTGAGAGTGATCCTGCATTTGCTTTCCTTTTTTTTTTGTCCTTTCGGCTTATCCCATGAGTTCAGGGTCGCCACAGCGGATCATTGTCCACATGTTGATTTGGCACAGTTTTTACGCCGGATGCCCTTCCTGACATTTGCTTTCCTTACATTTTGTATTATTGTTAAAGTCAGATAAGATATCCTCCACAAAATATTATATCTTCATATCTGTAAACCAGTCTTCCTGTACATTCAGAACTTGTGGGCTTGTAACAAAATCTTACATGACATACACTGAAATTATTTAAAAGCTTGTCATCAATTTAATGCAATTTGAGCATTTTTGACACATTCAGCACTACTACACAATTTAATGACTGATTGGGACTCATTAGAAACACAGTTGGTAACCTTTGGAGCCAGTTTTGAGACAAGTTCATATACAGTATACAACATTTTCTGAGGTTAGTTGGGTTTGAATGTAATTCCATTCAAAGACTAAATGTTACATTGATTTCTCACCTCCCCCACTCCTGTAGCAAAGATAAGGGAACCTCCAAACATTGCCCAGGCCCACAGCACAACCGATCCCAGCCAGTGTGAACTCAATCTGCCTGCTCCATGTTGGTCTGCTACTCCGCTGATCCATGTCTGCTACCTGTGTCACCACTGTCACTCGTCTGGACCCAAACTCTATGGAAGGCTGGGCTACAGTTTAAGTGACCCTATGTGATATAACCTTCGTGTTTATTATCTTTAATGATTAGCTTTCCAATACTCCAGCATGCAGTGGCTCTGAGGCTCACAGATGAGGGAAAAGTTTGTCTTAGTTAACTAGTGTCACTAAACTTAAGACTTTAATTTGTGTAAAAATTCCCAATTTTACATGAAGGGATTACATTTTTTAAACATTAACAAAGACGATAGGATCGACTTTTTTTTATATATATATTAAAAATATACTTATTACATTATTATTTTCACTTTTCATTGTCTACAATTTGTCTTCCCCTCTGTTAAACTAAGATTATTTACATTACTTCACTTTATGACTTGTTTGTCACACAAAGGCAGTATGTGCTGTAACACATATTTCAGGTGGCATTATCACCCACATTCTTTTAACCTTTAAAATAACCAGAGAGAAATAGTTTGTCAATTCAAATAAAACAAACAAACAAACAAACAAAAAAACTATGCAACAGGTTTTAGAGCTTAGCTTTCTTTCTTTGCACTGATCTTCATTTTACTGTTGGATAATTTTCTGTCCTGATGTCCCCTATGACTCATGAGACAACAACCCACTCTATTATGTCAACATTTTAGAGACATAAAATTCTCTATTTGGAACATGGGGAAATAAACATTATTGTGTAAATTCCCTCTAAATAAATGTCTCACAATTACAAACAACTCATGACAAAAGTGGTTGGGGGCAGTCGTCTACCAAAAGGAAGTCAAATGATTAGAAATTAGATTTGTAACAAAAACACAAGGTCAGTAAACATAGCATACCAACACTGAGATATATTGGTATAGGGCTTGGCAAGGCTTACACACTTATATGAAGGCAGATGGAATCCAGTAAGATCCCCAAGGGACATGGGTTACTGAGAAACAAAATGGATGCAGCAGATTGGTAGAACAGTAGAAGCCGATAAACATGTCTGAGGTCTCGATCAGAGCGGCTGGTGGAGGAAGAAAAGACTATGGAGCAGAGGCAGGGGGTAAAAAGTAATGCAGTGAGACTGTGGGATGAGGAAGACATCAGATAGATAGATAGCTAGATAACCACTTGCTTTAACAGTGTGCAGCAGAGGGTGCCAGTAAAGCTTTTTTATTGCTGAACATTAAAAACCCAGGAAAATACAGAGTTTAAAAAGGCAGATTGATTTTCGAACAACACACAAATTATTATTATTTTTTTTAAATCAGCTGTTTAAGTAACGTGTTATAATGCTTGTATGTGTCAGATTCTGTTACTGCATATGGGCATTATCATTACACTGTTACATTACACCTGCTGGATATTGTATTTTGACTCATCTTTGTTGCCATATTAGAAAGTGTCTATAATTTTGTGACGACCCTCACCGCCCCCACACACAGAATGTTTGTGAATGCAGCTTTAAGGCTACTTTTGTTAGTTGCACTGGGCCCGGACTCGCTCCCATCTTTTTCTGGTCCAAAGCAGATCTTGAGCTTTGGCGGTGTAGCTTTAGCATGATCACTCATTCAATCAGCCACAACATGACACACAACACACCCTGAGAGCGGTGTGTGTCATGTGACGTCATCAAAGGCCAGTGAGAGTGAACGTCAACTACATCCAAGTTTACCGCCGTGCAGACAGACAGTTACCTGCAAAGGTACAATTCCCTCCACTCTAGTTTACCATTGTAATTACGGTGTTGATGAACGGTTATCTCCTCTATGTAAGCCTGAAAGCGTTGGGCGGGTTTGTGCCTGTACTGGATTCATTCCGTCTTTATTTGTAAGTGCTTGCTGTCAGTGTAGAATTCTAAACAAGAGTTAGAATGACAGCTTCTTATCAAATCAAACCTGAGTACTGCGTAGCTGCCTCTGCATCCGAATTGCCCATGCAACCAATGATACTGTACATTCAACAGAGGTAGAGTGTCCACTGTATCAGCAACTTATGAACACTTCAGTGATATCAGTGGGGATAAATACTGATGATGACTAAGTTACTAAACACAACGCTAAAGTCAACAAACGGATGTCCGTTTACCGTTTTGCTTAAGAATACGCTTCACAACTACGTGATTTTGTGAAATGGTATCCTCTGCTGTGGAGGAGGGGCAGCCGAGAAGGGAGGGGTGTTTCATCAGCTGAGTCAAGCGTCAGTGAACAAATCACGGAAGTGTGGTAAAGTGATATTCAAAATAAAATCAAACCACTAAGTTAGACATGTATTCATCGCCTCGAGTTTTATATTGAAAATCTTCTACGGAAGTAATACGTCTTATTAGGGGCGTGGAACAAACAACACAAGTGTTGCAAGGAAAATATTTAGTTGTAGGGAAAAAAAAGGGAGAAGAAAAAACGGGGGTTTTGAGCCGAATTTGTTGTGTAGGTGTGGATACGTGTTTTTTCTGTAGGGAAAATGGGAAACTGCCACACCGTTGGACCAAACGAGGCCCTTGTGGTTTCAGGTAACATAAAAGCTTTTTACACGATGTTTTGACGATGTTTAGCTTCGTGGGTTCCTCAGGCTCGAGGAAAAAGAAATAATTACACTTCCCTAACTAGTATTGGTTAACAGATGTGTTAAATATAAGCTATTTCCATTGTTTCCCCTCTCATTTTGAGGGCTTTTAGTTGTTTTAATATCCCATCACACATTATAAGTCGTTCAGTTTAGCAATAGCAATTGAGAGACCAGGATTAACACCGATGTTCGTGTGTTTCACCACAGCAACAATATTCCATTAATTAATATCCGTCCAAAGTGTATGATAGTGCTGTAATATGTTTACATCACGTGTCCCCACATTTTTGTCATTGGGATTAGATCAGTTTTGGTTTCACATGCTTTCGTTCTGGTTTCAAACGGTAATATTTTCTCAACTGTTTTCACTGGGAAGTAAAAATAAATCATTGGTTCCAGTCTGTTTCAAACACATCAGCAGTTGATGTTTCTCATACTCTTGTAACAATACACCTTGGATTTTTCTTCCCCTGAATAAAAACGTCCAGGATTCCACTTTGGCTGCATTTTTTGTTTTCTTTTATTTAAAAGTTTCTGAAATCACTTAGGAAGTTATTAACATCTAACAACCAAAATGACTGTTTTTAGCAACTCACTTATTACAAAATCAAAACTATTAGTCATGTCACTGAATTCTCCATTGATCTAGTACAGGTGAGCAATGCGCTGTTTTTAGGGGAGGCTGATCTTTGCTTCTACATAAACCTTTGGCTCAGTTATTAAACTTTGTTTTGTAATAAAGTGCAAAAAATATTTCTGGCATGCTTCTGAAACAAAGGCTTGTTGGTGTGGTTGTTGCTCTCTCAACTAGTGTACAAAAATGAGAAACCACTGGGATTTTCGATTGTGAGCAAACTTTCTACAGTGTCAGTTGTCTTACAGAGCAATGCTTAATGAGAGCCGATGTGAGTGGGTGTGAGCCGCACGTCTTGATTCCACACTGAAAAGAGTTTCTATACTTTTATTGAAGCTCAAATGATATGTAGCTCCACATTTTTGTTCCTCCTTTTGTTAGTTCCTCACTTACTTTAGTTGGCAGTGGCACTTCTCAGGAGTCAGGTAGATTTGAGGAGTAGCCACCCAAATTAATTAATTTAGTGCCTCAACTAATATTTATTAATTAGATTGTGTCATGAGAGTGCATATCCAAAAACCTCTCATGTTATACATTTTGCTTGTGGCTTCTTGGTTCAGGCTTCAAGAAGGCGACAGGTAAAAAGAACAGTTGTTTCATTAGGTTCATAGTTAGCTCAGCCATTTCTGTGGTCAGCACATTATGCAAATGTTAAAACAAGAAACCTCAGCAACTTTAGTAAGGTGTGGGTCAGTATGGTCTGCTGTTATGTTTGGTTGTATGTATCAAAGACAGCCCACCTCGCCCCTCTTGTCTGTCAGTTCACATGTGACAGCTGGGAATGTCCTACACTTAAGATTAAACTCCCAATCTGAGGCCACTGAACGGCACAAAGACGTGTTGCCTGAAATAACTTCCATCTTAATTGGAAACATTGCATTAGCTTTACAACTGTTATTACTATGATATGATGGGGGTTAGCGTCACATCATGCAACTTTGAAATTGGATGTGCTGAGTTTACTTTCAAAGAAACTACAAGTGTCTATTCTTGTATGAAGAATTGTTTGTGTGAGAGTTTAGTTGATATTATGAATTAGTTGGATGGTTTGCATTAAATAACACGAATCAACCACGTGTTGCACCACATGCATACAGCATTTAACAATGCTCATCAAGTCTAAGCCAAAAAGAATATCTAAATAACAGCAGCTCAATGACAATGAGACATTGACATTAGCAGCACACGCCTCTTAGGTTGCAACACTAACGTTTTAGGCCTCTAACATGCCTACATCTTGCTCATTTTGTACAGTAGACCACAGTATCCTAGCAGTGTGTGTGATTGGGAGAGAGGCTACACCAACTTAAGACAATACAAATGGCACTTGAAAACAGAGATGAACTATTTTGAGATGAAAATTTTGCTGATCCTTAAAAGTTTGAAAACCTGTTTGAGAGGTAAGATGTTTTTTAGGGTTCTAGCTAGAATATGGGTTAGGCTTAGGTATTTACTTGTAATGGTCATGGTTAGGATAAATGCCTGGGCAATGCATTATGTCATTACATTAAGTCCTAACAAGAATAGAAATCTGACCCGAGTGTGTGTGTGTGTGCATTTCATTTGTATTGCTCTAAACATCACACGATTGTTTTCTTTAGAAAACATAAAAACTGGGAGACTGCTGTCTTATAGATCTTCCCGTCGTCTTATCTGATCTGCTGCATTTACATTTAGGACTTTGTATTTTCATATTATTATGAAGTTATGTAATTTAACCTCTTAAGACCCAAGCTCTAATTTGTGTAAGTGTCCATATCGGTGGCCAATAGGTCTCAGTTAAGTAGAATTAACTACTATGGAAATATAACCCAAAATGTGATGTACACGCACGTGGACGCCAGGTTCTAAGAGGTTAATGATGTGTGAATTCAGTTGTTTTGTGTACATGCATATATGCATTTATTAAATTATCAGTATACAGAATTTTGATTACAGTTGTTAAAAAAAGGTGTTAAGCTAAGACCTTTTGCAGAAATGTATATACAATTCAAAACAACTGCATAATGTTCATGTTAATGACGTGACGTGACGTGACTACAGTTTCATCTGCATTGCTCTAAAGGTGGCTGCTGTGGCTCAGATCAGAAGACGTATGTTGTGGGAGGCTGGGCGTGGGCCTGGTGGCTCATCTCTGACATCCAGAGGTAAGATATATGTCTGCTCTGGGAAATGGTCTGTTGTTCAACATGTGCAAATATAGTGGTTCAAGACATATTCAGACCCCTGCAGTAATTGTACACTTTGTGTTTTTTTTTTTTAATGTCAAATGTAACCCCAGTAACCTTTAATGACAAAGAATAAACATTTGCAAGTGCATTAAAATCAAAATCTGACCTTAATACAGCTGAACTGTAGTCAAGGTTTGGACAGACCCAAAGGATAATTAAAGCTAACAGTGTTATCCTTACAATATGTGGACTGTCACAACAAAGTCTTTGTCATTACTGAGTGTCTATATATAGATTTTACACTCACAAAGTTTGCAAAACTTGAAAGTGTTTGAGTAGTTCTTAAAGTCACTGCACATACAGTAGTTTATTTCTCTGTGTTGTCCATAAATCAGCATTTGCTTTTATGGTGTGTTCCTTTGTAATGATGAAGATGGGCATTGTAGTTTATTTGAGTCTCAGTACACTGTTGTAATTACTCCCGGACACACGATGTCTATTAATCTGCAGCCGAAACCAGTTTCCAACAAAATTACAGCTGATTTAGGGAAAATAAAAGTTAATATTTAGGCCTTTATTTATAAACAAATGGGCTTGAAGTTGAGTGTAATAGACAAGGAATGGAGGTTAGAAAGACTGTCACAATGTGTATTTTGTTCTTTTTATAGAACTTGATGACAAGAAAAATAAAGTATAATGCCTGACTTCTTCTTTAACTTGTGAAACTAACATTTTTTGTTTGTTTTTGTCTTGTGAATGTTTTGGATGAAAAAGTATCCTTATGACAAGGGTGTTTTTCTCTCTTTTATAAAATATAGCAATCATACAATTCAGCCATAACATTGATATTAAAAATGAATGTTTAACAGATGTGTAAACATAGTGGCACACCACTGTCAGCAGCTTTTACATTCAGTTCAGCTGAGCCACTTTCTGAGATAACAGTGGAACAATAAACAGATAATGGCGTGGTCAGGTAGAGGTGGAAAAGAATAACTGTTAACCTCATGGTGCGTTGGACTCTACTTAAAAGGAACTGAATATGTTATTAATTTAAAATTGTGTCTGACAAAACTTGAAAAACCAGAAAACAAAACCTAGTGTGAACTAAACCAAGTCTAATTCCAACAATTCCCACAGCTGAAAACCAAGCCATGTAAAAGAAGATACACTTTGAGATTTGCTTAACTTTGGACCCATTGTAAAGCAGAGATATATGTGAGTTACTGCTCTGTTGATGACTTGATGTCAATGAAGCAGCTTTTGTTTGGAATGAAAGAGTCTACAGAGTCTGGGCTTAGTGTCTAAGGTGATCACAAATTTAGACTAAACAACCCATAATTTTAGAAAGTTGTCTAAAGTCAGTGTTTTGTACATATACTGCTTTTCACTTGAAATCCTCAGGTCCAACAAACCTTGTTGGTACAAACGGATGACTATGTACAGTAATGCTTTTAATTAAACTAACCTTTGATAATCTTCTTTAACTCTGGAGCTTCAGGCTTTAAATAATGTGTATTTAGTGTTTGCCTGCCTCTTCGTTTTCTCTTTGCTAACCTGCTTTGCTTTGTGTGGTGTCAACCTCGCCCTGTGTCAGGCCTGGTGTCTCTGACATATTACCTATTTCTCATCTATGTTTTTAGTTACTAGGAAATGTAATGGTAGACCTCAACAACAACATAAAGCTAAAGCTAAAGTATGATAGCATTTATAAATCCCCATTTAGAGACAAACCATTACAGGAAGCCCTTCTCATGTATTTTTATTCTACATTTTGTTATCATGTGCAGTTTTGTCATCATGATGAGAACAGGAGAGACTCTTGCTCTCTAAACTATAGTAAACATTTCAGCTAAAAGCTTTCATGTAAGCCAGGAGCTGGACGGCATTTTAAAAAAAGGGGGGCAGACAGAGACATTGTGGCTTCCTGTTCGCAAAGCAGTAATCCTATTAATGCCCAGCCCTGTTACTCATTGATCCAATTCCTCTAGAAAGATGGAGGAGCTTTTAACAAGAGAGTCTTCTCCGTCATGCATTGCTGCAGTCAGTCTCCCATGCATTTGACTCCTACAACAATTCTGTTGTGTGTCTGAGATGTTTCATCAGCTTGGTAACATAATGTAACAGAAACAATCAAGTTACAGTCATTGTGAAGTTGAGGATAAGGATTGTTTGTAGAGGACATTCCTGTGTAATCTTAATGCAAATGTAATCTTGTAGAGAAGCCTGTCAATACTGTTTTGAGTAGCACATGTATGGATCTTGCTTTTGGCCTTAGTGTATTTAAAACATTATTAACAGATAGCTTGTACTGTAGGTGTGTTGTAGCAATGTCGATTTGAGGGTATTTGTCACCTTCATAGATAAAACGAGCAAAATGTGCTATTGTGCCTTTTACCCCTTTCCCTCTTTCCCTTTCTTACTTCCTCTTGTTTACTGACATTCCTAAAAACTGTTGTCCAACTTACTGTTTGCCTTTGCTATTCCCACCTGCCTGCCTGGCTGCATAGAATGTCTCTGGAGGTTATGACCATCCTCTGTCGCTGTGAGAATATCGAAACCTCGGAGGGTGTTCCCCTGGATGTGACAGGGGTGGCTCAGGTAATGCATTCCAAAGCCAAGCAGTGGCTGGTGCTCAAGACCATAGGGAGACACACACAAAGTGGTTCAACTAAGTGGTTAATGTTGCCTGTGTGTGTTTGGTTTTTCTCACTTTCATGACTTTTTTTTCTTCTGCAGGAAAAAATCAGCTGTCACTAACTTTGGCTTTGACATAGAGCCGAACTCTTGAGTCACATTTGGCAACGGACGCACTAAATGAATGCTGTAGAAACAGGATCTGAGAAACCCAGTGCAAAATTTAAATTTATGTATTATGCGAATGAAACTGCATCTGAAAATAATTACAGCAAAAATACAAATATGATATAATATTGTTTTGTTAAAGCATTTCATTTTGCTCCGTTGTTAGTGATCTGGAGTCCTTGGGTGAATGGTGTCACTTTGTCCTGAATTGTTTTCCACATGTTCTGGGCCTTTCCTTCATTTCTTTTCCCCTTCGAACATGTCAATTTTTTATTTTATATTTTTTCACATTCTTCACAGGATAACGCTTGAGATTATGACCCTTCAGCCCAAGTGTGAGGATGTAGAGACAGCGGAGGGTGTAGCTATTACTGTGACTGGGGTGGCTCAGGTAAATCACCACACTTTTCTGGGAATGCCAGTTCAGACTCCACTAACCCACACTTCCCTGCTGCTTTCCTTTTTTCAGACAACAGCCCATAATCACAGCAGAAGTGCTGTAAGTATTTCTTACAGAGGGCTCAAGTTAAGATGTAGTTTGAAGACACTAAGCTACTGTTGCTGTGCATGCAGATGTTGAGTTGACACTCATATCTGTCCACAAAGCCTGTAGTTTTCTATTCTAAGCCAGCCTAGGTTCAGACTGGTTGTAGCACTCTGAGCAAATTAGCCTTCTTATTCACCTGAGTGAGACCACAGATGTAGCACAGTTCAGGTGGCACTTCCTGTTTCATATTTCATTGTCTCACTGGTACCTGTAGCAGCACACCCACAACTATGGTGTTGACAGTGTGCTTTTTGGTACTAGTGTGAC
Organism: Channa argus; assembly: GCF_033026475.1. NCBI lineage: Eukaryota > Metazoa > Chordata > Actinopteri > Anabantiformes > Channidae > Channa > Channa argus. Next base: position 4,997,387 of record NC_090220.1, on the reverse strand, counting down.
AGGAGAAGGGGTTTATGCAGAGCCTAATGCATTAATGTCAGTCTCATTGTTATACGTTTTATGTGTTTGCTCTTTGTTTGAGCCTGTTCTATGAAATTTTTTTTATTATTGTCACTGAAATGTTAAAGAGAAAATCCACCACAATGCAAATGGGCTATATGTCTTTACTATCTTCTCATTTAATTTTGTTAAACAACCTTTACACATCATAAATGCATTGACAATACTTCTTAATACTTATAAATCATTAAAACCAAGACACTAGCAACAGATGTTTATAAGCAAACTAACAACCAACAATAGAAAATAATTTATTAAAGAAATGGGGGAAAAAACATACATTTATGGGACTTTAATAATAACCATAACCCAGGAGCAAGATTATGCAAAGATTATGCAAACTAAACAATAAGTGATAAGCAAATCAAAACTCAAGCAAGTGCAGGGTTGTAGTAATGTGGCTTTTTTTTGTGGTCGGCCACATTCAGCACATTTTGCAGTCAGTTTAGTTGTTTCCTGCTGTAACAATAAGAATACTTGTTATATCAGGCATTAACATGGACTATATACTAATTTTAAAGGACCAGATTTTAGATTTTAACTCTATTTTAAATGAAACTGCATGTTTGCTTCAGCAGTGATTGCATGGCAAGTGGAAGTGCAACTTTGCCTCTATCAATGCCAAAGTCAAAAACAGTGCTGTGGGTATCCATAGCAGCGTTTCGCTCATTGTGTGACATATAAATCCAGGTCAAACTAATTGTTTGCTCATTACAGACAGTCATGTCTAGCTACATAGAATTGCTAGGTCTTAAAGAGACATATAAGCAACTCGTAACTAGTTTGAAACAACTATAATATAAAGTTTTTTTTCTTTTATGGTGTATTTTCTCTTTAAGAACTTGTTATGTACATGTAATTGTGCTCTTATTCATATCCCAGTTTTGTGTGTTGTCTTGTGATTGTCTGTATTTCTGTCTGTATTTCTTTCTATGTTGGAACCAAGCTGCCTTATCAGTTCTGTATTTTGGCCACAGTCACGTTACTCTCCTCTGGGGCTTACTCCATGCATGCTGACAATGAGCCGACTGTTACAAGCCGAACAACCCTCACTCTCATACATTTAATTTCAGAAAGGGCTCATCCTGGCACCATTTAAATGCAAAGTCACTGTGTGTTTGTGTGGAGTGTTTGTCCATTGGCAACAAGCGTAGTGTGGCTTTCTTAATTCACAATTCAGAGGGGAGCCAAAGTGAAATGTTGAATCTAGGATACTGATTTCACTTCACCATTCTAATAAGATAGAATTCTTCTTCCAAGGTTTACCACATGACTCTAATTGGTCATTTCTTGCAAAAATCACAAGACCCAGGGAATCTGTCACTGTTAAAAAAAAAACATTTTTACACTGTTGAGCAACAATTTAAGTTTAGGAAGTGATGTAAACACTATTATTGTTCACACTTCCTGTATTTGTGCTTTTGAGATATGTATCTTGAAGTAACAATTCAGAGCTGGCAGGACGAAGGGTGGTGTCATGTAGGCAAGGTCAGGAGTAAAGGGCAAGGCTTCATCTTTTCACCAAAGTGTTTATTCCATCTCGGTCATAGCATGGCTCCCCCTGCTGACTGTCTGGACTGGCCTGTGTGTGGTTGTGTGGCCTTGCAGCCTTTTTTTTGTTTTGTTTTCAGACATGTGTTTTTGAAGTATAAGATCCATCTTCCCTGACATTGTGTTGCCCTCACTTCTTGTATGAGTGCATGTTGTAAATGAAAACCATGTGCAGAGCTCTCACCTAAGGACCCAGCTCACTCTTTTCTTACAGCTCCAGTGGAGTACAACATCACCCAAAGCATTTTAACTTCCTGAATGTATAAGTGATGCTTCTTACTGTCACTGACTGCCCATGTTTTAATCTTGTAAACCTTAAACCCGTGATTTGACCTATTTTTTGTTTTTATTATTATTTTTTTTCCCCCTTTCATTCAATTCCCTCAATTTCGAATTATCCTGTTTATTTTTTTACGTAACATAAAGTGTTTTTTTTTGCGTTGGGACTGGTACTACTAGACAATTAATCAGCTTAAATGTTAGATTTCTTTCACTGAAATGTAGAATTAGACAGATAATATATCCTTCTATTTAAATCGGTGCCTTGTGAAGTAAATCTATGGGTTGCCTTTGTAAGCTTGCAGATAATTTTAGAACAAATCTATGTCTGCAAATTAATGCTGACCACTAAATACTGACAAGGATGCTGCTGAGTACTGGCTGCATGACCAGGCGAACATACAGTGTCACTAGACTGTGATTATTAATGAGAGGAAAACAAAAAATCTATCAAAAGTGAATCCAAAATAATATTAAATAAGACCTGAAGCAGTTCATCACACTCCTTCATTTTTGTCAGTTTTTGTCATTATTCAGTTATGTACCCAAAACTCACTCTTTATGCGTCCATGGTCAGTAATGAAACCACTTACAACACTGTATTTTTTTTCTTTTTTAATACACATCTGCTGGTGTAAAATTAAGAGTCATGTGTGGCACCTAGTCAGATGATACCACAAAGAGCCAGTACCTGTTGTGTTTTCATCTCTGCCAAAGCTACTTGTGCCTGTATTGTGCTTGTGTTGTGCCTATGTTTGCAAATGTGTTTTGACAATCTTTGTCCAAACTGGTACCAGGTGAAGGTGATGACAGAAAAGGAACTGCTGGGTTACGCCTGTGAACAGTTTTTGGGGAAGTCGGTCGTAGAGATCAAGAGTGTGATTCTGCAGACGCTCGAGGGTCACCTGCGTGCCATCCTCGGTGGGTAGCTTCCCAAAGATGCATGGTCACTGCCAATTTGTTTCCTTGACTAATTTTCTTTTTTCAAACATATCTAAGCTGTCTATGCATATATAGCAACCCAACATGATGCATGATTTTGTGAATATTTTCTTCAAAATGTAGATACATCTCTGTTACTATATAATGTACCTTTTGAAAGTATTTGTTGATATATTTGGACTCTCGGAAAGGTCAGTAATCCAGTTAGCACAAAGGAGACAAAATGGCACTGAACAGGAGATGGTAGCTACACATACCATTAAAATGTGGATTCATTCCTGTGGATGTTTTTCCTAAAAATTCTATACCTGCAACTTTTTCAATGCCAAAGTATCTAAGGCTGCTTGATGGCATGGCCCACTATGTTGTAATTGACTGTTGCACAATTATGCTGTTTTTTGTTTGTATTTGTTTGTTTTCTTTCCCTGCTCTTGATGTTTTGCGAACTCAGGTCAGTCCACCTGGGATGAAAACTATATAGAACACTGACTTAAGGCCGGGAATGTATGGACATCTAAGGATAGATAAGAGTTTTCAATTTTAACAAAGAGATCTCCAAGATTATTGGACCACTTTGGAGAGTCTCTGAAGATTTGTTTTAATTTGGAATCTGTTTAATATAAAAAAACAGCTTGACAAAACTCAAAGATCAGTGGAGAATATTCTTACAATACAGAGAAGAATAGTTAAACATGCTGTTTTCTTTTAAACTGGAGAGATTCTCTCTAAGACATATTGGTCAAATAGTCCAAAAACCCATAAATTTCACATTTCAAATTTAGATATCTTTACAGTGATAGGCCTTACTACTTTGAAAGTATCATTGATTCTCTTTACTTGATGTACATTTACGTGATGTAAAATGTAACACTTCCTCTTCAACAGAGAAGGAAGCATTAATAGTATCAAGTATAAAAGTTGTATGAATTATAGCTTGAATCGTTAGTGTTTCTGATGATGGTGAAGGGTAGCAAACTGTGTATGACAGTTTTTTTGGTTTTTTTTGTTTGTTTTTTGTCCTTTCGGCTTATCCCTTGAGTTCAGGGTCGCCACAGCGGATCATTCTCCAAATGTTGATTTGGCACAGTTTTTATGTCGGATGCCCTTCCTGACGCAACCCTATCCAATGTCTACCGGGCTTGGACCGGCAATGCACAGCTGGTGATGGGAATGGGCTGTTAGGGGTTCAGTTTCTTGCCCAGAAACAGTTCGACATATAGCCAGGACCAGGAATCGAACCACTGTGTATGCATGACAGTATCAGTGATAATCTAGCCATTTTGTTGTACTACTGGCCAAGCTAAATGATACACGGGAGAAATTAGGGTTTAAATCTGAAGGTATTGTTAACCACTTTTTTCTATATTTTAGGCACCTTAACAGTTGAGCAGATTTACCAAGATAGAGACAAATTTGCAACCCTGGTGCGGGAGGTGGCAGCACCTGATGTTGGCCGCATGGGCATTGAGATCCTGAGCTTCACTATCAAGGTTTGAGAAATGGGAAATTTGCTTGATTCTGCTCTTATGTGTTGACTATATGTATAGTTTTGCTAACTTATATAAGAATAAAAATTTGCCATATACTACATCTATTTTTTATTTCCTCCATAGGATGTATATGATAAAGTGGATTACCTGAGTTCACTGGGCAAAACTCAGACAGCAGCAGTGCAGAGGGATGCGGACATCGGAGTGGCAGAGGCAGAGCGAGATGCTGGCATCAGGGTAAGAGAAGCTTTTAGAGGAAATTCAAACTACAAACAATAGCAATTCAAAAACATCTGCCCTGTTTGCTAAAAGCTAATAGCTATCACATTAGAACACAAACAAACTGCTCCTGCTCCATCTCACTACGTATTTATTTTGGACCCTGTCATTTACAGGAAGCTGAGTGTAAGAAAGAAATGATGGATGTGAAGTTTTCAGCTGACACAAAAATGGCTGACTCCAAACGAGAACTAGAAATGCAAAAAGCTTCCTTTAATCAGGAAGTGAACACAAAGGTATCACGTTGAATATATAGCTATGTTTTCAACAATCCAACACGAAAGTAGAATATTAACAAAACCTGCATTTTTCAGAAAGCAGAAGCCCAGCTGGCGTATGAGCTGCAGGCAGCCAAGGAACAGCAAAAGATCCGTCTGGAGGAGATTGAAATTGAGGTGGTGCAGAGAAAGAAGCAAATCACTATTGAAGAGAAGGAGATCGACCGCACTGACAAAGAGCTCATTGCTATGGTGAAGAGACCTGCTGAGGCTGAAGCCTACAAGATGCAGCAGCTGGCTGAGGGACAGAAGTGAGTAGATCCCTCACAGTTTACTCCTCTCTTTACACACCACACTAATATTTTACCTTTATTATAATAATTAATCCTTGACTAATGACTTTGAAGCAGCACACTTTCCACACCTACACCAAAGTACATGCTGTACATGCCGCACAGTCCTTTTCATGATCTCTAACCCTGCTCCAGGATAAAGAAAGTGCTAACGGCACAAGCAGAGGCAGAGAAGATCCGTTGCATCGGTGAGGCTGAGGCCAGCTCCATTGAAGCAGTGGGAAAGGCAGAGGCTGAGAAGATGAGGCTGAAGGCTGAAGCCTACCTCCAGTATGGTGAAGCTGCCAAAACAGCTCTGGTGCTGGAAGCTCTGCCCAAGGTCTGTGCTATACATTTATACACCACAGGTGTTTAGGGAATTTAGTTTATTGGTCTGATTGCCCAATGTGTTTGCAACTGGGACACAGATTTTTCTATTTAAACTGTAACAATCAATCTACATGTTAAAGCATCTAGATACGCTGGTGAGAGATACAGTCCTAACTTTGGTCTTTCTGTTCAGCTCCTCTTAAAAAGATCTTTTTTTAGAGGAGCTGAACAGAATCAACAGTAGTGTGTGTGTGTGTGTGTGTGTGTGTGTGTGTGTGTGTGTGTGTGTGTGTGTGTGTGTGTGTGTGTGTGTGTGTGTGTGTGTGTGTGTGTTCAATTTAACTTTTTTAATATTGTGCCAATTCACCACAAATTCATCTCAAGGTACAGAATAAAGTCAAGACTATAAAGATGTATAGCCCTAGGCAACAGTGGAGAGGAAAAACTCCCTTTAACGAAAGAAACCTCCAGCAGAACCCGGCTCAGGGTGGGCGGCCATCTGCCTTGACCGGTTGGGGTGAGTGGGAAGTGGAGAGAGAAAAGAAAAGAGCAACAAAAAACAAGAACAGGGAGAAAGACAACTACTGAAAAAAGAAGACACAAATTTAAAGTCAGAAAGTGGTGACAAATAAATGTGGGGTGAGATGAGAGAGGGAAAGGAGCTCAGTGTGTTAGGGGGTGGGTCCCCTAGCAGTCTTAGCCTATTGCAACATAACTATGACTAACTATAAGCTTAATCAAAGAGGAAGGTTTTAAGCCTAGACTTAAAAGTAGAGAGGGTGTCTATTCTATTGTAGATTTATTGAGAACCTAATGGAGAGAAGCTAATGAAGGGGAAATATGATCTCTCTTGCTAATTGCAGTCAGCACTCTTGCAACAACATTTTTGATTAATTGCAGGCTTTTTAGAGAGTTACTGCAGCATCCAGAAAGTAAGGAATTACAGTAGTCCAACGTAGAAGTAACAAAGGCGTGGACTAGCATTTTGGCATTACTTTGAGACAGGATGCTACTAATTTTGGCAATGTTCCGTAGGTTGAAGAAGGCTGTTCTAAAGGTTTGTTATTATATGTGAGGTAAAGAACAAATCCTGGTCAAAGATAACTCTAAGGTTCCTTGCAGTATTACTGGAGGCCAGAGTTTTGCCATGTAGAGTAACCATGTGGTTGTACAGCATATTTCTGACATTTCTGAAATACTATGATTTCAGTTTTGTCTAAATTTAGAAGTAAGAAATTGTGGCACATTCAGGCATTTATATCTTGTAGGGATGCTTGAAGCTTGATTGACTGATTTTTTTTTTTTTTTTTTTTAATCTGGTTCCAGCATAGCAATGGAAATTTATGTAGTGTTTTTGGCAACAATGCCAAATGGAGACACACACACACACACACACACACACACACACACACACACACACACACACACATACATATATATATATATATATATATATAAAAATAAATAAAGTATTGGTCCTAACACAGAGCCTTGAGGAACTCCATAGCTAACCTTTGTGTGCGTGGAAAATTCATCATTAACATGAACAAATTGGAATCTATCTTATAGATAACATTTAAACCAACCTAGTGCAGTTCCTTTAATCCCAATATCATGTTCCAGCCTCTGTAATAAAATGTTGTGTTCAATAGTGTTGATTGCAGCGCTACGATCTAACAGAACAAATACAGAGACTAGCCTGTCATCTGAAGCCAAGAGAAGATTATTGGTCACTTTATCAGTGCTGCTACTGTACTATGATGAACTTTAAATCCTGACTGAAAGTCTTCAAATAAATGATTCCTGTACAGGTGGTCACATAACTGCTTTGCAACTTTTTCAAGGATTTAAGAAATGGCTAAGACAGGCTTTTTTTAAGTAGAGGGTTGATTACAGCTACCTTATAGGTGTGTGGTACGTCCTATATGTCACTCTATTTCTCACATGTATAAATAGTCTTGAGTGGATGAGTCGGTGAAATAACAAACAGATGCTCACTGTGTTTTATCAGATTGCCAGTAAAGTGGCTGCGCCATTATCCAAGACCAATGAGATTGTCATTCTAAGTGGAGAGGGCAGCCGCGTGACTGGAGAGGTGACCCGTCTATTAGCTGAACTCCCCGTGTCTGTCAACGCCCTCACTGGGGTAGATCTAACTAAGGTAAGAGTGACAGTGTCCTCCAAGGGCAGTCTGCATATCTCATCAGACTTCTGTTGTGAGACTAAATTTTTGTTTTTGTTTTTTCTCTACCAGCAACTGGTACCATTGCTACCACTTATGATTGTTGAAAGATATTAGTGTTTGTACTTCTTTAGCAAAAGATATAAAGAATTCAAGGCAACCTCATAATACTGTTGTTGGACCATACACTTGCTAGAATTTAAAAACAATAAAACCAACTGACCAGAGGGCACTTAATAGAGCACAAATGCCCATCAGTGATATAGATTTGGCATGCTTTAGTCTCCATGTTCATCTTTTATGTCTTCAGGGACTCCACATGGAAAATCTCAACGCCTGCTGGAACAAAGCTTAACAGTTGTGACTAAAAATCAAACATTTAAATGTGTTTATGCTGAAATGTCACCATAACATTTAGGTTATGTGTATTTGTCAATGTTAATTGTTATCTTGCTCAGCTCTTCTCAATAGGGTAAAAAAAACACCTCAATATAGCTTTAGGGTTTAAGAGTCAACATAAGCAATGCTCTGATGTCCCGGAGATTTTGGACATAACGTGTGAATGAACTTTAGTTAGCTGTAACATAAATGCATGGTGCGTGGTCTCTCTATAGTTGACATTACACAAACATAGAGAGCCCCTCCTTAGCTGTGGTTAACCTTCAAGGATGCAGAAAGCACACACCCCTATATATAAGTACAAGTGCTGTCATACTTTGTAGCAATCCCTGGTCTTTTTTTGAGGAAATTTCTCATCTGCTCCAATATCATACAGCGTAAAGATGCTGTTGACAGACAAAATGTAATATAATACTGTATATAACTTTAGTTTTATGCACCAGGGCCAGTGTTTATTAATCTCTTTTAAAACCAGCTAATCCTCCTGTTCCCTGATCCCACAGATCCCTCTGCTCCAGAAGATGATCAGCCCACAGTTCCAAACAGCCATCTGATGAATCAGGCCAGAGACTCATCACTCCGAATCCTTCAACATATATCTGCCTCATGCATGAAAATATTTTTTTACCCTCTGACTCCTTATGCCATTGCCTTTCACCAGATACACTTGACATCAATGGAGAGAATTTTATAATTTTAGTAGATTTGTAATTTTCTCAAAAAAGCAAACAAACTGGGAGCTTACTCTGAGATGACCAGGTTGTATGTATCTCCTGATGTTTTTAGTTCTTGTTTTAGACACATAGATTTATTGCACTGTACTAGTTAGCCTGGATTATATGCTTCAGTACAGTTTAATTCAACAAGTTAAAGAAGAATTGGTATTTTTTTTAGAGAGGAGCTGCAGGTGCTGGGCTCCACACCATCGACAACAAATCTCAATATTGTACTCCTCTCCAGAGCTGTAAATTTATGCATAGAGTCTTTAGAGCCCTGCTTCCCTGTCATCTGTTATGACATTTATTCACCTTTGGGAGCAGAGTGTTGTAGCGTGTGCCTCTTCATGAAAATGTGATTCATCTAATGCCCAGTTAGTGAAGTAGCTTGCAGATGACTAAGCAGTGTGAAATGGGTAATTTTTATTTACTCTTTATTTTTATAACTTTAACTCTTATAAATTACTTAGACTTAGAGAAAACTGGTTGGATTACAAAACCGCTATTACACTTAAGGCTCTTGAGATTTTCACCAACTGTTATATTTAAAATTGTAAACTTTACATGACATTATCAGTCACAGTTGAAGAATTTGTACGATAATTCTTACCTCATGGTATATTGTCACATTTTCTAATGTGCAGTGCCTGTTCACCACTTAAGTGCCCAAACCTTAGGACAGTGGTTTGGCTTTAGATTTAGGTCAATGTATCACTGTGTTATAGATGGATCATGTTTAAATATTGCTCCCTGTTCTCCTAACATCTGCTCATACTAACAGTAGTGTTTACTTGTCACTTTTGCTGCATGTTTGGACACAGGTAGATATAAAAGCTCAGCAAATGTGTATAACAAAGCCATACTTAATCCACATCATTTCTATTAAAGAGGCCTGACAGGCTTACTGAACTTTTTCATATTACCTCATGGACTGTAGCACATAGTAGACGTTCACAATGGAAGCTTTAATTAATTTTGTCACCTCTCTCTCCTCCTAAGGTGAACTGTTGATCTGTGCTCCTCCTGCATATTTTAAAAGGTAGCTCAACACTAAATCTATTATAGCTATAGCTGAAAAGCATTGCTGCACTGACCTCTGAGTGCTAAAGGTTTCCATTGTGTGGCATCTCTGACTGCATCTGATCTGTAATGACAAAGCATAAAATTTTACGTTGAGTTAGAAGTTTGAAATTAAGCATGTGATCAAGTAATAAGCACTGTACATGGTGTTTGTGCTCAGGTTGTCTACAGTTCGGTAAAGGTAATGTGAATGTTGCAGTTGGATTCACCTTTGCAGGAAGTAGTTAAAGCTTGTTTTCTTATTGACTGGGTCAGTGTTAATTACTATATGTAGTCTGTTTCATTTAACCATCAAAAGTGAGACCAGTGTTGAAAGGAAAACGTAATTATCGCTCGTGTTGATGGACACCATGTGCACCAAGTTTCAGCTTCTAACAGAGTTAAGCCTTAGTTGTTGCACATAGTTTTCTCCTCTTCATATTTTTATATCTTTTTTTGCCACTATCCATCCTGTTAATCTGCACACTGTTATTTTCTCTGCTTCTTAATTTTTTTTTTCCCCCTTGTCTATTGCATCTTTACATTATCCATGTCCATTACATTATTTTCAGAATCTGTGACCATTTTTTGTGTTATTTTTTCAACTGAAAGTCCTAAAGTTATCATAATTATGCAGTTTTTCCTATTTTTATGTGAAACATGAAGTGTGGTGTTTGTTTAGTTTGTGGAGATTTCATTGTTTGTTTTTATTTTCTTTTGCAAATACATACAATAATATTAATTCACTGTTTATTCAGAATGTGATATAAATAACCATAACTTTTTATGGCAAGTAGTTTTAAAAGGTTTAAACACCATTCAAACAAAGATCACCTTATCATGGAAACACTGTTTCATTTTCAAACTGATAAAGCATGGCAGATTTTGTTTCCATATTCAGTGCCTTTGTTCAAAGTTGAGTCATACTTTAATGTGCGGTATCAATCATATTTTTGTAGTTCTGATGGGATAGTCTAACATGAGTTTACTGTAGGACAAAGGCTTGTATATGAAGTTTATACACACAGTCTTGAGCTGTAAATTTTGCTCTTTCTACCTTTTGTCTTATATGTACTTTATAATACAGTAGTACAAATGTACACACAAACACACTGATCTATATCTGTCTATATAGATAGAAAGAAATTAGATGATAAATATACATTTAGTGTTAGAACTCAGCATCTTTTCTCATAGATCCTAGACCTTTTAGAATAATGAATTTTCAATCATTATTTTTGCCATTATATTGTGTGCATTGACTAATCAATATATTATTGGCAACTTCCTGTTACACAACAAGTAGCATTTGAAAGGAGAATGCAGTTAAAGACCAAACATTATATTCCTATGCCTTAACTCATGTCTTCATCTGTACATCTGTTGTCTGTCATGGAAACAATCCACTGCATAGAATTTGTAATGAGGATTTATAATGGGATCCAGCATTGTTTTTCAAGCACGTGTTCATGTCAATCTTTGGTGTGCTGTTCTATATTAAATGTTACAACACCTGCTGTTGGCCTTAATGTCTGTTTTTTATCGAGAGTAGTAAAGCTTGATTTAGTAGATAATGATTAAAATGTACATTGTCAGGCCTGCACCCGAGAAAGATCACATCTCAATACTGTACATGTGAGATTTAATGAATAGTAAATGATTCCAAAGCAGTTTAGTGGTTTAAATAGAAAAAACACCTCGGAAAAGACAAAATTAACAGATATTAGAAGTTTCAGTTGTCTTAATATTTGGGAAATGAATCATCATCACAACTGGACTATGTTGAGAGTGTGTGGTGTTCGCTTTTGGCAACATCAGCACAGATGTGTCCTACACTACAGTGTTGACATACTCATTATCAGAGGTCTGGAGGCCTGTGAAATAGCTATGACATATGTTCAGTGTTAGCCAGTATAAAGTATAAAAAAGTATTGTTGGTTGCAGTAATCATTCCTTACTAAATGTACTGCATGATGAGCTACACCCAGACTAAGGAGCAGAGCTCCATTAAAAGGTCCTTCTTATTGTCTGAGGGGGAATAATAGGGCATGTGAACACTCCCAAAAGATGTTGTCTGTCAGTAATCAGGATTATTCTTTCCATAAGTTTCTGTTAGCCTGTTTAATGTTAGATGCATGTTGTCTGACTGTCTGCTTTGCACAGCCTGTGTATGTTACAGTATAAACATGTTTTTCTTTAGCAATGTGGTTTTAACATTTTACAACTTACAGCTGTGCTTCTCTGTATGCATTTCTTAATCTGCCACTTCATTAGTTGGCAATGTTTTTGCCAAAGGCCTCCACTTATTTAGCCGGCAAAAAATGTGTGTGTTGCCTTTATAAATAAACAAAATAAAATAGAAGACTTGTTTTCAGTCTTTGGCCATGTGGAGACCAGTCAGCTGTTTTCAGCAGCTGATCTGGACAGCTGATGGACCTCATGACTGTACATCAGGATTTAGAGAGAGTTCAAATTTGCCTGAAGAGGGCAGTCCTAGTCATCTCAAAAACACTACTGCATAACAGTACTTAGCATACTTCAGTACTGCTATTGGTAATAAATGGCTACAAGCATAAATACTTGCCAGTAACTAACTACTACTACTAATACGTTAATTTATACGTAATGCATATACGTGTATTCAAATACATAATAATATATTTAATAGGAAAACAATTTAGCAATGTCTAGGGGGAATTACATGGCTGTACTTTTGCATGTCTAAACTAATTTATTACAGATTCAAAATCTTTCACAACGCTGCTAACTATCTAATGTAGGCTGTGAAATGACTCTGATTTAGTTTTGACGATTAATGACTGATTGAAAAGTTTGGTTTTGATTAGATTTTAAAATCTAAATCTGTGAACATAGAAAACATTACAAAGTAGAAACATCATATATCATCATTACAGTATCTTGTGTTGCATTGCCACTAAACGACTTCCCAGCCAGTAGGACTGGATTACCCACTCCAAAGTCTGGTGAGCCAGACACTGAAGGGACTCACTGTCACTGAAGGTTTCTGTCCCAACCTAAAGCACACAGAGGATGTATGGTGAAAAACCTGCAAAAGAAGTTCTGTGGTAGCCACCTACTGGAGTCTCTGATATTATTACAGGATCCAGATGTGAGGCAGCCATCATCTGGTCTCTGCTAGCACACATCAAAGACCTCCCTGCTCAGCATGTAAAGACAGCTTCCTCCCGCAGTGCATGAAGATGTTTTTTGCTGCAGGTATACTTGCTCCCCTCATTTTAACAATTTTTCTCTGAAGCTCCACAAGCATTTACAGGTGGATGATCTTTGAAGCAGGAATTTTAAGTATAAAGACCTGTAAAAGAATAAGCATTGGTAGCATTCATGACCATGTTGTGTTTTAAAGTGAATAAACAGTCGTTATTGATAAATCCAACAAAATTTTATTAAAAACGATGGTATGTGATTACATAAAGTGTGTCTGAACCATTAGATTGAAAAACTAATTAAACAACCTTTGGCAGCAATTATCTTCAAACAAGCGTTAACACATTGTGAGGCTCAGATCACATTTTATAACCAATTATGGCAGAAAATCAGGTCATTTCAAATGGATCACATACTTTCTTCCTGCCACTGTATATTTAGACTCTTTCTGTCATACATTTGTCTTGACTTAAACTTTCTGTTCAAAAATAAACATTTGGTGAAGCATTAAATAGAATTTAATAGATACTAGAAATAGTGTTGTGCTCTAATTCAAGCAAATCATTGCATCGCTTTCAATCACCACACGGGAATCAACAGTTTTTAATTTTTGTTTGTGCTTGACAAACATTTAACATTAGAAAAATAGACACATGGGCTACTATCCACTGAGGCAAATCCTGCCTAAACTTGGAAAAAAAAAAAGTCCCAAAATCTGTTTTCTTTAACCCATGGTTTCCAGCACAGATGCCTCCAAAGGTTCACAAGATAAATCTGAAAGGCCATTATGATTAATGGGAGAGAAAGGAAGAAACAACAAGGTTCTGCTATTGAAATATATTTGGACTTTTCCTGTGGTGTTTGCTCAAGAGGTCACATACAAAAAATGGAAACCACAGGTTTAATCTGTATCAATGCGGTGTATTGTGTAAGATCATACTATTTAAAATATTAACATGAAAAGAAGCTAATAATTATAGATGTCAGATTAAAAGGTCAAGATTTCTCTCTGGAATACAGTGTAGCAGAAGCATGTCCATAGTTTAATATAAATTAATGTTATTCCCCAAAAATAAGAAATATGTCTGAAATAAGGTCAGTAATCAGCCTCCACTATGCTCATGTCATAACGTCATCAACATAATATTATCAGAATTAAACATCATTTCTCATAATTAGTCTAATACGAAAATTATCTAACAGTGTTTTTAGCCAGTGGAGTTTGGCTGTGCAGATTCAGAGTGGAGACAAGAAAAAGGTAAAGGCTGTAGAGAAATTATGGTGGACGCCACATGATGTCGCGCTATTAAGACTGTTTAGGCACAAATTGGAATTCTTTTTTTTTTTTTTAAACCTCTCTTAAATGCAAACAGTTTCATCAAGTTACCCCCAAGTGATTAAAACCTGTCCTGTTGCACAATAAGTCTTTCCTCCCGCTTTTATCTCTGTGACCACTAAAGAATATCTGTGAATGCAAATGGAATTTTGTAGAAAAAGAAGAAGAATTTCTGCTGCAGATAAAGAGCTGGAGGGAAACCAAAACACCCAGATAGTCCTACATTCATCTTTATCTGTACCTACAGGAGGACCTCTCACACCCAAAACTAGCTTCCACACCCTAGGGAGTGTGTTACCATGGTAACAGTTAGGTCCCACCTAAGACGGACTTTAGTAAAGGCCATGTCACAGCTCACATCCAGAGCATACGGTACCAAAAACAAAGATATAGCTACTAAATTAAAATTAAGTTGAAATATTATTAATCACAGGACTTCTTTCTGAATACAGAATGTAAGTGTGATGAATGAATTTGACCTTAAAATAGTGGTGTAGTGGCAACTGAAGGTGGGAATATTTCTTTGCTAATGATGGTGTTGGTGCAGTTACATTCATCAAAGCAGAAATCATCTGAAATAAAAGCAGAGCTATGCAATATTTTTGTGTATATGCTGGACCATACTCTGAGTGTTATGATCAATTATCAGTCGGCTGTTGTAGCATTTCTTAGGACTTAAATTCAACAAGTTGTTAAAAAGAACAAAGGGAAAATCTTCCCTTTGCTCTTCAATGGCTGACTGTTTTTTTTTTTTTTTTTTTGGGGGGGGGGGGGGGGGAAGGGGGGGGGGGGGGGCAGTGGAGGATGCAGACTGAAAACTGTCAGGGTTTAAACACAAATGACAGCAGGTCTGTCACAGTCTAGGTATAAACTGATGTGCAGTGTGTGTGACGTATCTAATAAAAAATAGATCTTGGCTCTCCACATTCCAGAATGTTGCAATATGCATGACAAAGAAATTCAATGGCCTGGTAACATGACATCAGCTGACATACTGTAGTATTAAATTCCAATCCATTAAATCACACATAAATCCAAGGACCTATGAGTATCAGGCGAGTTAAGAGATGGTGAACACTTGATTTAACACCTCGCCAGGAGTCAAAGCTCAATATTTGTAAAATAGATGATAGAGAAATCCTGTTTTGGATTCTTACTGCGTTCTTTTATAGCCAGGTATGACCACGAAACAATATAATCTTGTAAAGACGTTTTGGGCACAGAAAATGTTTAAGAAAATAGAAAAAGATGGAATGCCTATATCTTTTGCTGCTGCTAAAAGCTGTTTTTGAACACAAGGACCTACTGGAAATGGCAAACGTTTTTACTACAATTTTTATTAATACTTTTGTGGTGCAGTTTTTTTTACTTGTACTTATTTGTTTTGCAGTTTAATAGGGGCTGTGTGTGTTTGTAATGTTTTGGCACAGTCCAGCCTTGGGTAATAAGGGTGTGGACCATCATCAACAGAGGCAGTCAGGTTAGGACCAGATAAGAAAAATGCTCAACCCGTGCTGTCTGGTCCAGCCCAGATGTCATCACAATATGCTAATGAGCTGATGGCCTTTAAGTGCCGGAGCACGGTAGGCAGAGCAGTTAGGAGACTGTAAACTATCCACGGACACATGGCAGCCGTTAAATACACTGTTGGGAAACGTGTCAGCAAACCAGAAAAGATGCAAAAGAAAAGGTGAGTATGTACCACAGAGAGGAGGCCACTGAGGACCTGATGGAGCCTCGAAGCTCTGTAACAGGTGAAAGAGATGTTGTTGGTGCAGGGTGGAAGATTCCTCTAATACATTAGTACTTAAATACATTTCTTTTTAATTATTATTATTTTCATTATTAATTAGTATTATTTTCACCATATTATTGACATCTCAATCATTAGTTTTTTTACCATTCACCTTTGTCTTGCAGATTACAGGAGTCAACATGCTGCTAACAATTGTGTCTTGTACCCTGGACAGGATATCATCTTATACTGTAAGTTTATTAAAGAGACACTACAGTATAGATGATGTACTATCCAGGGTTTCATTCCACCTCCGGTGCTATAGGCACACTCAGGCCTAACGGACTGTAGGCTGCACAATCTGCCGAGCAGGGCCATCAAACCGTTACCATTACTGAGTTTTAGTAATGGTAAGGGTTATATGGCCCTCGCTCAATGACATCTGAACCATCAGGATAACCAAAAGGAAAAGTCTGTTATTATTGTTTTATTCATTAGCTTCTGAGTCTTTAATACCATTTTATTGTGTGTGTGCTTGTGGACGCATGTGAAATAAAGCTTATAGCACTGAACCAATGAGTACTTCATTATTTGGTAAAAACACATTTAAAGCAGAGTCTCAGTGCTCTAAATATTTTGATTGAAGGATTACTTTATTGTGCACGCAGACATGCATCAGCTATAATATATTCCAGCAGCAGTTGGCTTGTCTAAGTGGTGATCTTTGCTGCACAACCAGCTTGTCTAATCACTAGGAAGCAGCCGCTGCAGAGAGCTTGAGGGGCTGACACAGCTTCTGTAAGACATTCAAGGCCTCTCCCTCCCTCATCGCCCTTGCTTTAGGCCACTGGCTGGTTATTCATCAAGATGCCTCGGATAGAGTAACCGTCGAGCTAACTCACAAGCAGCAGGAATGAATCTAATCACCATTATATGACCCATTTTAGCATCAGGTTAGTGCTCCATTTTGCCATCCATTAGGGAGACAATTCAGCCCTCAGGGGCAGAGCTGGGCTTTATAAGAGCCAAAAAAGCAGATGGATGGAGGTGGGTGGGGGTTGAGGAAGAGAGAGAAAAGGGAAAGAAAGCAGCTGAACAAAAAGTGATATTAGCAGGGATGGATGGCCACACTTCAAAGGCAGTGGAGGCTAAAGTGATGTGGGAGTGCAGGGTATATTGGGGACATCAGAGTGAACATGACTGAGCAGGTCCCACATCAGTTTATCTACAGTACGTTTGTGCCCGCCAAGTTAAAAGCTCTGACAGCCAAAGATAAACCATCGGCCTTTTCACAGCTCGCCAAACCTGCTCAGCCACACAGATGTGTCGAAACATCCACGTGATGACTTTGTCACCGTTTTATCGATAATATGTCTGAGCTAAATAAATGCTTATAACTCTTCTCTTTACTGTCTGTTGCGGTTTGTCAGTTACTTTTAAATATTGAATATTTTATATTCTTCACTGAGTTACAGTGGTAAGAAAAGGGTTTTGTTTTAAGTTGTAAGAAAATTTAATTACAACGAGTCTGTTTAACTGATAATGCAGAAACCACTATGTAGTTATTGCTCATACCGTACTGTGTCTGAGCTGAAGCAGTACTGCGGAATCATCCAAAATGTCCCCTGAACTTCTTAGATTATTGCTGCCAAAAGAGGTTCTAGAGGTTTTTTTTTCCCCCACCAGAAATTTGCATGTTTAATGGTTGTGTTCAACATGAAGATATAAAAGATTGTAACTATTTTATTACCACAAGCACATTGTGTTTGAGACTATATCAGATCATATTTTCTTACCAATTAATGTAGAAAAATGGGAAATTGCAATTAAATATATTTTTCATGCTGTAGTGCACTTAGTTTTTGCATGGATTTTGGGTGTCCAGAGGTTATAGACAGAGAGTGACTTGCAATAGCCCCAGTTTGTTTATATGCAGTGATGTTTCCTACATGTCACTCTGCAACTCTTTACTGTCAGCCATCAAAAAAAATACAAAATGCGGGAAACACATTCAGCTGTTGAAACTTTTACAACCACAACAATAGTCACAGTATTTTATAGTTAACATCTTAACATAAAGTTTTTCAGCATGTTTGGGGACTGCATGAAAG
Organism: Channa argus; assembly: GCF_033026475.1. Classification (NCBI taxonomy): domain Eukaryota; kingdom Metazoa; phylum Chordata; class Actinopteri; order Anabantiformes; family Channidae; genus Channa; species Channa argus. The sequence goes on along the minus strand of NC_090220.1, from coordinate 4,979,182 downwards.
AATGCTGTGGATGCAGAAGTAAACGTTTTGAGCAAAAGAGATCACACTCTAAGATGTACAAGCTCTGTGGGATCTCTCTAAATGTGGATACAGTATATTGCCCATATTGGCTCCGTGTCAGACTCAGGATAAGATTTTGTTCTTTTTGTTCAACTCTTCAGGTCTTTGCAGTGAAAAATACAAGACGAGTCAAATTCAGTAGGATCTGTCTCCATCTCTTTAGCATTTCACCATGAAAGTCCTCTTTATTTCCGCAGCTTGACTGAAAGCTTCAGTTTTACTTCCCTCAGGTAGACTCGACTCAGATCCTCGCCTGCCTCTCGGGCGATCCGTGCTACCGTCTGGCCAGCAGTGCCAATAACCATTTTCTGTAGACATGAAAAATAAAGAAACATTAGGCACCGGTGAATAGACAGGCCCATAGCTGATATTTCACTCCAGGTCCCAAACATTTAAAAGACATGAATGTATACCTGAAATAGAAACTTTTATAAGGTCAACGTTAGGGTGATGAAATGCATCTTGTCACAACAAACTCTTTGGAAAATACTTATAAAAGAAAATACTAACAGTGAACTAATTGGTGAGCATTTGTGAGCAGCAATATGGTTTCATGCCTAGAAAGAGAACAGATGCAGTATTTGCTTTGAGGATGCTGATGGAGAAGTACAGAGAAGGTCATAGGAAGTTGCATTGTGTCTTTGTAGATTTAGAGAAAGCGTATGACAGGGTACAGAGAGAGGAGCTGTGGTATTGTATGAGGACGTCTGCAGTAGCAGAGAAGTATGTTAGAGTGGTGCAGGACATGTATGAGAGCTGTAAGACCGTGGTGAGGTTTGCTGTAGGTGTGACAGAGGAGTTCAAGGTGGAGGTGGGTCTGCATCAAGGATCAGCTCTGAGCCCCTTCTTGTTTGCTCTGGTGATGGACAGGCTGACAGATGAGGTTAGACAGGAATCTCCGTGGACTATGATGTTTGCAGATGACATTGTGGTTTGTAGTGAGAGCAGGGAGCAGGTGGAGGAAAATCTAGAGAGGTGGAGGTCTGCTCTGCAAAACAGATGAATGAAGCTTAGCCGCAGCAAGACAGAATACGTGTGTGTGAATAAGATGGACCCAGGTGGAACGGTGAGGTTACAGGGAGCAGAGGTGAAGAAGGCGCAGGACTTTAAGTACTTAGGGTCAACAGTTCAGAGCAACGGAGAGTGTGAAAAAGCGTGTGAGGGCAGGTTGGAACGGGTGGATAAAAGTGTCAGTTTGTATCAGCGAGAATGAAAGAAAGGTGATCAAGACGGTGGTAGGACCAGCAATGTTGTTCGGCTTAGAGACAGTGGCACTGAAGAAAAGACAGGAGACAGAGCTTGAGGTAGCTGAGCTTAAGATTTTGAGGTTCTCTGTGGGAGTGACGAGGATGGACAGGATCAGGAATGAGGACATCAGAGGGACAGCTCATGTTAGATGTTTTGGAGATAAAGTCAGAGAGGCCAGATTGAGGTGGTTTGGACATGTTCAGAGGACAGACTGTGACTATATCGGTAGAAGGATGCTGAGGATGGGGTTAGATGGAGGCACATGATTCGCTGTGGTGACCCCTGAAAGGGAACAGCCAAAAGGAAAAGAAAGAAGAAAGACTAACAGTGAACTAATTCTAGCAATTATAGTGGATAAAATATGTTACGTCTACTTCAGTGCCTTTTCATATTATGAACATAGTTAAACTTTATTAACACTATAGCCTATAAACCTTTGCTTGCTTTCCAACTTAAAAATCGTATCAAGTTGTCTCACTAAAATATTTGTCATTTTCTATCTAGTTAAGTTAAAGTGGACAACATAGCTTTTTGCCAGGAACTATTCATACAATAATTAAGATTGGATTTCTTCCAACAGTCAGCCCTGTGTGTTCTCCTGATTCTCCGTATAAAAGTAAGTAAAAAAAAAATAAAAATAAAGCTGGCCTGAGTCACTCTCCTTTGAATTCATTGGCCTTGAAACATTTCAATGGTACAGATGTAGCTTCAAATATTCTTGTTATCAAATATGTATGGCTTGGAAAGGCTGCTCAAATATTTACAAGTTAAAAACAGAAACTGGAAGTTGTGGGGGAAAAGCAAATAAATAAGAAGCCACAAGAGAAGCTTCAGGTGTCAGTCATGGAATGATTTATCTTCCTCCAGCCATGTGCCTACCTCAGACCCATCAACTTGAATGTGTTACAAGATCCATGCCACACAAAAACTACAACACTTGAAACAAAAACAAAAATTAAACAAGACAAATAAACTAAAAATGTGTATTAAATTACCCTACTTGAATACACAGTGTTTTTGTATGAGTCAAAATGTATATAACACAGATGGAAGACACAGGTGTCAAAAATGGAAATATGCAGAGATCACCTACCATATGAGTGTCCTTCTTGACATAAAGTTTAACAGTAACATCCAGCTCACCATTTTCTCCATTTTGCCAGAGTTCAATAGTCTGAAAACAAAACAATTTTTTTTTTTAAATAAGTCAATACAGTGTGGGTTAAAGTGACAGTTGTAGATTTGTCAACGTGACCAGTTGCTACAAAGAATTACCACTGCATATCCCACAATTCTTTGCACATGCAGTGACAATGTCCTCCAAATGGGAATGACTACATATCTAAATGTTTTTTTGGAAACCACATAGAGTAACTAATAAGAACTAAAACACAGTTTGACTCGGTGGAGTAACTTTACACCTGTGGATGTAGGAATATTACAGATCACCAAGAAACACAGAGCAACATCATAAGTTAGACTGACAATAAAAATAATGCCAGAATTGGAAAGGGCACAGACAAAACAGCCCAGCAGGGTTCATAAAGACAGCAGACATGAGGCTGCGTACAGTAGCTGCATGACATCATGTCATCAAAGGCTTAAAAATGGGCCACAGAATGAGCAGAGTGAGATATGATGAGCGTTGTAAGCCCATCATCACAGAGTCCCTGCAGAACTGGGTTGTTAACCACCTGTGTCACTGAATAGGGCACTTCCTGGGGCAGATACTCCAGAAGCTTCTCTCTGATGATGTTGGTGCAAACTTCCTCAGGACTCTGATCAGTCAGGACCTCACTGTGGTACTGCCAGGGACCTGGCTTGGCTGCAACCAAAAAGTAGTTCTTCCGGAATTGGAGAGAAGGGATGGTTATTAGCATAACTAAAAATGACACTGTGTAAGACCTAAATTTAAACCAAAGCTATTTTGTGTGTAAAAAATTAGCACGTCTTTATCTATGTGCTAGGGGAAATTTGTTTCTCACAATATACATTTTAGGCCAGTGTTAATTTGGTTTTACCATAGTTCAGGCCAATTAAGTCGTTGCGGGTCTTTACTTTTCAAAAGGTATAATAGCAAAGGTTTTTAACATATAATTTGAATGTTTTCCATATCCTAATTTGTACCTTAAGTGTTTCCACATCCTCTGGGTCCACAGAGGAGACCATGAAGACATCCTTGAAGTGTGGCCAGCCCCTTTGGCTTCTGAGCACCTTCATCTGCTCTTTGCTCAGCACAGAGTTTGGCTCAGCACTATCCTCATGCCCAGCATTGTCCTCATCAAGCGATAATTCTGAATCCCTCTCTGGGCTTTTTTTGGCCCATGGGGGCTTGATCACTGGCCTAACTTCCAGTCTGCGTCCATTCACCACTCCACATGTCAACTCAGCTGCGATATGAAGCAGCCTGTCTTTAGCCTTCATTAGGTCCACCTTAAAAAAAGAGGAGCACTAATGGTAACCGAAAGCCCTTTAAAAGGCAGAAAACCACAAAGTACTGCTGCTGTAAATACCCACTAAAGCAACAAATGCTCTGTCCCTGGAAAATGGTCCCAAACATTCAGTTGTATTCTGTTTAACTAAACATTTGCTTAAGATTAATTTAACCAGCTGTTTATAGAAATTATTTAGAATTTTGAAAACATGACACTATGCATGACCAGTTTGTAAAGATTTATCCCTTGAATAGTAGGGAATTGAAAAAAAGAACAATTTATTGTTGGTTTGGTACAGCATAGCTAAAGGGTCTCTGGTTACAATCTACTGGCTGACTGGCACCTGTCTGTGTAGAGTTTGCATGTTTTCCCTGTGCATGTGTGGGTTTCCCTTGTGTACGCCGGCTTCCTCCCACAGCCCAAAGACATGCATGTTAGGTTAATTGGTGACACTGAATTTTCTGTAGGAGTGAATGTGAGTGTGAATGCTAGTCTGTCTGTGCATGTCTCTCTCTGTTTTTGGCCCTGAGGTGGACTGACTACCTCTCCTGAGAGTGCCCCACCTCTCGCACAGTGACAGCTGGAATAGGCTCCAGCCCCTGTGACCCTGAACAGGATGAGCGGTTACAGATAATGGATGGATGCATTGTTGGTTTGGGATTTTCATTGGAATACTGGTAGCATCGTCTGTTTGAACAGTCCAACTACATTACTGTAGTTAGACTGGGCAACTGTGGCGCAGGAAGGTAGAGCGGTTGTCCACCAATCTCACAGTTGTTGGCTCAATCCCCGGCTCCTCCTGTCACACGTCAAAGTGTCCTTGAGCAAGACACTGAACCTGAACTTAGTTGCTTAGTTGCTGTTGGCCTCCCCCATCGGTGTATGAGTGCGCGTGATTGTGAGTGTGAATGGGTGAATAAGAAGCAGTGTAAAGTGCTTTGAGTGCCAATAGGTAGAAAAGTGCTCTATAAGTGCAGAACATTTACCATATGTGTTATATGTGGTACGAATTACTGTAAGCTTTAAATGTTTAACAGATAAACAAAATAGTGAGTTTATGGTAGTGTGAAGGTTGTTGATGATGAACTGTATCTATTATTTGGGCAAAAAAATACCTTATTGAGAACCAGGACTGCTGGGATGTCTGGGTGCTGGGCCAGGCATTTGAGCACCTCGAAGTCAAGACTGTTGCACATCCATCTGTCTGCCACATCCACCATGACGACAACTGGAAACAGTTGTAAATGTAAGCCCATGAAACTAACCACCAAAAGCTAACTAATAAATGTCTTAGAGAAAATTGATATACTTTGGTCGGCTTCTTTGACTGTGTTCCAGGGATCAACAAGTAAAGATTTCTCCAGCTGGTGTCTGGGAAAACACAGCGTCCGTTCACATGTTACCCTATATGACAATACTGTATGAACAAATACAGAAGTTGAATTATACAAATGATCTAAAAAAACCAAACAAAAGTAAGGCACCTTTTAACCTTTGATGCTGTCGTGAGACCAGGAGTGTCCAGTAAAATCTGTTAAATAATCCATATGTATTGGCTTAAGAATCTAGCTTTGGAAGAGTATTAGAAAGCATCAAAAAAGTACAAAAAAAACTAACAAAAAACTCTTACTATCTGTGTATCATCTTCAGTGAGAACACCCAGGGCACGTGACCGTGTTGTGTGAACTTTTTTGGACACAGCAAACACCTTTAATAAAAAAATCCTCATGTTAGAATGAGCATGACTTCCCCCTGAGCAAGACAGATGAATGACAAAGTGCAGGTTACAAACAGAGACACGTAAGACTGAGACCTTTCTGCCAAGGAGCTGGTTGGAAAATGTGGACTTCCCAGCATTTGGGGCACCTATTATAGCCACTTTCAAAATCTTTGAGTTGTCAGGCTGATCTGGATGTCTAAGTAACAAAGACAGTTGTTCACCTGAAAACATAAAAGTGCAATTAATTATTACAAAATATGACAAAAAGTGAATTTGACAGCAGTAAAAACAGGAACTAGAAGTTCTAGAACATGAGACTGGTGGCAGAATGATGTCTGAAGTATTTAGAAAAGACCGGCGCCAGAATGATTAAACATTAGTTTAGTTATAATAATATTAGTTTTAAAATGTTAATCTCTGAGGCAGTGGTCTGGTTACCGCTGTCAGGCAGAACTGAGGCTGGGACACGATAAAAGCTGTCGTCCGCCTCTGCTGCTTTGCCTTTCATCAGTCGGCTGAGAAACACCTCTGATGTAAGAAAACAAGCAGGGTTGAAGATAAATCCATTCCTCCCTCCTCTGCTGCAGGCAGTATTTCCTGTAAAGACGTCAACATCTCCATCACTTAATTGCCAGCAGGACTGCAAGGTAACTACTGACTATGTTTACTTGGATGTTTATTCATTATTATGCATTCAGACTAAAACTTAATTATATGTATTTACAATACTTGGAAATAGAAATGTCATTTAAAGTATTTTATGGTAAACCGGGTTCAAGACCGTCAGGTGTGGCAGCTACCTGTTGGTGTGGGATTCAAACCCATGGCCTTCTGCATCCCAACCCAATGCTCTACCACTGACCAACCAGGCTGCTTTTATACAATATTTAACAATATTCTGCCTCATTAAATGATTTTTAATTGAACATTTTCATGGCCCTTGTTGCAAAATACAGAATGTTTACAGAATGATTCATTTCAGTGTGTGAACTGTTGCATTGAAGATTACCTCTAGTTTAAAGCTCATCATGGGCTGGAAGCATCACAGTTCCACATTACACTTTGCATTTTGTACAATGTATAAAGTAAAATCAAGTTATTTTGATCTTCAGTAGATTAATGTAAAAATAGCTTTCTTGTGTCCACCTTTACACAGTGAAGCTCAGGCACTGAGCACAAGAATAATAAGTAAGACAAGTTCAAATGTCATTTCAATTATTTTAATTTAATCACAATTTACTTTATTACTTCAGGGACAGACAGGAGTCAGACTGAAACAGTAACTTACAATAGTTCACAGTGAAAATCACAGTGGACAATCACAATGTACCGTTTTGACAATTACAATGCTCCCCCTTACATTTTGTCACAATCTCTAATGTATTTAAACGATTTTTGACGTCAGTAAACTAAAAGTTAGTAAACTGTGAATTGTTTTCGTGGATGAACACAATCTGACAGAGCAAAGAGATGCGCACATCTTATTTTTTAAATGAACATAACTGAATAATCAGTAAACATAGTTTGTGACTGACCTGATGGGAGAAACCATGACGCGCTTTCCTGTCGAGCAGACAAGACGGACCGTCTAGAGATGGCGTGTCTGATAAGGCGACCAGCAGCTCTTGAAGCCATTGCGCTTCGATTATTCTTACATAAGACCCAGTCCTCTGTTTTAGCTGATTGGACTGTGTTTCACAAGTATTAAGAAGTGAGCGGCTTGTTTACATTCATATTTGCTACAAGGAGAAACCATGTTGCGCTGACCAAAGACATCCACTTCCGGGCTGAAGAGGGTCCTCACGAAGGTTTTAGCGGAGGCTACACTGCCCCCTGGCGCCCGTCATTTCACATGATAATTAGCCTTCATTCCATATGCTGTCTTTAGTAGACTTTACTCTTACAAAGTCAGTCTTAAGGTGGAGGTGTTGACACCTTAAATACTCCACAAGGACCAAATTGACCACTGATCCATTTTAAAAAGAGGGTTTGTTAGAAGAATCCCATGTTTGAAATGTTTCTTATTTGACATGACTTGGCTCCTTACATTTATGTTTTAGTACTTTCCTAACACTAACACGATGTGAAAACTACACAAGCAGAATCAGCATTAGCTCATAAACTAACAATGACAGATGAGGGACTAAGTGACCACAAGGAAAGACTAATGATTAAGCTAGAATAAAAAACTTAAGGGCATTGGTGAGAAGAAATCCTTCAAGTGGACAGGGCTGCACTACAGGCTGTAAAGCTATTTCATAAAAATAATGACAGGGTTATTTTACATTTACCTGTACATTTATTTGTAAAATGACTAAATAAAATAACAGCCATGCATCATTTTGCAGCAAACTGTCTGCAATCACTTCAAACCCCCTGGGGCTTTGGTTTGGAAACCACCTGTTTACAGCAGTTAGGATATTCATAGGCTAAATTCAGCCAACAGCAAATCTAAATCAGCTCATCACAATGCACAAACACATCTACCGACATGAGCATCTTCCCAGTTTAAAATGGATGACAGTGCTCAAAAGATCTTTTGGCTTGGCTGATATTCTCCAGATTACTTTGTGAGCGATGGTGCGCCTTTAACCACAAATCAGATTGCACTGCACAGACTTTCCTTCTTGTCCCTTGTGTACACACAATAGAGCTTTACCCAGAGGGTGCTTGAAGTGACAATGCTACTGAGGACATATCGAACACCCATGCTTAAAACAGTAAGCCAACCAGAGAAAAACACTGCATGCTCTCTCACACCCTGTAATTCTTCAATACTAATTCACAATGACAAGCCGATATAATGACTTGATAACCATGAAGTCTGTAAGGTTAATCATCAGACTGAAAGGACACCGTTTGCATATTGATTGATTGTTGTAACATGTTGTTTTCACTCTGTATGGCAGAGCCAGGCAGAGCAGATGTCTCCCTATAGTCCATCAAACACGCCGGCTGTTTGTTAGTCCTCGAGGACTTGCTCTGGGCGGAACAAACACCTCCATTGGGAAGGATGATGAAGGATATCAGGTAGCTCACAATCTGTCATCATCTAACTCTAAAAGCTCAGCAGCAATGGAAGGGCAACAAAAATGGAGCTTTTAGCAGACACTTACTGCTGAATTCCAATTGAACCAGAAACCAAAAGGATATTTGAGGATCAGTAATGTTTGAACTTTCTCTCTATCTGCCTCCCTCCCACTCTCTCTTTCTCTCTTTCTCTTTCTCTCTCTCTCTCTCTCTCTCTCTCTCCCCCTCTCAAATTCATTCAAGGCCTTTTCTCCCTCCGGGCTTTCCTCACATGGCAATTTCACGTGGGAGTGTATCAGAGTTCTTTCTATGACTGCATTAACTTTGGCCTTCAGAAAGAGCTCTCTCTAAAAAAAAGAAAGAAAGAAAGACAAAAAGGCTGTGCCTGCAGACCATTTAATCATAAGCTGTAGCCCACTTTGCCATTTGAAGTGCACTTGCCAATGAGATTCAGCATGGTGTGATGGAAAACCTCTCTCCACTAGTGCAATTCAGCATGCTGGTGATTCCTAATCAATCTTGTTTTCTGTAATTCAAACTGAACACTTGGTATTGATAGGGATTAGGTCGAATCTCTTGATATGCAGATTGTTTCAACAAGCAAACCAGCAAATGATGTAAGGCACAGACTTTCTGCCACATCAGGTTTGTTGATTTGTTAACAACACTAGCTGGGATTAGACATGCAACAACTGGCAGCTTCATTATTAATAAGAAGACCTTGCTGCTTGTGAGGAATAACAAAGTTCGTGGAATAATAAGCATGAGCCATGGGGCATGTCAACAGGGAGCAGTGGTGGGAAAAAAAAACAATCTGTCACTGTGTCAGAGCATCCATCACTCCATCACTGCTGACTGCGGTGAGAGGCGTGATGCTGCACAGCTGGCTGTCTATAAAACATCCGCTCCTGAACTTTTCCATGCTGCGGACCCAAACGCAGACAGGTTATTTGTAAAGGATCCCACAGATTAATGAAGGGATGGATGAATTTCCACATCTGATAAATGAGAAAGCAGTGAGATTTCAATGTTATGCGCCGAAGGTCCCCCAAGGTTCCTCGATTCAGCAATCACTTCTCCATACGTCCTTGCTCAGGCTGCTTTTTTAAACGAGGTTATTTAGCTCCCAAACTACCCATATAGGTCACACTGATCCCCTGATTGTACAATCTCTCTCTTGGTGGGGGACATAAGGGGTAAAAAAAACTTTTATTCATTCTAGACGTGCAATCGATGGGACTTGTCTGTGAAGTGGATCAATAATGCCTCCTTTTGAAATCATCAATCACGTCAGCGGTGAATTTAAAAAGCGTAATTAGGAATAGCGTTCTTAAACATCCTGTATTGACGACTTCTTTGGTATGGAGAAAGACACCATTCTGCATCATTAACTTTGTATTATTGCCTGATGGAGCCTGCTGCTGCTACTTCCCCACCTGCTGAACTCAGAGCACTGCGTGTGATTGGGCTTTCAGACCAAATTCCCCCCTCTTTCACTTGCTGATGGGGGGAAGTGAAGCTTGCAGACCTAAACTGGCTAGAGTATTGTAATAAGCTCCATCCATACTGGAACACAGGCAAGAGCTTTATCTTCCATTCTGCTGTATTTCAGAGATGTTTGTTGAATCGAGCATGTGTCATTTTCTGTCTAATCGTCTTTTTTGATTTTGTGCAGATTCTAAGCTCACATGATATTACATTCCCATAACTCGCCACAATATTCTGTGTTGTCCATCTGTCTCTCTCTGGTAATAAAATGGTATCAATACTGTGGAGAGGGCAGGTGGGTGGGTGTAATGGAGTAATTTATTTTAGTTGTCACAGCAATATAAGTCTTTGATTAGGGAGCTATACACATCAGTCTGCGCAAATAGAACATTTCATCAAATCACAAAGCATGTGACACTATTGACCATGAAGTCTTCACACTGGGTTTTATCTTCCCCAGCAAGATTCATAATACAATATGTGACACAATGACACAAAATTTGAGGGTAACACAGCTGAAGGCAACTTTTGTTCCATTGTACTGGATGAGTATTACATTCAGAACAGTGAAATGTCTGAACATGCTCTGTTTTTTAGAAATGTTAAAGCTGTTGATGCAAGAAATTTATAATTATCATTATTAAATGACAAACCAGCTGTGACACTTTTAGTTATTCCCTAAATATGTCATCTTCACTAAAGTTACATCATCACTGCATAACCAAAAAAAAAAGTCAGACCAAAAGAAGAAAAAAAAACTCTCAGCCACAAAGGTTTAGAAAATTGTGGTTCAAATGCTTTGTACTTGTGTCTGAATCAATAAAGGAACACAATCACACAAAAGTAGAATAGAGCAAATAAACATTTAAGGTGAACTAGGTGCTAAATGTAGCTATAGTAAAACTTCAATATTTTCTTCTAAAAATTAAGTGAAGCATTCTCAAAATCCATCCAGACCTCTGCCTTCCCAGCTCTGCCACAGCCCATGGATCGAGTATTGAAGGGGCCGGCTGGACATGGCCACTGGACCAGGGGCCTAAGAAGTCAGGATGCCTGTGGTCCAGAGCCTCTGACTTTACTCTTCATATTTCTTGCTTGGAGAAGCTCAGCTGAAAAATACAAATGACCAAAAAAGATCCAACAATTAAAAAATTATGATCAGTGACTTCAAACTATCAGGAAAAAAGAGACAATCACAAAAGTAGTTGCAAAACTTCCAAAAACAATTGGAAATGAGCCAAAAGAGAAGGTATGAGACCCTTTCCCTGTCTGAGGCCCTGTGCTCATTTTCTCAGAATCTGTCCATTAGGTATCATGAAAGTACAATGAAGCCTATGAATACTACAACACTTTCAGGTCCAGCGCAAATAATTGCCCTGCTCTGACTGGTTAAAAGGGCCAGTCTTGCTCAAAAGCCTTTCGAAGGAAGTACCTCTTCACTGCTACCTTAGCTCTTCAATGTGTCTAAGCCAGAGAAGCCGCAGACAGCAGTTGTCCACTAAGTTTTGGGGCACTGTCCTCCAAAAAATGTCTTTAAAAACCCACTTTAGATATATCAAAGATGTACTTAAATGTACTGTTGTCCTTTGGGGTTATTATACACCACTAGTCACACCGCTTGCTATGCCAATTGAGCCACCACACCACGTGAAATTATGTTATTTTCCATATGAAAACCCTGAATTTAATAGCTTTTCCTACATGGCTTCTCAACCAACCACAATAGAGAAAAGCTCCACTGAGTTTTGTCTTTTGTCTTTATACTGGTAAACACAATGATTAATCATCGATATTTATTTTGTGTTATTTCACTCCTGGCAAACGTCACATCAATATTTAGCGGCTGGATTTCACACCGGCTGTACCTTTAAACCTGCTCAGCACAGCGCAATCTGGCACTGTCCCGGGGACTGCGCATGCGCCGGAAGTTGCTGCCACAGACAGCAGCAGCAGCAGCAGTGATTCGGCGGAGCGGGGCAACGGGAGAAAATCTGTCTGTTTCAAACCATGGCGACGTATTAAGCGATGCCTTTCGCAGAGGTGAACGGAGAGTAAGTAGTTGTATTTTAATTATACGCCTGCTGCTCGATACTGTGTGACATCCTCCCAAATAGTGGCATATTATCAGGAAAGGTTGAGAAGGCAACAATGGGATTGTGTATGTTTCAGACTGGCTGGCTAGGTTAGCTAGCCAGGAGCCTGGGCAGTCCGCTGGTACACGCAGGTTTGTTGCTCCTATACTGGCCCCCCTGTTCTTCCCGTGTATGTTCTGTACCCCCCATGCGGTTTAACTGGCCGTTATGAGCTAAAGGTATTTTATTTGGGCACCAAAGGAGCCACGAATTCATATTGTGAAACTGTGATTGTGTTGATGAGATGGTTAGCTAACGTTAGTAGTTTTTTGCAACATGACAACAACCAGTGATTATTATGTCAAGCCTCATTTGCCAGACAAATAATCACCGTGACGCTTTTTATAATTTCCATTAATACTGTTGCTATAGTTTTGTAGATAAGTTATAAGCTCCTTTAGTGGAAGAAGCCAGTTGTGAATGAAGTTGTAAGTGTGGTTATCTTGTGCTGTTACCAACTCCCAGAGTATGACATTGCTGTCACTAACTTGTCTCGCACTGGTAGCATGCGATTTAGTCATTAGAACATGCGTGCATTCAAATTTAGGGAGTCCGTCTTCTTCACCTGTAATAGAGATGCTGTGTGCGCCCCTTGCTCCTCGCCAGCGCGTCTGCAAATAGCACCTCTTATTATAACGACATGACAGAGGAAAGTGTTTCCACCTGCAGAGGCAAGTGTTAAAAGGTGATAACAAAAGGTTGACGTCACCGGACTCATCCTGATCCTGCCGCACAACCTCGACCACTGAGGAGGTGCAAAGGGGAGGGAGGGGTGCAGGGGGAGTAGTTTCACAGGGGGAGAGTAGCTTTTTGCCATAGCGTCTAATGGTTCGTGTCTGGAAGGAGGTGGTCTGTCACTGATCAAATTTCGGGTATCCTAAGGGCGCACTTAACTAATGGGATCCTATCGATGTTTCTCCCCCTCCAAGGCTGATTTTTACACGGCGGAATGTTAATGTTACTACAGCCTGTCCGTGTTGTCTTTGGCTGCCCTGAGTCTGCTTTTATTGTTGTAGACGGTCTTAATGACATGGAGCTTGACGGATATATGATTAAAAAAACGTACTGCAGTAAAGCAAGACTTGTGTGACTGATTGGACTATGGAAGTGCTCGGCTTTACTCTGCACATGGTAAGAAGAGAAGAAATGAAAAGAAATGTTGTGGTGAATTGTCGGATGTTCATATACAAGACACTTGAATCTATGTCTAAATATAAAAGGCAATTATCCCTTCTTTACTTTAATAAATGTGACATTGTTTAGTTTATGGCAGGAGGGAGGATGTGCTCAGTGATATCCTGTGCTTGCTCAAACAGGAGCTTGACATTACTTACCCAAATGTGCAGTTTTGCAATGTAGCTTTCTTCTCCTACATTTCCAAAGAGTAGATAATTAAATTTCAGACCATGTTGTCTGGGAAACTCAGCCCCTAGACTCTCTGCAATTATCGTGCAGAAGGAACCCTTTTTGCATTGGGGTGCTATGTTTCCCAGCACAATGAAGATTAATTAGGTCTGAGAAACAAATGACTGTAAGGCCTCTTCCCATCTGTAAATTGCAGCTCGCCTCTAATGACAACAAACTGACAGATGCCTAAAAGAACGAAAGAAAAATGTATCAAACAGACATTAAGTATGAGATATTATGCGAAGCCTAACAACTTTTGACACTACATACTGTATATATATTTTGCTGCAGTTTAAAGCTTACTATTTAGATTTAATATTTGACTTTGGTGCAGTACTTTAATTTCTATGTGTGCTCCTGAAGACATTTATTTATGCCCGCAAAAAAGATGCATGTGTTTGCTCTTACTTATAAAAGGCAGGCAATGCATGAATGCCAGGAGCACCTCGATCATTTGTTCATGTCATGTAGGTCAGCATTGTAGTAAATTACACCGTTCCACCAAATTGAAATGCCTCTTGAATGCATGTGCTAATTTGATCTCTGCATGGCTTTTCGAAGTGCCTCTCCTCTTTTAGTGAGTCATGTGCTGACTCTTTGACCGGTCACCACAAACCCAGAGTCTTTGCTGAGGGCAGGCTGACTGGGAAAAAAGTTTGCCTAGTTTTTTCGTTTTTTTTATCTAAGCACTGACAAATATATTGGAGCATATTGATCCGTATTGTGAGCAGAGCAGGGTCATTTCCTTCAAAATACTGTCTTGGCTGCTGTAGCCTCTCAGTCTACATCTACACCCAGTTGATGAGGTTAAACTATTGCAGACAATACATATTGTGGAGAACATGCACACCTACGTGTTTAAACTCACTTGAGTTGAAGCTTTAAAGTGGAGTGGGAAGTAGAGTACAGTGTGAATCTAATGTGCACACCCACATAGTTTTTCAGATACTAATCTTATTGCATCAAACTTCTTGTAAGCAAATGGCAGTGAGTGGTGATGGGTTTCACGGAACAATCTCCATCATTTTGAGTACATACCACTGAAGCCCAGATGTTTTGTGTTTCAGAAGCATTTCCACATGACAGCCAAATTATCTGATTCCCAACATTAGGCTTGTTTAAGACAGCTGTAATATGAGGATAACATCAAAGCTCTGTTTTATTTCTTCTGAGACTTCAGAGCAAGACTATGAATAACAGATCACAAGGTACAAAGGGTGAACCAAGAACTTGAGCAGCTTTTATGTTTCAGCTGTTGTTAGGATTCACAGGGAGCTCATTAAAATACATTGATTAGTAAGAGTCCTGATTCTGTGAGTGTTGACTGTAAAATGGCTCAGCTAACCACCATATTTTCTGTGTTGGAATGAGCCACTTGGCTGATGCTCATTTTGGTTTATTCAAAGTCAGTCATTTGTAGCATTTTGGGGATGGTACTTGAATTGGAAATGTGTAACCGTGCACCCTCCCCAGTGAAGCACATTTGGTCCTTTCATATTTCAGCAAAGGTCTGTGTGTGTTAAAGCTTTTCCAGGTGTTGTGTGCGAATAGCAGATTTTTATGATTCTCACCATGGTCGTTTTAGATGAGCAGGCTAGCATTTGTTGAATATCTTCCATTTGCTAAATGAATCCCCCCCCCCCGACTGCAGGGCAGAGATTTCCCAGGTACCAATGATCTGCCAACCGGCTCTGCTTTTCACTAGTGCAGCTGTCAGCCCAAACTCATCTTCTCAACCACCCACTACTTGGAGAGACTCACTGTGAGGCCACCCAATTTCTTCACAGCTGTATGAGTCTGGTTTTAGACAGGGAACAGATGTTGGATAGCTTTTGTATAAGTGGGCAAAGTCAGGAGGCACACTGTGAGGGTCAAAGACAGGTCAGGCTAGAAGTAAAGAATCACCACCAACACATGATATGTCCAGTTCAGGTGTTTAGGACATCATGGGCCAATTGTGCATACCTTTGAAAACAAGGCATCAACCTGCAGGGCTCAGGCTGTGGGTCAGCTGTTACATAGTATTTAGTTTGGTTCGCAGTAGTTGTTTTATGTTGTGCCAAATAACTGTAGGCTATAGGCCTGTGATTTTGTTTGCAACATTCTTGTGACTTTGTTTTGTATAGTTCTCCATGTAAGCCAGCAGGTCCCATTAGTGCAAAAATCCCTCCTTAAGGGTGGATGCTTTATTGAATATCCTGAATATACCTGATGTATCATGGCTTGTTCTCTGTTCTCTCTCTGAGACTTGCTTTGGTCTGTTGCTTCTCTCCCTCTCACAGACTGCTCCGAGCCTGCCTTACAAATTCTGGATTCTCATTTTTGGAACATTTTATCCCACTTCAGAACCTATCCTGTTAACATGGTGCCACCATCAATCCAATTCCCACTCGGGTTACAGGAGATTTAAAACAAATGCGCGCTTCATGGTACACTAACATATTGCAAACACTGACAGGACTACCATAATGGAAGCGAGAGATCAGAGGAAAGGTACAACATATCAAATAAAACATCACAATTTAATAGTTAATTATATGCCCTTACATAGGATAGAAGTCATTTTACAGAGCATTGGTTTAAATGTGTCCCACTGTAGCTGAACTATACTGAAGTTAGCATGACTGTAATTCCACAATTCCTAACCTGTATCCACACTGCATGTTTGAGTAACAATACTACTTAATGCACTGTTGGATTTTTAAAACAAAGTAAATGGCAGAAGGAGACAGAAGAGGGGGAGAATTTTAGGGCGCTATAATGAAGAAAGTAAACTAAAGAAGATGAACAAAAAATGTATGTTCAGTTATTTTCTTATGTTGATAAATGGACGTTTTCAGTACTAATGTTTGTAGACTGAACTGTCAGTTTCAGCTCTGATCATTAATGAATATATACAAGAATATTTTAATGGAGAGATATTTGGCAGCGACTATAAGAATCATTGTACTGGTGTGATTGCAATAAATTGTTAAAGCATTCCATAAAAGCTCAATTTACAGGTGATTTCAAAATATCCAGATATTAATTGTGTATTGGGATATAGCCTAAAGATATTGCAATATTATTTACAGGCCACATCACCCAGCCCTAGCTTTGCTCTTACTCGGTAGTTTGCAGGAATCAGCCAACCTGTGGCCTCATGATAGGGAGTGCTGAAGTCTGACATTACAAACACAAAGACCAAAGGACTTTCTGAAATTGTTGTGTCTTCAGCTTAAGGGTAATCAGGGAACAATCTAAGCCCCCTGGTGACATTCAATGCAAAAACAGCAGTCATAGCAGCAGGAGGAACCAGATTGGTTTAGGACTGCATTTATCTGATCAGGCACTGGAGACAACAGGGCTGTTTGTCCACCTTCATCTCACAGGAACAACAGAAGAGCAGAGCAGATATTGTTATCTGTATATGGCTTAAGGTAAGGCTATCACAGTCATATCACTGACTGTCTACAGACAACATCCACCCAAACCCTCTGTAATAAGAGGTTGTCAGGCGAGTCCCATACCCACTCTTAAGTAATCCTAATAGATGCCATTACCATGTCTGTGGTTGTTGTTGCAGTTTTCCAACGTCCATGCCAACTGTGCATATCAGGGCATCATTATCCACCACAGAGAGGCTCAGACTTTGACCTGGACTGTGGGGTCAGAAAGAATGCCATAACAAAGCACCAGTAAAGCTGTGGGGGATATCAAGTGGAGGGGATAAAGGAAGAGTGAACTCAAAGTGTCATAGCTGGCGCAGACATTAGATAAGGCTAAGCTACCAGAGGATTAAAGAGGGAGGAGATGTAAAATGCTATCGGCTAATTGGGCTTTATTTTTAATATTTCAGAGGCTTCATTAGAGACGAAATTAGTTTTAATAACCAGATGTAAATTTGACATTTTTCCTGTTGTTCAAAAAGGCCCAGGGTTGTGTTGTGAAAAGCAGCTGAAAAGATAGGCCAAGACTATGACCTTCTAATCTCTGGCATGTCATTCACTGCTGCTTTGAAGCAAATGCAGACCTTTCTCCCTGATAGCAATATACTAAGTCAAACAAGGCAGAAATTCCTTACTTTTTACTTTATCAACAGAAATGCTCTAAAAAATGTTTTCTTTTTCTTTTTTTTAAGCTCCGTTATAAAGAAGCCAGAGAGTGTTCTGTAGCGGCTTAACTGAATGAATCGTTATTCCAGACAGGCAGTGTGTCTGACACCTACATTGTCCAAACAGCCTCTCCAGCCTGTGATTGAACCCTCTGTACACAGACCTGTGGCATCAGCAGCCCCTTTGTACTGCAGGCTGAAACGCTGCTGCTGCTGGGAAAGCTGGGCCAGTATGAAATGCACTTAGTGAGACAGTAAACATCATTGCTGCTCTCAAACTAGCTTACATTGTTTATGTCTCCTCCTCTCTGGTGTATTTGCTGTCTTCAGCTGGCTTCATTTCCTGGAATGTGCAGACATGCAGTTGTTGCTCTGTGGGGGATGTTGGCTCTAATCACAGTTCAGAGTTCAACTTAGTCCCAGCAAAGCAACGGTTCATCAGGAGTCACATTGTTTCCCTGAACCAAAAGAGCACACTTGACATTTCTGTTTTTGTGCCCTGAAATAATCTTTACAGGGTTAGGTATAGGTTTATAATAACGATTGTTGGTTGCACAGTGGGTGAATGTGCTTTAATGTACAAACTTTAAACAGCAACTCTAACAACAGCCTTCGCAGCATAATTCAGTGTTAAACAGTTGTAGATTTTTATCCAGCATTGTGACTCTCAAAATCTACTTAACCAGATGCTTTTCTTCCATATTCAGTCTTTACAATTAATGCGTTCAAGGGGATTTACTTCTCAGCACATTAGAATACACTTAACTGGCACTAAGCTGTCTTTGTGCCTGTTTAAATGATCTTGAAGAGCAGGTCTATGGCTAAGAACATTTTCTTTCCATGTCCTGTGAATAGCAGTCCTGCTTCCTGTGTTAATGCTGTGCCACCTGTATGGAAGGGGGTAAGGTTGAGGTCAGACCTCTTGCTGGAGTCTGTTGTTTGAGTCGCCTTTTGAAGGAGCTGGTTGTGCCGGGGCATCTGATGTGGAGAAAGAGAGGACTCTTTTAGTCTCTTTTGTCAGACGTCTTTCACCAATAAATAATTGGTATATCTCCTGCCATTTCCCCCTTTTGTTTGCAGCCCTTGAGTTTGAGAGCAAGCAATGAAATCGACCATTGCGCTGTGATGTGTTTGCAGCCTGTGTGCGTGTGCACACAAAAAAGGCAAGGTTGTTTACAAAGGAAGCATTGAATTAGAAAAGGAAAATGTCAACTTTTATCGTGCTACTGCACGACCATTTTGCATTAGTCAGAAAATATCCCCTGAAGTAGCATAACATCCACATAATGTGATTGAGATAGAGAGAGAGACAGGGTGGGGGCTAAGCAAGAAGGGTGGGCCACAATTTAAAAGACATACTTGAAAGTACTTGTGTGTAAAGAGTCCTGAGGCAGGTCATGGTACTGTGTGACAGAGAAGCATTCGTCTTGCCTATGTATCTGACGTCCCATGGTCTCATTGCAAGGGTTTGCCGGCGCTGCATGTTGATGTGCTGTAATTGATAGCCAGTAGCCCTCTAACCCCATCAAGGGACCAGGTGCTGTTTAAATCTGCTCTGGCATGGAAAGACAGCAGATACGCTGGTGGTGGGTTTCACTGTTATAGCGAAAAAAAGAAAAAAGCTAATGTCATCATCATTTCTTGCACTGCATACATCTCAGCTGACTGTGTACATATAGTCCTGCATCCAAAACAAAGCTGTTTAATCATTACTGGGAATCTTAATGGTGCACTGCTGATGGATGGCTTGTTGGGAAAAGATGAGGTTCATTTAGTCTATTTTGTGTCAAGCACCATTGTACTCATGTCCTGTGCTGTTTAGCAGAGCTTGCGGCCCTGACAGATTGCCATCCCGATGGGGAGATTTACCCAGCCAGCACTGCCAATGGCACTGACACCATCATTAGGCTTTGATCAGCTGTGGTCTGCAAGGGGAAGAAGAGAGAGTAATATTCTTGATCTAATTACTAGGAGACATTTCAGGCAGTGTAATGTGTGATTTAACCTCTTGTCAGAGGCTATAAAAGGAAGCTGGGTTAATCTTCCTTGCAACCTCTTTTCCACGCAGGGGAGAGTGCCTTTAAATTTCCTATTCCCAAGAAGCTGCCGAAAACCACCACGCCAAAGTGGTATGCTAACACACCACTGCTGACTTTCTACTTGAAATCTCTCAAGGCAAGAGTTCTCTGACCTTTGAGTGTTAGCAACAGCTGGTTTGCAGAAAATCATGTGCTATGTGCATTTGGAGAATAGTAAGTAGAACAAAAAAGCTGTCCTTTTGACTTCTGTATGCTTCTTTCTGCTGCTTTTTGCAGCCCCCTTTGTTTTTCTCTCTCTCTCTCACTCTCTCTCTCTCTCTCGCACTTTCTCTCTCGCGCACGCTTGCTCTCTCTCACCACCACCCACACACTGCAGCATGATGAGTGCAGGAGACTTGATTGAACAAATAGATTGTAAGTGGAATCGAGGGGTTTGGGTTAATCAGTCAAACATAGTTAAACAATTCTTTGGACATGAAGGGATTAGTCTTGCCTACACTGAGCTCATCAGAGTCCATTCTCCCAGCACTGGCCAGGCTTTTAGGTCCAAGTGCCATGGCCTCTCTAGCTCCATAGAGAACCACACACGCACCCCTCAGCATGCTCCACTGCCTCTGAATGCCCCACCACTCTGCACTCCCTTTGTTGCAGAGTACAATTGGAATGACGGATTAGCAAATTAAATGTAGACCTTTGTATTTATGTTCATCCCTGCTTGAAGTCTTATTCACTAGATCTAATCACAAGCCTATTTTAAACGGTTACTAGGTTTACTGTATGTCTTTAATACTTTACGAAAAGTGTGTCTTTAACACCTGTGAAAACCAGTTCTGTGACTTTCAACATAAAGCCTCTGAGTTCATGTTTTAACAGTGTTTGTTTCAATGTGTTCTTGAGCTTTGCACAGACCCAGTGGACCCCTGTCTGAACTATCTGCCTTTTTAATGACCCATAATCCACTTTGTGGTACCTGTTACCATTTGAAATTATCCCAAGTTCTCACTATTATCATCTCAGACCCGCTTAACACTGCATTCCGTTATTTTATACTTCTTTTTTGGACTGTTTGGTGGACACAGTACCTAGAGCTTTGGCAACTTATGATGTACTTTTTGAAATGCTCACATTATATAGACAAAAACAAATGCATTCAGAAATGGCAACAATTAATTTCTAGAAAAAAATATTGGCTTAAGTTCTATTGTCTGTATTGATGTTAAGCATGCTGCTGACAGTCTTTCAATGATATATGTAGGTATCCTTGTCATAATGTTTTAATAATTATAGTGTCTGAATTCATACAATAAGTTTTAACAACCTTTATGCTCTCACAGTTCAGTGTAGAGACCCTGATAAGTAATTTTCCATGCTTCTGGGTGAATTTAGAAATATTTTGATATTGATAATATTATATAATGGTAGCCAACCAGCATAAGTTCTTATTTTATTGACCAGACCTTTATAATTTTAAATGTTGTTGTTGTTGTTGTTTCATCAGTTTTGCCCAAGTTTCCTTCATTATTTTGAATTTCAGTTTTTATGTGGTGGTCCACCTTTTTGTCTGTTTCCCACTGAGGTGTTAAGCAAGCCCCCTGCTATTTCTTAGTTTATTTGCCCCACAGTCCCTCCTACAGTGCATTGCAGAGGGGTGGATTGGTTTGCTCTGTAGAGACCCCAATTAGCAAGACTAGTAGGCCCGCTGAAGGTCACCCCCAGAGCAGCTCCTAGACTACAGTGATAAGGATAAGGCCCCCAGCTGGACCCAGGAGTTCTCACACAATAACCACACTTCCTTAACAGCTACAGCAGTTAAAATATTCTCCCTTTTTGCATTGCACAGTGTTGGCAAAAAGTGGCTGAGGATTTTGTTAAAGGTCAAGTGTTCTTGGCAGACTGTCATAGTATACTGTGACCATATCTGAAAGATCCATTTGTCATTAGCTCCAGAGTCCCCTACTTCATCAGCCTGTGTCTGGTGTCGGCCATCTCGGCCTGATTGATGGTTCTGTCCTTATTGCAGGGAATGGGGGTCGATGGCAAAAAATTTGCTGCTGGGTGCATTAACGCTGTGTTCAGTGGCGTAGACCTTTGAGCATGCCTCATCAGTCTTGAATCATTGGATGGCCGCAGGAGAGCTGTATGAGAGGACATGATGCAACAAAGTAGAGAGAAAAAGAGCGACAGGAAAATAAGTTTTTTTCAACTGGGCTAAATCTACACCTTATATACTTTAACATTATTTTACAGAAACAAATAAATTAAAATCTATTGCTGGTTATTGTTTAAAACTTTCTTTATTCCAAAGTTATTACATTACACTCAAGATGATTTTGATATCTAATAAAAAGTATAGAGATTTGATACCCAGCCATAGATAATTCTGAACTGAATCTCCAGTGGTTGACAAGTGGGGGGTCAGGGGCAAAATGTGAAACGACTTAGCTTTAGAAACTGAACAGTTGGACATCTAACATATCAGAACCTTTGAATTAAACATGCTAACAAAGCTGCTACATCAGTCCTGTGGTTGTTATGTGACATTTGGTTTGTTTGCTTCAGTATTGTAGATGGTTTTTAGTTTAATAAACCAGTACCTGTGTGGGAGTAAAAAATTCTGGTGCCATGACAACACCTGCACACACCAACAGTGTGTGTAGGCTCATAGTCAGACGGGCAGACAGACGGAGGGCCCTGGCAGGGCCAGATGTTCCCATGCAGACACAGAGGTGAGATGTTTGCCATCTTGGGCCTGTGTTTGCCTGGCTCACCACAGAGTCACCGGCTGGCTGCCCAGTGCCCCGAGCGCCGAGCCGGTGTCTGCTGGGGAAAGAGGCGGGGGTGGAGAGGCGCTCACATGTACACAGGAGATGAAGGGGAGACCTCAAATATATTGTGTGTCGCCAGGGGCAAAAGAAACACGTCTCACACAACCCTGTCCAGAGGAGAAAGATCTCTTTTATTCCTCCGCTGGTCTATGGATGCAACGGGGACTCGTTTAGTCTCGCTGGAGGCCAGACTGAATGTCAGAGCTGCCATGGAGGCGTCTGACCTTACCAACCTTCCATAGACACAGGATAGAGACGGATCCGCTTTTATTGAACGCATGCACAGCAGGGTTTGGAATCAGCATGTAGGGATTTGTTTTTGTCTTGTGCAGCTGCACTCCTCAGTGCAGTAGAATATTTTCACCAGTTATGTGTATCACATCCACTAGACCTGCATCTCAGTAATTCACTCTTACAAATTGCAAGAACGCTGAGAGTAAATCACAAAAAGAGCCTTTTCTTTGGCATATGAAAGCTCTGGAATAAACCCTGTTGACAAAAGTAAAATAATTTTTCAGTTTTGCAATTTTTTATTTAGTTTTTTACAGTTGAAGGGCACTTTAATGTTATTATATTATGACTCACAGTTAAGATTTCAAGGTTTTTAAACCAGCAGCATGTGCCAACAAGATTAATGGTAAAGAATATTATGTTTTAATGCAGAATAGTAAAAAGGTTCAATTGGATTAGTGAGTCCTCCTCCTCCAGAATTGGACCAGGCACGTCTATTTAGTAATAATTAATTATAAGTTTGTTTTTTTTGTTTTATTTATGTCTGTGTGTGCATTGGTATATATACAGCTCCTAAGGGGGAGAGACCAGTTAGTATAATGGCATAGTGGATAAATCTCTCACAGCAGGCATGTGTAACACTGGAAGCTGTTTTTGTGCGTTAAGCCCTTTTAGGATGATTTGTGAGAGTCAGCGCTTGCACAGTTCTGCCTAGCAGAGCTGCTCTGACCCTCCTCTTAAATCAGCTCAGCCGCGCTTGCAAAC
The DNA here is from genome assembly GCF_033026475.1 of Channa argus. Lineage (NCBI taxonomy): Eukaryota > Metazoa > Chordata > Actinopteri > Anabantiformes > Channidae > Channa > Channa argus. Next base: position 4,955,709 of record NC_090220.1, on the reverse strand, counting down.
AGGCCAGGGCTGGTTAATGCTGGGTCAATAATATGGGTCTTGGTGGAACAAACACACAGAGGCTTAACTTTTTTCTCTGTTAAACACAGCGTACTTGTCAATAAGAAGAGAAATACTAGAGGAGGTCATTATTCCTGCAGGAGAAAATCAGTGGTGAATATGTACATTTACATGTTTGTGTGTGTGTGTTTGTGTGTACAAGGGAAATGGGGAAACAGCTGCATTGATTTGGTTTTGTTTGCTGAGTACTCAGAACAGAAATGTAAGCCGTGGGAACACCTGGAGAAAGGGGGGGAAATGAGAGAGGTGGTGGTGTCAGCTCTGCTGTTGGCTCTATACCAAGCATACGTACATGCATGTGCACACAAACACACACACACCTGATGTGTGAGGGCAGGTTGGGATCCCAATCAACAGCACTTAACAAAGCTTTTCTCTCTTTACTTTTAATCGCAGGCTCAATTTGTCACAGGGGTGTCCAATTTCTGATAAGCACTTTGACTTAGACGGACAAGGTGGATGTGGGGAAGAACACAAAATGGATGCACCTGCTTACAAATGAAATCAAACCACTCCATCTTCATTTCCCCTTTTTCCACCAGCTGGAACAATGCTGCAGTGCTTTAGCTCTGAGTATGTTGAGTTATTTTCCACTAACCAGGCAGAAGTCTTGGCTGATGTACAGTCAAACAAGAGCCCCAGTTTCAGACCTTAAAGGAATTTAACGTAACAACCTAATTATGAAATTTCCACTTGTCACTTTTTACTTGTATTTTCAGAACAATTATATGGAGTTGGGAATGGTCATCATTAGAGTTCTCAGAATAACATGACTTTGTCTTTTCTGTTTGCAAAGCATCACATGATGTTTATACAGACAGCTGGTTACATATTTCTTAGTATTTGAAAATCTTTGTTTATGTGAATTCTTTGGGAAAGAAAAAACTTAAAAAAAACGATTAGCTTCACTTGAACTCATCTCCTGGAATTTATATTACTGCATATACACCAATACTAACACCATACATACACCATACTCATTCTAGTCTTGTACAAACTCACACAAAACTCAGGGGCATCCGACACATTATTGTCCGCTGTGTGATATTAGAATAGGTGAAGATAAGATAGATGTGGTGGCACCATGGAAGAGATGAAGGAGCAGTGTTGTTTTCATATATAAATATATATATGTGAACACTATCTGTAGTTGTGTGGACTAATAATTACACGAAGAATGAATTACAATGTAACTTATTTTGTAAAAACTGTAAGCTGTTGGTTTATGAGGCACCATCATCTGGTCAAAATCTAATTTTGTATTTTTTGTTTTAGTTTTTTTATTATTATTTTTTTTTAGTTGTGACAGAATATTAATAACACTAATGGCATTCCTTCCAGTTTAAACCACAACCTAACACGCGTAGTCAAAAAGTTTTAATAGCAGTGCTGATAAAGGACTGAACAGCATCTGATTAATTGGAATCCTTTAATGTATTAATAAGGCTAAGGATAAGACTTAATAAGATGAATTTAGGTTTGTAAATCAAATTCAATGTCTACAGCTGCCTCAAAGATCTTTGCTTTCTTTTAACTAATGTCAGGCCCGTTTTTTTTCCTCTCCCTCAAGTGGTTTAAGACTGTCATGTCTGAGAGTGGGCTGTTTTTTCATCAGCGAGGCATGCCCGGCTTCTGGCTGCACTTTGGATGGATTTGCAGTTGATAAATAAATAACTAGGCTGGCACCCCTCACTTTGGATCCCCTCTGTTTTGGCAGGCCATCCGCACTGCATTTTCTATCAGGTGTAAACATGTCTGTCAAACGGCACAGCTAGAGGCCCTGGCATTTTGGCATTCATGACGCCAAGCGTGCGGCACTGCCAGCTCTTTCTGTCTGCCTGCCTGACCTTGGCTAGGCTTGACATGACTGAGCACACTTAGCTCTACCTTCCACATTTGTAGGGCTCTTTGGGACACCAAGTGGGCTTAAGTGGCTGTTAGTGAAACTGACCCTAAGTTGAAGAATGGACCTTGGCTGGCTGTCCTTGCAGCAGTGACGCGGTAGGTGAGGGGTGATGATGATGACATAGCTGTGGCAAAGATAGCTAGGCCAGGCCAGGACACTCATCACCTGATATCTTAGCATCCTCTCATCTCTGCATTATTACTGTCCTCTTCTTTACTGTGAGCAACTCCGGACATCACGCAAGAGGCTGTGCCACAGGCTTTTAACCGCTGATGTAAAGACAAGAGTTGAGGAATGAGGTCACTCTGAAAAGAAGAGACCTCATACTTTCCAAGTGTTTCCTTTTCTTAGTTTCATGGTATGCAGCTCTTCTAAGAGCCTGCGTTCTCATTCTGAAACCAACTTTCCGTGTCTGACATATATGCAAAGACTTAGCCAATCCATCTGTGGACTATCATGCATTATTCTAGGGGCATGCTGTCTCTCTTCACTCCATATCCACCATCTCACCTTAGGGAACTGTCACTTTTTCATCAGTTAGTTACTGAGCGTTCATGCAGCCTCCCAGTTCTTTTGCAGACCCCTCCCTTCCTCTAAAGAATAGTAGTTTCAACTAGCTGTCTTCCTCTCTCCCCCACACTACTGCAGCGGCTTCCTTTTTTTGACAGTTTTATCCCTGACACACCTTGTCTTGCAAATTGGGAACTGCTATTTTACAGACTCAGTTTATGTGAAAGTTGGGTTGGTTGTCTTCACACACTATCATGGCCATCGTCCACTCTCTCGCCCTCTCTCTTTTTGTGTCGGATAACAGTCCAGGTTGATGAGGAGTCTCTGCTGACTGAAAAAGCAAACGGACAGTTTTTGGGATGTGCTGGTGTCATCAGGATCCACTGTGATAGACCCTGAACCAGCCTGTTGTAACCTCCACATGGCCCTGTGCTACCAACAGCTAAGCAACAGCAAGTTTTTTTGCTACCTCAGTTGTTTGTTATAGTCTGATGGGCTCATGAAGGCCATACTAATGTGTCATTTCTTTGCTAACATGCTCAAGGGTTTTTTTTCCCCTTTACAGAATGCTCTGGCTCAGTAGTAAAGGGTAAAAACCTGTTCTGTTCTTCCAACTCCTTTTCTTTCTTTGCCTGCTATTCAGAGACTCTGGTGTTGCGAAGAAAAGTAATTTCACTCTCTGTCCCTGAGAGAATCAACACAGTGAAGTTGCATTGAATTTGTACTGCAACATTTTTTCATAGCTCTATTTCAGACCCATAACCTGGGGGTAAACATGCAATTAAAATAACAGAAGACTGCTTTCTCCTCCACTCCGCTCTCCTTTAGCCTTTAGCGCAAGCAATGTACAACATGGTGACTTGGTTCCTCTAATTGCCTTTGTTTTTAATTGGTATTGAAAAGCCGCTAATATTCAACCTGAACCCAAAGTTTTCTCAAAATGCTTTTTTAATGTAAATCTTTAATTGTACAACATATTTTATTCTAATGAACTTATATTTGGTGCACAGTCCTCGTATTTCTTCATGCAATAGGAAAAGATCAGCTTGTCCCTTCCGGGAGATGGCACAGCAGAATGTATTTCGCACGTTGATTTGGGATTTGGAAGGTTATATTTTTGTTCTTGTTTTTTATGCAGGATGCCCTTCCTGCTGCAACCGGCCCTTTTTTTAAATTTATTATTATTTTTTTAAATTCAGGCTTGTGACCAGCACCAAGGTGGCTCTCACTGGCTGGGCAGGGCCACACCTGGTGGACTGGGATTTAAACCCGTGGCCTTCGGCATCCGACCACTGAATCACCAGGACAGCTGATTTTATTTTTCCTGTGCAGTTGGCTTGATTGCTAAATTTCAAACAAACCAGCTCATAGTTGACATAGAGGATATTGATCAAAACATTTAGCACATAAATGCAGTCAGCTGTTCTAAAATCCTAAATGGTTCATCCCATTCTTTCTTCTACTTCATGCACTTTTTCACTTTCAGATGGCTTTCATTTTCTCCTTCCCTACTGAGAAATGAAAAGAAAATATAGGTCAGCTTTTATGGGAGCAATTTGACACATGACACAAGCCATGCACATCACTTGCTAAAATCCTGCTTTGTCTGCTCGTCTTCATTTGTTTCTAATGAAAGGCACATAGTTATTTGCACAATTTTATAACAGCTCTATAAGTAGCTGGTGGAGACTTGCCGAGTCACGGGGGTCCCCTAATACTCTGAGAGCCTTGTGGTGTGTGTCTGCACGGGGCTGATAGTGTGAGACGCCTGGCTGAACTCCACCAGGCCAATCCCTGCTTCACAGTCCTGCCCAGTTGGCTCTGCTGGGCCTTCACAGATGCAACTTAACTTTGTTTCCACTCAGGATGGGGGCGGGGGGGCTGGGCTGTGGCTCTGTATCACAAAGACTGCTAAGCCACTGGGGTAGACACCTACATGCTTGGATGCCTCAAGGGTCAAACCCTTGTTCAGACCAGGCAGCGCCCCCAACCTCATGGTCAGAGAGCAAGTAGAACTTGGCAGAAGCCAGCAGTTGAGCCAAGCACCTCCAACTTCAGTGAGTTGAGTCCCTGCATGGACTTGACACTCTGTCAGGTGGTGTCATCCTGCTCCTAATACAAATGGTGTAATGTGCTAAAAAAAAGAGAGACAGCCTCTGTGTGCCTTTTGTAGAAAGCGCCAGTGTTTGGCGTGTGATACTTTATATATATTTGAAGTTGGTGTGGCAGCAGTGCTGATGGGAGAGTCAGTAGACGTCAGGCTTCTGTCTGTCAGGTCTCATCTCCTCCAGCTCTGCACCGCAAAGCAGAGTGTCAGCGTGGGCATTACCATAGGCTGACCTTTGCCGTTACACTCCCCACTGCACCGTTTTCTGACATTCAGGGGCGCTGTGGGGGAGGTGGGAAGGGGGGGCGCGATGATGGCCTGTTGGCTGTTTTTATTTCATTTTATTTATTTTTTTATTTTTTTGCCTGTAGTGTGATGTGTGTGTTCTTTTAACAAATGAACTGACAGTTTATGCTGGTGTTTTTTTTTTTTTTTTATATCTCCCCCCCCCACATCGTTTCACTCTTCTGCCACTGTTTCTCTTTTAAAACCCCTAGAAAAGACACTGTAGAATTTGATATTTAGTTTTCCTGCACCCCAAACCTGCCTGTTGTCAAAGAGATTGCTGTTATCTTTGTATGAAATCTTGGCACCCTAAAAAAATGAGAGAGAGCTGAAATTCTTGCCTGCTGACATCAAGGTGCTATGTACCTTAAATCCTTCCAAAGCAGACAGAAAAGAATAACATATCAGGCCAATTAAAGTTAATGCATGGTGACATGCTGAATCGAGGGCAGGGATTGCTGCCATATGGCGGTCCACGCTGTAAATCAGAAAGCAGGAGAAAGGGAGGAGGATGAAAGGAGATGGAGACTGGGCAATAGAAAGGGTTACGCAGGCTCAATCTCACCAACCACCCCCAACATCTTCAGATCTGTCTGAAGACTGTAGCTTCTTCACCCACCAGTTTCCTCCCTCTCTACCCATTTCTCCCTTCCACCCCTCAACCCCCTGCCGCCCTGCCCCTGCAGCACCCCAAGGTGCAACGCTCTCAGGTATCTGTGTAGAACTGGCAGCTTCATTAAGGCTTGTTTTTTCTCTTCTTGCTGGGAGGATTTAAATGAGCTGTCATCCTGACCTTTTTGAGCTCCTGCTTTTAAAAGCAAGTTCAGGCCCCCCACCACCCCAAACCTGCCACTCTTCTTTCTCTCTTTCCACCTTTCTCTCTCACTTTGTCACTCTTTTCTGCACTTGTCTTTTCTCCCTGCAGGGGGGGAGACACTTTTAAGCCATCACCCTGCGGCAGACAGACATGCCAAGGTTGTTTTGTGGGTAATTGCCTCTCTCATAGACGCGGGTTGTCTGCGCACACTTGCCACCCTCTTCTGATGCCACGTAGCAAAAGGGGAGGGCACGGACTCTGTAGACTTAATTTGCCCCCTGACTGTTCTTCAGTGCTGATTAAGCAAGCATCTGTGGTGTTTTGAATACAGCAGTAAGCCAAGTGGAGCATGGCTAACATCAGGTTATTGCAATGGCAGGCATTTATTTGCACTGTAGCCCTGTTTATTCATTTCTTTTCAACACAGCCTGAGCCAGCTCATTGTTTAATGTCCCCAAAATAAAGGGCTCTTTGAGGTCTGGAGGACTCTGGTATCGATCAGAGACTCACTAACTTGTCAGCGCCAGGCCTCTTGAGTGTGTTCTTTTCGAGTGTAAGGGAGTCATTAATTTCCACCGCCATGGTCTGGTGGAGGTGGAGAGGTAAAGGTAGCAGGGCCCAACCTGCTGACTAACATGCAGGGGAAGGAGAAATGAGTACTGAGTCCATTTTAAGCTGCCAGCCCCTCGGGCCCAGTCTGCCCGTTTTACTTCAGCTGTTTGATGTTTAATTGAAGTTGTTATTGGCATCAAATGTCACCTTACCTGATGCTCCAGGTGTGAATCAGTTTCTAATTGAAAGGTAACTACGTCTCCTTCAGCCCTGTGCCTCAGGGGATCGGCCACAGAGTTCTATTAGTCCAACCCAGCCTGTGTATCATCACGCATCCTGTGCTCCCTTGCAGTTTCGTCTGACTACTGATCTCCTCCCTTTCTACACCCCCAACCCTCTTCTCTCTCGCTTTCTCTCTCTCTCTCTCTCTTTCTACAGTGTGAGGAGAAGTGTGTGTCCCATGTTGCATTAGTGTCTGTGTGAAATGCTGGCCTGTCTGCCAGGGCCAGGTGACCTCCCCCTCCAGCTTCTCCCCCACACACAGATGAACACTGGACTTCAGAAATGTAAGTAGTGATCTCAGGACACGCACATATACACACTATTAACTACCACCACCATCCCACACAGTAAGCCAAGCTGTTACAGTCCTTCTGCCCACCCCATGTCAGATCCCCCATGCCAACTCTAGCCTGGTTCTCTTCTGCCACTCTGTGTTAAAACAAGAAAGATAGATCTGTGGTCGTGGAGCACAAAAATACTTCTTCAAGGGAAATTAGGATGAACTACCCCATTAATTTGCTTATGAACAGTGAACTGCGTCCCTCCCTCCCTGCCTGAAGACCTGTGGTCTTAGTTGCTTATTACAGCAGTCTCACCACATTCACATGTAGTTTTTGACCATCACAGTTCTTTTTTACCATCAGGAAGAGTCAGTTATTGTCAGACTCTCAGACAGATTGCAGCAGAGTGGTTTTGCCCTGATGATCTTGTAAGACAAGTGAATTTAAGACTCAGTCTGCTGCCCCAGTTTAACAGCAGGCTGGTCAGAACTGACAGTTAATTCAATGTGTTTGAATTTTACAGCTTAACTGCTGACAAACTTGTCCTCTTTATGATGTGAGGGCTGCAGTACAAATTGAGATTTAAAGTCAGCCAATGAACAATGTTGCATGAACAGCTAATTAATGACAATGTTAACTACATGTTAGTGTTGTCTTTATTTTTGTATCTCATGTCTTTTCAGTCTAAAGACATTTTTCCACAAATGATAATTTTTTTCAACATTTATGTAATTTCATTCAATCATACAGTACAGTTTGTATTTATTGGTTCCAATGATACACTGTCTCTCCTGCAGGCTTTTTATATCTACCCAAACGTTTGTCCCCTTTACAGACATATAGACATAGGGTGTGGTCCATTCAGTTGATCAGCCTTTTTTATCATAAATATTCTACAATCTTCTTTTCCTCTTGCCTATTTCTCCCAGAGTAGAAACTCAGCCTCCAGCCTGACCCATTTCTGCAACATTTTTTTTGTTGTAAAATGCTCCAGCTCATCAAGACTGTAATTTCAGAATCACAGTAATCAGCCAACCCCCAGGAGATCAGCGAGCGTGAGGGAGTCTGCTAAGTGCCAGCGTCTGTTGCCTCACTCAGACAAGGCTTCTGACATGGTGCAGCCATCAGCTAGACTGTTCTCTGCTCTTCCTTTATGTGACACACTAAAAAACATCAGAGCATGGGGCGCAACTGTAGTTCAGTTTGTTTTTCTGTCCAGCACTGTAATCCATTTTGGTGACAGAGTGTGCTTCCCACAGCAATGCCTTACATTCTTTTTTTCCCCCCTTTTTCATCTGCTCTTTAAAAAAACACTTATAACAGACACTTATATTGAAATTGTACAGCATTTGAATTTGTTTTTCAAATTTGTTTTTCATTTGTTTTTACTTTGGATAAAAAGTGAATAAAAAAATCTGAAATCTGTCTCGTATTGCTATACTTGCCCCCTTACTGTTCGGCACCTGTAGATAACCGCTGTAGATTTCTCCTGCTTATCTGCAGGTTGTGAAGCTGTCAGCTTTTGAGGCATTAATTCTTTGTGTGCTGCCACCACATGTAGCCAGAACCAGGTCTCAAACCTCATGCAATACTCTGCAGTCTTGCTCCTGGCTCGCTCTTTCATGAGGCACATGCTTTGCTGCTTTTAAATGAAATTCAAAGATTAGTTGTCATGTGAAATCTTTACTCAATGGTCTTGAGAGGTTTCTGCCATGTAGAAATAAAATGGAAAGTTTACATGCTTAACTTCAACTTGTGTTCCCATTTGCTCATCCTTGACCTCTATCCTTACAGCTATTCAGTTGCACTCTAACGTTGAGTCTTGTGTTTCAGAATCTTGTCTTTGACACTTACCCTTTCCTCTATTTTCATCAAGAGCTCCAGATCACCAGGCTCACCATACACTGAATTCTCTCCTGGAGGTACATAGCAGAGTCATTTAAAGTTACGACCATGCAGGTTGCCATCAGGCAAGGGCAGAGCAGCTGCTCTATTTATCATCAGGGAGTGACTGTTAACACATGATGGCTGTGAGTTGTAAGCTGCCAGAGGAGTAGATCAGGTAGGCATAAAGACAGTGGGTCACAAAGACAACAGCTCTTCCCCCAGGCACGATGACTAAAGTACTAGGAAGTGGCCCTTTGTCCTCAGTTCTTACAGGCAGAACAACTATTGAGTACCGCTGGGCAACATGGCTGATTTTCACATCTTAGTCCCTACAGAGATGAAAAACAGCCATCTTCTCTTCCTCTCCATATAATATTTTTCATCTTTTAGAGGTCTCAAAATGTTGATCCATCAGCATGGGGTGCTATGTTCAAAAGTCTGCAAAAATGTAAAGAGTTGTCTAATTTGATGTTGAAGCTCCAGACCCAATTTTCTGCTCATGTGCGAAAATTGCAATTTACAGCAGCATGAGCCCCTGCCCCCTGCTGCTTAAACCTTGTTCAATAAAAACAGTAGTTTGAATAAAAGAAACCTTAATTAGTGCCTGCTGACTGTGCACTTGTGTTCCAGCTAGCTAGCTAGCAGCGGGGTAATTAACGCTTGGCCAGCCTGGCCTTATCCCCTGCTCCCTCTCTGTGAACGTACTTGGCTGGAGATCTAAGAGATGATATGGTCATACGGCCACTAGCAGCTGTCTACAAGCTTCAGTCATATCCTCTTTAACCCTTCCTTGATGCTTTAAGCTTTTTAAGTTATCCAGGTTTTAGGTTAGGGTTGAACTGCTAATAAGCTACACTAGATTACTAGTACACATCATCAACAGCTGCCAGAATCCTTAAACAGATGTCAACAGCAAGAGGTTGATTTTATCACTGCTAGGGGAAAATACTCTAATCACTAATTTACTGATTTCATTACACATTTTGCAGCAGTTTTGTTAAACTCTTCATTCAGATTCCTTTCCCCCAAAATGCCTGCCTAAGCTTTGTTAACAATGTATAATCCCTTTTCCAATTTAATGGATTGGTCAGTTTCCAGACATTGACATTGCTTTCTTTGCTTACTTGCCTGAGTCTTAAAACTTGAGCATAAAACTCATTACACAAGTGCCACTGGCAGAGAAACTGCACTGTACACAGTTACACACTTGATTTCTTATTATATTTTTCTAGAAACAAATAATAATAATTTTCTATCTTTAAATAGGACATTGTTTAATTTCCCTAAAAGAAAATGTAGCTAAATGGCTAAAAAACTGTTACTGACAGTATTTATCCCATGTGTTATATCAAATGTATACAACTCTATAGACATAGAAAAATCTTCATTTGATCTTTTCAATCATAAAAAGTTAAACATCTCTGACTCCAAATTGGAGACAATGTCTGTTGAAGCTCTTTTCGGGGTAGCAGTTTTGATTAGTGATTCTTCCATGGTTATATGAATCTTTTTTTTTTACCATACAGTTGATCCCCACAAATCTATTCTACATGTCTCAGAGCAGAGTAAATCCTATAAGGTGATGTTCAGTTACTGTGGTCTTTAACATCCAGTCATGTTGTCCACAACTCGGATTTCATCCAGAAGATCAAATTCTCATGAAATGATAAAAGATGTTTTATTCATTGCAACAGCTGTTGGTACTGTCTTTCCACCTACTCAGAACCTTTTCTACTGCTACATTGACATGAGGTTTTGATAACAGTTGCTGAAGCAGTGCCAGGATCTCACAGGCTCTAAATATATCCAGAATACTGATGGTGAACAAGTTGCATTTATCAAAGTATAGTTTTACATGAGATGGTAAGAATTCTATATCAAATATACCCCACTGATACCCTGAAAACTGGGTGGCATACCTGTAAAAAATCAAACTGCTTTGTATTTATGTAGTCTGTCTTTATATCACTCTTTGGAGAGTCCCTTCCAACGAGCCCATTAATCATCACCTGCATTTGACAGGTAAAGCCCATCCTCAGCATGTCTGCGTGCGTGTATGTAAGCATTATTTATCTGGGTTTGCTTACTCTGGCATTTATTCAGCAACAGACATTGAACCTCAGTCATGGCGGGTGTCGAGCTCCAGCTCCTTGGCCCAGACCCCTGCATTAATGAGGCTGCCATCGGCAGGCTGAACACTTCGTCACAGCAGCCCCTTGTGTGCCACCCCATAGCGGCCCCGCACATCACTGCCCATTGTTTCCTGTTCACAAATAAAGCGGGAATTAATTAGCCAGTTGGCACAACTCTTGGTGCCGGCGTGTCAGCGCTCACGGTTCAGCTCAGCGCCTCATCCCTCAAGCCCAATCTGCCTACTGTGAGACTGAGCATAACAGCCATGGCCACATGAAACTGCAGACCTTTGCCAGCATTTCAAATTACTGTTCACCCAGCAACAGAGAGAAGTAGCTGTAGTGACATCTGTTTTACCAGAACTGAAAAGTCCCCTTCTCAGAAATAATGGAAGAGTGAAATGAACGTTGCTCAGTAAATGGTGATCTTTCTCACGGATAAGCTTCACTCATCTCTGCCAGTTTAAAAGCTGTGGTTTAAGTAGGTCAGGCTAGCGAAGCTGAGGTGATCAGGACAGTATGATGGAGGAAAGCACAGAGACAAACTTGAGATTCCCTAAAATGATTAGCCCTGACATTTATTGTGTTAGTATAGAAAGTGGAAGTGAGCACTGTTAAAATGAAACCCATCTACACAGACTGAAAACGGATGCATTATGTACAAGACGCTGACACCTGCCTGATCTTGTTGCAGATTTTGAGCAGGCTCATAAATGGAACTCGCACTCATACATGCACTTACACATAATCATGTTCACATTGACACTTTGGCATTGTTAAATTTAGCCTTGGTGTATAGCAGGTGTAACAAATGTCTGTGAGCTGGGGCTTTGGAGGTGTTGCCGCAGATCAGAGAAGCTGCTGCTGTGTCTGATTACTTGTCTGCTGTCATGGAGCTCAGCTCTCTGCGTCTATCTCTTTCTTTCCTTCTCCCCAAAGCAGCCACAGGGGACCATCACTGCCTCGATCATTCTTTGTTTAGTTTGGGATTTAGTAGCAAGCAATAAAACCCCCACCCCCTTCACACGCACGCACACACACATACACATACACACCCCTCAGCTGCATGCTTTTTGTTTGCTCTGATGCTGCGTCAATTAAGACCACTGAAAGCTCCTGACCTCAAAGTCACAATCACTACCACAAAATTGGATTTTAGACTCAGGCTGTGTTGGCTGCAATAGCTCGGCTGAGAATAAGATCAGAAATCTCCCTCTTTGGCCTCATGACACGGGGGCTTTGAGGGTTTTTAGAAGCACAAGAGTGAAGTGTGGAATACGAGAGTGCTGTCCAAGTGAGGTTCCTCTCAGCAGCTCAGATTACAGCTGATGTGCTTTTTTGTAACAAATATACTTCTACCTGGATTAAGTTGTCTTTCTCATTGTGGGTCTCACTCCCCATTCACTTTCTCCCCAATTCTCTGTTCTTGCTTTCCGTTTCACTTCTGTCCTTTCCTGTCCTGTCCTCTCCTCCACCCCAGGGGACACCACACAAAGGATGAGATCCGCTCCGTTTCCAACCCCAGCAGAATTGGATGCATATGCTAAGAAGGTTGCCAACAACCCCCTCACCATCAAAATCTTCCCCAACAGTGTCAAGGTCCCCCAGCGAAACCACGTGCGGCGTACGGTCAACGGGCTGGATACGTCGGGGCAGCGCTACAGCCCTTACCCTTCGTCTCAGCCGAGTGCCAAGACAGGTCTCCTCGCTATTGTCAAGGTGCCCACAGTCAAAGGCATTGTAAAAGATTTTGACGGCAGCCGGGCTCGATTGCACACTGAAGTCATCATGAACCCTCCCATTGTACCCTACCAAGCGGCTTCAACCAGCACTTTAGACCACCACCCACCTCTGCCCAATCTCCCTCAGCCCCAGCAGAGTTTACCCTTGCAACCACAGAACCCTCCTCAGACTTTACAGATCTCCCTCCTTCAGCAGCAGGGTCATACCCAGAGCCTCAGACATGCTCCCCCCATGGCCCAGCACCCTCAGGGCCCACCCAGACATCAGACTTTGTCTCACCACCCAGCCCTTGGCCATCCACAGGGACCCCCTGCTGTCATGCTTCAGCAGCAGCACCTTCAGCAGCCGGCACCTGGCCTGCAAGGGGGCAGAAAGCTGCCAGATGGCGACGCACCGCCTAATGTTACCGTCTCTACCTCAACCATTCCACTCTCCATGGCTGCTGGGCTGCACCAGGGCCGCCAGGCTGACCTGAGTACAATCGTGCATCAGATTAACCAGTTCTGCCAAGCTCGAGCACAAGGTGCAGTAGCCACCTCCATGTGTGAGGGCCAGATCGCCAACCCCAGCCCCATCAGTCGCAATCTGCTTATTAGCGCCTGCTCCAGGGTGTCCATGCACAGCAACCCTGCTACCCCTGGCTTCCCCCCACCCAACTGCATTATTGGCCCTCAAGAGAATTCCACAGCCCCAGGTGGAGCTCACCCTCCACTCACCGTGGCTGCTATGAACCACTTGCCTTCCAACCACACAGATCTCAAACAGCAACACCACTTGCAGCAGCACCTGCATCCACAACAGAATCTACATCAACAACAGATACAACATAATGCACAGCAGCAGAAGATGCGCTCTTGGAATCAGCACCAGTTGGCTCATGTACCCCACATTCAGAACAGTGGAACCCACCTCTGCAAGCAGCCTTCCAGGGACCCTGCCTTCCATTTTAAGGGTATGGGCTACCCTGCAGAGGTGTGTGTGGGTCAGCCTTACACACTGAAACCTTCTGTAGAAAGACCCACCCCCTCTCCCCCAATCAACAACAACAGCATGACCGGTCCCATGGCCCAGTACACTAATGGGCACTACTTCCAGTCCCACATGTGGAACAACAGCATCCTACCCACACCTAACAGTGACAGCTCCGGGTCTCAGGACGTAGCCATACCATTCAATGGGGCAGGCCCACCAGGGGGCACCACAATAGACTGTGGGCCCCCTGGGGCTCCCCATTACAGGCTAGGAACAAGCTCCTCATCCACCTCCTCCTCTGCCCAGACAACTCTGATGCAAACAGCAGATTACTTGGGTGGGGACTTCCAGGCGCCCTACTTCCGCGATCAGAATCTAGGGTTGATAGGCAAGATTCACAGGCCTCCTCTGAGGGTAGGTCCAGAGATTGGGGATGGCAGAACCGCTCTCATCCAGCACCCAGGGTACAGATAAGCTATGGCCTTGTCTACATAACCGTTATGAAACCTATTTGTTTAGTCTTAAGAGAGGAAACACATGAATAAATCTAAACTGACAACTTAAACAAATAACCGCTAATGTTAAAGAGGGTAAATTAATATATTTAATGAAGAACAGTAATTTTTTTTGTTTTGTTTTTTTATTCAATCTTGCAAGTGATCAATTGCTACTTTTACTCTGAGTGCTTATACCTGTCACTTGAGGGAATGTTTTCATGTCTTTTCATACTTGTCTACCTGTGTATCTGGATCTCAACAGATTTTGATATCATTTGTACTTCAGACATTATAATAAAAATTTCTAATGCATGGGGGGGGGGGGGGGAAAGAAGTAAAACAGAGCCCTTACAAGAAATCTACAAATGGATGTTTTTTGACATATTGTTTTGTTTGTTTGTTTGTTTGCATTTTGGTCTTAACACTCAAATCTCACACTTCACAATTCCAAAAACAAAATCCAAACACAATCACTTGAATTCAGAGTAGTGATTTTATTTAAATCCAAAAGCATCAGAACGTAGAGGCTGTAAAAGTAAAGATGGAGAAGCCTGTCATGCACTTGTACACAAACATTTTATTCTATTTTAAATGTATTTATTTTTGTGATATTCAACATGTTTAATTTCTGTCAGTTAAGGAAGCATGTAATAACAATGTTTGTACATAATAGGGGTCCAGCAGGGAGAAAATGTGTTGAAAAGATGATGTTCTGCTGTACTACTTAAAATGGAATTAATTCAGGGGTTTTAAAACAACTTTTCTTGGTGCCAGGAAAGTTTGGTAACAAGGCTGAAGTTCAGAAGAAGTTATAAAAGCTTAACTCTCATACCTTAAAATGGCCAAGGTCAAGTAAAAACAAAGGAAACACTGTTATGACAATGTGCCATTTTTTTTTTTTTTTTTTACATGATATGACAAATGTATTACTTGAATGTTGATATTGTTTGCTTTGCAGATATTGAGGGTTAGTTTTGAGGACAAAATTCTGGAGTGGAAGAAAATTTAGTGTTACTAATGCCATGTAGAATTGAAATACAAGCCTAACCAGAGTTTTGATCCTGACAGGAGGAACTTAAGTGAAAGAAGTTATGCAGTAACTAGTTACTACTGATTCTGTTGTGAAGTCTGCTTGAAAAAGACCAAATTGATCACTTGCAAGATCAGACAACTGACTTTTTAAGTTTAAAGTGAAACAGCAAATGCATTGTTTATTTTATCGTACACTGGCTTACATACTTAGACTACTGTAACTTTAAAGTTTAATGATTGTGTGCGACTGTTGTCTGCTGATGTGGTGTTGTGTGTGGGTGTGGGTGTGTGGGTGTTTGGGTGTGTGTGTTTGAGAGAGCGTGCACGTGTGTATAAACACAATGAAGCTCATGTTCTGTTCACTTAACTCCCTAACAGCCCTTAAAAAGCCTTAAGTGTTTGGTCCTTGGACTTTCCTTTGAAAATGAGCATGTTTTTATTCAAATCCTCAAACAACAATGAGAAAGAAGATGTAAGGATACACAGAAATAGCATTTTTTTTCCTGATCTTTTTGTTTTAATGAAGTTTTGTTGAATAGATGAGCAATTCCTTAGAGATTCTTTATTATGGAAAGAAAAGGAGTAATATTTTGTAATTATATATTTTAGCAATGTGTAGTTACGGAGCAGTAACTTCCCCCCCCCCCCCCCCCCCCCCCAAGTTTCAAGGCTTCAGTTTGCAGTTGTGACTATTTATAATACTTGATTTGCTTGTTATTTAAAATTTATTTTCTTCTTTGTTTCTTGTTCTATTGCTGTGAAGTGGAAGAGGGTCCTTGAGCCTCTCTTGTCATCTGTACGACAGATAAGGGGGAAGAGCGCGAGAGTTGTGCTACTCTTTTTGTAATATTGTAATAATAAAATAAAATTCTAATTTATGCTTTGAAATCAGTTCAAGCTCTAATTTTTAATCTGAATGTGTACATGTCTAAACTGGCAACAGGTTTTTAACGGCAGCTTTCCACTTTTGCCTGTGTTCAGATACAGTAACTTAATTACTGTCATCCTGTGCGACTGTTCAGGTAAGTTACTATTCACACATTTGTCATACATAATTGTAACGAGCGAGAGAGCGATACAAAAGGTCTAACTGAAATACATGTAATTTGTTACTGCAACAGTTGGTGCTGAAGGTGGTTATTGTTGTAATTGCTGTTCTTTCGGGTCATTTATCTGAGCCGGCTTTGGGCAAATAAAGGCAGGAAGTACATAAAGGAAAGTATGTTGTGAAATCTGCAGGACTATCTGGTTGCTGTAGATTTAGCATGCGTGGCTGAATCGGGCACACAGCAGGATCAGCACCTTTGTGACTCTGATGCCAGAAGTTTCAACAAATTATAATGTCTGCAGACAGGATGTGCTTCCTGTTCAGGCTGCTGACAAAAGTTCCTTGTGCAGAAGCCTTTGGATTCACTCTTTATCAATTCTTCAAATGCATAATTTCCTCTACATTATGAAGCACTAGTTGCATTCAGTATTGATAACTACTATATCATCATAAATATATGTCTACAATGCCTTCCTCATCACTTCTCAACTCAGTGTTTCAAAGACTACATTTTTAAATCGACCTGATACTGAAGTATCTGTCACAAAAGCACTTCAACCATGTGGCAGTTAAATGTCTTAAAACTAAAACTCAGTACTGTCTTTAAGTTTAAATGCCTTTTTGCTCAGATCAGGTCAAGCTGAGCAGCCAGAGTGAAGGTCTCTGTTGTCTCTTTAGACTGGGGTGGTGCTCAGAGGACTCATCTCTGTAGACTGATAGGTCTGCCCTCGCCGAGTGCTTTCTGTGAAAATGCCTCTCCAGCTCCTCCCTGTGGAAAAAGCAGGAAACGTTACTGGGCAGTGATCGCTCTCCTGTCAGAGAAATGCCAAAAGGGCCTTCTCTAATCTAGAAACGTTGAGCCTGTGTCAATGTTTCTTCACCTCTGTTTGGTCTGCTTGGGGAGATGTCTGAGTTGGGCTGTTGGAAATAATCGCAGCAGCCGGGATCCTCATTGATTTTACCCAGGTTGGTGTTCCATTTGTTCCAGTTGACTTCCTCCACTCTGAGACGACAAAAGGACACTTGCTCCAATTACTGTCTGCAGTGTGACACATCACTCAGCTGTCCAAGAAGGCAAATTAGTGAAGACCAGTGCATCAACTGATGCAGCTCACACAGATGCATCTTTGGTTAAACCCTCACAAATATCCTTTAGGGGGTTGTCTGCTGTGCATTATATCAGCTTTGATGTTAAAACTGAGACCCAAGTTGTAAAATAGTTTAAACTTTAACACAGCAAAGGATCCCTCAAACCCAAACCCAAGTTATAAACGTGCAAGTCAAAAAAAGGTCAGACAATAACTCCAGTACTTTATCAAGTAACATTGTCCAAGAAACCTAACCCAAGACTTGCATTTACCGTATGACCTGTATGACCTGCTATTAGCAGTAACACAAAGTCCAGCCTAGGTCGATGCACATAGGTTTACAGGTATTCAGTCTTAAAATACCATATAACAAGGCTGAATTCAAAACAATTTAATTATCTTTAAGGCAGCATGAGGTCTGTCTTAAATTTCATGGCAAAGCACCCAGTAGTTCGGACATCGAACTCCAAATAAATGATAAATGTCAGCCTCATGATGGCGCTGCAGTAAACATAAAGCAATGACCACAATCATAAGAATTCATCTTGGGTACAAAATTAAATTTCAAATCGATCTTATAATTCATTTCATTCTGGATCAAAGTGGTGAAACTCATTGCCACATAACAATGGGACCATCAGCTCCTAATCTGTGATGGAACTGAAATCATTTATTACACTGAAATAAACAGCCTTCATAAACATTAAGAAGCAAACCTGAAACACCGCCGACGGTCATCTCCAAGAATTGTGCACAGGTTCTTCTCCACCCCACAAAGAAACCTATTCTTCAGACAGCGAGGCAGCCTCTTCTCCATGTCCAGGATAGTGATGGCCCTCTGAAAACAGTGGCAGTACTTCATCACAGCTGCCTCAACTAACACTCACCTGATCACTGAGATCCCTGAATGTCTCACCTGCAGCTTCCAGATGCTGGTGCTCTCGTTGGTAATCTTTTCCACAGTGCGGTTCATAAGGGCAATGAGCATGTTCAGCAGCAGGATGTAGGTGAGTATAATGTAGCCAATGAGGAGCACATAGAATACTTCCTTGTACTTGTAGTCCTCAGTGAACTCCATGTCGCCCATGCCGATAGTGAACTTGAAGAGCTGCAGGGTGGTGTAGGAGATGTTTCTGAAGCTGGGTTTTGAACACTCCTCTCCAGGGTCCAGAGGACCGAAGAGACGTGGCTGTTTATGTATAGTGGTGTTTTTCACAGGAGGCTCTATTAGCAGGGTGACCACAGCTGGGACATGATATAAAGAACCAGTTATCAGACAGCACGTCCTCCATTCCTTAGTATTATCTCAAAATGCTCTGCCATTGTTTTGGAAAGAAATGTTTAACAATTTAAACCAGTGAATGTTAGTTAACAGCCTTTGTATGCAGTACTGCCTTGTGTGTACAAATATCTTTTTGAATTTGGACTTTTCATTTACTCAACAAAAACAATACCTGCTGAAAATCCAAAGAGGAAGACAACGTAGACAAAAAGAAAGCGCAGGATATCACTAAGTATCATCTACAAAGCAGAAAAGAGACAGAAGGCATCAGGCATGATACTGTTGACTGTGGTTTTTGCTGCGGTGCAGTGTGTTTCGTCCTCTTCGTGGACTACCTTCTGTATCATGACACTGTAGATGCCCATGTGTTTGTCGCCTCTAGAGAAGTAGAGTAGGTTCAGCCAGCTAAGAGCAATACACATCACCAGGAAGCCGAGGTACTCGTGCTGCCCACATAGATACAGCCCAGCTGCAACCAGGAACAGGGTGCCCTGCACAAAACTGCAAACCACAGAGAAACCACTGTCAGCCTCAAGACTGTGTCAGTGCAGCACTGTAAAGCATGAAGGCAAACAACATCACACATTTTAAAGTAAAACTCCATCTCGAGATTATCTCACACTGTTTACAACTCAATTAAACTTTACTTATACAGCACCTACTCACAACACAAGTTATCTCAAGGCACTTTACATAACAAAGGCAAGACTATACAGATATGTAGAGAAATCCCCCTTGAGCAAGCCCTAGGCAGCAGTGAAGAAGAAAAACTGAGTAGCCCAGTGCATCCAAGTTTAACTCTAGAGCAGCATAAATAAGAGTTTCAGAGTCTCAGATGCATAGTCTGAGCAGCTCTAACTATACACTTTATTAAAAAGGAAATGTTTAAGCCTAATCTTAAAGGTAGAGAGGGTGTTTGCCTCCTTAATCTGAACTGGGAGCTGGTCCTGCAGGTGAGGGGCTTGATATCTAACGGCTCTGGCTCTCATTTTTCTTCTGGAATTCCTATGGACCATAAGTAGACCTGTAGTCTGACATTGAAGAGGTGTATTTTTGGGATAGTACAGGGTCTATGAGGTCTTTAAGATGCAAGGGACCTTGAGCTTTAAGGGCTTTGTATTTAAAAAGGAGGGTTTTAAATTCTATCCCTGATTTTATAGAAAGCCAATTGAAAGAAACTAATAAAGGTGAAATATGATCTCTCTCGCTTATTCCAGTCAGCACATTTTGGATTATTTAGAGTGTCATTAAGGGAGTTTTAGGACATCCTAATAGTAGGGAATTACAGTAGCCCAATATATCTATAAATACCAATACCGATTTTAGATTATAGAGGTCCTATTGAAAGTCATTGGCCCCTTTAGATAATTCCGTGTTCACCGATGACCAGAAAATTGGTATTTTCGTTGACACACTGACAGAATAAATTGAAGATTAAAAGGTACCTTGTGGACTATTTGAACACTAATAGTGCTATGGAACCATGTTTTTATGAGCTGATTCCTGTTTTATTTTGTATGTACATTCACAGACCTTTCATGTTCTTGCCACCGGTTTTACACTGTTTGACGAAAGTGGAGGAAGGAAGTGGCAGTAATGTGGCAGATGAAGAGCAAGATGTCAACAAAGGCAGTGAAGATAACGACTGCTAAAATTAAAGATGGATTTAAACATCTAACTTATATAAACATAACAAGTTATGTTGTGGGTAAAAACCTTAACTTACAAGAGAATCTCAAAATATCCATCAATCAACAATGTCTTCAGCTTTGGCTGCTTCCTTTTCATATCAATGATCTGGAAATGTATATATGATATGATATAAGGATTATGATATGAGCCACTGGCTATATACTTGAAGCACCCAGGTCCATACATACCCCTGTGATGAAGAAATAGCAGTTTGCCAGTGTTATCACTAACTGGCCTAAAACATACAGATAGTCCATTAAAGTGTCTTCAACGAGAAACGGCGGCTGTAAAGCAGAGAACAAGCATCAGCAACTTCAGAACATCCTTGTCTGGGACACTCAGATCAATCACACAATCTGCAGTTCACCTCTCCGTCCTTTTTGTTGTAAGCCACAATTGTAAAGATGATCAGGTACAGGAGGTAGAACAGGAAGTTGAGGAAAAACATTCGACCTGCAAACTTCTTCCACTTATCTTCCAGCAGGCGGCTCAGTATCTCTGTCTGAAGCATCTCGTGACGGTTCTGAGAGGGGACAGGAGAGGGGACAGATGTTTGAGTAGTAGTTAACAGCGATTGATGA
Organism: Channa argus; assembly: GCF_033026475.1. Classification (NCBI taxonomy): domain Eukaryota; kingdom Metazoa; phylum Chordata; class Actinopteri; order Anabantiformes; family Channidae; genus Channa; species Channa argus. The sequence continues at coordinate 4,934,955 of NC_090220.1, read as the reverse complement.
TCTGACTGGGCTTAAAATTACAGGGCTCACAGGGATGTCGCTGCCATAAATTAGTATGTCCAAAACAGAGTTGTCCTCGTATGAGTCTACCGAGGCCAGGTCGTACAGGAAGCAGTGGACAGGCCCGTACACCCATTCAGTGAATTTACGGGACAAATGTTTGGTGTGATTATCCTGAAATTCCCGTTTCAAGATGTGGGAAAAAATCTGCAGACAGAGAGGGAAAAAGCATAAGGTTCAGTCTCATTCATCCAGGTAGCTTAACATCAATGCTGCTGGCCAGAGTCCATAAAGTCCATAATTCTTGTCCAGTGGGTGGATTATTTTGTTATAACCCAATTAATTATTCACCTTCCTCAATTATCCACAGGGCAGTAATGCATCTAAAAGCCCTTCTTTCTATTTACCATAATATGTGCCAATATACAAACAATTGAATTTAATAACAGTGGAGCTTTATGTCAGTGGATCTTGGGGCCCCTAAACAGTTTTCTCCATGGGACCCTGCACATTTTAATCTAGCTGTGTCTGTACTGACCCCTATCTTGCCAATCTTGGCAGCCAGTTTGAGAGGTGTTAGCCCCATTTCGTTTGGTTCGTCCTCCAGCTTCAGCTTTGGATGCAGTCGGGCAGCAGTCTTGAGGATGCGGTCGTACATTTTGGTGACAAACTCAGTGTTATCCTCGGAGTTGTCAGCCACCACCACTAGAGCGTGCAGCACTGTGTTGCCCTGAGAGTCCTTCAGCTTTGAGTTTGCTCGCTGGTACTCGTTATCCATCAGAAAGTCCACTACATTGGGCTGGTTGGTGCAGGCTGCCAAAGACAGAGGCAGCTCGCCTGAGGACAGCACAAAGAGTGGCTGATCATTAATTACAGTTTTTCTTCTACACAACTGATTTATTGCCCATTAATTGCAAATAAATCTGCTTTGTAGGGTCCAATCATGACATTTCCCTTTATCTACACAGTTTGAAGTAAAACCCCAGTCATCCTTTTCTTTTACATCAGTCCATGATTTGAGGGTATTCTTAATCAAGTGTAGAGATAAATCCTGCTTCTTAGACCAGAAACTGCCTATCAACAGATAGAGGTGGTGCTGATGTGTATTAATAAAAGAACAATGCACTAAAGGGCAACAACACTTGCAATTCTTTAAAGAGGCAGTCTATCAATTATACTCATGAAGTTCAGTTTACCTATAATAACTGGGGCCACTCAGCCTGTGAAAACCCTTTACGTCTGATGGCATTATCATCATCATCATCGCTTTCTAAGGTTTTACAACGTGGGAGGGTGGGGTTTGCACACAGTTGGGGGGTTTAGGAAGTGTGCAGTGTCAGATAACAGACACTTCTGTGCTGCTGTGAGCTAAATGTAACAAAATATCTTAGATTTGACCCTTATGAAGTTGTATATGTAACATTGCTCCCAAGATGAAGGGTTGCAGCTCAGTAAATGATGCTTGCATGAGACCCCAGAGGTGGGAGCTCCTTTTTTCTGGACTCACCAAAGTAGAAGTAGGGGCCGTCATGTGGCTGGAAGAATTTGCCGCAGGCTCTGGCATGGACATCTGCTCCTTTACTGACCAGCAGCTTCACGTAGCAGATACTCCTCCTCTCAATTGCTATGTGAAGTGCTGTTTGACCTGCCAGGTGCCCACACATAAATACATATCTGACAATCAATTCCCTTTTTATGTTGCCTGACTGCCAGGTGACATGAAGTAATCTTGAAGAGCAATTTTGCTTTAGATGGAGAATGAGAGTGACGTGAACAAAGTGGCATCAAATAGCAAAGTACTTCACAATTCAAAACCAAGTTTACCTTTGTAGTAGCTGTTGGTGTAGGCTGCATTCACAAACTCCTGAATGTCGCCCAGCTTCTCTGAGATGTCGATTAATAGTTCCACCGTCTCGTTCTTGCCGTCTTTAAGGTGCAGCAGAGCCTTCATCAGGGCGGTTTTACCATAGGACTGATCTGCAGGTGTAACCAAACATTCTTGGAGTTAAAACACAGGTCAATAGGTCACAGTTTGGTGCAACTGCTGCGTTTTGGGCCTCAAAACACTCACACAAGGTATCAGAGAGTCTCTTCATGTTTTGGTGCAGGTACTGATACAGGCCATCCAGGTTTTTGACATCCCTGCTGGCCACTGCTTCAAACAACCTGTCAATGTTAAATGTCTTGCTGTCTCTCTTCTTACTGGTCTGCTCCTTGCCTCGAATCCCCCTACAAACAACAAATAGAATACAGACAGGTCTACAAAAAAAGTCATTTGAATCAGAAGGCCAAGCAGCTTCACACTCCACATTAATTAAAATCATGAGGTGCGATGATACACAGCACCTTTTATAACCCGTGTTAAAACAGCAGCACAGTTATGATTGGTGCATGGTGAGGCTCACTTGTCAAAGTTGAGATTAAATCTAATTTGAGGCTTCGTCTCCTCCATTTCCTCCTGGTAATCAGTGTCCATGGGGGCCTTGGGGGCCTCCTGGCCAAAGCTAAACCCATCCTTTTTTGCCGCTTTTTGTCGTGATTTTTCCTCTTCTGTCCTGTCGTCTGTCTCCAGGGAGAAGCCAAACATCTCTGACTTCTTCATCTTTACGTGTCACTCCGGGTGTCTGCATAGAAACAGGACACAGGATTGAGACAACAACCAGCACATCAAATGAAGTACATTTCACAGCTACAGTTTTGTGTATGTTGCATTAGTTAGCTTCAATTAAATAATCCACCCACCCACAGGAGGCACCCAGAAAGATGTTGAACATGCTCACAGCTGTGTCACTGAGTCATACATGTCATATTATTTTAATGGGTCACTAACTAAAAGTGGTTAGTTTATTCAGCCACAGCTGAATAAAGTGTTTATGGGTACTGCTTTAAAATGAGTTAATTTAACTATTAGTTACTATGTTTGTATCAGCTGGAGATGACACACACTTCCAGCACAGGGGATCAACACATTGGCTTTCAAAGACACAGACATATTTTAAACACATGATTTTTTATCGTCAGTGACTAACAAAGGATTGCATTTAGAAGGAGACTTTCATGAAAGCCGTACACACAACTCCTGACATGCTGGACACTTCTCTGCAGTAGAATAAAATCATTTACACTACGAGTGACTCAGACTCAGAATAAATGAAGTGAAAAACATTTCTGCCAGTTTCTGCTGATCACAATGAAATTATAGATATTTTTATGTATAAGACACGTTAAGGAAAATGGGAACCTACAGTTCCCCTTTTCAAGCAGAAAATGGGGAATTAGTGACTCAGTGGAAACACCATGTTGGACTTCATGATCATCACACGGAGAGGAAGATATAGAATTGAAAAAATATGAAAAAGCAAACACTGGAAAAACATTGAAGTAAGTAGTTATCTACTTTGTCAACAGATCAATTGATACGTGGCCTACAGTAATGCAAGCCTAGACTTTAAGCAGGGCAGTCAAGGTTAACTGATAAAAGCTTTACCATTACCTTTTCTGTACCCTCATTAAAGCTCAAAAAACAATAATCCAAGCTGTGTTATGTTTACTTGATTATATGTTAAAATGTAGAAACATTATTTTGAAAAAATAAATCGCAGTATCAGGTCACGAGAATGGAAACATTTATTTTAAGCACTAAAACACTGCGCATGAAACTAAAGATGTTGGCGTGACCTGAAGAAAATCTGCTAATGTGAAACACGTTTGACTCACCCGTATTTAGTCTTCCTAAAAATCTGATCTTCAAGCCAAAAACAAACCAAGAAAACACAATGTAGTGTCCAGCTGAAATCCTTGGGTTTAGATGCTATTGTTCTACATGTTCTACAGATGCTCTCCAAACGTAATGGGAGGAGAGATATCAGTAGCAGACCAGAGGGAGAAGTGACCCACCCAAGAGCATACCAGAGAACATTACCGGAGCCCTGAGTGCTTAAGAGGATGCTGTATAGACCACGTTTGCTCTTGTGAAGACGTCATGCAAAAAAAAAAAATTAAAAAAAAAAGAAAGAAATCCCACAAACATTTCCCTTTTTATGCAGTTAAGTAACAGTATACAATCTGATGCACAAGTGTGGAGCTGAGGAGCTAACAAGTAGTTTACCACTTTGAAAAAAGCTTTTCCAAATTGCATGTAGACAAGTAAATTCCAATCAGAATATATGATTTAATTCACAGTAGCACTGGAAAAAGTTAAATAAAAAATCTTATAGAAAAACTTACCCCACTCTGCTTTTCTTGCTCTGGATTTCTGTAACTTGTGTACCATATTCTTAAGCGATTCTTTGTTTAATTTTAGTGCTTCCTGTGTGTCTCACCTACCTCTTCACAGTTTCGCTTTAGTGGGTTTGTGTATGTGTTCAATGCTGCTGTTGTCCTGTGACTGTGTGGTAGCAGAGCTTCTGCAGTGTCTACATCTGCACTCATGAGATCACACAATTTCCTTTCCTTTAAATTTACTTCCTTTTTTCACAGTACACACAGGCCTTCAAATAGCCAGACGGTTACTTTTGTCACTGAATGACATAAAGAAATGAATCACCCAAATGTTTAGCACGGCAGCCAAACTTTCTGTCTCTAAGGGGCTGGTGCTACTTCATCCAAAGTGCTTCTTAACTTTTAAAATGAATATGCTTTTCAAGCTTAATCTATAAACTTTAAATCACTGCACAACAATTCAATCCCAGATATACGGCGCCTTGGAAAAGTAATATACTTATTGAAATTTTCCACATTTTGTCACGTTACTACCACAAATATAAATGTATTTTATTGGGATTTAATGTGATAGACAAATACAAAGTGGGACTAATTGTGAAGTGAAAGGAAAGATAAATGGTTTTCAAAATGGTTTACAAATAATTATCTATTTTCAGTGGGGATTGTGTGTTCAGGGTGACGTGCAGTGTTAGGCTTTAGCGTTTTGCATTTAGGCCAAAAAGTTAAATTTTGCTCTTATCTGACCAGAGCACCTTTTTCCACATGTTTGATTCTTATTTCTTTATTTCAACAATGGCTTTGTTCTTGCCACTCTTCCATAAAGGCCAGATTTGTGGAGTGCATGACTAAGAGTTGTCCTGTGGACAGATTCTCCATCCTGAGCTGTGGATCTCTGCAGCTCCTCCAGATTTTACCATGGGCCTCTTGGCTGCTTCTCTGGTAAACGCTCTCCTTCCCCGACCTGTCAGTTTAAGTGGATGAACATATCTTGGTAGGTTTGCAGTTGTTCTGTACTTTTTAAATTATCGTATGATAGCGCTCCGTGAGATCTTCAGAAACCTCTGAGGGCATCGCAGAACAGCTATATTTTAACTGAGATTAAAATTACACACAGGTGGACTCTATTTACTAATTAGGTGACTTCTGAAGGCTATTGGTTCCACTGGAGTTAGTTAGTTAGTGGTTTCAAATTAAAGGGGGCTGAATACAAATGCATGACACACTTTTCAGATAATTATTACATAACATTTTGAGAACCACTTATCATTTTCCTTGCACTTTTAGATACTAATTTGTGTGGGTCTATCACATAAAATCCCAACAAAAAACATTTAAATTTGTGGTTATAATGTGACTAAATTTGGAAAATTTCAATGAAGTGAATACTTCAATATATTTCAAAGAGTGAATACTTTTGCAAAACACTAATCCTTGATAAGATGTCAAAATAAACGGTAGGACTACAATACCAGTAAATACAACATTGTGTGATGTTGTGTGACCAATTTATTTCATTTCCTTATCACGTCGCTTTACAAAGGGGTGAACTAATGACCTTCTGACAAAAAACATCTGCCTATCAACTGTAGTCATTTTAACAAGATGCTAAGTGAATGAATCAATATATGACTGGTAATATTAAAAACAGTAATTTCATGTCACAACTGTAATTACATCTAACTCTAGGCAACAATAAAAAGGAAGGTGTTGAAAAAGAGCACAGGTGTCAGAGTCACCTACAGGGTCCCTGTATCACACAAAGTTAAATTAGTCACATACACAATTAGTCAATCAATCAAATTGAATCAGAAATACTTGTTACATGGCTGAAGGTTGATCTGTAGCTGCACTCATCAGTTCAATTGAGTCTGTATTTCAATAATTAGGTAGTGTTGGAACAATAAACGTTTGATTGTTGCGGTCTTAAACAATAATAATCAATACAGTTCCCAAAGGGGAGCAAATCTGGTAGGCACACTGGGAGTCTCTACCGGATTATGAGTCTCATTCAAAGTCTGTCACAAAGGACCATCGATACACCGACAGCGGAGTCTGCGTTCTGTCCATATACCAAAGGCTGAGGAAACACCTTCTCCAATTCCTGCCTTAACACCTCATTACGAGCGAGTGCACTCCCAGTGCCCACAATCCTGTTGACCCCTCCCTGCTGCAGATGCTTTGCAGTCATCATGGAGGAAATGTTGTCCAGGACTCCGCGGCACAATGCCCTGGTCACATGACCCAGAGACAGATTGGTGGCAGAGATGTTGGTTACTTGACCAAGGCAAGAAGGGTTGTGTCTCTCCCCCAGAATGGTAGGACTCACCCTCATGTCACTTGTTTCCTGGCTCATGGCACAACCAATCAGCTTCTCGTACACACATGAATTACTCATGTCTGCACCTGTGTGGGATGGAAAGGAGCATTTAAATATGTAAATGGTAAATGGTCTGCACTTATATAGCACTTTTCTACCTCAAAGCACTTTACACTGCTTCTTATTCACCCATTCGCACTCACAATCACACACACATTCATACACTGGTGGGGGAGCTGCTCTGCAGCTGGCCAACACTCACCAGGAGCAACTAAGTTGGGGTTCAGTGTCTTGCTCAAGGACACTTCGACATGTGACCGGAGGAGCCGGGGATTGAACCAACAACTGTGAGATTGGTGGACAACCGCTCTACCTTCCTGCGCCACAGTCACTGAAACACATTTGATTGGAATGATCTGTGTGTCATTTCTGCATCACTGATGCTGCAAACACTAACTCTCTTTCTGTGGTCAGTGGAGCAAAAACAAGCCCTCACTTTGCTTATTGTGGCTTGAATTTTGTCTCCATGGGTTAATTAACTTGACATGCACTTTAAAATTGGCTCTGCAGAAAATTACTGGAGGGTCACTCTTTCCTCATATGAACACTGCCCTCTCCAGGCTGTCATTGGACTTTCAGTCATTCATCATCGAAAAGTGCCTTGATCACGGATTCACTTCCGGAGCAGCAACTACACCAGTTTGTCTCTCTTTCATGTGTGTAAGAAAGACTAAAGAGACACACACCAAGATCTTTCATCCAGGAAGTGAGCATCTCAACAAAAGTGCCAAGCACGTTCCCGCCATTCAGTGATGCAGCCACAGCCAAATACGAGGAGTCAAAGTAGGGAAAGTAGGTGATGGAGGAGGCAGGCTGAGGACAATCTGGAGGTTTGAAGTCAGCTGGCATGGCAAAGGTGAGCTGGGCAGAGGTGCTTATGTTCAGAACTGGAAAATTGGGAGAAAGAGAAAAGAGTATGTGGCCAACAAACATGAGCTGCAAAGGACACTGATGGTGGGATTAAACCTAATGCATAATACAGAGTCAACTATAGTAAATGGAAGCACAACCACTGGTGCATTAAGAAATAAATCTAAGTCATTATGGGGCAATTAGATGCTGCAGCTTTAATGGGTTCTTGCCATTGAATGAGTGCATTAGGTTTGATCCCATGCTGAGGGGAAATGCCTGGATTTCCTGTTTCACCTGCATCTGTCCGTGCACTCACGCAGGAGTAGACAGAGCACTGGAAATCTCCCAGCGCGGCCCCTACTGGCGTACCAGCAGGAATATTGTGCCATTCAGAGCATGTCTGTCCCGCCAAAGAACCAGATGGCACACACTGTGGAAGAAGGTGCAATGGGAAGCCGGCGCTTCTCAGACTGGAGCATACACACACACACACACACACACACACACAGAGTGGCTTGTTATGTGGGTTACATATAACTGCTGCTATAAGCCTGTATTAATGTAGAAGTTTTAAATGTGTGCAATTTAATTAACACCAAACATGCACCAACCACCACAATCAGAACACTGATCAAGCATTTAGCACTTTAGCTGTATCTTATCATGACAATTCTCTTTTAAGCACTTTACATACATGTCTACATTCCACTGGTTGGATGAAGTGTTGAAGAAACCCCAGCTGGCTGCATTCTGAGGCGTCATCACACACCCATCCAAACCACACAGCATGGACACCACATAGTCCTGGATGGTTCCTGCAACGTTGAAGTCCCTAAGGAACTCAGGCCTGCAGTGAAAACACACAGCTTTAGATTTTACCACCATTTGAAAACAAAACAAAATAGCAAGCGGTTCAGGCATCTTTACATGGGGTTTTAAAAAGTTTCAAAAACACTGGATGCTGACCTATTTCTCATGTACCAGAAAATTGTTGTACAACCAAACCCTGTGGCTACACTGAGATGTGAGTCTGGTTTTGGAAGAGAGGACAGGAAGTCATTGCTGCATCGTCCATCCTGCCAGGTGATCAGTTGACTGGTGTCTTTGGCTGTGTAGAAGTCGTTTTTGGACCAATCACAACCTATATGGGGCAAAAGACATGAAAAAGACAGCAGCCTATTTATTTATTTTTTCTTTGTATCCTTTCAGCTTATCCCGTGAGTTCAGGGTCGCCACAGTGGATCATTGTCCGCATGTTGATTTGGCACAGTTTTTATGCCTGATGCCCTTCCTGACGCAACCCCCCCAATTTCTACTGGGCTTGGTTCAGCCCCAGCCCAAATAAAATTAATAATGTCAAAAACATTCCAGCAGAACCTTCTTTTTAATAAACCTTTTTAACATATTTTTGGGATGCAATCACCAGAGGGCGACAATGTTTATCTTACAGTTTTTCTCCATTGCTTTGACACAAGTTTTATTCCACACTCAAATTACAAGGGTTTATCACTTAGCATAGAAACAGCTCAAGTTTGAACTGAAGGAGTGTCAAACACATTATATTCTCAGGATAAGAGAATTTCATTTGGTAATTTACTCATAGTCCTGGGGGTCTTAATCTTTGTCCACAAGGATCCCTGCTCACCTTGTTTTCTAACTAACTGTGCACTACCAACTTCCAATTATCTGCAACAGGTGTGTTCAGTCAATCAGAAGCTGGAAGATAATATTATAATAATAATAATAATATCTTCCCCCACCACACTCATCTCAGATGGTATATCCCAGCTTCGCATTGCAGGATTAGTTAGAAACCAAGCAAAGCAGGGGTCCTTAAGGACCTGGATTGAGTTATCCTGACAACAATGCTAATCTCAGGATCACACACAAAATTATTAATAATAATTCAATGACGATCCCCTGCAGATAAATGATTAAAAAGCCTCTAAATCCAGACTGTGCCAATGTAGAGGCCACAACATTATGAGCCCAAACACAGTGAGCTCCCATATGAAACCCTTCACTTTTAACTCAACTGAATGTGTAAATATTGTGTAATGTAACAAATTGTGGTTATTCGAAAATTGTACTAAAGAAGAAGTTTGTGGTACTATCAATTTTATATTAGTTTTACTTATTAGTTACAAGTTACTTTGATAATGTAGATTCTTCCTGGAGTTGTTTTTGTCCTTTCAGCTTATCCCGTGAGTTCAGGGTTGTCACAGCGGATCATCCGCATGTTGCTTTGGCAAAGTTTTTACGCCGGATGCCCTTCCTGACACAACCCTCCTCAATTTCTACCGGGCTTGGACCAGCACTTATAATTAACTTATGAACTGTGGTTTATTATTACAAATGAAACCACCCGGCAGAGCATGATGTGGTTAAACTTAGCTCCACTTTTACCAGCTCCAACCTTAGTGATGTTTACACTTCAGTTCATCAAAAAGTATAATGCACTAATGTAATGAATAGTTTTGATACTTTCAGTATATATTTGTATGCTACTATATTTGTATGCTTTCACATTGATGCTTTTGTAAAAATGAACTTTGCAAATGCAGGATTTCGGTTATACCAGAGTTCTTATGGTATGGTAACGGTACTTCAAGACTTTACTTCAAGATCTGAGCATGTCTTTCACCTCAGCTCAATAATGCAAGGACCAAGGATCAAATTAAATGTTTGTCACCTGTTACCTGGTGTTTTTGTTCCATACCAAGCTGCTTGGTGTGATTGTTCTTTCTCACTATTTTTACCTTTGAAACTTTGTTTGCAGCATCAATGAAATACGTCCACTATAAACATTTTCTGCTTTAAAACATTTTGTTTTCTTGAGATCTCCCTACATTATCATTTTCTAATGCTAATGCTTCAGTTCAACAGTTACTAATTAAAAAGGCCTGAACATTTTTAATTTCTTCAGAAACCTTATTTATGAAGCACAAATCTGGTCTTCACTTGTACCTTCATGTATTGGATAAATGGATGAAAATATCTGGTTTGTTTACTTCTCCTACAGCTCATGTATAACAGATCCGTGGTCTGTGCCACTCGTACCGCTTTTCGCTTTCCAGAATAAGACCCCGTGCATCTGTCCGGACAATCCGACACTGACAACTTGCTGCAGTTTGTCTCTGGGCAACAGGCCAACGCAGCGGTTCAGTGTGTCTATAATCAGACCAGTATCCTGCTCTTTCGCCTGCAGCACAAGAACACGTAGAGAGATTACATACAGGACACACACATTCAGCAATGAGCTAAAGAGTCAAGTTAAACACACCTTTATCCCGATACTGTCGATCAGATCGGACGCAGTAGGCAAAGTATGACTTGCAACCACAGCTCTGGAGCCAGTTTCTAATAAAACGGCTTTTACCGAAGTTGTGCCTACGTCTAGACCCAGGATGTATGAAGACATAACTGCTGACGGCCCTGTGTGCAGTGGCAAAGTCTGCACAGTTCGACGACATAAGTCAAAATGGCTGCGTTCACTTACAATGAGGAAACCCGGGATTTCACCGCTTAACTGTAGTAAAAAAACAAAAAACAAAACTCCCTGTCAATTTAGCTTCTTTGCTGCTCAACCATTTTGACATAGTAATTTTGACATTTTGACACAGTGACCTTTTTCTCTACTTGTCCCAATAACATTGAAAAGGTCTTTATTAGTCACTTAGCATAACACCTCTTCAAGTTCTTTCTGATTTCTAAAATTTGCTGTAGCTCCGTTCTCATTGTCTACATTTTAACTTATAACTTTTAACACTGACAATAACTATAAAACAACTTTTTTCCTACACTTCATTCAGGTGGATGTTCTCTGTGAGATTCTTTGTTGATTGTCTGTTTGAATATGATGTTGCTCCGTGGGTTCTTTTTTAATGTATTACTTATACATTAAACGATCATTATAGGAAGACACATATAAGAAAAAATGTTACTCATGCTACAGGTAAAGATACATTATGTATGTGAAGTTTGGTAACATAAAGGTCACACATGAGCGCAGATATAGGCTGAATTTATCTTTACATTCTATTATGTTGAACCATTTATAAAACAATGTATTTCTAGTTAATGCAACATTGAAACTGAACTATTTTTTAATTAACTACAAGTTAATTGCAACACTAACAGCTGGAGTAACTTTCCTGTTGTTTTTATTTTACATTCCATAAAAATCAGTTTTGGTTGGGTGCGTGGTGAAGCTAAAAAAAAAATGAAATAACGCATGCACCTGTATGTTACAGTGTCGTGCGTCAAGAGGGTGATACATTTTTTAAGCGGAGATAAAACGTTTTCTCTTTTATGATTTTAAATTTACCATTCTTTAATGAACCTAGAACGCACCACGTCGTCGCTTCCTGTGTGATGATTAACATGATCCCACAGTGCATTGCGTAGGAACATGGCTGACTTTGGATTGGGAGCGTCTTCTAAATGAGAATGAATGTGCCTTTTCTGTGTCATAACCTCTGATATTACTCACATACAAGGTGATATCCAAGTTTGTGAGGTAACTTTTACAGATTATGTTTTTGTAATCGAACTGGGAGACGTCGAAGAATCCTTGCTTTCATCTCCGGTGAGAACATGCTTCTAGTTAACGTCAGTGAGCACAATGAAAAGCTAACATTGCTAGTTACGATGTTAGCATTGAAGTTAATGTGCTGTTCAGCTCAGTTCATTACTGTAGCAAAGCTTCAAGTGAATGTTAGCTAACACTAACACTAGGATGGTTCATTGTGGTCAGTAGCCAAGCTAATGTCGAACTTTAAGTTAATAGTTTACTAGTTAAATGCATTAACATCAAATGCCATAAAGCCTGTTAAAATCAGAAATCAGTGCAAGCTTTCAAACACGTGACAGCAAGTACTAATATCCCATTGTAAAAACTGTTAGATAAATTCGTGTTAAACATGCATTATAATAAAAAGGTTAGTATTAGGATAAAAACTAGGTATTACTCAGTAAAAGGGGCCTTTACAATGTCATGTATTTGTATTATTATTAATAATAATACTGATACAATAATGTATAAGCAGCATATTTTTTCATTATCTGGGTGGTAAACTACTTTTTCACTCGTGTGGAAATGTTGTGACTAGGGTGGCAAGCTGGTTTTTTACTGGTGGTTAACAGCAACCAATACAACATAATGTGAAAAAAATGTATTAGCTCAAAATGAAATAATGCACATTACAAGTGCTGTAAAACTGTACTTGTGTTAAATATTTTGGATTTCTATTGTAAACATGCCTACATTTCTCATTAGAGCAGCATCTTCCTGTGAAAGCTGACCAGAGTCAACATGGCAGGAGTTGTAGCCAAGCGGGAGGGACCACAGTTCATCAGTGAAGTTGCTGTCAGAGGCAATGCTGCTGTGCTGGACTACTGTCGCACCTCTGTGTCTGCTCTGTCTGGAGCAACGGCTGGCATCCTGGGGTTGACAGGACTGTATGGCTTCATTTTTTATTTCCTATCCTCGTTTCTCCTCTCTCTGCTGCTCATACTCAAGGCTGGACGGCGGTGGAATAAATTCTTTAAGTCACGTCGACTTCTCTTCACTGGAGGCCTTGTTGGAGGTCTTTTTACCTATGTCCTGTTCTGGACTTTCCTCTACGGAATGGTGCATGTATACTAAAACAATATACCACACATTACTATTCATTATTTGTGTCTAATGCAACATAATTATACTGTCTGTCCTGCTGTTTGTAGGTAACCCCTTTGTGAGACTTGATTCTTCCAAAATGTACGTTTAATATATTGGATAACGTGTCAATAATTACCGTACACAGAATAAACTTTCCTCCTTTTCGTCTTACCTTCAACTATCAACTTAATTAACCTCTAACTTCTCTGTGCTCAGTACCATATATTCTAGAGTAAGAGTCACAGTTACTATAATGTAGATTGTCGTGTAACATAGATGAACACAGACTGCATCTTTTATGAGGTGTGGCATTATATTTCATGTACAATAGTGTGGTCAGATTATAACAAATGTGATGGTTTGAATAAATACAGCTACAAATTGTTTGTAGACATCAAGTTTGTCAGGCATTGTCACTTGTTGACAAATATGTTTCAAACAGTGAAGAATATTGAATAAATAGAAACAGGAAAAGGAGTTCTTGCCCTCCAGTGTCCATTTGTCCCGCACATAAGTAGTAAACCAGCTATCCACTTGCTGTAAGCTAAGCACATGACATACTGCATTCTACAGCTTCAAGTGAATTGTGAACACAATTGTACTGTAGCGTTGCATTGCAGATATAAAAGTCACGATCAGGACAGTCCACTCCACATGCAGCAGGAAACACATTAGCAATTTAACAGTATGTTCAAATAATTAGGTACGTCCAAATGAAAGACCCTCAACATATTTTATTAATAATTTCTGCTATTACCTGTTATTGCTTTTATAAGGTATTTTAATTTGTTCATTTTTTAGTTTAAATGTTAAACATTTTTATTCAGTTAATCTATCAGGTCCAGTTTTCTGGGATGTTTGTATTTCTGCCCACTAAGTAGCCAAAAACAAATGGAAACAATGCTTTGTAAGCATGTTCAAAAGCTAACAGTGTTGATTTTATGACTTCAAAGTGAGATTTCTTTGCATTTGTAAAGCAGAAACTTAAAAATATTTCGCAATTCACTTAAAGTCTTAGATAAAATACGTTGTTATTCTGTTAACTGCATCACCATGATCACAGAAGTCTTGCCTTGTATATGGACCTGTTGTAATCTTCCACATTTCACCTTTGATTTCTGAACCAGCAACTTGTCATTTCTACACCAATGTCTTGGCTCTACTTGCATAGTACAGAATATAACCATTCTTCTGGGCCAGCATTGCTTCAGTAACTGTCATTCCAGTGAACAAGAAGTGCAGTGTGACTTTGGTGCCACCCTCTGCAACGTAACTAGAACCACTGCTGTGCCTGTAAACTTAATTGTATGATGAGAAAGTCATGTGATTTCTTGACTCTGCACTTTGGGGAGAGCGAATAGCAGCATATCGCTGTCCTGTGTTACGTGGAATTGTGGGACCACGGCTTTCAGCCACATCCAACTGCTGGCCTGCAGTGGGAGAAGATCCCTGAGTGGGTTCAGTTCCCTCTGGCTTTTTCACAGAGTTACCAGCCTCTTTCTCTTCAGCTGATTTCCTGCATTTCCTTTCCCTGGGTCCTGGCTTCCCATCCTTGGCTTTGGTCCGTTCTTTCCTGGTACATACAGTATGAATAGATGTGCCAATGAAGGAGACAATCAAGGTTTGGAAAATAATTAATTTAAAAGCTGCATCATTAAAGTATGTGATCATTGTGAGTCATACTTGAAATTGATGATTTCAAACTTCCTCTCTCTGTAGAAGGAGCTTGTGTTCATCATGTACAGTAGTATCATATCACATGCAAAGGCTCCCTGAAAGAAAAGATAAACAACCTGATGCACTAATTTATCCACAAACACATCAGCATTATATTTTACTAAATTACTTACTGCACCCAGCAGAGCAACACCAGAGCCAATGGCAATTATCGTAGGAATAATATTGAATTTCCCGGCCTGCAAAACAAGTACAGACATTTACTGCAAGTTTATTACTAGAATCCTGTACCTATCTGCTCATATCACTGCTGTACCTGGCCAGTGGTCATTATATCAAAGCGAATTCCATACACTTTATACAAAGTGCGATAGGTTTCACCATTTTGATCCTTGTAATACCGGGCATATCTGTAGGACATAAAGCAGTGGATTTAAAGTATAAAGGATGGAAATAACGCAGCTCAGAGACAGACCGCAAAGTGGGAGAGGCTGCCGACAAATGTATTAAATAAATGAAGACATACCTGAAGTTGTATCCTGATGTGGTGGAGTTGTTCTTGCTCATACCTAAACGGGTAAAGCTGTACTGTGGATTACACTGTGAAGAGTCCTTATCAAGGTCACAGTTCCACTCAATAAGAATACCAACAGACCCACCCTGATGGATTAAAACAAAGACTTGAACAATAGTAAGAACAATAATAATCAATAAAGAATATATAAGTTCATAACACATTGCACGGTGTTGCTCTCATCACATGCTGTATACACAAATCAATCAATGAAAAGGTTTTCACATGCAATTTACAGGAAGATACTAATTTGCAAGTTTTATTTATAAGGCAGTTAGTCTCAGAGCCTTGGTGTCCTCATTAATTCAGCTCCCTCACATGAGGACAACTAATATGTCTCGTCTTCATTTGTCTTACTGATCTTAAGTACAGTTTGGAGTCTTTGAAGTTGTAACATCAAAGTGAACATTAAAAAATTAAAGCAACGATCGTAGAGTCTCTAAAACTCCAAAATGAACGTCCCTTCATAAAACCATACTATAAATCCCAAGTGGAATTTTGTTAGTTACTGGGTGTAAACAGGATGTCTGCTAGGAGAAAACGTGACAGTGACATTGAATCTAGAGCTGGGATGGGTTTGTTGCAGATCCGTTTGTCTTCCTCCAGTTACCAAAGAAGTGTTTCCAACCCCACAGTCTTCTCAAGAAATCTACCACTGTACTGTGACGACAAGAAACTATTACATGCTTTTGCTATTTAAATTCTCTTCAAGACTGCCACCATACCTCTTTTTTTAAATAATAGGCTTAATCTTTTTTAATCCCTTTTTTCTTTCAACAGGAAGCAGAAGTGTGTTCTTATACAGATTTTGTTGCCATCATGAGAAGCAAAATGGATTTCACTAATTACCAAATGCCAATTATGCCTTATAATCAAATGACTGTAAGGAAGTCAGGAAGTGAAATCTCCATTATCACTCCCATGTGCAATTGTAATTGGCGTTTTATTACACACTGTACCTTAACAGCCATGTCTTGAAAATCATGTCCAGTCCAGCTGACCAGATCTCCAAGGCGGAAGATGGGGCAGTAATGATGTTTCTCTCTGTCATAGGAGCAATTCTTCAGGTAGTTGCTATCAGAGGTTTCTAAGACATTGGACCTAAGGATAAGACACGAGGTCAGATTTTCAAGATATATGGAAAACCAATTGCATTTTTTCATTAAAAGGGCAATTTTCTGATCCAGAGACAGAAATATTTAAGGAAAAATAAAGATGAAGTTACCACACACTCTAGATATTCAGAATTTGTCAGTATATACAGGATTGATCTTCTATTGAATGAATTTGAGCTTAAAAACTAGAAAGACTTCGGCTTTGTTTCCCTCTACAGCAACAGCCTATAATGTATGTGAATGATTATCAAAGCACACCTTCACCATATGTGTCACACTGAGTAACTTTGTTGCCATCTAATCTCTGTTAAGCAATAAATATCAAGATCACAGAGCAAACATAAAAGAGACGAGTGTAATTAGAATAGGAGCCTGACAACTCTTTACTTTCCCGCTGGGCTTGTTTCACAGACGACAGCAAAGAGGGCAGTACCCCAAATGAGCTGACACCTGTCCAGGGCAAGGCCTGCTGTCAAGGACGTCTCAGATGACCATTTCACTGTCTCACTGACTCCATTGCACAGGCTGGTATAAATAGTAGGTTCTCTGCACCCTAAAGCTATTTAAAGCAGCCACTGAAACACGTATATCCCTCGGTTCGCTCTGCCATCTACATCATGATGCCATACGCACACCAGCAATTAGCATCACTCACTTGGAGTATTCAAACTTTGGAAATCGGATGAAATTCTTGATGTAGACAGTGAAGTTTTGTGCTTCACTCAGTAAGGGCTCTCTGGAAGAGAAAGAAACAGACAGCTGTATGAGAAAACAAACCAAAACAAAAGGAGCTGACGGGCTGTAAGAGTAATAAATAGAACCTGTGAAATATCTCAGTCCCTGTGAGGGATCAGAGTCAGTGTGAATGTCGTAGCACAAAATGGCAAATTTCCAAAGTCCTTTAAGAGAGGAGAGTTTCTCACGTGGGTCTCTTGCTGTGTTCAACAGGACACCAGGCATGAATCTCACAGGTCCCCGTGCTGTTTAAACACACCCCGGTCTTGATTCCTGACAGAGAGAGTAAACATTGTTGGCTTTATTCCAAGATAAGACATACCTTTGGTATTGTGTGTATTATGTGTGATTATACATCTGGAAGTATTATAGGGCCAAGGTTGAATTTAAAAATTAATTTAGGAATATTTTGTCAACACTAAGATTGAATAAAACTGAACTCATTGTCAATGATATTTCAAAATCACAATAATTGCACAATGTATCCATGTGGACCTCACAAACTTGAGGTTGGTAGAATTGTCTGTACCTTCGGATGAATATACAAACCTGTAACTGAGCTTAAAACTACTTAGGTTTCATTTCAAAAACTCCAGTGGTGCTCACCATGCCCAGCGATAACAGTCTCCCCCCTGATACAGTCATCATCACTCACACATCGTCCGTTCAGCACCTTGGAACTCTGTGAGAGAGAGTTTAAGATGTTGGTTGCAACGAAGATGATGCAATTCTGTGGACATGATAATCTGTAACAGTGTAACCTACAGTAATTTTCATGTGTTAATGTAGATTTCTGTTTTTAAATATTCCCTTTTTTTCTCTATACTCACCTCGGCACAAAATCCCAGTTTCTGGTTGGGGGTTTCAATGTAGTTAGTTACTATGAAGAAAACCTGCTCACCCTATCAAATAAAATTGGGACCAGACAATACAAACAGGAAGCCAACGGTTAAACAAATTACATGTCCCAGCAAGTTCAATATTAATCAAGCAGATGCTGACTGTAATCCTTACTTGACAGGAGCTCTGACACATATAGTAGTAGAGGATTGATTTTTTTAACACGAAAGGTTTACAATGAAACAATAGATAGGTAGATGGATAGAGATAGAAAGATCCTCACACTTGGTGGTATGACATAATCCTCAGGACTCCACAAGTAAAACTCTGTCTCAGAGGTGTTTGTCAGTGTAACACCTTTAATCTTGGTGATGACTGAGGTCTGGATGGCCTCCTCTCTCTCCTGGTACCCTTTCTTCACCACAAACACCCACCTGAGACATTCATGAGAACTTCAGAAATTATTTTGTTAGGTAAGAATATATTTAACGTCACCTCAGCATTACTATAGTATAGTCAATATGGATTTGACAGAAAGACCGATTACTTGTGATCCTGCCTACCTGATCATATCATGTGCTCTAAGTGTTTTCCTCAGCATGTGGCAGATAAAATTATAAATCTTAATGTGTAAATGTATCCTGGACTACATCACAGAATATTATATGCACCCCCCTATTCCCCAAAACCAAAACCAAAAACTATGCTGGACTATTTTGGACAAGTAAGGTACATATATTTATGTGCCAGTGGCATGGCTGCAAGTAATAAGTAAAATGCATAAAAATACCATGAAGCCTCACATATGATATGGCAATTAAATGCATTCACACAGGCATGAGCAGCCCTCCCTAAGCGCCAGTTCATGCCACACGGACAAATGTGAAGAGAACCATGGGGTAGCAGCCACACTGCAGCTAGTTCCTCCTAACTTTCATAAACAACTGAGGTCAAACCAGATTTGTTTTTAAACCCTCACCCAGATTTCCACATTTTACGCACACACAGGTTTGGGATTTGCAACCCCACCCCACCCCCCACTATATACAGTAAGACCCTGATGAATTCCCCAATTCAAAAACCTTTCCAAAACAGAAGAAAACCCATGTGACACTGTTACTTTAACAGCAACAAAGTAAAAACCCTGCACAAGTTAAACTATTTTTAACTTAAAGCCTACTGTCTCCCATGCAGGACAAGGGGACATGCAAACCGCCTCACCCGATTATGTAGCCAAGCACCGCCAGCTGGTAGAGTCTAAATAATATACCGATTTTCTTATTTTCGGCGATGACATATTTCTCTGTCTTGTAATTGAGGAGAGAGAAGAAGAATCCTCCCCAGCCTGCCATTCCTCCACCGGCACAGTGAACCCGAGTGAGAGAGCAGCTCGGCTGCTCCCAGCTCATATATACAGCTGCTGCACTTGTCAGGCCAATGAGAGCGGCCGCCACACACACTTTGTTCTGATCTCATGTCAATATTATGTTTAATGTTTGTGAAAGCCATAGTCACTGAAAGTGTTTCTCATTTTAAGCTTTCATATTTGTCAAAAGTTCTCTTTCCCGATGCATGGCCGACTGCCTATTTAGAGTTAGCACTGCAGAACATTCTCAATAGGTAACAACATTAATGCAGCACCCAGAGACTGAGAAACCTCAGCCTGTCAGGTAAATTTTCATGCACGAGATCTGTTTACTATCAAATTGCGGGAACTACATTACCCACAATGCAACTGTTGATCCAGCGAGCAGTTACTAGTGATGGGAAGTTCGGCTGTTTTCAGAGAGCCGGCTCTTTTGGCTCAGCTCCTAAAGAAGAGCCGGCTCTTTTGACTCCTGAGCGGCTCTTAATTTAGGATTGTTTTATAGGCCTTAATTTTACCACCTTTGCAAAACCTCATGGTTTGTTTGTTGAAAATCCTTTTATGTGCAGTGTTTTCATGAGAATCCTTATAATTGCCTGATTTTGTGCATTTATTCTGTTACAAAACCATTTTTTTGTTTCATATTTAATCAAACTTTTTATTGCACAAATTAACAACAAAACAGCAAATAAATCCACAGGGCACAGTTGCTCACACAGCACCACTTTGTCCTCTACTTGCCACACTTTTGCCACTCTTACTAGCTCCTCTGCCAGGTTTTCTGCAGTGTGTCTATCTGTGAACTCAAATCAGTCCAGAAGGAAAGATGTCATCTTGTAATTATCAATGAAATGGCAAGTGACAGCCATGAAAGAGCAGGTTGTTCTGGAGATCCAGCAGTCAGTTGTCAGGCAAACTGATGGAGCTTTTTTCACCCTTTCTTGCCATAATGCGTCTTCTGTGTCATATAGTTTAGGTATTGTTGTTTGGAACAATGTTTTTCTACTGAGTAGAGAATGTGGGATTTAAAGTTTTGACAAAACTTTTAAAACCTCTGTCCTCCACAATGGAAAAGGGTTGGAAATCAGTAGCTATCATTTTAGCCAACTCTTCATCAATGCTGTGCTGTTTGGGTGGGGTCATCACTTTCGGTATAAACTTATAACTTAAGCTTATTTTGCTTTGAGTTGCAGTAGGAGAGGTTATACCTGCATGTGTGGGGAAGCCTGTAGATGCTGCTTCACTTGCTGTTTTTATGGGATGAGACACACCAGGATTGTAGATGTGTGCTAGCTTGCCCTCTAACTGCACTATAGAATGGACAGTTCTCATATGTCTTTGCAGGTTTGTGGTGGAACCTGCTCTTAAAGTAATTTTCATCTTGCAGTGAACACACTCTGCTTTGCTGTTTCCATTATCTTTAAACTGGAGCCAGATGCTGCTTCTCATTCGGGTGTCACTCATAGTTTCAACTACACCAACAGTACACACTCTCCTCACCGCTATCTGACAGACAGTTAACTTGCAGTGGAGCACCGCTCCACTTCTTGCCACCCGACTCTCTGTTTTTACATAATGATATGATCCCATATCCTCACATGTGATTGGCCGCGATGCCATTGCTGACCAATCAAAACAAAGTTCTGCGTAAGCAGAGATCAGGCTGAGCACTGAGGTAAGCAGCGAAAGGAAAAAACTGGGAGCCGGCTATCACTCGATGCGAGCCGGCTCTTCTGATTCACTACAAAGCATCGGCTCTCAAAGCCGCATCTTTTGCTCATGACACATCACTAGCAGTTACTCCCTGATGCCATGAATTTTTTAAGTGGGTATTTTAGCATGGAAGAATAAACTTGGATTTTAACAAACTTTAAGTAGCTCCTAGTGGAGCCATAAAAGCCTTTAAACCTTTTTTACACATGTAGTAGCATTGCCTACGCTTCTTCAAGCCCTGTAAATATGTGTAAAATTTCCTTTTAAAGTAAGACACATATTGTGCATATTATACAACCAGTCTACTTAACTTTACTATATGCATTTTTTCTCTCGGTATATGTGTGTTTAGTTACTTCTTTTCATGCTGGTAGAAATTTCTAAATTTACTTGTTACATTACTTGTTAGGTCTAAACCAACCCAAGAATTAAAAAAGAATATCTGACACATTCATAACACAATTTGAATGTGCTTTGCTGTAATCTACTTATCCTCATTATCCATTGACTTCCATCATTACAGTTACCACCTAAAGACCTAATCATTCAGAAGAATACTGATCATTGTTCTACTATATGTTTGTCTCCTGTCTCAGTTTTTGCTTGAACTCCAAAGATGGGTTCACATAGAAAGTCTGTCTCTCATTTGACTGTAGTGCAGGTTTGTGTTCTTATTTAGGTCTATTGGAGGAACATATTCATTCTTATCAGGTGTAGTGCTTTTGCCCCAAAGACCTCTTCTCCTTTTATTTCTGGCTGTCTTTATTTTGGATTATTTTCCATAATTCTCTATAAAATTTAGGCCTCTTAAACTGGGATAATGTGTTGGTGAGTCTTTGGGTAAAACATTGATGACCTTTTATGGATTCCCCATTGTACCCTTGCTCCTTGAAAGCCCAAGTGCACCTTTAAGTACAGTGCACGGCTGACTATGTTTGTTAACTTTATTATATATTTAAAATCTAATCAGTAATAAAAATGTGATAATTTGTGTACTGTGCAATATTGTGTGAAGGTTTAAACCAATTCAGATGTTCATCTTTTATGCAATACCGTTGGAGAGGTACCTCACTGATTTCAGAATCATTCTGCTGTATAAAACAAATCACTCACAATCATAATGATCTTTAGTATCTGAAAACAATTAATTCTGGCAAAACACACTGAGACAGATATCTGTTAATCAGCTTTGTAATTCACCAGTTACAGTGAGTTGGTTCATACAGCATTGGCAACAAGACACACTGCAATCAGAATACAAGAACTATTGATAGGCTAGTGACCTCTAGTGGCCTAATGTTTTTTTTATTTATTTTTTTATTTTATTTTACTGTTCTCGTAATTGTATTCAGAATAAAATGCTCAACTGATGTTGAGATCAAACTTGGGATGTTAAATAAAAGTCATTGATTTGACAGTGATTAGATCAAACGGCTGAAAGCCAATACTGTGCTTTCTGGAAGCTATATAGAGTGTATAACTTACTAAGTTTGACAGGGCCCCTGCTTTAACAAATAACCCGGTTAATATAATTTGCCAGCTTCATAGAATTATTATTTTTCTTTAAATTTACACAGTTTTTACACTAATTCACATTCATGTATTCATGCTTAATGTATCTCATCATTTTATTTATTCAAGGATAACACTACTTTGTCTATTGTGAAAGGCTGAGTTGTCATCCAGGAAAGCAGTAACCAGCATGGAATGTTATAAAGGCAGGTATTAAATCTTCTTTTGTCTTTTCCTGTCAGCTGTTCCCTTTCAGGGGTCTCCACAGTGAATCATGTACCTCCATCTAACCCTGTCCTCTGCATCCTCTTCTCTCACATCAACTAACTTCATGTCCTCTCTCAATACATCCATAAATCTCCTCTTTGGTCTTCCTCTACAGGTGCTGGTCAAATAATTAGAATATCTTCACAAAGTGTATGTATTTCACCAATTCCATTCAAGAAGTGAAACTTGTTTAATGTTTACATTTATTCCACACAAACTGAGAAATTTCAAGTGTTAATTTCTTTTAATTTTGATGATTATAACTGACAACTAATGAGAACCCCAAATTCAGTATTCAGAAAATTAGAATATTACTTAAGACCAATACAAAGAAAGGACTTTTCCACTCTAATCAGCTCTCAGTCTAGTTCTCAGTCTAGTTCTGTAGGCTACACAATCATGGGGAAGACTGCTGATTTGACAGTTGTCCAAAAGACAAGCACTGACACCTTGCACAAGGAGGGCAAGACACAAAAGGTCATTGCAAAAGAGGCTGGCTGTTCACAGAGCTCTGTGTCCAAGCACATTAAACCATTCAACAATGTGGGGGAGATTCACAAAGAGTGGACTGCAGCTGGAGTTAGTGCTTCAACAGAAGTATGCAAGACCTGGGTTTCAGCTGGCGCATTCCTTGTGTCAAGCCACTATTAAACAACAGACAGCGTCAGAAGTGTCTTGCCTGGGCAAAAGACAAAAAGGACTGGACTGCTGCTGAGTGGTCCAAAGTTATGTTCTCTGATAAAAGTCAATTTTGCATTTCCTTTGGAAATCAGTGTCCCAGAGTCTGGAGGAAGAGAGGAGAGGCACAGAATCCACGTTGCTTGATGTCCAGAGTAAAGTTTCCACAGTCAGTGATGGTTTGGTGCCAATGTCATCTGCTGGTGTTTCTACACTGTGTTTTCTGAGGTCCAAGGTCAATGCAGCTGTATACCAGGAGGTTTTAGAGCAGTTCATGCTTCCTGCTGCTGACCAACTTTATGGAGATGCAGATTTCATTTTCCAACAGGACTTGGCACCTGCACAGTTCCAAATCTACCAGTACCTGGTTTAAGGACCATGGTATCCCTGTCATTGATTGGCCAGCAAACTTGCCTGACCTTATTGTGAAGAGGAAGATGCAATATGCCAGACCCAACAATGCAGAAGAGCTGAAGGCCATCAGAGCAACCTGGGCTTTCAGAACACCTGAGCAGTGCCACAGACTGATAGACTCCATACCGCATTGCTGCAGTAATTCAGGCAAAAGGAGCCCAACTAAGTATTGAGCGCAGTACATGCTCATACTTTTCATGTTCATTCTTTTCAGCTGGCCAAAAAGTCCTTTCTTTGTATTGGTCTTAAGTAATATTCTAATTTTCTGAGATACTGAATTTGGGGCGTTCATTAGTTGTCAGTTATAATCATCAAAATTAAAAGAAATAAACCCTTGAAATATATCAGTCTGTGTGGAATGAATGTAAACATTATACAAGTTTTACTTCTTGAAAGGAATTAGTGAAATACATCAACTTTGTGAAGATATTCTAATTATTTGACCAGCACCTCTAGACCTCCTGCCTGGCAACTCCAATCTCAGCATCCTGCTACCGATATATTCACAGTCTCTCCTCTGAACATGTCCAAACCACCTTAATTTGTCCTCTCCAAAACATCTAACATGAGCTGTCCCTCTGATGTACTCATTCCTGAAATGTTTAATTCTGGCATTTTTAATAATAAAAGCAATAAACATAATTTAATTTTTTGTATTCAAAATTGACAAATTGGATCTATAAGTGTATCTGTAACTGAATTTTACCAGGGCAACTACAAAAACAAACAAAAAATGAAAAAGAAAAACATATTTAGTTCCATCATTTATTCGCATTATTTATTCACTTAGGTTTTCATGTAATTTAAGTAAAACGTGGAAAATTTAATCATTTATTTGCCGCCCCTGAGACGCAGGACAAGGTGCAGGGTGGATTCCTTCTGGATGTTGTAGTCAGAGAGGGTGCGGCCATCCTCCAGCTGCTTGCCGGCAAAGATCAGCCTCTGCTGGTCAGGGGGAATGCCTTCCTTGTCCTGGATCTTGGCCTTCACATTCTCAATAGTGTCACTGGGCTCAACCTCCAGGGTGATGGTCTTGCCAGTGAGGGTCTTGACAAAGATCTGCATGCCACCCCTGAGACGGAGGACCAGATGGAGGGTGGACTCCTTCTGGATGTTGTAGTCAGAGAGGGTGCGGCCATCTTCCAGCTGCTTGCCGGCAAAGATCAGCCTCTGCTGGTCAGGGGGAATGCCTTCCTTGTCCTGGATCTTGGCCTTCACATTCTCAATAGTGTCACTGGGCTCAACCTCCAGGGTGATGGTCTTGCCAGTGAGGGTCTTGACAAAGATCTGCATGCCACCCCTGAGACGCAGGACCAGATGGAGGGTGGACTCCTTCTGGATGTTGTAGTCAGAGAGGGTGCGGCCATCTTCCAGCTGCTTGCCGGCAAAGATCAGCCTCTGCTGGTCAGGGGGAATGCCTTCCTTGTCCTGGATCTTGGCCTTCACATTCTCAATAGTGTCACTGGGCTCAACCTCCAGGGTGATGGTCTTGCCAGTGAGGGTCTTGACAAAGATCTGCATGTTTGCACCTGTGAAGCATAATGTCTCCAAATAACTAATACTGAATAATGTAATAAGACCCACGGCAAAAATATCTTGTTTGCATGACATACAAACAAATAAGGCATCAATTTTGACCAGCCTAATGTGAAACATTGCCTGGTTAAGATTAATTATAAATCCATTCTCTTATAACGTTATTTAAGTTTCAGTGGGCGTCTACAAACGTATTTCTATCAGAAATCCGAAGAATTGTTAAAATCTCATAACGTTATACAGCTACAATTCCACATAAAGTCGCCATAATTTGGGTCTACACTTACTATTGTCTAAGAGACAAACGATAGCTCAACCCTACAGTAGCACATAAGCATTAGGTGATTCGAGCACCAGCGCCATTTTAAATACGCTTTTGTTGTTTGCGTTCGTTTTGTTCGGCTTACTTTGCCCGTTAACGGGCGATACAGCTACACATTGTTTGCCATTGTTAGTTGTTACTGGAAAAGGTTTAACACGTAATTTCTCAAGTTCAAAATAAAGGAGGCTAATAAACATATCAGGTTACGGTTAACGTAGGTATAATCCTATGAAAACGTTAAAGTTATTGAGGGGTTAAAAGCTAGCATGTACAATGTTTTTTTGCACAGCGATATGCGACAGATAACATGTATGACGACACAAAATACGTAAATAACATATAACCTTAGTTATGTGGCATATAATCAAAAAATCAGACCATATACTTACCCTACAGCAGGTTATGTGTTTTGTCAAAATATACACCGTGTTTTCCAACTAGTCTCCCTTATGACTATAGACAACACAGTGACATAGTCATTTATACAGGGGACACGTCATGGTTCAGTATTCATCCGCCATTGAAATAGTCCCAATTTTTACTGCACATTGGCTACTTCTAATACTCAAGTTAACGCTAGTAGTTTTAATTTGGGTACATTTTACTGTTCTATATTAAACAAAAGGAAAATAATGCAAAAACCTAGAAGGACTGATTGGCTTAAAATAAAAATTGGGTAAAAGCAGCTATGCTGTGAATGGAGACCAATGTTTACCTAGGTGATTTTTGTTTTTTTTCCCCTTTCGGCTTATCTTGTGATTTCAGTGTCGCCGCTGCGGATCATTGTCCGCATGTTGCTTTGGGGCAGTTTTTACGCCGGATACCCTCCCCAATTTCTACCGGGATTGGAGCCGGCAATGCACCGCACGGCACGGATGGGCTTGAGGATGTGGATGAGGATGACACTTCGACATGTAGCAGGGACCGAGGATCGGACCACTGACCCTATGGTCCTTGGACAGCCCTCGCCCAATTAATTCGTCTAACATATGGGATTAAAAAAAAATCACAGCTGTTTTCACGTCAGGGTTACGTTCTTCTACAGGGATTTAATAAAAATGCTCCATCATTGTGAGACAACAAAAACCAAGTGTGCCAACCGTCTATTTAAGAGAAAATTGGTTTGTATGTTTGGAAGTAAATGGCTAAACAGATTAAATGCCTGTTATTTATTTCGGTTTTCATAGTGTAGCATATATAGAGCATTTTGGGGAAATGTTTGAAGATTACTGTCATAATTTAATAAATGCCTAGTGACAAGTCAGCTGCAGATCACGAGATAAATGCCGGACGAGCCGGTTTATTTTTGGATTAGATGATAAATACCACTGTACAAACTTGTACTATCCAAAATATGGATTTAAATGCTTTTCCTAATGCTTGAAGACCAGATTTCTACTATAAATTGTCGGTACATACACAAAGGGATCCTCACACGTTAGCCAGCATTAGCATTGGTTAAACACTGGGCTTCTTTCATAATAGTTTTTTGTACTAGAATGGATTATGAATTTAGTGTACAATTTGTACTTTTAGTAATAAAAAAATCAATGTCTCATAGGACAAAACTAAGTTTAAAAAAGTGATGAACCTCTTGTTCTTTATGCTAAAAATAAATCTCACCTTACTTAAAGGTCATTGTTTTAAGATCAAACCTTTGAAAACATTACCACATAGTAGCTATGGTGTATGCAGTGCCAATGGAAACAAAATATGAAACCATTAACCAAAATATTTTACCTAGTATACCTATATTTTTTGTGCTTTAATTCAGTTTCTCAATTTTAGTCTATATTCTTCTCTGTGGGCCTCTTATTCAGATTTTGATGTCACAGGTTGAGATGTTTTTAGAACCACATCTTTGCCACCACCATTTTGTCAACAGTAGATGGCATTACATCCCCATAAATAGAAATTGTGTCAACTTTCTAAGTGGTCTGCAGAATCAGCTTGCCTCAGCTTTCTGAAATAATTCACAGTAACACTTGTGTACACCACCACACCATCTCTAGAACATTCTATAAAAAAAAAAAGCCTCCAACAAATACTTCCCATTCACCATTTTTCACCTTTAAGATATCTTGTAGTCACAATTACACATTGTGGCTTTATGCACTTTAATAACCCAATAAAGTGCTTAAATTACATTAGGCAAGACTAAATGGAAATAATTAAAATAAACCTAATTCCCTTCAAAGATCTCTCCTGCATGAGTTATTCTCATGACAACCCATTTTACATCAGAGGAAATAAGTGATAATTTGTTGGAAAAAAACTACTTACACATTTCAGGTCAACAGATTTTAGTCACTTCATGTCTCCAAATAGCTACTTTGATGTAGATAGTGCTTGTGTTTCATGTGGAGCTGATTAATTGAAAATTGAGTAGTTATTTGAACAGTGCATCTGCAAGAACAGAGACAGTAAGCTTAGTTTAATTCTTTATTGAGATTAATTTTGGTCATGTAGAGGTTAAAACACTTTAACAGCAATTTTGTACCACAGTACATGTAACAATTATACATAGCACATTAATGTGAGGGGAATGAGGTCAAGAACATTTAACATTTACATTACTGCCCGCCCCTGAGACGCAGGACAAGATGGAGGGTGGACTCCTTCTGGATGTTGTAGTCAGAGAGGGTGCGGCCATCCTCCAGCTGCTTGCCGGCAAAGATCAGCCTCTGCTGGTCAGGGGGAATGCCTTCCTTGTCCTGGATCTTGGCCTTAACATTCTCAATAGTGTCACTGGGCTCAACCTCCAGGGTGATGGTCTTGCCAGTGAGGGTCTTGACAAAGATCTGCATGCCACCCCTGAGACGCAGGACAAGGTGCAGGGTGGACTCCTTCTGGATGTTGTAGTCAGAGAGGGTGCGACCATCCTCCAGCTGCTTGCCGGCAAAGATCAGCCTCTGCTGGTCAGGGGGAATGCCTTCCTTGTCCTGGATCTTGGCCTTAACATTCTCAATAGTGTCACTGGGCTCAACTTCCAGGGTGATGGTCTTGCCAGTGAGGGTCTTGACAAAGATCTGCATGCCACCCCTGAGACGCAGGACAAGATGGAGGGTGGACTCCTTCTGGATGTTGTAGTCAGAGAGGGTGCGACCATCCTCCAGCTGCTTGCCGGCAAAGATCAGCCTCTGCTGGTCAGGGGGAATGCCTTCCTTGTCCTGGATCTTGGCCTTAACATTCTCAATAGTGTCACTGGGCTCAACCTCCAGGGTGATGGTCTTGCCAGTGAGGGTCTTGACAAAGATCTGCATGCCACCCCTGAGACGCAGGACAAGGTGCAGGGTGGACTCCTTCTGGATGTTGTAGTCAGAGAGGGTGCGACCATCCTCCAGCTGCTTGCCGGCAAAGATCAGCCTCTGCTGGTCAGGGGGAATGCCTTCCTTGTCCTGGATCTTGGCCTTAACATTCTCAATAGTGTCACTGGGCTCAACCTCCAGGGTGATGGTCTTGCCAGTGAGGGTCTTGACAAAGATCTGCATGCCACCCCTGAGACGCAGGACAAGGTGCAGGGTGGACTCCTTCTGGATGTTGTAGTCAGAGAGGGTGCGACCATCCTCCAGCTGCTTGCCGGCAAAGATCAGCCTCTGCTGGTCAGGGGGAATGCCTTCCTTGTCCTGGATCTTGGCCTTCACATTCTCAATAGTGTCACTGGGCTCAACCTCCAGGGTGATTGTCTTGCCAGTGAGGGTCTTGACAAAGATCTGCATGCCACCCCTGAGACGCAGGACAAGGTGCAGGGTGGACTCCTTCTGGATGTTGTAGTCAGAGAGGGTGCGGCCATCCTCCAGCTGCTTGCCAGCAAAGATCAGCCTCTGCTGGTCAGGGGGAATGCCTTCCTTGTCCTGGATCTTGGCCTTCACATTCTCAATAGTGTCACTAGGCTCAACCTCCAGGGTGATGGTCTTGCCAGTGAGGGTCTTGACAAAGATCTGCATGTTTGCACCTTTGTAGAACAGATAGGACACAAATATAGGTAAGGTATATACAAGGTGCAACGATTACTCCTGGGTTAGTCAGATTTTTTTAAGACCTGTATAACATGGACATTAATAATGCAATAATGCAGTCTCAGGCTTAAAGTTAAAATAATTTATTCAGGATCAAAATATTTCTTTGATAACTTTTATACTTTGAAATTGTGACATCATTGATGATATCATAATTGCCTTTGAAGTTTTACTGGCTTTCAAGTTGGCCTAACAAGTATATGAAAGTAAGCAAAATGTTGTATAAGTTGCTTAGAAAGTCATTTCAGTACAAAGCATTAATAGTGCATTCTCATTTTGTAAATGCTTTCTGGTTTATACATGAGATGCAGCAATGGCAACCTATGAAAAAAAAATTTTTGACCCAATATCAATTTCAGTGGATATTAAAGAAAAGCCATGCAACTAAAGATAAAAAAAACATTTGAAAAACGTTTAAATACTAAAAAAAAAAAAAAAAGCCAACGTGTAGCGCCAACATTAAGCTATTGGCAGCCATTCCAGTTAGAGCGCCATTTTGAGATCATGTTGACCTTCTTTGTTCAGCTAACACAGCTGCTAATGGACGATACGGGAAATGTCGAGTCACTGCTATAGCTAACATTAGCGAAGCACAGCTTAAGTCACAATTTTTACGTGAACGTGATTAGCATTATTTCGATAGTTCCGCCGTTAGCGTTAATTGTTTTTATCCTCGATTTAACATCAAATAACATCTAAAATAACAAACATAATATCTCGATTAGGCAACGCAATCAACCACACTACTGGTTTCTATCTACGTCTTAAAACATACTAAAAAAATATTCAAGAAAAAGAAAATCTACTCACTTCCAAGAAACGCAGAAAACCACTTACGATGATAAATTCAATTTCAACTCGTGACACGTCACTTCAATCGTTGGATCGAAAACTGCCGCAATGCCTGCAAACACAGTCTTATATACTAGAGCGCCGCACATCATCTGCCTATATCCGTCCGCCTTCTTTCAAAAGTTCTAAACGCGAACACGACTTCAAGATACAGATCTATATTTTTAAATTAACTATTAATTTCCTAGATACATAAATGTAATAAACCTACAAGTTTTATATTAATCAACATAGTTATACCCTGAAAACAATGTTTTAACGTGTCTACGGCGGAGTAATATCTTACAACAGTACGGTTCCAGAATATGCTAGAACTGCCATAGCAACAGCTCCCGATTGGATGGAACGATTGTTTGTTTGACCAGTGATTGGTTGCTGTGTTACAGTGAGTAATATAATGTAATGATGACTAATGTGTTCTTATGACTATGGGATCATACACAGACCCGATTTGAAGAAGGCAATTAGTGTTGTATAATTTTTGCTATAACAGTTTGGCCTATGAATTTCACTTACATGGAATTCGATCAATCTCCGTCTTGTAAGAATACAAATAAATCATACCAATTGTTACATTAAGGACATAGGCGCAATGATAGTGTATTGTGACAGGCACTCATAGGACATATGCATAAAGAAATACCGCCCATCCCACCAAACGTGCCAATTTACTTGCAGTGTACATGCACATCACATTTCTTATCACGTAGACCATAAATAAAAATACATCCGTGATTATAGCCAACATAAACACAGCCTCAAAACATTTAACTAGGAAAAATTGCTGATACAGACGATTTGTCAGGATAACCGTAAGTTGTGGCCCTAAGCAGTATGGTCCTGACTCTAATACTGAAACAAGTCCTGGCTGAGATCTAAACCATATTTAGGATGATATACTGTTACTTTATTTAGCCAATAGGTTTTCTGTCTGTATATAAAGTCATTCAATATATTTGAACAGAATATGAAAATTATGTTAAAATTATAGTCAGTGTAAAGTAAGAACTATGTGTGACATAAATTTATTATTTTATTCTATTTTAAATGATGCGGATACTGCAGCAGACTATTGAGAACATTGGCATCAGCTAAATATAGTAATCACACACTGTCCCAACAGTTTCATATGGACACATATTTATCTTTACCCTCCCATGTGACTTGAGTTCAACTCTTAACAGTTTCACCATTTCACCATTTCAAAAGTAATGTTAGTTACATATATTTGACCTGATTTAACATAGAATGCAAAACTATTAAGTTTTTTTAAGCTGAAGTTACACAAAAAGGGTGGATCCTTTTCCTACAATATTAAGTGTAACTATGTATATATAATTGGCAAGATTTTAATGCCCATGTGCTTCGGGAACATTCCAACAGGACAAAAACCAAACTAGAACAGGAGATATACTGAACAAGTAAGTGCTATTGGAAATTTTTGTTGGTTTCAGGGGTAGCTGATTTCTGTCGTTTCTCTTGAGTCTGTTGATTTAGTCTGTTTTTAATGGTGTTAAGAACTGTCGGTAGAAAGTTTTGCTCTTCTGGTGAAGTGGATATTTGATCTGTTGTGGATGGCAGTTTCAGCTTAGTAATCAGATTTTCAGGGGGTAAGCTAGGACAACCACCAAACTAAGACAGATTTACCGAACAAGTAAGTGCGGTTTGAAATGTGTTTGTTTGTTGTTTCAGAGGTAGCTGAGTTTCTTTCATTTCTCTTAGTAATCACCGTTTCAGCTGTACCCAATTAAAACCATATATAAGGCACCTTTGTTCTTTGTTTTTAATCCTAATTGATCTATTTGCAGCCTTTGAAACTGAACATTCAGATCCTCTGACTTGGGCATCTCTGGATCAGCTCTAGCCTGGCTTCGATCCCACCTATCGGGACGAACCCTAAGGTTTCCTAGGAGGGGCATGTTTCTCACGCTCAGCCTCTCTAGCAGTGCACTGGAGTTCAGTTCTTGGTTCTCTTCTTTTTTCTGTCTATACTACATCCCTGGGTTTTATCATCCACTTACATGGCCTTTCCTATCACTGCTATGCTGATGACAAAGCTCTTACTGTCCTTTCAACCGGACGTCTCCTGTCTCATCATGCAACTCAACTTCTCCAAGACCAAAGTCCTTGTCTTCACAGTCAGACCTTTGGCACAACACATCAGATCAATATTGGATCTGCAGTGATTGTCCCCACCATGTCAGCCATAAATTTGGGGTATCATCATTGACGGCCAACTGATCTTCGATTTATGTCACACCACTCTTCAGATCTCTACACTGGCTTCCTGGAGCTGCTTGCCTTAGATTCAGAGCTTTGTCTCTCGACCACAGGGTGATCACCTCAACAGCTCCGGCTTACCTCAACTCCCTCATTCAGATTTACAATTCTTCCTTTCCGCTGCGATCTGCCATAGAACGACGTCTGTTGGTCCCAGCACCACACAGAAGACATCAAGCAAAACTCTTCAGTGTAATGATCCCAAGATGGTGGAACAAGCTACCAAACTCACTCCTACTATTAAAACTGCTGAAAACAGAACTATTCTGCACCTATGCACTTAAATCTATTAATTAAAAAAAAAAACTTTTTTTCTTGCACATGCATTTCATGAAATGTAAACACTTTTCTGATAGGACATTGCTTTGACGTTTTCTCCTTGACTTAGATTTTTTGCTTGCCTTGTACCTCACTTTTAAGTTGCTTTGGATAAAATTGTCTGCTGAATGTAAGGATTATCTGGTAGCATATTATATATTGAATTTTTTTATTTGGTCTGTTTTTGTGGTTTGTTCCTAAAAAGAACCAACTAATGAAACTTACACGAATTCTGAATTTCCCATCACTGGTCTTCAAATTGGGTTGTGGAAACACACACAGGAGCACAGCAAGATAGTGACAGTGTTCTATATTCTCTTTTTGGACATTGCTGTTTAGCTCCCATTGCAATTACATATATCTGTGGCAAAACTAAATGAAATCAGACTGGGCTCTGTAGCTTAGTGGGTTTCTATTTTGGGGTCATAAATATGATACAGCTCAGAGTATCCTAATTAATGTATCTGGGTCACCACATTCTCTAACCCCACCCTTTCAGCACCCTGTCATACGACACCAAACACGTGATGCACCAAGTCAGAGTTTTCCAAGACACAGACCTGGGCATCTGGCTGAACTAGTTCACTCTCTGAGGAATGTGTTTGTGCAAGTCTGCTGTCCTTTGCCCTGCCCCGTGGTTGGAATATTACAAAATCTGTGTTCTAGGAAAAAATAAATCTTTCAGGAAATAGGCCTAGCCAAGTACTGTGATATCTATTATCACACGAGATGGAAGGGTCAATGGCTCGGGACAACAAACTTGAAGTTGGCTTTTCTTTGAATTTAAATACATATTTAGTGACTATGTCAATTGTTGTGAATGGGTTAAAGGTGTTAAGTAGGTGAAAGGCTATTTATGTAAACATGACTCTCAGTGATGGACTTTGCTTTGGATCATTCCTTCAGCAGGGTGGTTGAAACTGTTTAGGGTGTGAAGATAGTTCCACGTCAGCAGGTTTTTTTTAACAAATACGTCACACCAGTTTCACCTCAAAGAGCTGGGTATATACATTCCTGTCCTTTGGTTGTTGACTTTAAAGTGAATGCAATACAGCAGGTAATCTCAGAATACTCATTTATACACATACACACATGTGATTGTCATTTTCTTTATACTTACAGAATGGAGCTTGTCAAACACAAAGGTGGCTGCCACTGTGGAGCTGTTAGATTTGAAGTCTGGGCTTCCCCAGACCTCCATGTTTTTCATTGCAAGTATGGAAAATTTAATCATTGATATTGCTTAAAAGTGAATAAAAAAACCTGAGAATTTATTGTAAATCTAAAATGATTCTGGTGCAGGAGCAAAATGTTTTAAATGGGGTAAAATAAGAAAAAATATAAACACAGATTTCCTGCTTTTTTGCAAATGAATAAAATTATTTTTGTTTGTTTCCTCAGCTGTAGCATTTGCAATATGAAACAAAACCATCATTTCATTATCCCCAAAAGTTCCTTCACTCTCCTACAGGTGAGAAATATATTCTTCACAATTTAACTTCAAAATCATAGGAGGATTTTAAGTGAATACCAATTATTATTTTTCCCATAGGGGTTGGATAATCTGACCACATACACATATAACACTCATGTGGCTAAACACTACTTCTGTAAAATCTGTGGAGTCCAAAGTTACTATTCGCCCCGCTCCAACCCTAATGGATATGGTATGAACTTCAAACTTCTGACACAATGCAATTACACATTCTCATGTGTTTTAAATTTAGTGTGCTTAAACAACCAACTAATGTTAATAACACGTTTAAAAGATTTATTTTATGTACGTATGTTGCT
This sequence comes from Channa argus, assembly GCF_033026475.1. Taxonomy (NCBI): domain Eukaryota; kingdom Metazoa; phylum Chordata; class Actinopteri; order Anabantiformes; family Channidae; genus Channa; species Channa argus. The sequence continues at coordinate 4,899,831 of NC_090220.1, read as the reverse complement.
GTATACTTTCTTAGTGTATTTGTGAAAAGCAGAAATACTACGTTGATTATAGGGAATAAATGATTTTACAATTATATTAAGTAGAGAACAAACCAAACTCTAACTAAATTCTGAACTTGTAAAGCCAACCTGTCAGAGAAATATGCTGGTAGTGTGTTTTTAAAATGCAAGTCAATTAATGCTTCTTTGTTGTTGCTGCATTCTCCACAGCTGTTACCATCTATTGTCTGGACCCAGGTACTGTAAGAAGTGTCACAGTGGAGAACTTTAATGGGCAGAATTGGGAAGATTCAATGCAAGCTCACAAGAACATTAAAAACATGTCAAAACCTACAGAAGACCCAAAACTGAGAGAAGTAAAATAATGCCACTGTAAACAAACTTTCTAATCAGCAGTACACCAGAAATATTTTACATTATTTTCAACATTTTACAAGTTAATAAAACACACAAGTGGCTTCCTTACTGATTCAAAAGCTGTTAATTCTGGTACAGTGTAATGACTGAAAACAATAAAGATATTTCTGCGTCTAAAATTCTCAGTGTTATTTCAACAATACTGTCAGTTTTCTTTATGGAAAGTGCTTAGGAAAAAGGTATGGAAGATTTATAAATTTTTTTGTACAAAACTAGTTAATTCAAACTATTGTGTTTAAGTACTTGGAAACAATGTGTCAAGAAAAGATGCACCTTTAATAGATTTTCAAGTGTTTTGGTCCTTGTGAGATCATTTGGAAGGTGTTTATGAACATATACCGGGAGAAGGTGATGTACAAATAACGAAACCACAGGAGTTGAGTGCGATGACAAAGCATGGCAGCCTGACAACAAGACAAAATTAATCAATAACGTGGTGAGATGTGAATTAGGCGGTAAATATCTGATACTTAGTATGAACATCTTTCTGTAATGTAGCTTGATGAGACAACTTTTAAATGCTCGATTCCTTTACTCTTCTTTTTTTTTTTTTACATCTCTTCACAAACTGAAATCTCTATAATCTCATTGTTTTTTTAATGTATTCAGAACTGTATACAGTTTATTCACTATACTGTGTCCTAAATGTCCATTTTCAATTAGACCTCAAGGAGATGCCAAATAATCTTAAAAGAACAAAATAGTTATTTCTGTCATGAATCTATACTAAATAGTATAAGAAAAAAGTATCCACAACAAAAAAGTGGGCAAAAAGTAGCAATTTTCTGAAGTCACTATATACTGTACGTGCAAAAACATATTTGTTCTCTAATTACAGACAATGACAAGTCCTGGTAACTAAATGTTTGGAGGCTTACTTTGGCTTGCCTGTAGTCCTCCAAACCTATAATGCAGCAAAGACATGAGGGTAGCAGCCAGCTGATGGGAAGCTCCAGGAAGCAGAGGTACTTCCTAAGGAGGCCAACAGTCACCAGGGAGAGGAAACAGCAGTCTGGGAGAACAAGCAGAGAGTTAGTTAAAGAGGCCATTGTACAGACAGCAAACACAAGCTGTTAATCCTGCTAAGCATTTGGATTTTACAACTGTATGAATACTTGTGTAAGATAGGAGTAAACCAATTACAAAAATATGACACTGTTTTACCAAGGACAGACTGTCAATATATTATTGAACTTGTCACGAGTTTGTGGGCTACAAGAACCTCAAAGCTGCTGAGTACAAAATCTTGTTGTACAGCCAGGTCAAGAGGCTTATTACAATCAGACTGGACCTAATTCTCTATGCTGCACCACCAGGCTACAGTAAAACAAACACGTGAGGTATAACTAGCCCACCGAAAAATGTCCAGTTAGCAAGATGGATGACAGTTGTTATTAAGATTGCTCACGGGTGCTACAGGCTACAGAAAGCAAAGCAGACTGAACTCATTGAGACGTAGGTAAAATGTGTGCTTACTGAGAATATGTTAACATTGAACAGGCTGGTGCAAAAGTTCAGAACTACATGGGCCTCTGATGCTTGTTACCTGCCATTCTGTCTACTCAAACTGAACAGTGCCTGTGCTTTGTGGGCCAGAATGTTTAGGAAAGCAGTCAGGCCGCTGTAACATATATCACGCTATCACTGTCCCATTTTTCCTTTCACATTCTGTTTAGGAAACTCCCCAATGGCGTCATCACAAGACATTTTTGAGAAGCAACTGAATGTAAAAAAATCCTGTTTAACCGGATTGAAAGATAAATGGGCATACATGTAAAGTGATGTGGTCATGTAAAGATGTAAAGAGACACAAAGGAAGACCACATTTAGAATGGTACATTTGAATTGCAGCGTTGCTTCTAATGTACAGCTGGCCTCATGCTGCCACCAGCAGCCCAACATGTATACCAGACTTAAGATTTTGTGACCCCTTTGAACAGAAGGGGGCGCTGTCTCATAACAAAATACACACAGTCTGAGTCAGTGTTTACAGTACCTTCCTGAGTTCTCAATGTGAAATATGCAGACTGGGTAGGTGGCGCTTCTCGTGTGAGGAAGTACTTTCTGGCTTCACTGATTATATATTTAATTTCAAGTTCTACTTAAACCCTAATAATGTATACAACTCTGGGCATGTTTTCATTGTCCTCCCAGTGCACGATATTGTTTTTTTCAATTAGTAATTTGAAACTGTTAACCTCCTTAAGCTTTTGTGTCAAACCTACCTTGGGGAAATTGTCCGGAAAAAGCGAGGTGGCTGTAGATGGAGAAAAAAAAAAAAATGTTACCCACTGGGTCTGTGTCAGGGATGGAAACACTGTTGTGGAGGAGATAATGCCTCTGGGTTTGTGTTGGTAACTGGTGCAAAAATGACTAATGTCATGTTTCTACTTGTTAATATGTAGTTGAGATTAGAGTTTTGGCTACTGTGATTGAAACACAAATGCATATGAATTCAGTGGCTATAAGCCCTCACCAAGTCAGTCCTGCAGCCAAATTACTGCTATATGTCCTCCATTATATGTGTTTTCGAGTCCTGTTGTGTTGAATAATGGAGGCTTCTTTACAGTGTAGCAACATCATTATCTGTTTAAAATTACTCTTACTAAAATGACTCATCTTGAAGTCTGGGTGGGAGCATAGTCAAGCCAGTCTGAGTTCCAGCCTAATGGGAATCATGAGATGTGATTTGAGCTCTCTAGCTCACATCTTATCAACAGATGAGGTTCACAGATTCAAAGAGAGCAATATAGGCTCAGTGAGGTAAACCAGTGTAATATGGGGACACTGCACAGTGCAAAACAATTTTTTTAAACCAACAGCCTGATGCAACTTGCTTGGTTGGCCTCTCCAAACCAGAGCTGCCCTCCCACCTCACCACTTCAGGGACAGGATTTACTGCAGCTCTCTGGGAGCAGAGCCGAGTGCCTCTGAGGACTCTGTTTGGATGACCTCTCAGCTATGTAACAGACCAATTCTGAAAAACATGCTCTGTGTGTGTGTTTGTGTGCACGTCTTTGTGGGGAATCATTTGGAGAGATGGATGTTGATGTGAGTTTAAATGTTCTGCATTTTCCTGGACAGTGTTTTATGACTAAGGAGTGGGTTGGCTTCAGTGTGCATGTGTAAGCTACATAAAAAAATCCCTGCAGTTGGCATCTTTAAATTGAGAGATTTAAAAAAATTTTTTCCTGATGGCAAAGCCTCAAAGTTCAGTCTGTACCTGACAGCTTTATGGATGGCTATGTGATTGGCATGGCCACTCACTCCTCTTTCATCGAAGGTCAGCACCTGAAACAACACAACAATATCTCAGTGTGGGAGAAAAGGGAGAATCTTGGTATCTAAAAGTGATTTTAAATAAACTATGGCAAAAAACAGAGGGAGATTTTTTTCTTGGGTTATTGGAAGGGTTTCTGTGTCTGACTGTGGAGCTGCTTGGCAGCTGACAACTGATATTTAAAAACCCTTTTTTTTCTGCGTGCATGCTTGCACACCAGAGGATACAAGTGAAAAAAAAGAATCAGGTCAAAGGGAAAGAAAAAGTGCTTGACTAAAGACTTGGCATTTGCTATTCTCAGGCGTATGCTACCGTGACTGTGTCTTTGCAATCAAGTGTAAGGGTCACATCCCAAATACAGCATATTATGGGAAACTTGTAAACTTTAAATCTTTTCAATCTTGCTGTTTTTTTTTCTTTAATGCCAGTGCTGCTGTACTTTGTCAGAGCTTTCGCTTATTTTTACTTTTGTTAAGATAGCATGCATAAAAATCTTTTAAGTTTAATTTAACCACATTATCATAAGCAAATTGTGTGGAACTGCCCTGTGGTCCATAGCAATCTTTGCATTAACTCAGAAATGGAATCCAAACTTTTAACTGCAGCAGCTTTCCCCTGCCCCCCACCTCCCATTTTTAGGGAGGCTCAAAATACAGTGTGTGGTGGACAAAAAGAGATGATGGCTGGCAGGAATAATACATAGACCACAGAGGATCTGAGATAATGAGCTAGGATGCTGTGGTGCCAAAAAATATGGTAAAAACAAAACAATACAATAAACTAATGTCTTACATAGAATGACAGGGAAATTGTGTAGTAAAAGCAAACAGGAAATGAGAGAAAAGCCACAGTGCTGAGGCAAAACTTCAACACAGCGCTGAGCATACCATGTTGAAGGAGTGGACCATTACATGCTTCACAATTACAGCAGACACCAAAGAGATGCTCCACTCTGCTTTGGGATCGTCTGGAAGTTCTCTGGAAAACACAGAAAGGAGAAATGGTTATCTACTTATTATTCACTGAAAAGCATGTCATGTCATGTCAGGAGGCTTCTGCACAACGTAAGCAAGCTGAACATTAGGGTGTAACAGTTTCATTCCTGACTCAATCACCACATTTCTCCATAGAAGAAAACCCAAAACGTTCTCAGGCAGATCACTGAAATGTGTAGCCGGGTTATTCTGACTTTTAGTTGTTGATCTTTTTTTGTGATCAAAAGTTTTAACCCAGCATATGAAACCAGTCATTGTGGGGTAAGAAGGCCCTTAGGATCCTCTCAATTTGAAACTACGGCTTAGAGACAATGCAGAGTCTACATCAGGCGTCAGCTCTAAGATGAGAGATGCAGAGAATATGTTTTTGGGAGAAGTAGGAATTTTCTTTAGTCCACATTGAAGACAAAGGAAACAGGCAAAGGAAACCGACGAGACTGAAAAAAATTATAATAAAAAATAAAAACATAGTAAAAAATTCACTAAACTGTGCTGCTGATTGCTTGATGAGAAAAGCAGAGAGATCAACAATTTGGTGTTTCTGTTGTGTGCATGAAGGGGAGTAGGTGTGCGGCTGTGTCATCAGTCACCCCTCCTTTTTTGCGCTGATAACAATGAGCCATGACAGCTGAGCTAAAGAGGGAAGTGATAAATTAGGCCACAAATCCATTGGCTGCCAGTGATGTGACCGTAGGGCTTTGGTGTAAAGGATTGAGGGGGTCTGCTATGTCACAGGAAGGAGGGTGGATGGGGTTCAGAGATAGTTTAAAACTGTCTGTCATTGAGTGAATGCACTGCTGTGACACTTTGATACCAGTGACCTAGATATCATACGTGCTGTGTGTGAGTGTGTTTTTGAAAAGGGATGGAACTGTGAAATAGAATCTTATCACTGTTAAATGCTGCTTAAATTAATAAAGCTTTAACTTCATAATGTCTGTCTGCTTTAGACAGAAAGCTAGTAAAAACAAGCAAAGGATTTTGCGAGAATTGGGCCATAATGCTTAAATATTAAGTTAGAAAATATCATACTGAGTTCACAGCTTGGCTATACCACAGACCTATCTGTGTTTTTAATGTTCTGCTGCTTCATTATTTCATTTATTATTTTAGACATTATGCCTTACAGCTTGACAACCGTAACTAAGCACAAGCCTACAAAACGGGGGAGTAGAGAAAAATGAACAAAAGATACAAGACACCTGACCTTTCTCATGCAGGATGCAGGCTGAGTGTCAGCTTTGCTATGGCAACACAACAAAATGTCCTAAAGTGACCTCGCTAGCTCCGTTTTTGTAGCATGTGGATGTTTAATTGCTCACAGGCATCTGTATGCAGTTATTGAACTTTGGCCCAGTAAGGGGATTCTGTGTGTGTGTGTGTGTGTGTGTGTGTGTGTGTGTGTGTGTGTGTGTGTGTCTAAGAGGGCTTGCTTAGTCTGGTCACATGGACTATAGGCCTGTGGAAATGCCAGACTTCTGTCCATGTAGTCAGATCCACTATATCCAGGTGTAGTGGGACAATTACAAGTACAGTAACACACCAATAGATGTGTTGTTTCACATTAAGGTAGAAATTTGTGGTAGCCATGATGAAATGTTGTAATGTCACAAAAGTAACAATTCTGTTAGTTTTGTTTTGAAGTAAAGTGACCAGAAGCAAATTGAGTTTTTTGCTTGATGCAGACTTTAGCAAAAGGAAAAAGTCGTTTTACTATGCAGTCACCCAGTGGTGTGGTGGTGACAAATGCATCAAGCATAAAAGCACAGCCAGAGGTCAATTGCAAGGCTCCACAATTTACAGTGCTCTACCATGTGCTTATAAGTCAGCGATTGCTATTTTAACTACTGATCAATGTATATTTACATCTCACCTAACTGCAGCGAATATGGCTTTCCAGGATTGTGTGCTTACATCCATACAGAGAATTACAGTAAGCAACTCAAAAACAGTAACTTCAACTTTGTGATTTACTTCTATGTTGAGAGTTAAGTAAATCTAAACTTTTTAATAACTGACACAGACACATTATTAAAGTAACAGGGATGTGGTGGGTTACTGGTAGAACAGCATCAGTTCAGTCTGATGGAAAACATAATGAAGAAGTGAAATGGTTGGATTTGTGCAGTAAGCAGCTATAATTGAGTCCAGGGAGCAGACAGAGGTCAAGCCAGTGCAATTGGAGAGCCATTGGAGCGTATTCAGATTGAGCTTGATCACAAAGACCCCAACTTGCACCAGGGCCCCAGATACTGTCAACACAGCTGTCCTATTCAGTGAGCATTAAATAGAAAATCCTATTTTAACACAGAATCCATGTGCTATTCCTGTCATTTTCAAAAACTCAGCTATAGTTGTAAAGGAGCAAGTTTCACACAGATCTGTCATCATGAAACATAACCCAAAATGTGCATTAGACTTTTATTATGAACTGTATCACGTCAAATAAAATAATTGTGATCAAGTATCTGTACTTCTACATAACAAGCACTTTCTAATTTACCAAATCTTCCAGTTCTCTTGTTTCACAGCTGCAAAACAGCAGAAAACATTACATGACTTGATGACAGCTGTGTGGATCACTGCAATTTGTTCAGTTTCCTTGTTGACCACAGCTCAGCAGAGTCCTCGAACCAAGACAGTGGTCAGTGAGAAAATGTAGGAAACAATGAGGTATGTAATTGACTTTGGTATTTATTTCACTACAAAACTTGCTTGTAACACAAAAGCTGTATGATCAGTTCAATGGACCTTAAATCCTTGTTACAGAACAAAAATTGAATGGTACATTGCTACAATGCATTGCATAGGGCAATGATACAGGGGAAAGATGGTCCCATTAACATCAAAACCACTCACTACGTCTAATATTTATACGCTAGAGTAGACATAGCCTATTGAAAGAAATCTCTTGGTACAACACAGTAGAACTATGCAACTCCTCATCCCTAACATTAACAAAGTTAAAGCATTTGATCACCATAATATTTATGCAGGTAGGTTTTATTGTAAGGCTGTGGTTTAATACTGGAATTGTTAAGTTAGAAAGGTGTTCCTAACTATGTGTTTAAATCACTTTGGATAAGATGCCACAAATCCATCATGCAGCTACAGATGCTAACATTTTAAGAATTCTAACTCTGTAATTCTTTTGTGTTGTACATTTTAGTTAGAAACACAAAAAAGAACTGAACTAACGTGCATTCTTTTCTTTGTGCACAATGAAATGAATCGAAAAAAAATGGGGAGAGGTCAAGTCAAGGATGTGCATCTGCACATACTTGGATAGAAAGGGTTAAGAGCAAAGCCAAAGTGTGGCTAGCCATGTACAAACACACAAAGAGAAAAACAGTTTGGAATGACCTACATTAGCAGTACTCAGAGCATTGCCAAAATGTATCCCACAGTCCTTGGCAGTTGGCTCGAGCAGTCATGAACAGGAGGAAGAGGAGGGGTGGAACCGAGGGAAAGAACAAGGAGAGGGAGAACTTGGTTGCAAGTTGGACTGGAGCTCTCAAAGTGTTGATTAAGTGTGTGTTTTGGGCAAATGACAGAATACACAGAAAGTATGGGCTATGCTCCAGTTCAGCTGAAGTGCAGACAGCACTAAGATCAAAGTTCAGCAATATTCTGTGTGCACAAGATGATAAAACTGTAAAGTCTGTGTTTGTGTGTTTAAAACACACACATGTACACACAAAAATGTTCGCTAGGGCAGAAAACCTGGGCATGCTTCCAGCTTATTACTAAGGTCCAGGTTAGTGTCAGAGTTCATACAGCTCTCCTTGGGAGCCAGAAGGTCGAGACTCACATGTAGGCAGCCCTGAATTTCTTAGAAACATTTTCTAGTTAATAGACAGGTTTGATCCAATGGATCCTTCCCCTTTACAGCAATTATCTCTGTATCTTTGTTTTACCAATAGCCAGGGGACTGAAAGTCGTACAGCTGCATCATCAAAACAGAATATAAAAAGAAACAGAAGATGAGTGAATAACACAAGAATTTAGACTACAAGGGTTCAAAGTTTGGCTCACTGCTTTGAATGCAAAATGACAATGGTTAATTATGAAGTCTCTTTGCTGGCTTTTTCTATATAGCCAGATTTAAGGAACTACTGAACTTGTACATGTTTTGTAGCATTTCAAAAATACTAATATATTATCAGTAAAGTTATCCATTATCATTTGATGTAATTATTTTCTATAGTAATTAGGTCTAATCAATAAAAGCAAGAATTTGTCTTTGAACTCGTTCTTTGTCTTTGAAATGTTCTTGCAGCAAAGCAGGGAAGTGCAGCTACTGTCTTACGACTAATATTTCTACAGAGCTCCACATAAGAATGGGTAAGTCAGAAAAACTATCACAGAGTGACACTGCCCTCATTTTCTACCTCTAGGAAGCATATATACTCCATGTACTCAAGCTCAAAATACACAAAGGATGTTTTGAAACTTATGCAATATAAAAATGAAAATGAAATTATCTGGCATGTCTGAGACTTGTTTTCTGTACGGAAACTACCTCACTCAGAAGCTACTTATGAAAGAAGGAGCAAATGTACCCAATTCCTTTTTAGATCATTGACATTGACTAATTCACTGTGAATACTCGAAGAGGTTAACAGATTGCTCAGAACATACAGACAGCTCAGTGGAGCAAACATTTAAAGCAAATTCAAATATCAGTTCCACTAACGAGACAGATAGACAAGAGTGATAGAAGGAGGGATTTAAATTTCAAGCTTTTAGTGGGTTATGTGTCTATGGGTCTAAGCCTAGCACTATGTTTAAGACATATTTATTTTTTGCATGACACATTAAGGTGTTGCATGGGAGGAGGATCATTAAATTCTTAAGTTATTCTGATAGACACTTGGTGCCAAGGAAGATACTTATGCTTTGGGGAGGCAGACATTTACGCATTCACAGTTAGTAATTTGGCAGATGCTTTTTTTTACGACTACTGAATAATACACACAAAAGCAACTTAGGGTTGTTGCCCAAGGACATTTTTTACCAGGAGGAGCCAGAAATCCAATCCATGGATGACTGCACTACTTACTAATCCACAGCTATGCCATTCTAAGACACAAGTCCAGAACTGAAGGTAGCATATGTACACATGTACTATACAAACATGTTTAAGACACAAATCAGTATATTTCAAAACTATGATACTCCCAAAACAAAATTTTAACATAAAGGCACCTAGATTAAATGTTTTTATATGCATGTTTTTGTGTATTTAGTGCAGCAGGCCTCTTACTTATGATCTACTACGGTGATTCTGGAGGCTGGGATCCCCAAAACGGCACAGCTGTTCAGAAGTTCTTGTTTGCGCTGAATCCCTTGATTGTAGTAGTTTCCTGTATTAATATTAAGATGACAAAATAGGCTATACTGTAGATGTACTGTAATAAAAGGAAACACTAAATAAAATATTCTTTTGCAAAATGATTAACACTACCACTGTTTAGAAATTCCTTGAAAAGATGATCGTTATTGTAGATCATCTAACTTAGATTTGTGTACTTTTTACATTTTCATTGTGTAGCTTTTCCCTTCCTTCTTGATTTTCATATTTAACCTAAATTCAAGAACTCTTGGTTTTATTTAAAAAAAAATAAAAACTTTCCAAACTCGAGTGGAAAATAATTAAATGATCTAAGCTTGCTTTATGAACGCCTACTAGTTATACATAACAATATAGAAGCAGCTGCTTCTAAGATGTTAATTATTTCAACACAACATAAAATTGAAAAGGGTCTTGTCTATTTACTAGACATATGGATAGTGTTTAATCAAAGATTTAAGTATTCACATCACTGATTTGGGGTAGCTGTAATTTTACTGTAAGGGCGCTGTGTTTAGTTATTATTTTTCTCAACGCTAACTTAACGTCACGAATGAAACTTGTAATTACAAGTAGTTAGCACTAGCTAGCAGTAAGCTACACAATTAATAATTCATTCGTTAAGTTAAGATGGAGCTATTAAGATTACTTGTATAAACAAAGGTTTGTTATCACTGTACCTTCAGATAAACACAGCAAATGAACGCAGGCATTTAATTCAACCAGTCGTATAATCGTTGGCGCAAAGAACATACATTCATCATCTGGATGCGCAGTTACTATCAAAACTCTGATTTCAGAGTTGCTTGTTTCTCTGCTTGACAACACCTTTATAAGACGTTTCAATGACATGATCAGCGTTCGGCGATGTCGATCGTAAATGCATTTTATCAAAACCAAATGGAAAAAAACGATTAAAAAAATAATGTAAATACCCATTATTTTTGACCGGTACCGTACACAATCCGTGTGAAAACAAAACTTTATCTTGAAAATGGTTCCGCGTCCAAACGGATATGCAATCGGCCTGTTACATCTAACGGGACCATTTCTGCAAAGTATGCAAAGCAGAGCATAGTAACTAAACCCAATAAAGCAGTTACTGCCCGGGCTTGGCCTCATAATAGTGTGTTTTACTCAGTCACGTTGCTTTATTCGTTGTTTTGAGTAAAATTTACTAATTTGGGAGAATTTATAAAAAAAATAATATACATGATCATTCTGGCCTATTTTAATAACGTTCATCAGGAAATATAGACGACATTTCTTTAAACCAAGCGTATTGAAATGCGAACATTAGAAACCAGAAACATTACTGAACGTGAGGGAAAGATTTAGCCGTCACACTGCACTATCCTAGAAGGTATATAAAAGTCCAAATGGAAATATTTAAGTATTTATCAAAATATTGATAGAAGTCCGTATACTTCGCAAATACGTATAATATATTTTTCTATGTATATACACATTTGTCAAGACATACAGGCTGCACAGACTCAACCGTGTAAGGCTAATTTATTTTATCCTGTCAGGACATCGACCGACAAATGCGGCGCAGCCTTCAGTCTGTCCAGTCGTCCACAGTCCTTAACCCGCGGATTTACAGTTCACCATTGACACACATTTTGGCACAGGGGATACCTTTCTCTCCCATTGCTACATTTTCTAAATATGAGGTGAGTACAAAAATGCTGACATGAAGCAAAGTAAGATATGTAATTAGCCCGTGGTTTAAGCGCCCCGTTCTACGCTGAAAATTTGCCTTGCAAGATGGCGACGTGGTTGTGAATTCAAAGGTGAATTCTAGGCTAAGTTAGCTAGCTAGCAACAACAACGACAGCATATCATACGCCGTGTTACTACACGTAAATGGTTAAGTAGGATATAGTTATAAGTTTACATATATTAATCTACGTGCTTTGGTGCATTTCCGGAAAAGCTCTATAGTGGGAATATCCCCATCCCCCAAGATGAGCTACAAATCCAATTGCGTTTTTATGTCAGTATGGTGTAAAAGACGACGACAATAACAACAACAACGCACAGCAACAGAAAATCTAACTACTAACGTCAGGTTGGACATGCAGTGACAAAGTTTACCACTGGAAATAATCTAAAAGCATCTTAAATCCTTTCTAAAATTACATTTACGAAGTTTACCGGGAAACGATTAACGCTAATCAACGCTATTTTAACACCCCAAAGTGCATTCAAAGTGCATACTCCTAAAAATGCTTTCAACCACGTTGGACAAAAAAAGTGTGTTAATATGTGCTAAACTGGAATTAATACAAGTAAGAGAGCACCCAGGAAGACTGTCCTGTAGTCACAATTTCTTCCTCTTATAACTTTTATGATCTATATTAAAATGGATAAGAGAAGGTTACAACTACAACTGGGAAATAGGCTATGCATAGTCAGGTCACTTACAAAGGCCCCAATAACCAATTTACATGGTTAGCATGTTCAAATTGGTATATCAGGTTGTATGTGAAAAAGTTAATAAACTTAAACTTCACCTACTGTTTGACACAAACTTGAACCCAAAATATATGTTTTTTTCTTGTGATGGGGAGCGGAGGAGAACAAACAGAATTTGAGAGGATTTGAAAAGGGGGAAGGCCTCACTTGAAAGATGACAAATTGTTATCTGAATTAAGAATTCCAATGCAAGAAGTTTTGTTTCCGATTTTATTGATTAGTACTCAGTCCACTTTATCACAATTCATGTGCTTATTTTTTAAGTATGTATTTTATTCTCTTTACTGACACATATTTCATGGAATTCGTTAATTATTTTTTGGTATCATTTGAACTTCATTTGGAGAAGAGAATAGGTTATAGAAACAAATTCAGTGTAGTTAACAGAGTAAAATTAACACATTAAAAGATGGTTGTGATATATTGAGTCCACTACAGTGTTGGTTGGTGGTCTTTAATATTCAAGATGTGAAAATTACACGTAGAATATTGAACACTTAAACTAAACTCATCACAGTTAAAGAGTTTGATTTATTTGTCACATCTCCACTCAAAACAATCTCTTTATCTCAGGAAGAAAAGGCCATTCAGTCCACAGTTGGACAATAGTCCTTTACTGCAGCATTAGATTCTTCATTTCATAGTAAATGTAAGATGCTCATTTCCATCCACACTCAAAATCAATTCCAGATGACAAATCATTACAGATGTTATGTATAAGAGTAAAGAAATTCAAATATTTCCCACGCAGGTCTTGGTACAAAAGAAAATCATATAGAAGGTGTTTGTGTTCTACCATGGAGAAATTCTGGGTTGATTTATACCCACTTACAGATTACACCACTGTTTCTATCACCAGATAATGGCCTTCTGAGGGGAAATAATGATCTTTACAACTGCATACAATGTATAAACGTAAAGTAACGTTCTTGTTCTATGATGGATTTGCACTGAGAATATGTATTTAGCTTACTGTGTTCTGAGATTGCGGCATACCATATATCCTCTCTCATCCACTTTCTAAGAATGGTTGAACGTGTCCCCATATCACTTGCACCTGGAGCATCAACCTAAGAGACACCATAGAAACATAAAATGCCACTAAAACAAGAAACCTTTTTTTTTCTTTCAACATCAAGTTATACAAGCATATTATTATAAGCACATAACATTTTTTGGGTTAGAGTGATCCGGCATATATGTTGCTTTTATTCAATATCATAATAACACTGCAGCAATTCAGCTACAGAAAAAATTAAATAACCGCTTTCCATTCTGCTTATTGTGGCTAAAGGTTTGTTTTTCTGGCATCATAATGTCTTGTCATAATAGTCATGCTATACATCTTACAGACCTACAATAATCAAGTCAGCAGAAGAAAAAATCACAGTATGGAAACCTGTGGAATTAATAACTGTACTAATAATAGATGTCAAACTAAAATAATTTGATAATGTTACATATTTAAAATGTGATAATTTCATAGCAAATATGGGTTTGTTATTAATGTTAGAAATCAGATATGATTTCTATGCTTACATGTGAAAATTTTATAATTAGGAATGTCCTTATCCAGTGTTTTGGATCTGATACCTTTTAGTATTAGGTACCATGTGCATATTTTTTAGCAGCAAGTTCTGCACAATTGGATCAGGTCGTGTCTATTTTTACTGCCACGGTATGCTACACCGTATCGGGTGTGTTTTAATGCAAGAGAGAAAGAAAAGTGTGAATTTCCTAACTCTCCAGAGCTTTGTTTTGGGAGACATCTGAAGTCAATGTTATTTCATGAAAATCGGTCACTTTTAAAATGTAAAGTATTAAATTAAGGGAACTTAAATCACAAGTATTTACAAATCTGTTTTATGTAGTTATGTAGTTGTCCTGAGTTTGTAGAACTTTGATTTTTGTGTACGGAATTGGAATAAGTAATTTTTATTTTTTTTTTAAAGAATTATTTATCTTTGTGTGTGGGTTTAACTTTGAGAAACTAACGATGCATTGCAAGTGCCTCTATCTGTTTAGATCAGGGGTGCCCACACTTTTTTGGCTTGTGAGCTACTTATAAAATGATGAAGTCAAAATGATCTACCTACTATAAAAATACAAAACATATATTTATTTATTAATATATTGAGAATTCTGTATATGCACAATATATGTTGGTATAGCTTGCATAACTACATGAACCCATATTGGACAATACAACTATGTACATTTTCTGTCATTACCTTACTCTGAATTGCACTGAATAGAATCAGCCAGGGATACATAGTGGGGAGGCTAGCTTGCTAGAGTTTTGCAGCACTTGATGCCGTTGTATGCATGCGTGGTGAGCCATGTGTCAGAAAAAAATCAGATGGCAGATTGGCTGCCCTGTATTTCAATCAAGTGACAAATTGCATAGTAAGGACGGATGATCGGCTCACATCTACTTTATTTTCCATGTGATCTACCCACACTACCTTTGCGATCGATCGGTAGATGGCAATCGACGTATTGGACACCCCTGGTCTAGATGATATGCTGCTCAATGTGCAGTCAGGGCGAGCAAAGAATTTTTCTTTTATCATCTGTGTTTGGGAAACTCTAAATACTAATTCAGATCTGGGGAAAAAAACAACAAATATCCGTTTAACTATTATCTAAATTGTCAAATGTTCAGGTCCTGCCCTTGTAGACTTTCTGAATGTTTACAGATGTTATAGATCCTGTTTGCATTTACATGCACCAGGTTGTTTAGAGTACTCCACTTTCTTGGGCAGTGTGGGAAATTAGCTAACATACACTTCAGAAACCTGGCTCCGTGTACCAAAGCCGCAGAGTAATCTGAATCTGTGAGCCATAGAATAAATTTGAGGTGGAGGAGACATCAAGCTGTATAGTTACAGAAAGCACTTCAATTTGAACTTGATCTTGATTTAAAAATGAGGCATCAAGGCTCCTTCATTCAACCTTACACTGGCCCAGAGTTCACAGCATTACAGCCACTAGTTATGCACATGCATTGTTGGAGAAAGCTGTACAGAACCTGGTAATGTGTATACATGTCAGAGAACTTGGTGTTCTACTGGAGAAATGTACCTGTCAAAATCAGTTTTCCGTAATCCACTTCCATGATTTGTAACCTGGTTCCAGATTATGGGTGGAATGGATTAAGTGAAGCATCTGACTTATTTAGTTTGGTAGTCACAGTTCAGAGACTGCGTGTGGTTACTGGGGGGGGGGGATGTTGCACATAGCACCAATAGCCTGGTGAAGTTGGCCCGGATGAAGAGCTTAGCATGGCTCTTAAATCAGTTTTGAAAATGACTAGTCTGCTCTGCTGTATGACAATGCCGCAGGTTTTGTGTTGCCTATGACAGTGATTGGAAAAAAAGATGTGGATAAAATAACAACTATCTAACACGTGGCCTATGGGTTCGACTGTGGTGCAGGAGCTAGAGCAGTCGTCCACAGTTCCCAGGGTTGTTGGTTTCATCCCCGGCCCCTCGTGTCACGTCATGTAATACACTGAACACCAACGTAGTTTCTCCCGGTGAGTGTGTGTGTGGTAGAGATAGGTTGAAAAGCGATGTATAAGTGCAGACCATTTACCATTTATACTAGCAGCAATACTTACAATGTCATGAAACACTATAGACAGGCTTTTAATTAGTGTTTCATTTAAATGTGTTTACATGTATGAACTGTTGTTTGTAACCAGTAACAATTAATGATGATAATTCATGCAAATATATAACCTTATTAACAGCTGCATTTCTTTGCACTAGAAAACCTGAAGTGAAGAAGTTTTTCAAAATGAAGAGAGGTTTATGTTCCTTATTTTCCCATCCAACACTTAAAGGGAACAGTTGTTGGGCTTTCTGACGTATAATGTGAATCATGGGGAATCTCTTCTCCCTCCCTCTTTGACAAAAACATACTGAACATAACCCAACACTCTTACCCCAGAAATTAAATGTGTATCTTTTCACACTGTCATAAAAATCATCCCATTCTTACTTCTGAAAAACTCAGCTTCTCTGGGATGCTCTTTTTACACCCAATCATTATACCCACCTCATTAGTGAGTAGGCCAAAATGTGAGAAAAAGATTGAGTACTGTTTAAAAAAAAACAAAACAATTTCTTAGTTTCAACATTTGTTGTTGAATCTCATAACGTTAGCTCATTCATTGTAGAAGTAACAACTACAATCTAAAGCCTCATCTTCTATTAATCACATACAAATGGACCACTTTCACGCACAGAACATTAATTGAGCAATTTTTTTTTGTGTTTGCATATAATATTCCATTATTGTTAGTAAATAAATGATTTTACTTAACACGTCTTCAATATACTAGCAATTTGTTTCTGCTCATATGTTTAAATTGAAAGCACCAGCAAAATGCCGTCTGTCAACAAGTATAGTTTAATAGTTACTTGTAGTGATTTTAGGCTAAGGATTTAAGGTTTTATGTAAGGCAAACTACTTCTTGGGAGGGTCTAATGGATGATGGAAATTTGAAAAGTTTAGCTTTGATAATGTAACTTTTTCCAAGTATGCTTGCAGCTTCAATTGAATATGAAGGAAGGGCATCCAGCGTAAAAACTCATTCCAAATCAACGTGCAGAACACACTCCGTTGTGGCCACCCTGAAGGAACAAGCTGAAAGCCGTTGATCATTTATTATCTGTGTTCAGACAAAAAGACCCCGTTTTGTTTTTTTGTAAAGCTGCAGCTGCATAGCCCAAATATTTTTTTTCCCCTAATGCAGCAGTTGTTTTAGGATCTTCCTTGCTCTTTGATTTAAAAGCCTTGTCTTAAATTAAAACCCTGCAAGGGACAGTAGTGGTGTACTTTTTGATTTTATCCTGCCCTTGTTT
The DNA here is from genome assembly GCF_033026475.1 of Channa argus. Lineage (NCBI taxonomy): Eukaryota > Metazoa > Chordata > Actinopteri > Anabantiformes > Channidae > Channa > Channa argus. The sequence continues at coordinate 4,882,434 of NC_090220.1, read as the reverse complement.
GTTACACTGGCAGCAAGAGGTGATATAAGCCTGGCAATGCTTTGTGCCTATACTTTCCTGTAGAGCTGGGCAGTATCTCAGAAATACTCAATGTATTACAGCTTATTGTCTGAGGATGTAGTAACTTGCCACGTAACTAATATCTACCACAAATTGTCACCCAATTTTTAGAGTGATTTGCTTTGGTGTATCGCTTCTCTCCATCTCACCAACTTGGTTTGCTCTACAAGTTTTCTGAGTGCTTGTTTTTGGAATATTATATAATAATATTGGGCACTTAAGGAATTGTCCTTTCAACACAGTGCCTCTATCATTCTGCCTCTCACTAGTTATGCAAGATTTAAAACAAATGCACCCTTCATGCTACTCTAAATTTCAAACATTGATGTGAATTCAGAGGAAAGTTACAGCATCTTAATTGTAAAGAATATGTCCTATATAACATTTATATTAAAAACACAAACCTAAACAAAGATCATGCCTGCCTCTGTATATGCAGACTGATCCAGTCCAGCTCCTATTCCAATGCAGCAAGTAGAAGATAATTCGTACAGATTCAAAATGTCAGCCAGCAAAGTGCTCATCTAAACAACATCTGACAACATTACCGTCCTATGTGATAGTCAGACGTAGGTCAAACTTTCTGCTGCACAGTGGGGTCCATAATTTTTAAATAAATAAGCTTGACACAACCAAGACTCTTCCAAGAGCTGGTCACTCAAACAGAGAAATCTGGGGAGAAGGGCCTTAGTAAGAGAAGTGACCAAGAACCTAATGGTCACTCTGACTGAGCTCCAGAGATCCAGTGTGGAGATGGGACAAAGTTCTGGAAAGACTACAACCACTGCAGCCATCCACAAATGTGGGCTTCATGGCAGAGTCTGAGCCGTCAGAGCTGAATGGAGTAAAGTACAGAGATGTACTCAATAAAAACCCTTTTCACAGCACTCAGAACCTAAGACTGGGTTGAAGGTTCACCTTCCAACATAACAACAATCCTAAGCACAAGACAATACAGGAGCGGCTTGGGGACAACTAAGTAAATGTCCTAGAGTGGCCCAGCCAAAGCCCTTACTTGAACCCTTTCGAACATCTCTAGAGAGACCTTAAAGATAGACTGTTAACCGATGGTCCCCATCCAACCTGACTGAGCTAGAGAGGATTTGCGAAGAAGGATGGCAGAAAATTCCCCAGTCCCAGTGGGCAAAGCTTGTCACGTCATACCCAAAAAGACTCAAAGCTCTAATTACTGAGAAAGGTGCTTTGATAAAGTACTTAGTAAAAGGTCTGAATACTTACGTACACAGACATTTGAGACGGATATTACAGACATTTTCTAAATTCTAATTTCACTTTGTCATTATGTGGTGCATAGTGTAGATCAATGAAGAATAAAATTTATTTAAAGGATTGCAGTGTCATTCTATATCATGACAAATTGAAAAATGTGAAATTTATCTGAAAACTTTCTGAATGTTTTGTATATTCCATACCATCTTCTTGCAGGGGGATACTATTGACAGGCTTGTAGCAGCACTTGTGCCCTTCAGTTCAGTAGGACAGAGGAAAACATGGCATATACATGTTTGCAAAATCAAGCTCTTAGTCTTCACCTTTTAGAATATTAGTTTTCAAAAAGTAGACCAGTGTTTGAAAACCAGTTAAGCAGGATTTTTTTCATTGTTTGCTTTTCCTAGTGTGTTTTGAAATGCATTTTCTTCTTTGTTCTAAAACAGTGGCGTCAAGCAGTAGTTTGCTCATTACTATCAACAGACAGAAAAAAACGATACCTTTATTTTATTTGTCATTGCACTAGATCTAATTTTAAATATTTTTTTTCCAATTTGTAATATTATTCAGTATTCTCAATATGCTTTATCCTAATAGGATTCATATTTACCTGGCTAAGCTAATCGCTTAAAACTGCTATGTCTAAAATGTGTATTTTTGTCTCTGTCTTGGTGAAGGTGGTTCGTGTCTCCAAAAAATGTCTAGCTAAAATCTCTGATCTGTGAAGCATCAGCTGCACGCTAGCACTGAGCCAGGATGTCCAGTAGCTCGGGCTACCCCCCCAGCCAGGGGAGCTTCAGCAGCGAGCAGAGCCGATACCCACCACATTCTGTCCAGTACACCTTCACCAGCACACGCCACCAGCAGGTAAACCATATTTTTGCATTGTTGTTTTGAGCTAGGGCAGTATGGTGGGGGAGTGGTTAGCACTGCTCCCTCACCGCTAGAAGGTTGGGGGATTGCGACCCCCTCGCCCCTATGACCACAGGGATAGGATAGGATATTTGTTAAAGTCCTTTGGGCAGCACTGTGTTGACCAGTAAATTTGAATAAGGAATCAATTCTTATTGACATCTTTAACACCAATTTGCAACTTCATGCAAAAAATGAATCAGAATTCATTGTCCCACATAGCTAATGTTCTGCATAACTTCAGCTAAGAGGCTTCTCACTTACCCATCTGTATCGACAACAGAATTTTTGCTATTTATGCAAATTAAGGGCCAGATTTTTACTGTGGAATTATGGGAATTGCTTACAAAATGCTAATGATTCACACAAATTTAGCGCTTACGATGCTGGAATTCCCGCACACATGTACTGTGATGTTCAACAATGACAATAGATTTTCTTTGTATCTCTCTAGAAGACTGCATGTACTTCAGCTTCTAGTGTCTCTCGTGGTTGTAGACAGTCATGTTTCAATGATACAAACATGGAAACACGACCCTAAATTTAATAAAGTGCACATCACTCATAAAAACATAAAAAAACAGAAGGTAGCACAGATGGCAGTGCCAGTAATGCCAATGTTAACAATACTGTTTAGAATTCTCAAACAAGACAGAATGACTTATCTCTAGGCAAAGTAGTTCTGCCTAATGTTAAAGCCATACCTTTCGAGTGAATTGCATAGAGGAGGAGGTTTGTCTACTTTCTCACTCAAAGATGAGAAGACAAGTTTCAATGTGCACCAGCTCCACCTGTGTTAATAGTTCTGTTAATCTTGAAGAAACAGTACATCATGGCTCTTATCACAGCTCTGCTGGTGCACAGACCGTGTTCTGTTGATGTTTTTTTGTTTTCTTAATGCTACGACCTTGATCATCAACACAGATCATCTTTCCTTAACTAATATTAACTTAACTTAAACTGATGAAAAACCAAAGGGAAAAGTGCTGTTTATGCAATTAAGTGGGGAAACTCTATTTACACCCAAAGATGTATATTAGTCAAAAGTCATCAGTCTGCATCACTGAAAATCAGAGTGGACTGAGTCTTTTTGTAGCTGCAACCTGAGTGAGACGTCTAACCTGACCATTAGCTGGTCTTGCATCTGCTTTATCAGTTAATTATTTTTTTAATAAATGAATCCGATCAAACTTTAATTCTGAATAGTGACTTTTGAAGCAAAAAGTTCTTGCAAAAGAAGAGATGCCAATGTCAGTAGGCTGTTAATATGTAAATATATTATTCAGAGTTGGATAGCCAGTCATCTCATGCTGTGTATACGGTATAATTATTTATTCTATGTATACTGAGCATCTTTGGCATAAACATGTGTTTTAAGGATAAACATTTTGTTCTCAACCCTCAGATTTTCCTGAGTGTTATTTATCCAATTGGTGGGAGCATGTGGCAGTCTGTGCAGAGCTATAAACCCATCGATAAACATCAGGAATGGCTCGTTTGGGGGTGTGATGACGTGTTGATATTATTGATTACAAAAATACATCAATTTACAAAACTTGTATCAATTCGTCACAAGTTGAGCTAGATATTAACGGTACACAAAGATTCCGCTTCTAGGATAATTTTGGGACAAAGAAATTAACCTCATAGTGTGCGGATTTAGTTGTTAAAAGTTAACTAGAGCTTGAAAATATAAATATTTGTTTTGAAATCATGGAATCTGAACTCTTCAAGACACCACTAAGATTAGCTAATAAGAAAATAAACTTATGGAGCAGCTTCTTCTCTTTGACTATGCTCGAGGGCAGAGTTCAGCCAAGTGTCCCTGTCCACAGCAAAGAGCTAGCAGACAGCTCTGGTAAGGTCAAAGTTGCTCCTTAACTTGAACTGACAAGATCAGTGCTTGTTTGGGTATGTGCGTAAGAACACTCCGCAAATTAGCAATGTAGAAAAGCAAATTATCAAAAACAATCAGAAATGTGCAGAAAAGTGATAATTTCACTGCACTTAATGCAGTAACCATTCAACCCAATGTGTGACAGGCTCCAGTTTACACATTTCCAAACCAGACAGTCTGTCTAATCCAGCAGTCCTGTGGTAAATCCTCCTTCATGAGTGTGATGATGTTTAGTTTGTGTTCAGACAGATGTGGTAGTTTTTTTTGTTTTTTTTCTTTTTGTGGTGCTGTTGAACTGTAGTGAAGACAGGAGATTTTGTTTTGTAGCTAGTACTCACTAATATACTTAATACGGTTCACAAAATGGTAGAAAACAACAGTTCCATAACATGCTGTTCCCAGCTAATTAATCATAATATCAGATTCTACTCTAGCAAGTATAACTATTTATGGTCTTGATTTCTCACCTTCTAGATCTAGATGTATGTGCAGAAACAGGGTAAAGTTGGAAGTGGGGTATTTCTCTTATATGCTTACACTGTGCTTTGATTTACCAATTGTAACAGATCTTAAGAGACTAAAGATTAATATATAATTTTGACTATGGAGGGATTTAGAAATCTGCTGATATTATGAATTTAAAAAATGCAAACTGAATTTTCTTTTTTACAAATTTTAATTAATTGAAATAAAGCTTAATGGGAGAAACTATAGATAAATTGATTAATCGAAAAAAGATTCAATAAATTAATTGACAAACTTTAGCGTTAGGTGCAGCTCTAGGCTCATTACATATGTAAGGCACATGTATAACTATAGAAAAATATTCCTTAAGTTCCTATCGTTACTGTTTCTACTAGGATTAATATTTCTTTGCTTTTAAGTTTTTTAGGTATGTTTTAACCCATAAGAAATTTGAAATATAATGCAATTATGATGGCATTCCTGGGTAAACATTTATCTGATTCAGTTGATTCATAATTTTGCAGCTCTGTGAGCTTTGAAGTCTTTGATTCCAGCACACTTTCCTGTTGCATGTTCATTTGACTGTGAATGTTTGTCAGCCATCTTAGTCAACAGACTTCTTAGAAGTGTACTTTCAGGGAAACTGCCAGTGGTGCATTTCTGAGCATTTGGATTGTTTGCTTAAATCTGGGATAAAACTAGAGTTTGGAAATATTTCCTGTAAATGATTTTGCTTGTTCAACTTTGTTTGGAGGGCACAGTGTGCTGATAACATCTGTGTAATTATCCAATAGCTTTTTGATTAAAGCTTTGTTTTAAAAATATTTTAGTCTGTTTTAACATCAGCAACATATTTTGGTTTGCCAAATGAGAGCCCTACAGTAATATAGTATTTTATTGTGCTCTGACTGATGAGATGTTTGGAACATGAATAAAGTATTGTGTAGTAGTGTTGCCCAAAATGGCTTCAAAGTCAAAGAAGAGGGTTCGGGTCAGTGATGTGTATAAAGTTTAACCAAAGCAGCCAGTGTAGACAGATATATAGATTAAAAATAATGCATATTCATTGTCAAACTGAGACAGTCTCACTCGATGGAGATATGACTTTGACTCTTGAGGAAGTGCTTTGTTATACATGTGAATTTAAAGGAACCTAAGAGGTTTTTGTGTACCGTTTGCTATTCTGGATGACATAACTAACACTTACTTTTCAAATAAATTTTCAAACAATACCCCTCTTATTACTCTTTGGAGGCCTTGATCATAGTGCTTAATAAAGTTAAGGTGTGGCCTTTATATCTTATCTTTATATCTTATCTAGGATTTCACCGTCCCAGACTATCGGACTCATATGCAGGATGCACAAGGTCGGAGAAGGCCATCTTTACTGTCTGAATTCCACCCTGGCACTGAAAGGCAAGAGCTTCACGTCACACAAACACACACACTAACACACACATTCTGTATGAAGTCAAGGATAACACTGATGTCCCCAGACTGCAGTATAAGAGTCATACATTAAGATGGATAGATGTGGCTGTAGATTTGTTTATTTCTTCTTGTATTCTGTTCTTCAGGCCTCCAGAGAGACGCCATGGTTACGAACAGCAGTTTCACTCTGTCACAGCCCAGTCTGAGCATGAGGCCTATGAGTCTAAACGTCCTCGCATGGAGACTGTTGCGGAGGCCCACATGACCCGCACACCTCCTACTGCTGGGAGTATTGTCTTGCCCATGCCTCATACAGTACAAGACAGCCTAAGAGCTACTATGGAGGTCAAAAAGGTTAGCCTTGTTCTTCCCAACCTTTCTTTTCTCGATTTTGGTCCTTGTAGAGACATCTTATTTGGTCAAGTCAGCTGTCATTACTTTATCTTGTTATGCATTCTTGATCGGCATCAAAGCTCTTTCCTCTGTGAAGTGAAAGAACTACTTCTTTGTAAGATTCATAAAATCAGCATATAGAAGTATATATCATTAGAAATGTTAGAGTTTGGACAATCACTTTTGTTAAGATTTTGTGTTGTAGTTTTTTGCAAACCCAGCGACTCTTTGTGTGGCTTTGCCAGGAGTCTCAATTTACTGTCAAAGTGGAGTCCCCATCCCCAGGAGGACCTACACTGCACCTGGGGGAAGAGCAGGACACATCTCCTTCCAAACTATCCAAGGAAGAACTAATCCAGAGTATGGACCGTGTGGACAGAGAAATTGCAAAAGTGGAGCAGCAGATTCTCAAACTAAAGAAAAAGCAGGTTGGTTAGCCAGAAAATATCTTGGAAAAGGATTTATAAATAATAGATGCTGTGTCACAAAACATTGCATAAGTAACTATTTAATTAACTTATTATATGTTAGGCCATTCGCAGTGAAGAGAAATTTAAGTGATGTGTAATTATATGCCGCTGGTTGAAATTGTAAAGGTCTTGTAGTTGGCTTTGGTTTAGTAATTACATTTTAAAGGGGCAAATTTGGCAATGTCTTTACATAAAAGTGAGGTTATACTTACATTTCCATCTAATTCCATCTACAAAGCCTCAATTTAAATTCAAATATTGTTTGAAAAAAAAACATTGATATAAAGTTGATAACAGACCTCGCTGTGAAAAGCACCTTTAGACATTTTTACATTGTTATAAAATCTTGGGTGTTACAATTTCTAGTGTTAAAATACAATCTGAGTTTAAATCAGCACTCAAAGCCTAAAGTTGCTCTTGTCTGCATCAGCAGTGTTTTCCAGCAATTTACCCAGGCTAAAATATGCTTTTAAAGATCTATTTCTTAATAGGCTTGTACTAATCGTCGGATTTATGCCCTTTCCTACAAATTTATTTGTAGAGCTGCAGACTTATGCTTCAAATTGTCCTGTCTGGATTAGCTTGTCTGTTACCTAGTGTTTGATTTGTTTTTTCTGTTGCTCTCTGTCATTTTAAATTTTATCTTGTTAGACAGGAATGTAAGCTCAACTGTGCAGGAAGAGAATACCTCAATACCTCTATTTTCCTGTTGCCCTTATGTGACAGTATCAAGGAATTTATTTATGTATTTAGAGTATTTCAGGAACTCATGATCTTGTTCCTGTAACCTGCTGGTTCACATAACCTTTAACTTGTAAAAATGTACTTACCAAATACATTTCAGCTTTTCTTTAGCATCAGCATGGCCTCATAGGCAAAAACTTTCGAGTTCTGTTAAGCATAGTAAGTTGAATTGCCTCCATAGGCTGCAGCAATCAGAGCTCAAATCTGATTAACACGTTGTAGATGCAGTTATGTTTTCCGCCACCAGTCTTGTAGCAAAATTAATTCAGATTAAAATAATATACAGTGTTTATTTTGAGACTTCCTATATTTTTCCTTTTGTGTATTTTGTGTGCCATTGGTTCAAATATGCTGTGTTGGTGCTGTGTCTTAGCAACAATTGGAGGAAGAAGCAGCGAAGCCAGTGGAGCCAGAAAAGCCAGTGACCCCACCCCCTGTGGAGCACAAGCATCGCAGCATAGTCCAGATCATCTATGATGAGAACAGGGTTTGTGATTCTCAACACACACATAGGAAATTTTGACAACAAGCATTAGTTTTCCCGAGGTCTCCTTGGCAATTATTTATAGCTTTAAACAGTTGTAATTATTATTTTAGCAAACATAACTATGCATTCTTAAAGCCAGAAAATGTTAGTTTTGTTTATCCAGTGGCCTTGGATTTAGATCTTTAAATTGGGCCATACCAAGTTGAGAACACATGAGTTTCTACTTTGTCCTCACAGCAGGGGCTGACCGATGACCACAAACCGTCTCCTTTCTCAGTCCAAGCCATCGTTTGCTAAACTGATGGCTAAACTTGTGCCTTTAAGCTTGTCTGTGTTCAGCTTTCAGTATTTTTGTAGCTGACTGATTCTCTGTGGTTTGGACTTTAATTTAATTCCCACATGTCTGTAGGTACTTTGAAATATCAACGGTACTTTACTTACTTAACGGTAATGCAAACTGAACATTTCCTGTTACTGCTGAAGGGCACATTTAGCAGTGTTTTAATTTTCATAAAACATATTTCACCATGTTGTTGTGATACATTGGAAGGCCTACATTTTCACTTCAGAATACTGATTAATATTGGTACTGGTGGTTGGTAGATTGACAAAAAAAAATTAATTGGTTATTTATGATGTAAACTTGTATATAACTTATATATTAAAATATATTTAATTAAATATTTTCTCAAGCATAAATGCCAAATATTTAAAGGTTTCAAGTTGTCAAGTGAGAGGATAACATATATAATTATTTATTTATTTATTTTTTTGTTCATTAGACAAAACAAGACCCAATGAGAAACATCATTAGTTGTGCCTCATTTAACAGAACAGCAAGTACAGAGGCAGGACTCGTTATCTGTACTTTTCCTTAACAATAGGGTAGTGAGTGAATGTGTGTTCATGGAGGTCATTTCAGTTCATCTCTGTCAGATAATGTTGTGGTTGGAGAGTGCTGAGACACGCCTTCCCTCTTGGTCAGCCATTTAACCCTTTAGGCTGTGAAGCAAGCCAACTCTGTGTATGACATTGATGTGGCACTTCGTGTTGTCGGTCTTACATCAGTACATGTCAGCTATAGATATAAAGGTATTTAGCATTGTTCTGATGATCTTTAATAAGCTGACAGTCTACACTGATTAAGGAAAACTGTTGCCAACCCTAATTATACTGCAGTGGGAACATTTGATTATTGCATTTATCATTTATTTATGTCAACTCTTGTCCCTTATTCTAGAAAAAAGCAGAAGAGGCTCATAAAATACTTGAAGGTCTTGGTCCCAAGGTTGAGCTGGTGTGTAATTTTTAATTGTTAATATTTTTTTTGTCATTGCGTGAGCTTTGGGAAAGAAGTAATGCTTAACTCATTTGCAAATTGTATATTACTGTTTGCTTAATACCCAGAGAATAATCCACTACTTTTACTGGTCTTTTTTTTTTTTATCCTTAGCCCTTATACAATCAGCCATCGGACACAAAAGTGTACCATGACAACATCAAGACGTGAGTATCTACATTTGATCCACAAATTCATTTTACACACTCTCTTAGCTTTGTGTGAGGACATTGTGGTAGATATGATATCACCACAATTACAACATAGAAATCATGTCAGTTGAGCAGCATCTTGGAGGTAATGCTGACTACAGCAGGATAAACCCAGGTGATAATTCTATTTAATCTGTCACTTGATTGAGATGCCCTATTGACACCAAGGAGAGTGAAAGAGATGGGAAGTGAAAGAACATATGTGTTTCAATAAATGTTGTGAAAGGGGCTGAAGGCCCTGCTGCTGAGGACAAAATCCTTATCACTGTACTGTGAGAGCGATGCATCTGGCTCAGTCTTTTATCAAGAGGATACCTCCATGAATCCTCTGTATAGGCCACACTCTCAGGGTCAGTACTCTCACCATTCTCTCCCTATAGCCTTTATCATGAGTAAACAGAGAGGTTCCCAGTATTTTGTACCTGCTGCAATGCAAATAAACAGTAAGTTCATGGGGGTGTTGGTAAATAAATCTGCTTATCCCGTAAGTTCAGGGCCACCACAGCGGATCATTAGTCCGCATGCTGATTTGGCACATTTTTACACCAGATGCCCTTCCTGGCACAACCCTCCCTGATTTTACCAGGCTTGGGACTGGCATGGCTGGGGATGGGGTTGGGCAGTGGATTCACTGTCTTGCCCAGGGACACTTTGACATGTGATCGGGGAGAGCCGGGCACAAACTTCTGACCCTATGTTTGGTAGGAGGCCTCTCTACCAACTGAGCCACTGCCGCCCCTGGTTAATAGATCAAGATCCATCCCTCAAAAAATGCTGTAATTTACAAAGGTACTTTTGTACTAAATTTAAACGAAGGGTGTAATGAAGACAGAAACATGGTATTTCAGACACCCAAAACACACTTTGTGGTTAGTTTCCATTGTGTTCTTCTGTTTAGTGGTCCAAAATGATTTAATACAACCCAAAACGTTTTTCCTTGTATTTCTTCTATTTTTCCCATCCCTCCACCAATCTAGCCAAACCACATAAGTGCAAAAAGAAGTATGATCCCAACTGTGGATTTGGAGAATCAATACAGCCCTTATTTGCATTGTGTAGATCTTGTCTGTTGAAATAACTGGTACTTGAGAATGTTGGTTAAGAATTATACAAGTATAACTTGTGGTAGTATTAATTATTCCAATGAAAAATATAATGTTTTTGTTTACTAACTACTTGTTGTTGAATTTCAGTAACCAAGTCATGAGGAAGAAGCTGATTTTGTTCTTTAAGCGGAGGAACCACGCTCGTAAACAAAGAGTAAGTGCCCTTTTTTTGTGGACGTTCGAGTTGCCTTCCACATACCCCCAATTTGCAGTTCACTTCAACAATCCTATCGTAACTGACTGTTTGCACCCGAAAAGGCAGAGACCAGATTAGTCCATATTCCTACTAAAAAGAGAATATGGTCGTACACCAAGACTCAGTGTAGAAAAAAAACCAGCTTGTTTATTTTATGTTCAACTAAATTTTAAATGCTGGTGCATGGTGAATATTTAATGCTGAGTTATTCATTTATTAAAATAACACATTCTTTTAATTACTAAGGCTTTGTACTATTAGTATAAGTTAAGATTATGGCCGCAGTGAAAGCAACTGTTCTTTTACAAACTTCGCTCGATGTTTCACTACGGAAAACCCCCTCTGGTGTGACCGGTCTTAGAAGCTCCACTACCACTAGGTCTGTTAGGGGACTTACCAAACATATGTGTTGCTTGAACCAGAATGCTTCCATTTATAACCAACTTGACTTTCTTTTCCACGAAGATCCTTTGAGCTCTTTAGTCTTCCTGACACTTGAGATTCCCACTTCCCTGTTCATCAACGCGGTGGTCAATGTTCCCATGAACGTGGGTTTTCTAGGGCTAGGATTATAGCTTTTAAATTAAGAACACATCACAGCATTTCTTCAGAAAAAGTCTATTTGGTCAAGGCTTTTCGCGTCATGGCAGACCAACACATGTTCCTATGTTACACATAAAAGTATGCTTGTGTCTCTGTGTAGCTATGTAGTTGCCACATTTTCTTTAGAAAAATGTCTACTGCCGCTCAGGGGACCATGGTTGGAAGCAAGGCTAGGGATGTCATATCCCACTCTCACCCTACTGGATGTGGATTTACATTCTTTGGAAAGAACTCCCATCCCCCTTTTGCCTGCATGGGTATCAAACATGCCCAGGCGTTAATTGCAGAGCTTGCGTCATGTGAACACTTCTGCACAATGCCACATGGTATCCTTAAGCTCTGTGTGGATGGCAGCAGCCTTAATGTCAACCTGACGCTGCATCTAGGCCCAAAGAAAAATTGCCTTCAGCTAGCTGAGGATGCAGATGCAGAGATTTTTCTTTGCATAAACCAGCTTCGCTACTCCAAATTGGAACATAATGGCAATGAGGAATAGGAGGAAGATGTAAACATGAATCTTTTTGGTAAGGAGACTGGCAAAATAATGAGTATGCCACTCTTCCTTCTGTTTGGCAGCTCTATCGATGGGTAAAGGAAACCCTCCCATAGTCTAATCGGTTCTTGAAATGGCAAATTCCTACATGTCTCCTTTGCAAAGTGACATTGCTCCTGCCATCACCATTCCGCTTGGAATTTGTGGCTGTGGCAGCTCCAGGTTACAGCCTTGTCTGTGTCCACCAACTCAATCAGGGCAAAAATCACTGGGGGTAGGAAGGTCGCTGCACCTACCCCCTTCCTCCATTTTCCCTAGATTGGAAATGGAGGCTTCTAAGGGTCGACTTAGAAGCAAAGGCTAGTTGTTTCAGGCTCAGCAGTCAGCCCTCCGGGACACCCTTTCCCCTAGAGGATAAGACAAAATACAAACATTTCCTTTTTCCCAGTCACTACTGTGCAATTGCCTTCAGTGTTCACCTTGTTTACAGTTGTGGAGAAGCACACATTCCCCTTGTGCTGTCTAGTCCATTTACTACCCCTCCTTTTGAACTCTTCCCAAGGGTTACAGACTTCATTTTGCAAGGAAACCACCAGTTTATTCTGGAGTGGTAGGTTCAGAGGTACGTTACGTTCTATTCTGAACTTAGTTTTCTGCAAGTTACATCTCAGAAAATTCAGGATAAAAATCAGAATGCTCACACACAACAGCGGTGTTTACATGAAGGTCCGTGAACAGTACCTGGCCTCCCTGGCTCCAGCCCATTCAAATAAGTGACCTCGTGTTGTGGGCATTTTTCTTCGCTCTAAAACATTTTTTGCCACATCTGAGAATTTTTGATTTCCTGGTCAAGATGGACAGCAGCAGTGGCATCTATATAAACCAACAAAGGGGGCACTTGTTTGCTGACATTACACAAACTGGGGAGGCACTTAACAGCGAGTGGAGGCTCAAACCTAATGCACACCTAATAATGTGGAACAGATTCAGACCAGGCAGTCCGTCTTTTTCCCGTTACATAAAAAATGCACAGTGTCCTTTTCGAGACGAAGGCTTGCCATTGGGAACTGGCAAACTGGTGTGACATGGCTAAACCTGTTGCTGTATTATTTTTTTCTTGTCTCAGACTATAGCTTTCATGCTGAGCAGAATGAGGGGACAGATGCTGTCATAATTTCCGATAGCTGTAAACTGGCCTAGCAGACCTTGGACCTTTTTATTTTTAAAACAAAACAAAACAAAAAAAAAATCATGGCAATTTCTTCAAAAGTTGTTGTGGTAGTACAGTATTGAGGCATGTGGCTAGCATAGCTAAAAAATTATTTTCCTGTCATATTAAACACTTTGGCTTCCCCCGTTTGTTGCGGGTAAAAAATGAAGCCAATAAGTCTTAATATATAAGTAAGTGTATGCAGTAATGTAATGTCATATCAAAGAAGAGTTCTAAAAAATGACTTTCTTTTTTATATTTAACAAGATTAATTTTATTTGAGAATTGCAATGGTTCACATCTTTGTCTGTTCCCTGTGGGTCAGACACACCTTTTGGACTCCAAACAATGGCACTTGGCCACATGCCAAAGGGAAGGTGAATTGTTTGTCCCTTGTCGCAGATGGGAAACAAGGCTGTATTGTGCTCTGAACATTTTTTCCATATATCATCAAACATTTTAACTGTTAAACCTCTGGAAATTTGATGTGATTTTTAGTTTTTGATAAAGAAAATATAGTAAATAAAGTAAATGTATGTAGTTCTAAGAAAAAACAGTTTTTTACCCATTGTCCTGAAGAATTACAATTTACCAGACCTGATGTATACAAATCGATAAATTTAAAGTACAGTGGCAATGAGTTAAAGTTCTTTGTAAACAGAATAGTTGAATGAGCACAAGCTGTGCCTGTGTTAGGACATTGAGTTAGGCAATGTGAAAGAGGCACAAACCACAACATACACAGCCAGTTTTTGAGCAGCATGGAGTCTCAACTCTTCTGCTGTCAAGTTTCTGAAGCTTCTTTGTGTTTACGCTTATGTATGTTCACTTGGATAAACTGCAACACTGAATTTAATGACGTGTATTTGAAAAACTTTTGCTGTTATTTTTAAATATTCCAGTTTTATATAGGTGTGTTCCCATTATTTAGATTTTTTTTTTTTGCCTCTCCAGTGACCTTAGATGACCCTGTAGCATATTACAAACTGAGCTCTGTCCATTTTTAATCAGAAACATTACTATTTTTACTACAGTTTTATTACTTATTTGATGTTCTGTGTTCAGTTTTACTTTTTCAATTATAAAACCTTTTATTTAGCTTCTATTTAATATCTTATGTATTAGGTTATAAAGAACATCTTACAACATGGGGTAACATTCCAACATAGGGCATCTTTTAATCTGTGTTAAAACTGTCTTCATAATCCAATGTAGTAGAAAAACACCAATTTTATTTAAGGACTGATATATTAACACTTGCACAGTATCCAAAACTGTGGATCTGTGGATCTTCCAGCTTTGTGCATTGGCATTTAGTTGTTTTGTTTTTTTTACCTTTACTGGAGAGGTAGATGCCCACTCCTGATGCTACTATGCAATTTTCTGTGTTTTGAACAAAGGAACAGAAGATCTGCCAACGCTATGACCAGTTGATGGAAGCGTGGGAGAAGAAGGTAGAGCGAATGGAGAATAATCCAAGACGCAAAGCCAAGGAGAGCAGAACACGGGAGTACTATGAAAGGCAATTCCCAGAGATCCGCAAGCAGAGAGAGCAGCAGGAGCGCTTCCAGAGGTGATGGTCTTTACCTTTGACCAGCTATTATCAGCTCAGGGATTTATTCTATTTGTGGTACCGTTTACCACTGGCTGATATTCATTTTGTTCTTTGCACAAAAGCACACAAATATAATTTAGCGATTTGTTTTACAGTCTTCTCTACAGGCATTCTCGTGGACTTCATCAGTCAAAGCCCAAGTACTGTTGTAATTCAAAGTTAGCATCTAACCAAGTACAGATCAAATACCCGGACGTGTTCTCCCTCTGCTCATTTTATCGAGGGTTGGGAGCAGACTTAAATGGATTTGTGGTAGCTAGGTATCCCAGAGTGCCTTGCGTGCGAACAAGTGGGCTTGGCGAAGAGGCGATAAGTTCAAGAAAGTAGCTCTTTAGATTTATTTGGTCCGTATGTCCAAATCATTTTTATTTGTAAATTTGATTGAATCTTTTCGGCTCCTTGAAAACCGTTCATTCAAATGAGAAAGTGGTCATGTCAGCAGGCTGCAGCCCACCTTCTGAGAGGATCTGACGGATAATGTCTGTGGTCTTCCTAGGGGACAACAGACTTATCTCAGCAAGCTATGTTGTCAGTAGCATTTTAAATATGTAATTATTTACATTGGAAGACAAAAAGCATTTGAAATATGTTGCCAGTTTGAAGGATATTTTACATGTTTTATTGGATATTACAAATTATCTTGAATTCACACAAATCAATATATAAATGCCTGCATATAAGAGGTTATATTAATAAAATCTTAATGTATAAATGAAAAATGGTGCATTGTAAATTGCATTGATTTTAATATACAGGTCTACATACAGCCTACAAGTTTATTCTTTATCACGATCACCGATCTTTTTTCTCTTTTGTGAAAAAGTCAGTTTTTTTTCACACTTGTAATTATTTTGTCACTGTACTATTGTTTTTCAGTGTAATTATCAGTACTCAGCTAAGCTGCTGCTATCACCAAGAACACTGCTGCCCCAATTGTAAATAGTTCTCCCGACTAGACTCCAAGTTTAAACTTTAAAGAAATGCCCTTTTTTCAGGAATGCCTGTCACAATTTCCGTGAACCACATTACCATATTTAAACTGCCATGTTTGATTGACCACAACTTTAGGAGCAGATATCTATATTTTATAAGTTATAATCACTTGTGGATTCATTTTGCTCAATAGGTTACTGGAATTTTTAATCAGTTCTTAAATTTTGTGGTGAGTAATGTTTATTAGGTAAATGTTTTATCTAATGCAAACCCATTATTTGCTGTTGGAAGGAAATCAACATATCCATTTTGATTCACTTAATTGAGTTCTCTATGACCTAAACTTTACTAAAAAGTAACCCCATCAATTTACTGAAAATGTATGCATTTATATATATATATATATATATATATATATATATATATATATATATATATATATATATATATATATATATATATATATATATATATATATATATATATATATATATATATATATATATATATATCTCAGAAAAAGCATAGCGATATCTCTATTTATTATTTTATAGACCAACTATTTCTGTTTAATACAAGTAACATGTGCTTTACCAGAGCATGATGGAGGCCTATATTCTGCAAATGTACCCTGTTGCTCTTATTTTAAACAGTAGCGACCTTTATTATAGAGTACTAGATCCTACTATCACAGGCTTAGACTGAGAAAAAACTTCTGTTTAGAAAAGTGATGGATTTACTAAGTGTGATGGCAATCAAAAATGAAGAAAATGGAGGGAAATCATACAGTTTTTGTTTGTTTGTTTGTATTTATAACAGCTGTTTGAAGCATTAGCTTATATTGCAGCCATACTGAGAGATTAAATATGTCTCCTGCATTGTTTGTTTAGGTCTCTATTTAGCTAAATGGAGGGCACTAGGTGGTGTGCAGTGGCCTACTTGATCAGAGGCACTGGCTATTTGTGTGGCTCTGGAAAGGGTGTGAGAAAGGATCAGGGGTCAGAGACTGGTTGTTCCTGGCCTTTAGTAAGAGTTTGCATGTCACCACTGTTTATGCAGACTACTAAACTGTAAAGGAGGAAGCAAGTAATAAATTCTCAGAGAGACATTAATTTATAATTGGTACATTGATTGTTTTGCTGCTCATGTTAAAAATTTGTCTTGGGTTTTGTTTGGAAAAGACAGTGAATATGGGATAAATTTTCTCTGAAAGGAATCAAACATGTTTTCTGTTGTCTGATGCTGTTTTCAATACAACATGTTAAATAAATGTTTAACATTTGTAAAATGATATGTCCCTGTTTTCCACAGGGTTGGGCAAAGAGGAACGGGCCTTTCTGCAACAATTGCAAGAAGTGAGCATGAGATTTCTGAAATCATAGATGGCCTTTCTGAGCAAGAGGTGAGTCCAAATTGAAATGTCTGTATTGTTTTTGTTTTGTTTTCTAATATTTGATCAGCCACAACATCTTTTACCACTTCAAATCTTAAGACCTCTAGAGTTACTAAAATATAAGGTTCAAAGGTCACTGTTGGTAAAGTTGAGCAGATTTTAACCAATGTACGTGCTGACAGGGGGTTAACGCATAATGGTACATTATCATTTAATAGTTAATTATAGTTTTATAAAAAAAATATAATATCTTAAATTAAACCCAGTTGGTATTAATATTGATGCTGCCCAAATGGAATAGTCAACAGTAGAAGCAGCTCTCTGGAGGTAGGACAATACTGTTAGCTGTCCCCATTCCCCTATTGACATCAGCAAGTGTGTTGGATTTGGTAGTTAACAAGCTGGAGTAATAGTGGCCACAGCGGGTGAAGACGATTAAATAAAACCAAAGGAAGCTCCTTTAACCTCAGTGATATGGAAATGCCAGAAATACCACCTATACTCTCTGTCCCTCTCTGTCCCTCTCTGTCCCTTGTCACAGCCTTCACACTGAAAGAAAGTCGTTGTGTCTGCATAGCATTAGCTATTGCTGCGCTTTTGCATTCAACGACTACAGTGTTTTGGAAGCGATCATAGCCCAGTATGCAGTTACTATTGATGGCCGTTATTATTGTTGCAAAGCTGCTCCAAGTTTTTATTTTCATTTTTTTTCTTTTCAATGTAAGAAGACAACAGCTTTTCTAGTAACATTTTTTTTTTTATTGTTCACGTTATGTTTAATTAATTGTTTCATGATTTTAATTAAATACATGAATCATTTCCAACAAGAAGAAAGTCTTTGCTCTATATTTTTACTTATCAATAGAATATGTAGAAACATTGGTTGTTTTTTGAACAAGTAGACTCGGTTGGAGTGTTATAGTTCTCTATTAGTGTAACTGTGGCTGCTTTTTCTGCCCATGTTTTGCAGAACAATGAAAAACAGATGAGACAGCTGTCAGTCATCCCTCCCATGATGTACGACTCTGAGCAGCGCCGAGTAAAGTTTATTAACATGAATGGCCTGATGGATGACCCAATGAAGGTGTATAAAGCCCGGCAGTTCATGAATGTTTGGACTGAACATGAGAAGGAGATCTTTAAGGAGAAGTGAGTAGTTTTTAAGTTTGTTGGTGGCACAAAATTTGTTGGTCACAATTCATCAGTTGTACTCGACCTCATTGCCAACTTGAACTAATATTTTTGTCTTTGAAAGATGAACAACAGCTGGTATTTTTCTGTAGGTTTGTCCAGCACCCCAAGAACTTTGGCCTGATTGCCTCCTATCTAGAGAGAAAGGTACTTTACTGCTTGTATTTTAATTTAACAGGAATATAAAGATGTCTCATTGGTGTAAGAGTCAAGCCAGCAACACATGTCAAAGCCCCATAATCATGTTTTATAGTTAAATATAAACTTTAAAATCAATACTTGTTGAGTCTTAAAGATGGGGAATAAAGTATTTGTTTTATTATATAAGCAGTTTAAGTAGTTACTTTGACACCCTTTGATATTTGTTTTAACTGACATAAAATGTAAGCCAATCTGTCTACATTTTAATATTTGTAAGTCTTAAAAATTTTGATGATAATAATAAACCTGGTATGTGGTTTCTGGTTTTAGGATCTGAGGTTATCGAAATAAAACAAATTATTTGTTTCAGTGTGTTGCCGACTGTGTCCTATACTACTACCTAACTAAGAAGAACAACAACTATAAGACACTGGTGAGACGTAACTATGGAAGACGAAGGGGAAGGAACCAGGTACATCCCAAACTTTGTTAAATATTTGTCCCTGATGTGTTAACGCCTTTCGCTAAATCGAATGCTTTTAAAAACATTATTATAGTAGATTATCTTCATGGATAGAATAAAATAAAAGTGTTAAATATTAGTATGAGTTCAAATAAAAACAACCAGTAAAACGGTTTAATATTTTAGATCAGACCATTTAATAGAGGAGCAGAAGTATTTCCAGCAACAGTATGGAAACTTTTTGAGATGTTATCAATTAAGATGCTGAGTTTGCACTTTTAACTTTTGTAAAACCTGTCTTCTCATCAGACTGACAGTATATTTTGTTTACACATGTGCATAATGATATAATATATACACACATTAATAAATATAATAATTATTTGTAAAGTATATAATATGTATATTTTAAATACAGTCAATATAGATTAAATAGAGTAACTTAATTAAACAGCACTTTGTACATTTTAAGAATATATTGAGAATGAGAGATTAGGTGACTGAGTGGAAATTGTGGATAGATTATAGTTATGGATGCATAAAATATTTATAGTGATTTTATAGCCATATGTGTAATATTTATAAAGGAAAAACACAAGTAGAAAGGCTGTTAATATTTTACATATTGTAAGCATTGTAAAGAGTAACAAGCTGTGCAGCTATAACAAGAAAATAAGGCCCACTCATAATAACTCCATATTGGGCTCAGAACACCTCAAAATCAAAAGTGACCTGCATGCTTTAAAGTCCCCATGCAGCATGTTCCATCACACATGGTTGCTAACAGAAGCCTAATGCTACAACTGAGAGAGACCGTTACTTTCTTTAACAGTGAAGCCTAGGTATAGGAAAGAGAGAGAGGATTAGGGTGTCTGGTATTTTCATATCACTGAAGTAGCATGTCCTTTTTAGATTTTTACTTCAAAGGCTTCACCTGCTGCTGCAGCCAGCTTTTTGACTATCAAAGCCAACACATGTGCTTGCATCTCCGAGGAAACAAAGACAGTTGACATTGCTATCAAAACTCCAAAGAACTGCTGGTGTTGCCTTTTGAATTCCATTAACGAGGTCTCCTTTCATTGAGCTTTTCGCTGCCATAACATCAAATGCACAGTTTTTATGGAGTTATGTTTACCATGTAAATAAAGTTTTATTCCAACACTCTCCAACCACCAGACAACAGATAAAAACAAGATTATTGCAGTTAATTGATACTATAACATTGCCTAGGTAAATTTTATTTTGGCTCTAACCCCAAAAACATTTTTCAGTATACCTGTATGCACCCCACACACAAACTTTCAGACATTATTTCCAGGCTTTGTTGGATATTTTAAATTAAAATACAATAAAATGTAATAAATAAATATAAAAATGGAAAAACACCACCCCCCATGACCCATTCCCCTCCCCAGCTCTGCAGTGCCGGTCCAAGCCGGTAGAAATTGGGGAGGGTTGTGTCAGGAAGGGCATCCGGCGTAAAAACTGTGCCAAATCAACATGCGGACAGTGGCGACTCTGAACTCATGGGATAAGCCGAAAGGACAAAAAATAAAAAAAAAATAAAAAAAGGTTTAAGCAACAATAAGCCGAAAAGTTAATTATAGCATTATGATGTGAAATAAAACTCTCTTCCTAAAGCTTGGTAAAACTTGACTGGAGTCATAAAGTAAGAGCAATAGTCCTGAATGCATTATATGCTGAGTTTCTTCTGCTAGATGCACAAATGATGCACTTAGATTTTTTTTTTAACTTTAAGTCATCAACAGCCTTCACTGCTGCCTCAGTATTTAAAGTTGTAGCAGCTTATTTGTGTAGCAAAGAAATAAATTACTTAAGGTGAAAATTCAAGATAACATTTAATTAGGTTTCTGCTGTAATTTTTTGTGAACTATATGTGGTGGTGACATCAATAGAATTCCAACAACTATGACAATCTTGCCTAAATACATACAAATTACAAATTACTACAGCAGTTACACCTACAGGTCAAGCACTGGTTTCTGTGTACTTTGGAATGCATACACCCCCTATCAGGCAACAGGAGAAGGGTGGCCACTGATAGCTGAATAGCATGCAGTTCTCAGCTGACAACTACCTGACAGCAAGCTGAGCCGCTTCATCTGTAACAGATTCCAACATATTCACTTTATCAATACGTAATATTAAGTAAGACAAAAACAGCATAGACACAACAGTGCAGAAACACAAATAATGCAAAGAAACGAAATAGTTCCATAAAGATGTATTGTAAAGAAAAATTAGGTTAAATTATTTTCTTAAGCCGCTGAAAGGGCAGTGGCATTGGTAATGTTTTTAGACTCGACTGTCTCATACTTTTAGGTCTGATCAGCCAAACATCAGGCTTTAGTTTGTACGTAAGTCTAAGCCATTATTTTTGTTGTTGTTCAGGGCCTTTTATTACCTTGCACCACAATCCAGTACAAAAACTAATACACCACCACCCAGTCCCAAGTTGGGGCAGATGTTTAATGTTCTTTTTAGTTTTTTCTGCTTACTAGGGTTCCCAACTTCATTGATGCCATAGTCTTTGTACAGATCAATTTTGTGTTGAGTAAATCTACTATGCTGTTTGTGAAACATTACATAGGGGGCAAAGCGGTTCCTCCTTACAGCTTAAGCACAAATATCACTCTTCAATAAGTGATTTGTTTTATTCCTACATGGATGTTTAAGCTCCAGCTCTGGCCTTTTCATTTCACACCGGTGATAAGGTGATGCAGGACTAATCGATTTCTGTCTTGCACAATGCAAAATGGGTGTAAAATGACTTAATATAGGCAGCTTGTGACACCCTAATTTTTGATCTTAATCACATATGTCCATCTGTAGGTGTTTGAAGGTTCATGGTCATTTTATTTTGCGGATCAATTACAGGTTGCTTTTTCTGAATTTGAGAAACCTTGTGGGTTTTGTTTGACAGATGTGCCTTTCTTGTGTTTTGTACCACCAGTAGCTCAATAGAATTTAAGTAAAAACAAGTTAAACACATTTGATGATTCATATCAGACTATCAGGTTATCAGTGTTCATGCCCAATGCAGGTTATCATCTGCAGTGCACATTAAAAATATTTTACTTAATGGTAAAGTTAGTGAATGATGATCACTGTCATCCTTTTAGAATTGAGGTGAGTTGCTTAAACGGCTCTTTTTCCAAACCATTTTGAGGTTGTTTTGTTGTTGGGCTTTTTCTTTGTAATTTACATTAATGCAAATAAAATGTGTTGGATTTCCTAGCTAATAGTGTGACTTAACAACTGCAGTTTGAGTGAGTCATTAGAGAGCAAAGGAAGAGGACAACTTGAACAAAAGTGAGCACAAGCAGTGGAATGTAGGGTGAGTGGAACAAATGCTCGGCGAGACAGTCAGTGCTGGCAGCTTATGTGCTTGAATGTGTGCTGTTGTTTTTTTCATTTTCCATTTCCTTTTCTATTCCTCTGTGAGAGAGAAGCAAGAAGGAGAGGGAGGGAAAGAGAGAGAGAGGGAGTGAGTGTGTGAGAGTTAAAGAATGAGAGCCACCCCTTTTTTGAAACGGCTAAGTTGGTAGAGCCCAGCCATCTGACAGGCCCAAAAAACTCACAGTGCTGCTGTGAGTGCCAATCAAAGAGGAGTGCACGGCAGGGATTACCTTGAGTGACCCTACATAGATTAGTACGTGCATGTGAGATGGACAATTCTTTGGGTGGCTTAAGCGGCCTGATGACATGTTTTCCTGGAATATGTGTGGTGGTGCTGTGGCCCGGCAGCCCTTCTAAGGAGCTCTGCTATGGTGCTGTCCTGCCCCTCTACTGCTATGGAAGTACTGGAGGGTAAACTCACATTTGCAACACCAGCAAGCTGTGGCTCACAGCAGAGCAAAGGGGTTTTGTGACCAGCAAATGAGCTTGCAGGTATGTCACTTGTTTTGAAAGCATAGATTTTGCTTTTATTTGACATTCTTTTTTTTATTTTATGTTGCACTTCTTTCTTAGCATACATACTGTATTTACCTGAAGCTTGTAAGCAGTAATTCTCTGCTATTTTAGGATAGTTTTTCTAGGACATGTGCAGGCACGGTTTTTAGTTTGACAGTCAAGCCAAGAATGTGTGGTCCTAGATCTAGAGTAAATGTTAATTCTAAGGAGTATGGCCTTTTGTGAGGATAATAAGGTATTAAGGAATTAATTTGAATTTAATGTTATAAAGCCAAGTTAATGAGGCATTAGACAACATAAAACAAAAACTCTAGGAGAATGTTCTTGAATTAATAAAGAGACACAAACACACACAAAGATAGATTGATCATTTATGATATACAGACACACACTGTGGCTTCAAGCACACACTGGACGCTTCACCCCCTGCTGTGTATGCAGCTATTTGATTGGTTATTTTCAGAAGTAGAACTTGCACTTGAGTCGTCTTGCTCATGTTGTTTTTTATTGATGGAGTGGAATAAACAACTGCATTTGCACTAGAGTGTTTATATGCTGCAGCAATGCATTGTGGCATTTTATGGATTTATTTCTTTATGTTCTTGATAACTTATTTTATCTGACACTGTACATCAGAGAAAATAGGTGAAATTTGCTCCAAATTGGTGGTGTAACATTAAATAGTTTAGTAGCCTTTAACTAAAAAGGACCTATTAAATAAGACACTGCTATTTTTCTAGAAAATACTTTCTAATGCTACATAGACATATCTTTAGTAATTAATCTGAGGTCATATGATGTTTTGGGCCCTTTAATCATCGCAGACTCTCTTCAGCCACTTTTTGGCAATCTGTTTATTTTCTTTTTTCGATTATTAGCCTTTTCGATCTGGTCTTCACAGTGGATCCTAGGGATTTTCCAGACCTGCTTGTCCCTCAGCTCCTAATCCCTGGATTTGTGATCAATGCACCAAGTTCAGGAGTGCTGAGAGGAAGTAGCGCAGATTTAAGACTCCTGTTTGCTTTTGCTGAATATTAGTGTACTTGTGTCTTTCATACAGCATCACTGAGGCAAAAACTGAAAACTACCAGGACAAACTTAGTAACACCACTGATACCAGAAAGCTGTTCTCCACTTTCAAATCAGTCCTCTGCCCCCATCCACCTTTCTCACTGCCGATGACCTTGCCAGCTTCTTTACTAATAAAGTGGCAGCCATCAACTCCTAATTCTGTCCTCCAGATGGAGACATCTTGGTAATTCCATGAAACAACCCATTACTCGTTTTCCACTATGACAGAGCACAACATCCAACCTCCTTTTCCTCTTGATGCCATGCTCTTCGCTATTTTTTAAACAGTTGCACCAACACGAATCCCAGCCATTACACAATCATTATTAATTTTCTCATAACAGTCATTTTCCCTAACTCATAGGACCGGATTATTCCACTGCTTAAGAAGCCTGGTCTTGATCCCTCCCTTGTTGAGCATTACAGATCTATCTCTCTTCTTCCACCTCAGGCCAAGACCCTTGAACAAGCGGTCTTCCATCAACTCTTAGAATTTCTTTCTCAGAAAAATCTCCTTGATATCATCCAGTCTGGCTTTAGGAGTGGTCATTACACAGAAACGGCAAACTGGCCCAAACTTCAAGGCATCCTGGCAGGGGCAGATTTCTAACACTCACAGCTTCTCTACCGGTGTGCCACAGGGCTCGCTACTTGATCATTGTGAAGGTGTTTGTCTTATTACTTAGGTGCCCTGTAAATGACATTCCAACATGTCCAATTAAACCCCTCAAGATGACTCCAAATGAGACGGCACGACTCATTTTTGAGTAGCCAAAAGGACATATGTCACACCCCTTATTAGATTTCTGTACTGGCTTCCTGTAGCAGTCTGCATCAGGTTTAAAGCTCTGACTCTCTCCTATAGAATTGTCAACTCAGCAGGTCCTGCCTACCTCAACTATCTCATTCGGGTCTACAATCCCTTCCGCCCACTGTGCTCTGACAGTGAATGGCATCTTTTGGTCTCATCTCCACACCAAAGATCCCAAGCAAAACTCTTAAGCTCAGTTGCCCATAATGGTGGAACGAGCTACCTAACTCTCCAAGGGAAGAATCCTTCCAGAATTTTTTCATGCAGTTGCATCTCATGAACCAGCAATACTACTTCTAAAAGCAGTTTGCTTTAATGTTTTCTGAGTTGCTGACGGATTTGTGCTTGCTTTGTACCTCCACTTGTAAATTGGGTTGGTCTGCCGAATGACTAAATGTAAATTTCCAGCAGAAACACATCTGAGCAGAGTTAAATATTAATGATGGCTTCTGAGATGATGAGCTGCTTCCCTAGGTCATCTTGAATCTGCCAACTCCATGTGGTGGCAAGAAGCCTCCCCCTTCGCCATACCAACAGAACTTGATCATGGTGCCAGCAATATCGCCCTTTCCCCAGTACTTTTGAACAGCTGCTGAGGATATGCTCCGTAAAAATGTTTTAAATACATTTCCTTTTCTTTTTCCTTATTACTACGATTCCGTTTTCTCTCCCCGGATGATGGGAATACCCAATGAATTGCAAAGATAGTAACTATGTACAATAATAAACTTTCCTTTTCTCTCTTTTTTTTTTTATTTTTTTTGGTTCTTTAGTGAAATAGCTTAAAGCATTTGAAGAGTGAGAAATTCTGATTCTCGAGTTCTGTGGAAGGATAAAGAAGATTGACCTGTGGCTGTGTCATTTCCAAAAACAAACCTATTTTGTGAATCAGCAAAAGAGTTGAGAAATTTAAACTCCCAAAATATTCAAACCAGGTCAGGAAAGAACTTCATTTAAAAACACTGAACAACCACAGAACCACAGGTCCACATTGAGTTTTGGAGAACATCTGTGTAGACACGCTTAACACAGTAGTAGAAGAAGCTGGAATGCTATGGCTTCCTGACCACCTCCAAAGCAAACACGAGTGCTCACAGACGCGAACAGAACTGCATGTCAATGAAGTATATGTATGGGTAGATCTCAGAATTATTGAGGGCCAAAAATGACACTGCTGCTTGCAGAAAATAAATCAAGTTTCATATATCTACATACATTTTTTATTTATTTATTTTTAGCTGACATTATACTAAGACCCCTGCATCAAAATGTAAATACAAATGTGTGTTGTAAGTGTGATTTACACACACACACACACACACACACACACACACACACACTCAAAAACATTAACTGCAGTCTTATCAATAGAAAACAGATTTTCCAGTTTCTTCCAAAACAGATTTTTGGAATATGAACCTAGTAGACCAGCCCAAGTAGGAAGTAGATAGGATTCTAATATAGCAACAAATCCCCTTTTGTTTCAATTATCGTAGTCTAATTTTGCTTGTTATGCAGCAAAATTCCTCTGATTTCTGGTTATCTGTGTGCATCTGGCTAAAACAGCCACTCATTCCTGCATCAATAGAAATAATCTTAAACCTCTGTCTGAAAGTAGTTATGGCATAGTCTAGAAAGAGCTCTAGCTTGGTGTTTCTAGAAAGTTGACAAGAATTTCAATATATATTCTTTCTTTTCTGACATTGAGTGAAGTACATTCCTTGGCCCCATCTGGTACCAGCATGGGATGTTTGGCTTGGCATAGCCAGACTTGTTCCAGCACAACACTTTCATGGAACAGGCAGGAGGAAGCTTTCTGTGGTGTACCGTGTCAGCAGTGGTGATAAAGAATGTTGCTTTGTCCTCAGTCACTCTGTTGGACCTGTTTGGATTGTTTGTTTATTTAGTTATTTACTTTTGTGTTTTGGTTGGTTTTTATTTGTTTTTATTATTTTTTTAACTTGGCCTCTACCCATTTTTCTTAGAAAATATTAAGATAACCTTTTCTCGTGGTTTAGATATGCCATGTTTTCCTGTGTTCCAGCATGCTATAAAGTTCATTATGAGTGTCATGTTCAGGGCCTTTTTTCCATCTTAGGGATATACTGAGACAAAATAAGGGCTGAGGCCACATTCCCCATTGGTCATTTCGAAACTTTTGTAAAGCGCATCCAAAAATGCTGTAGCTTTAAGGCTCTGCCATATTTTTTATATTTTTTAGCAGAAATGTGCTCTAGAACTTATCCTATTGTGGATAAATGCTGTCAAAATCTCACGTAAGGTCTAAATCATTGAAAAATAGTGACCACCATACAGAGATATTTGCTTTTAAAAGCTACTGAGTTGAGAATTTCAAGGATTTCTGCTTAAATAAGAAGTTTTTGAGCATTCTCATATATTGTAATGCAATGAAGAGTAATACATCAAGGGCTCTGCAGGGTTAGAGGGACAGCAGGGCAGGACAGAGTAGATTGATTGTAAGTCTTGTGCTAGCGTAAATTGTATACCTTAGTTTTAAGGCCATCTGCACAGAGTGCACAACTAGGCTCTTATATCTGTTGATAGTATTTGTTGTGTAATTTTTCTTAAAGATATCTTTATTAGTTTAAAATTAAAACAAGGCCCCCAAGCTAAACCTCCATGTGTTTGTATGTATTGTTTGTAAATGTAATGGGTTAAACAGAAATTAAACCTAAAAAATGTAATGCAATGACAAAATAGAACACTCTATGAAGTCAGAAGTATTACAATATTTCTCTTTAGGATTCTTTTTTATGAGGCTTCCAAGGATTTTAGTCCACAGTAGCCTGTGCGCCCTGTGCACTCTTCCAGTGTTATCGAAAAGGATTCCAAATATAGAACACTGGAAGTTGGTCCTATTATGCTCTATAACAATTGTGAGGGCTTGGGAGGTTTGTCAGAGATCCAAGAAAAATACACCTTCTTGTGCTAAATTACATCCAGCAGTTTTACAGAGGTTTGAGATTCAGTACATCATGTAGTCCAAGAAAACAAGACAAAGGTTATCTGAAACACATTTCTGAAACATTTTAGAAATTTCTTTACAAAGTTTCTTCCTAAGGCTATTAATATGGAAACAAAACACGGTGATTATTTTCTAGAGACATTGTAGTTATTACAGTATTATTAAACCTATTTTATTACAATAGTGTAATTTGCAGCCAGTCAATAATTATGAATTGCATCGCTCTGATGATGTTGGTGGATAGACAGCTCTGTTAACTTGACTTAATATTTTCCAAGTAAAAGACCTAAAATGGCAATGTGTAAGTCATCTTAGACCTCCAAACCGGACAAGGAAACTCCCTAAAAAAAAAAAAAAAAAAGCACAATAATCTGAATGAAACCTCAGGAAGTGTATTAGACTAGCGATCTCTCTTGCAGGAAGGAGGAACAGAAAATCACTATTGTGTGTAGAGAGCAGAGCAACTAGTAGTTTCCTAATATATTTTGGACAATCAGAGTGACAACATTATAGATATAAACATATATTTATTAATTTGATGATGTTTTAGTTCATGTATGCAAGATTATAAAAACAAATTCTTGAGGATTTACAACCTTTCAAGATAAAATGAAGCGAAGTTGCATTGCTGGTGGATTATTTTGTAATGCGAATTTCATATTTATTAAAATTACCACAGTCATTTTAACAAAAGATAACACCTTGATCAGCAGTTAAGTATTAAAAGGCACTGTGCTGTGTTTTGGCATCCAATATGCTTTAAACCTCTAAATCTGTCCTTCCCACTGGACTTCTCAGACCGCATGTCAGGGTCTTGCCAGTATATGAAATGAGATACCCCACTAATGCAGCCGTTTTCTTTTTTTATGTGGAGCTAACTTGAAGTCACATGTTAGGTTGAGTCACCATATGTTAATTATTAAGGACTAAGACAGCAGTTTGTTGCTTGAAAATCAAGAGAACTTATTAGGAAGACTTCACCATTTAAATTGGAGAGACTGGCATCATACAGTACTCATAAAATAATTTCTCAAGTCATCTCTTGACTTTCAGTTCAAAAGAATGTGGGGTTACAGCTGGATTAGGTCATTGATGTATTTAAGGGCTGAATTTCTTTGCACTTTTTTTCATAATGTTGTAAGGAGAAAGGTTTAAGTATTTTCCCTTTTGTATTATGTGTCTAGCAAATAACACGTCCCTCACAAGAAGACAAGTCGGACGACAAAAACGAAGAGGACAAATCTGACAAGTCAGAGAAAAAAGAGGACGAGGAAAAGAAGGACGAGGAAGAGAAAGATGAAAAGGAGGATTCTAGGTGAGTTATGAATAGTCGTTATTTCTGGGGTCACCTTAAGCCCCTGCAGGTAAAAGATTTTAAAGATTATAAAGATTTTTATCAGGAAAAAGTGTCTTGGTTTCCTATTTTAAATTGTACTTACTTGTTTCAGTAAATAGTAACTGTATGCTGGTACTTATATTCCACAATTCATCTTTTCATAGGCCAGTGACCCTGTGCATTTACAGTTGTGTATATCAACAGTTTGCTTCCAACTCATAAACAAGACATATGGTTGTATCTTGTTCTGTCAATGATGCATTCCCTCCTTAGGCTAACCTACTGACATTGAATATGAGTGAAGAATTCAAAAAGCTGGCTTTACATACATGCTTCATTGGCACAGATCAAGAAAATGACTTTAAGCTGCCCGGTATTACCTTGTTTTAAATGAAATGCAAATGTGGTTTTGTGTTGTCTCTTAAAATTATTATTGAATGTTAGTTTTATACAATAATGAGTATTAGTGTTAGCATTAGTACAATAATGAGAGGATTTCAGTTCCCCAGGCTTGTGGTGGGTATATACATGTTTCTAGTCTAGAAAATATTAAGTGGATGTAGCATTGTCTGTTGGGTTGACAGCTTGCAAGCTTGTTAACAAGTCTGTCCAGTTTGAGTGTGGACAACATCTAAAACGTTTTTTGTGTGTTGAGTCATGTTGGAAAAGAGCTGATTTAAAAAATAGACTGTTATTGCTGAGTCAAAAAGGAATGGATATTTGCTGTACCAGTGATCTCTAAAGCTGTCTTTTACCCTATCCAAAACCACAGGGACATTGGCAAGGACAAAGACAAGTGTGACGGTGGGGAGGACGAGGACGGAAAGGAGCAAAACACGCCGCGTGGCAGGAAGACTGCCAACAGCCAGGGACGCCGTAAGGGAAGGATCACCACACGCTCTATGGCCAATGAGGCTGCATCTGTGGCCGCTGAGGAAGCACCTCCCCCTGCCCCTGAGCCTGCCTTGCCAGATCCTCCACAGCTCCCTAAACCCGATCTAGCGCAGAAGGCCATGAAGGAGCCTGCAAAAGCCCAGACTCCAGTAGCTAACATGGATGCAAATAAAGGTGAATCCTCTTGAGTATGGACCCTGGAAGTTATTGAAAATATATTTTTGCAACATAGAAACACACTCGCTGGCTTATTTTATTTTTGTTATTACTCTTTACACTGTTTTGCACTAGGTTATATACCTTTTGCACCTGATGAGTTTTTTAATTAACTTTTTTAGTTAGTACAACAAACAAACACACAGTTTCTCAGTTGACTACAGATGTTGTCCAATTGGAATGGTTTCTAAAATAGCTTTGGGATGTTTTCATTTTATTCTTAAGAGAAATCAAGAGTTGTCATTTTTAGACTGTTGTTATGAGCTGTAAGAATGGCTGAAACAAATCTTAAGAAAGGATTAAAGAGCTATTTGAATATAGCTTTAAATGCTTTTTCCATCTTAAAATGTGTACATACATAGCTACCTTTAACCTTAAATTGTACATTTGGTTCAGTAGGTTCAAGCTTTTATAGTCGGCTCTACATTTTACCCAGGAGGCTTTTTGTAGTCTGTCCATCACCATGGCAATCCACTGCTCTGGTTGAGCCGTTGTCATGGTACTCAGTCACGCACTGTTCTACTTATTGCAGTCTCTGTCAGCTCGGGTTTACAGGTATACAGGGGACTGTATGTTAAACTCGTTTTGGCATTAATCTGCATCATTAATTAAATGTTTGTAGCTGTGTTGTGCCACCTGCTCTGGTGTTGCTTTCTGCTGAAATAGAACTCTTTCAGTAGTCTTACTTATGCAAGGTCTTCCCTATAACGTGATTAATTAACCTTCTACAGTGTGCCCTTCCATTCTGTCAACCCTTTGACCTTACTGGCCCTGCTCTCGGGATATCATGGTTTAAGAATGATTGTGTCAACTGTAATCTCCCTTAGTGGTTACATTGTGTGTGTGTGTGCGTGCCTGTGTGCCTTCAAATGTGCACGTTTTGTTTGCTTGCTCTGTTGTAACCCCTGCAGCTCTGGTGTTTCTTAGAAATAAGTAGGCCAGGTGTTAAAGGGCAGCTATCTGTCGGTCTCACTCTGTTACGGTGGTGCCAGCCAAGTCCATGAAGCTGCTGACTCAGTAGGGGGAGGGGGGGCTTGTTTAAAAGCATGGTAGATGTGTGTGCAGGTATGTCATTAGCTGAGATGCTACACTGTAGGCAGTGTTTTCATAGCCCAGAGATTAATGACCACTCTAGAGGGGTGTAACGTGTCACGAGGAGAACACGTTAATTCTGCCACAGGAAAAGGAAGCCTAGTCGAGAAGACATTTAACTATGTGTAACACACTGTGTGGCCAGGTAACCTTTGGTAAGTGCTTCCTAAATACTGCAAATTAGTCTATTTGTAATTTTTTGGGGGGGGGCAAGGCTCCTGTTAATGTCAAGGGTACATCTGCTGCTATATTAGTCTGAATGTTTACACAATCTCACTCTGTGCCATGGAGGAAAGTGGGCTAGAGTTCACTTGGCCCCCTCCACACTAGCTATGTACTTCTGTGAATTTTGTGTAGGTGGCGTGGAACTTTGTAACAAAGCTGAGGGAGGAAGGAGGAGTGTGCATGAAATGCACAGTGTCACAGTAGGATGGGTGGGGAAGTTGTGGGCTGGCTCTTCTTTCTGTTTGTCTCTATCCAAGGCCATTTCCCAAAGAGGGAGGCACGGCTCTCAACTCCTTTACTGTCTGGTGCTACATCAGCTGACCACGGCCCTCCCCTTTGGATTAGAGCAAGGGCTTTGGGGAAGGGGATGGGAGGAGAGAGGAAGAGAGTGAGCTAGAGTGTAAGTGAGGGAGCAGGTCTCGGCAGCCTGAATGTAAACAGATTATTAGATTAGTGGCCATGAGAAGACGACTGCTGAAGCAAGGATTGTTACTCTCTTTCTCTCTCTCTGGCTGTGTCCCTGCTACTCTTCTTCTTCTTTTCTTTCTGAGCTGATGGGGCTGTGTCTCTTCTTTATGATTTAGCTGGTGCTGGTGAAACTGGAGAAACTTCTCGCTGGACCGAGGAGGAGATGGAGGTCGCCAAAAAAGGTAGTGTTTTAATTTCATTCACTCTTTACCTCCCTGTTCCCCCTCTAATTTTCGGTGTTGCTGTCGTCCTCTGCTTTTATTTGTTATTTTGTTCCTTGTCTTTCTCCTATTCCTTATATTGTGTGATGTTGCCTCAGTGTGCTGGTCCCTTCTACAAATGAAAAATCTGGAATGACTGTGCAAATGCAATCACACAAAAAAAGTGTACAGCTGGTATAAGATGTTTAAACTATTATTGTATTAGTCAATAGACTATTGAAGGGTTTCAGGTATTTTTTCCACTTTTCACTGCACTGCTGACTTCTCAGATTGTATTAAGTCATCTATTAAGCAATGGTACGTGACATTTGTGGCTTAATCCAAGATCACAGTCATATTCAAACACTGCACAAGCACATTTATTCTTGTTTTTGTATTTGTTGGTATAGTTTATGTAGGGTCCACTGAGTACCAAACACAATAAGTTTAGAGGAGTAAATGAAAAGTATCAATGTGAATTAATTAAGGCTCTTGACTCTGGGTATGTGAGATTTGTGAACATTTGCACACACATTAAACACAGTTCCCGTATAAGTCATTGTTGGTTGGTAATCTGTATAAGCCTCTGTGTTAATAACGTACTTCTTTATCATATGGCTGTTTACTGTTATTTTTAAGCTTGGTCGTCATTGGTGTAATTTTTCTGCATGAAGTAAACAAATTAGTTTGCATTCAGATGTGGTTTTAAGACACTTGCTTCAAGTACATTACTTGTACTTGGATACAATAACTAGTAAATTTTACATCATAAAACATATAGTACATCACCACGAAAAGCTACACACATAAAAGTCAATCAACCCCTCCGCAATGACTTAACAAGAAATTTATTTCAAATACCACAAAGTTGGCTTTTTTATTTTTATTTAGTGTTGTATCAGTTTGTATTATACAGAGATACTGCTTACATATTTAATATTTGTCATGCCAAGTATCTATCCCACTAAGAAATTAAAAATGAGGGAACACCTCTAACTTTGCAAAGGCTGTTTGCACAGTATGTTTGTTGCCATGATAAATCTATAATACAAATTTGAAGTTTTTTATTTCTATGTATAATTTTATAGGTGGTAGTTGGAATTTCTGCAGTGGTCAAGACATATGAGGCTATGTGGAGATAGGAGGTTAAACTGTGTGTTTTGTTATGTGCCACCTTTGTGTCTGTCTGTAAAAAAAATACAAAATTCCACCCCTTAGGACATTTTTGGATTGTCTTGATAACTCTCAGACAAGACATAATGACTCTGAACAGCCCTAATGCCCTCATTTTAAGTGGAGCAGTAATGGTGCTTTTTGTTTAGCTGTGTGGGGTTTTGTCAGTGTGCCAATGTCCCTCATCTCAGTAGAGCTGGAAGGGAGGGGAAGCAATAGGGGTTACAGTGCTTAAAGAAGAGACTCTCTAATGTCTGAGTTTTTTGATCATTACAGCTAATTGTGAGCACTACTATGTGTTAGTTTTGATTCGAAAGACTAACAACTGTAGCAACAGGGACACCAGGAGTACAGTGTCATATTGCAGCAGCAAAAAAGAATCACATGCTGTTGTAATTGCATCAGTGTTTGATTGTAAGGAAATAACTTACTTTAATCATACAGCACAAATGCATGTTTATTCAGTTTTGTATGTATGTGACTAATCATAATTTATTGGTTTTACTATACCACTCTGCTGTTTATTTACATACATAAAATTAGTTGACATGTATTAGCTTATAATGTAGCACATGACAAATAATTTCAGCTTTATTAATTCGCATTCTATCCAGTGTCAAAAGCTAGCAAATTTTCAATACTGAATTGTCTTTCTGTTTTGTGTCAGGGCTTGTTGAGCATGGCCGAAACTGGACAGCCATTGCCAAAATGGTGGGCACCAAAAGTGAGGCACAATGCAAGAATTTCTATTTCAATTACAAGCGACGTCACAACCTGGACAACCTGCTCCAGCAGCATAAGCAGGTATATTTTTCACTTTTCTTTCTGCTTCTGTTTTCTGTTATGCTAGATAATTAAACGGTCACTGAACTTTAATGTATCAATGCAAGATGCTATTTTGTGTGGATGTGTTTTTCCAGGATACACGGCGGGCTCGTGCTGATAGGTCTCAAGGTGAAGGGCTAGCCACAGCATCACCCGACGATGAGGAGGACAATGCGGATGATAGTGAAGGTCAGAGAGACAGATAGGAAGCATGTGCTCATCATTAAACACACATAACACGCCCAAACATATTTGTTTTGCACTTTTTCTCTATTCACATAAGGTACAAGTCTTAGGGCAACCTGGGTCAAGGACCCGCACCAGGCTGATAGGTTTTCTTATCCAATTTTTGTCCTTGCTTAAGAGTTATGAAGCTTTGGGCCTGATATTACCAAGTATTAAGTAACAAGGATAAAGAGAGATAGTGTTAAGTGCAGTGCTAAGATGGAATTGCGTTTGTATTGTGCTTATTCTCTGCAGAGTGTAGTTTTAATGAAAGAAAAAAAGGTATCAAATGAAAAAAACAGCAATGGTAAAGATAAAATATATAAAGGAATTCTGAATCCATGGACAACTGTTGCATACCAGTTATTGAAATGGAAGACTCAAGGAAGTCTCTTTGAACACAAAGTGCAGGTTCACAGGTTTGATCCAACAAGACTCCAAGTGTGCTTGCCTCTCTTTGTTCCAGAAGTCTTAATCTTTGCTGGAAATGAGGAAAGCAATCCACTGTTAAAGACATTTTAGTACATATGGAAATAGGATTATTATAATTGTTGCTGGCTTGGCAAACAACATTTTGTCTTTTGAGCGTCAAAGTGATTTAGTATATTGTTTTTGTTGGATAAAATGGCAATGCTTAGCAAAACTTCATTCCCAAGATAACAGTGGCGACAGCAGGAGGTCACAAGGTTTTCTGTCATGTTTATTTGACTTTGTCTTCATCTCATGCAAACCCAAACTGCTCTTTAGAGGCCTTGGTGACATACAGCCTTAGTATAGCTGTGGTAAAGTGCACTTAGAAAACATTGTGATGTTTAGTATTTGGATATTTAGTAATGTTTCTTCTGATTTTTGTTTGATACATTTCGTGCATCTTCAAATTGTTTTTGCGTAGACATACCATCTGGTCTACCATCACTATGGCAACAACTGCACCGGTAGACAGTATGCAAACCAGCAGAGGCAGATTTTAGATTGAAATTTCTGTTGTAAGGATGTAGGATTTTTAGATGTGAATTGCTGTTTGTCTCACAAAATCAGTGTCTTATTTGACATACTATATGTTTTTAGTTTAGCCATTTGAGATACCCTAAATACGTGTATGTAAAAGATTAGTTTTTGTATTTATTTATTTATTTTTATATCTTTTCAGGCTTTGACACAAGCATACTGTAGACAACACTTGTCTATACTTCTTCTTTTCCTTTCGGCTGTTCCATTTCAGGGACATTTGTCTTTACAGTAGGTTAAATACATTCATAGTACAGCAATTATGTGCTGAAGTAAAACGTGACAGACATTTGATGCACCAAGTAAAGGTTACCAAGTTTGATCATCAGTTTAAGTTGTGTGTCCTTGGTTATTAAGATTTATGATGAGGATGTAAGGCTTCCTAAAATGGTAGACCATCCCCACATGTGGTTTAATGTCATGTTTATATTTATATTATCCATTTTATTTTTCTCATCCTCTATTTCTTAATTATAAGGCAATTGGCATGTTATTTTAAATGGGTTTTGTGTCTTATTGGACATATATTAAATAATCTTCTCATGCTCCCTCAGGTGGCGACAACAGCTCTGATACAGAAAGTGCCCCCTCCCCCTCTCAGGCTGACACTTCAAAGTGTGGTGACTCCAAGAGGCCAGACAATTCTGCAGGAGATGCTCAGTGCTCTGACCAGGACAAGGGTCAAGTCAGCAATGGAAAAGCCCCTGAGCCCTCATATGGGGAACTCTGTGTCAAGGAGGAGAAAAGCCCAGAGAGTGAGACTGGATCTCAGGAGGAAAAGGTCATGGTGGCTTCCTATACAGGCTCTGTGCATCCCAAAACTGAACCTCAGGATGTGGACTTGAAGACCGGTGATGTTCAGATCAAGATGGAGCCTGAGATCAAAGAGAAAGGAGAAAAGGATGATCATATCGAGAGGCAGAAGGAATTGAATTCAGATAATGACTCTAGCGCCACCTGCAGTGCTGATGAGGATGTAGAAGCAGAGCCTGAGAGACAGAGGTGTGTTTTTGCATAATAACTCTTCATGTTTCCATGCTGTTTGAATGTAACAATAGTTAACTGAAACAGGACATGAGTGTTTTTGAAACATTTTCTCTTGTGCCTCTGTAGAATTTTCTCTATGGAAAAGCCTTCATTGCTCAACCCTTCAGGCTCTGTGCTGGTGCAAACTCAACTTAACATCCAGCAGCTTCAGCAGCGTGCAGCTGCCATCCCAGCCATGGTTAGTCACAGTTAAAAACATACCACTCATCGATCACTATGAGTCATTTGGTAACTTAGAAACTCTAGGTTCTATAATGTGCTTTACTGACAATATTAACTGTACATTTAAATTCAAATCTTTTATCTACCAAAATAGTGTAGTAAGTAATAGTGTAATATGTATATTGCCTTACATTTATGTTTTTTCTTTTATGTTTATCCCTTGTGTTATTTGAGATTTGGTCAATGCTCCCTATACACTTTCTTAGGTCCCAGTCAAATTGGTCAATTTCTCTGATAGTTCATATCTGCTATTCCAACTCATCTGGACCTTTTCCCTCTCTACCTTAACTAGGTGTCTGGTCCTTTGTGCTCTGGTGGGGTGCCCATCAGTGGTTTTGCTATGTTGCAACGTCAGATCAAAGCTGCGCATGATTCTGCACACCAGGAGGAAAAGCAGAGGCAAGATCAGGGAGATTCTGAGCGCAGACACCGTTTCAACACTTGCAGCCCCACAGTTTTAGACAGAGATGGTAAGAAGTAAAACTATCCCCATTCCGTCCTGTCCCTTTCTCCTTCCTTTTCTTGGCTCTGTCAACCTTACCCCATGTTGCTGCTAGCAGTTGGCTATTTAGAGCTAATGCATTTTTAGGGTCCATTTAGTTTTCATGCAGTTTCAAAAAAAGGAACATGTTTGAGTGGGCTCTAGACTGTCCTTATGTAGTTCAGCCTGAGCCAAGACAAAAAAGTTAACTGACTGTGATGCAAACTCAAAGTCGAACTGTGCACCGATGTTTCTTCTGAAATGCCTTGGGATGAAGAAAGGGACTATGGTGTGTTATTTACTTATTTATTTAGTTTTTATGGCTTGAGCATGTCAGAGTAGGACACTTAGCTCTGTTCAGCCACTTAGCTTCAGACGGTAAAGCAGTAAAGTCACCAGGCAGACAGTATTATGTTTTCAGTTTTTGCAAAGGTTTTAGCACGTTTGAGTGCTGTGAAAGGCATAGGGGCTGTAAGTCAGCTATTGAGCTTTGACACAAAGATATTTATTACGTGGGTACAGTGGATGTGTGCAGATGGCGGTGTTAGTTGTAAATGCCCCTGAATTCTAGGTTAGCTCAATGCTCACTGCCATTGAGTACTTGTTTTTAATAGTGGTTGTCTTCCCTTTGTCCTTATGCCTGTGTACCACAGGTAAGCTCTTATCCTACATGCCTTATGACATGAAGCTGGCCATGGACCAGGAGACCCACTCTGGTCGGCCCGGCTCCCCCTACAGACTTTCCCCCAGGGATCTGAGCAAGGCCTCACCCCAGCCTGAACCCAACACCCCCAGTGCCTCCCGCTACAGTGTACCGCCAGGTAAAAGCACACATCTTCATCTCTTACCCTCTCTCCTTGCCTCCTCCCTTGCCTCGCTGATATACACTAGTGTGGCATAAATCCCATTGAGTTTTCTGTGTTTGAGAGGTTTTTTACCATTGACAGCGTAATTGTATAGTTTGTACTGCAATATACTTTTTACAGTCAATCTCATATTTCATTTATACATTTTATAATGGTCAGTTTGTTTATTTGGTTGTAGAATTGCCTCATTACCTTCACTTGAAGTTGTAGAGAAGGAGAATTGTTTGTATGTAATTGTACTTTTGTATTTTCCCCATCCAAAGAGATATGTACTCAGATTGGATTTGTACAGGATGTGTTTATTTAGTGTATTGGTACATCTGCAATACACTTTGAGCCCTCTCTGTTTGATATTAGAGTTGAATGCTTTTCTAATAATTGTATTTTGAGAATAATTTATGTAATCCTTTAAATTCTATGTAGGTATCAAATTTTTTTTTGTTTAATAGGTGCTCACATGAAACAAGAGCCAGGCATATGTTGTGTGTATCCAACAGTTTGCTTGTTTTTTAACCTTGGATATATTCCGAGTAAATCCACCATGCAATTCAGACATATGTATACATTAAATCCCTCTATTATGGTGCTCTGTCCCTTACAGTAATTTATTAATGCATTATAAGATACACTTTACATCTATGTCATAAGAAGAAGAGAACTTACTCCAGCTGATAAAGGAGCACACAGGACTTCCACAATTTTATAGATGCTAGAGGAAAGTAATGTTTAAGTGGGGCAGAATAAAACGATACACAGGATTGATGTTGATCATGGAGGTACTCTTGTTTCTCAATATTTTACAGAGCTAGATTAATTTCGTATATTTACAGAATTAGTACTTTCTGCTTTAGGAAGCAAATGCAAAACTTAAAATATTGCCTTTTTTGTGAAAATAACATTCAAACTTGTTCTAATGTATTTCTCATGTCCTGACAAATTAGGTTGTTGTTTGTGAGGGTTATCCGCAGCATGAATGTTAATGTTTGACACATGGTCTCCCTGAAAAGGGGATTTATAAATTTATCATAGAGTGGCTTGTTTTCTTATCTGTCCTTTTATAGACTGGCAGGATGATGATGTCCATGCCTGCCTGAGAAACTCTTTGACTGCTATTTGAATTTTTGATTTTTAAACAGTGTTATTATGTGTGTTATGATCAATTTTATCTACTCAGCTTTCCCAGGAGATGAAGCAGTGGACATAGGCCAAGGTTACCTCAGGCTAAGGAACAGGCTATTAACTGAGGTCTTCTGCTTGCTTCACCACTCACTGAAGTCGGTTAGAAAAAGCTGAATATTTTATCATTCACTCTTTGATGGGAAGTTCAGCTTAATGGAACCCCTATGCTAGTTGGGCTGGACATGTGATATTTGGCATGCAGAGGACATTAGGAAGACAGGTTTAGATTTAGGTTACTATGTGAGGTTATTTGTCTTGCAAGATCTGCTTGCAGTTTATGTAGGTATTTCATAATATTTATATATATTCTTTTTTTTCTTTCTTCCCCCACTAGTCCTTCACTCTGCTCCCAACCAGCTGGTCCAGAGTATGACAGATGGGGTCCGTGTGCCTTTCGGTAGGCACAGTCGACCTTCCAACATTCCCTCTCCTCCCCCACTCATTCCAACCACTAAGCCAACGGACAAGCCCTCCTTCATTCAAGGAGGCTCTATCTCCCAGGTAAGACATCAGGGGGATGGGGGCATTGGTTTTCAGGTGGCTCAAATCAGTTCAGTCATATGTAACTCTTAAATCATTGGTTTAATATGAGCTCTCAAACAAACATTTCATCAAAATATTTGAACCATTTTACACGACAGAAACCATGACACACTGAACAATATTCTATCAATCAGCAAACTTAACTGTACTTGCTAATGCGATGCATGATATGTATCAAGTTATTACAATCTTAGTAAAACCCATCTTCTTATAAGTTATTCTCTCCCAAGTAACTTGCTAGGGGTTTGTTTTAGTACTAAACTAAAACATTTGAAGTGTAAGCCTAAACCCTACGTGAAACATTTTCTTGACTTTTTAACAAAAACACTGGGTTAAACAGAACAAGAATGTCAGAAGCTTCAGTGCATGAACACCAAAATGTTGATTTGGGACATATAAATGAGATGCAGCTTTAAAATAGATGCAGATTTTCGTTAATTATAATTTCATAGGCCTTTTTTTGGCGTGTGCAAGCAGATTGGAACAGGTGGAGAAAAGTGTCACGTGTGTGTGTGTGATAAGATTATCAGCGAGAAGGAAAGTTGTTAAAGACAGGGGTGAGACCTGTAAAGTTGTGCGGATAAAGGCAGTGGTAGTGGGAAAAAAAAAAAGGCAGGAAGCAGAGCTGGAGATGTTGAGATTCTCGCTGGGAATGATGAAGACTGATAGGATCAGGAATGAGTACATCAGAGGGACCCCTCATGTTAGATGCTTCGAAGATAAAGATTACAAAGGCCAGATTGAAATGGGCTGGACATGTTCAGAGGAGAGTATACCATGTATATATTGGGATAAGGATGCTGAGGTTGGAGCTGCCAGGCAGAAGGAAGAGCAAAGAGGAGATTTATGGATGTAGAGAGAGAGGACATGAAGAGATTAACTTTCAGACCATGTCCCAAGAAATCAGGTCCATACATTGTCTGGAGTTGCATTTCACACATGTAACACATAATAAAAGATCTTCCAACTTACAAGCGTCCACTCTGCTTGATTTAAGTAAGGGATCAGCAGCTACAAGAGACACAACATAATAGAAAAATTAGGCTGCAGAAATGATGTTTAATATACAGCAAATCTGAACCATGCATAAAAAACTCATCACTCATTTCTATCAGACATTTTCAACATACCCATTTGCCTGCTTTAAATCTTCCTGACAATTCCGGACAGACAAGTGAACCCTATGAACGGGTTCACACACATAATAAACACATTTATCTAGGGGTGTTGTCGGATAAAGTCCAGGCAATCTCCTGAGTGTCTCACTCAGACATTTGTATTCTCACATACACCGCCTCCAGACAAAGACATTGTAAAAAAAAAAAATTTATTAGTCAAGAAAGCTAATACTCGATGATAAGTTTCTATATTGACTGTCATTTAATTTCATATCACTGTTTATAAATAATTTGCATATCAAACATCAACATCACATGACAGTTTTCTTGTTTTCATGAACACAGTGACATGACCTTGACATGTATTCTTTGTCCCTGTTTTCCAGGGAACTCCTGGCACATACCTACCGTCCCATGTTGTCTTTGGATCAGAGGGTACCAAGAGCACTGTGGGCTCCATTTCTCTGGGTCTGCCTCGGCAGCAGGATCCCAACAAGCCTGGTAGCACAGAAGACAGTCACATTACTCTCCTTATACTCTGATAGACGTATTCCTGCCACAACATATGGGATGGCACCAATACAGAGTATTGACTTGAAGCTGTACCTGAATAAAAGACTGATACTATGAGTTTGTGTACTTTTATCTCCAGGAATCTATATATTTAGTTTCAAACTATAAATAACTTACTTCAAAAAGGTACCACTGTCATTCATGGACTTGGTTACTGTCAGAACAAAATCAGAACACAACCAGATATAAACTTGTTTTGGTGCATCCTCTTTTCCTTGTATACTTAAATTGACACCTAAATTGACATTGTGAAAGTGTTTGGTTCATCACCACTAGGCTGCACCAGCCACACATGACTCTTTTTCTTCTTCTTTTATTTCTCAAGGTCCTGCAGCTTCATCCATACAGGATGGCAGAGGCAACCCAGCAAAGGTGGGCGAGGGTCTGGCTTTCAGAGGATCAATCACTCAGGTAATGTCTAAATGCAGTGAGTTTTTAATACTCCTAAGTTATAGAATCAGCAAATGGAAAAATGGCAAATACTGTAGCATAATATACATTTTCTTTGGTGATATAATTGTGGGTGCATATGCTTTGATTTATTTATTTTTTTTTAATAGGGCACACCTGCCTTGCCTCAGTCCAGCATTGCTGCTGATCTTCTGAAGGGCACAATCACAAAACTTGCTACAGAGGACCTGAGCAGCCCAGACAAGGCCAGGGCAGAACTAAGTAAAGGCCATGTCATCTATGAAGGCAAGAGTGGTCACATCCTCTCCTTTGATGGTAAGGGCTTTGATTGTTTATGTAGCGAATAATTATTGTGGATTTTTTTTTTCAACAAGCACAAAACTGATCCTGAATGTTTGTGTACAAAAGCTATCAAGAATCCTAGAGAAAATACCCGCAGCCCCAGGACAGGCCATGAGATGAAACGCTCTTATGACATGATGGAAGGACCCATTGGGAGGGGAAACCCTGGCAGGGAAGGTGCTCCATTTGAGGGTACTGCTTGCATATTTGCATATTATGTGTCCTAGATGGCGTGTTCTCTATCAGGTGGATGACTATGCTTGTTTTCTTCCCAGGATTAATTAGCAGAGCCCTGCCCAGAGAAGGTCTCCATGGAGATTCAAAGGAAAGACCATTGATCGCTGGATCTATTATGCAAGGTAATGAATTGTAAAACTTTACACATTATCATATCTTGTGCATTAATACTAGCATAATATAAAAGAGACAAGGTAAGATACTTTTCAAACATTTTTCAGGAACACCTAGAACTGCTGCTGAGACCTATGAAGATGCAGTGAAATACGGAAAACAGATAAAGAGAGAGAGCCCACCAATCCGCTCTTTTGAAGGTGGCATTGGCAAAGGCAAACCCTATGAGGGTGTTAATACTATCAAGGAGATGGGACGTTCCATTCATGAGATCCCCCGGCAAGACCTGGCTGGCCAAGACATCTGCAAAACCCCTGACATGTCCGATAGAAGGGTTATGGAGGGCTCTATATCTCAGGTA
The DNA here is from genome assembly GCF_033026475.1 of Channa argus. Lineage (NCBI taxonomy): Eukaryota > Metazoa > Chordata > Actinopteri > Anabantiformes > Channidae > Channa > Channa argus. The sequence goes on along the minus strand of NC_090220.1, from coordinate 4,839,490 downwards.
AGATGGTTTTGTAGGGCTGACCTTTTGTGGGAAGCATTTACATTAAGCTTTTGGATCAGGGCTTGAAATTAATGATATCCCAGGGAAAGTACAAATTGCACCTGGAACACAAAGATTTAGGACCTGGGACAATTTTGGGGCAATAAAAAGAAGTTACTACACAGTGCACACATTGTGTTGATACACACAAATCTAGGTATTTGTGTTCCCACATCATGGGCTATAAATTCTTCAAGAACCTACTGAGATTAACAAATATTAAAATAAACTTCTGGAGTATGAGTGAGGGCAGAGCTCAAGCAAGTCTTCCTGTCTGCAGCAGAGAGGGAGCAGACATCTCAGGTAAAGTCAAAACAAACTCCTCATACCGACCCGACAACATCAGAGCTTGTTTGGGGATGTGCATAAAAAATGGACCCAAATGCTCCCATCCACACATGACTGTGGATGAGCGAACAGCAAACTTGTTAGGTAATCGCCAACTGCTATGAACACCTTAGCATGCTTAGAGCTAGGGATGGAACTTACATAAAGCTGTGTAGTACTTAATGTACTAACCGTTCAGCCTTATGTGCGGCAAGTTCTGGTGGACACTGACACAGCAGCCCCCACTCTCCCAAACCAGCCAGGACCCTGTACCAGTCAGAGAGTTCCCATCAGCAGCAGAAAGAGGAAGGCGGGGATCAGTAATAGTGACTGGTTTGATGCTTATTATTTTTAAACGAATAGTTATTCTTAAATCTAGTTTCATTTTAATAGATAGAGATATTATTGAGTCTATGTGGGGCTTTGCTGTTAAATATGGATGAATAAATTCCCTCTTAATTGTTACTTTATTGCGATAAGACTAAGTCAGTCTTCCAGTAAATCCTTCATGATAATGTTCAGGTTGTGTTCAGACTTGGAGAAGATTTGACTTAGTTTTGGAGGATATTCTTTGTGCTGCTGTTGTACTGTAATGCAGACAGGAGATTTTGTTATGTAGCCAATCTTTGCTGATCTATTAAGTTATGTAGCCAAGATGTAGCTTCGCCCATCTATTAAATGTGGTTGATAAAATAATAAAAAAAAAATTCATGACATGCAGTTGTTGACTAATTAATCATTTCTAATATCAGATTCTACTCTATCTGGTATAACCATTTGTTATGCTCTTGCTTTTACAGCTAACCTATAAGGTACAGAACAGGTTAAAGTTGGAAGTGGGTTATTTCTCTTAAAGCAAATCTCAGTGTAAGCACGTAACTGCTGTACTGTAAAACAGCCAAATAGACTAAAGGTTAAGATATAATTGTGACTCAAAGTAATAATGGTGGCAACCATTGATATTCCTTGATGAATTGACAACTGACTTATTCTCCACATTTACCAGATTCACAGTCTCAACCAGCCAGCTATCAAGCACAATGTCAAGTCTCTTATCACCAGTCCCCCTAAGCTTCCCCACGGCATGGAACCCATTGACCGAGCCAAATACGAGGAGAACAAGGCCATTCGCCACACATCTGTGGTCAGCTCCACCACCTCTGTCCTGCGCTCCACACATCAAGAGACAGGCAAATCCCAGCTTAGCCCAGGCATGTATGAGGATGCCAACGCTCGCAGAACCCCTGTCAACTACAGCACCAATCCCATTTCAAGAGGATCCCCCATGCTGGGACGTGGTACAGATGGTATATTCCCTAAACATTCTATTCCAAATGAGCACTTTATGTTGCTTGTCCATTATTACTATACCTAATTACTACCTATTACTACAGTTGCAACAATCAAGTGTTAGAATTTAATTAGGTGGTTATCGTGTTATTTTGTTGGCTGACTAGACATTAACCAATAAGTTGGGTTACCTGTGTTTCTTTCTGCTCTGAAGGTGGCATTGGCTCTGCAAAATCTTCTGCACATGAAAGAAAGGGTACCATGACACCAACACAGAGAGACAGTGTGACTGCCAAGTCCCCAGTGTCTGGTGGTGACCCTGTAGCCTCTCATAGCTCCTTTGACACCCACCACCGGCCCGTTGTTCCTGGGGAAGTGTACAGACCCCATATGGCACATCTTGACCACACTCTGGCCATCCACAGAGTGTTTGAACCTGGTACAGTGTTTTAACCCTTTCTGCTCCTCTACCAAAACTACAAATAGAATAATGATAACTGTATTATTCTATGTAACTATAAATGGACGACAGCCACTCAGGCCCAGATCTCTTTCAGTTATTGATGTCAGTAGTTGTGATCGTTATCTGTAAACCTTCCCTTTTTTCACTTCACTTTTATTTGTTTTCTTCTGTCCAAAGCTGCAGCATTTATGTTCCCCCGGCAGGCATCCCCGACAAGCTACCACAACACCTACCAGCTGTACACCATGGAGAACACACGGCAGACAATCCTCAACGATTATATCACTTCCCAGCAAATGCAAGTCATCCCGCGGCCTGAAATGGCCCGAGGGCTGTCACCACGGGAACAGCCTGTTGCTATCCCTTATGCAGCCGGAGCTCGAGGTACGGCCCTTCACCAGCTGACCCTCTCTTACCTGCCACAATAAGCAGGGGAGAGGGCTTAGATTGGAGGGGGTATAGTATGCAGACTGTGTGTTTGTGAAGTAGTGGCTACCTTTTCCAGACGCCCAGAAGCAAATGACCTAAACAAATTTTGCTGATTTGCTCTTTATTTTTGGGGCTGCAACTGATTCGGCTACTACTAAATTTATTATTGGGTTTAGTTATCCAAAGCTCCATTTGCTGAGTGGTTGCCTCTTACAAGTTGACCACTATTCCACTCTCTTTTTGCAGCCCTGTTGCTTAATGATCAATCTGTATTTGGGAACACTGATAGATAAAGGTGATGGGTTACAGATAAGTGTATACGGTGTTCATACATTCAGAAATTGATGGATTGGTTCTTGTTGTTCACCGTTGGCCCTTTGCTTCTGTCTGTAAAAGGGATTATTGATCTAGCCCAGATGCCTCCAACTATCCTGTTGCCTCACGCTGGGGGAACAGGTGCTCCTACTTTGGAACGCATCGCCTACTTCCCTGGAGCTCAGCCCCCTTTCCCTCCTAGGGCTTTCAACCCAACCTCCATATCGCCAGGTGAGGACCCCTCCCTTCCTTCCCCATCCTTACACTCCCTTATCTCCCTTGCCAAGACTCCATGTTCCCTCACACCTCTGTAAGAGTGCAACCCTGCACTGGCTTGAGGTGTCAAAGGACAGATCTGCCTGTCCAGTCTTACTGCAGTTGCACAGGGAAGTATTTCTCACAAACATGATAATATGTGTCAATAGTGTGTAAAAGTTTGGTCCTGCGTAACAGATCACAAAAACGTAGACTTAATATGTGTCAAATTAAAATTTTCTTTTTTGCAGGTAGATTTCTGTAATGGTAATTGCTGGCAATTGTTAGTGATAACTCTTTTGTAAAGGCAATAAAAATGGTGATGAGACAAAATAAAAAGTATAAGGTAATGTGGTTGGTTTAGCTTAACATTTTAACTATTTATCCATCTAAATGAGCAGTACTGTAAAAAATATTGTAATACTCTTGAGATAAAGTATTACCATTATTTTTTTTTTGTGGTAATTTAGATCTTGTCAGCAAAGCTCTGCTCTATTTTGCTGAGAACACATGACTAGTATGTGTATACATTTCAATTCTCTGGTCTTTCCTCCCCACAGGCCACCAAGCCCACCTTAATGCTGCTGCTGCTGCTGCTGCCAGTGCAGAGAGAGAACGGGAGAGGGAGCGTGACCGGGAGCAGCAAGACAAAGAGAGGGAAAGGGAGCAAAGGGAAAGGGATAGGGAGCGTGAAATGAGGGAAAGGGAGAGAACCAATGAATATATTCGTGGTGAGTTGGTTTGATTATTATGTTTATGTCCCTTAAATATAAGAAGTCATACTCTGGGGACATGATTTTGAAAATTTTCATATATGTCTACCAGAGCAGCCAGGCCGACCAGGGAGTCGAGGTTATCTGCACTCCCCTTCACCCTCACTCAGGACACAGGATGTAGTGGTTCAGCAGCGGCCGAGCATTTTCCAGGGCAAGAGTGTCATCACGGCGCTAATGTAAGTCTAAATCTACTGTAAGTCTGTGTTTAAATCAGTTTCTATACACTGTGTTTGTGTGCATTCTTAATGTCTTTCAGTGTAAGGACCGTTTTGAATTTTTGGCATTAGGAGTAAGGACGCTTGAGTTGGGCTTAACTTTCTCACACTTGAGCATGAAGGTTAATATATAACCTTAGGGTTATATAGCTTATATTTAGGTTCAGGGTAAGGGTTTGATAAATCTGTAGATGTTCTGGTATATGTTATGGTTAGAGGTTACCAATAAATTTCCACACAAAATTAAGTGAAACCAGCAATTGGGACTCTCTATATATCTTTTCAGGCCCCATTCAGCAGCAGCAACAGCAGCGGTACAAAGTAGCTCACGCTACAGCACTGCAGCTGATGCTCTTGCCGCGCTGGTGGACGCAGCAGCCTCTGCTCCACAGATGGATGTGGCCAGGGTGAAGGAGAGCAAAAATGAACGGGATGATGAAATATCTTCGGCGGCTGCATCTCGGCGAGCAGCAGGCCTCTCCGAACAGCAGCAACAGGAGGCAGAAAGACGATCCATGCAGTCACCATATGGTGCTATGTCTCTGCCAGGAGGTAAGCCTCATCAAGCTTACTCTGAGGGCCCTGGCATCGGGGTTAAGGATAAGGGCCCTCAAACATCAAAGTCCCGTATTGAAGAGGAGCTTCGGACTCGTGGAAAGACGACTATCACAGCCGCTAACTTCATTGATGTCATCATCACACGGCAGATAGCTTCTGACAAAGACTCACGAGAGCGAGGCTCTCAGAGCTCTGACTCCTCTAGCAGCTGTAAGTGTGTTGGATACACATGGCTTAGGAGTTAGCTGAACCGTATTAAAATTGCACATAGGTGGACTTTGACAGTGACATCATTACATAGCTCTGTGGACTAGTGCAAAAATTATTATAACCAAAAAAAAAAAGTGTTTTTGTAGAATACAATATTTTAAAATGTGGCCAAATCTAACTGCTGTGTTCTTTACTTAACATAAGTGACTCTAACTCTTTGTGCTGCAGTGTCATCTACTCGATATGACAATACTGGTGGAACAGCTATTGAGGTGATCAGTCCTGCCGATTCCCCTGGCCAACCCCAACAGGAGAAACCAGAAGATGGACAACAACAGGCAGCAGGTATGCTAAATAATAGCATCTAAATTCATTGCAACACAAACTCTGAATGTTTTTGTTTATTCAATTATTACAAATATTTTGTGCTTCATGTCAAAGAGGTATAACTGAGAGGTTTAACGACTGGCTGTGAAGGAGTCAACGTAGCATTATGTTAAGGACTTAACCCCAACTGACCTTTTTCTTTGAGAGTTGTCAGACACTAGACACCCGACCTCATCAGACTACCCTTGGAGTAATTTTTGCTGCCTGCATCCAGTTGTAGATCAGTTAATGATGGTCTATATCATACGTACTTTGTCATCTGCTTAACCTGACTCTCTTTCCAAAACAACTGTTCCTGGTCGAACTTCACTAGCTGGCATGCGGGCCTATGAAATGAGTCGTTACCGGACATCAGGAGAGCCACCACAGCCTAGTTCCCAATTGCCCCCCTCCTCTCAAGCAGATTACTCGCAGGTCCCCAAGACTCACCGGGTCATGACCTTGGCCGACCACATTTCGGTAAGAAATGGGGAATCCAAAAAAGTACAAGATATACCATATACATCAATCCACCATACCTACCTAACCTGGTTTTGTGGTTCCTTTCATGCAGCATATCATAACCCAGGACTTTGCCCGGAATCAGGACCCTCCAGTTTCCTCCTCAGCTTCTTCCACATTCCAGAGTGTGATGCCACCCGTGTCCTCTTCTGGTCGAGCCAAGGTACCCAGCCGCTACAGCCCTGAGAACCAGGTCCAGGCCACACACCACCAGAGACCCTCCAGTAGAGTTTCACCAGAGAATGCCCCTGACAAGCCCAGAGGCCGGTACGTGGACCAAACAATTTACTCAGATATAATCTGAGTGAGTTCAATTTATGACCCATTAACTAATAGTTTCTATTCTTCGTGATCAGACCTGGTAAGTCTCCAGAGCAAGGAGGCAGGCCGATGGAAAACTATGAACCAATTTCTCCACCACAGAGCTACCAAGGCATGGACAAACAGGAGACTGGTGGGCTTCCACCCCAAAGGCGAGAGGGTGACAATTCTGAGATCAGGTATACGTTCTGCAGAGTTTGTATTAATGGTAGTATGAAGCTGCTGGCCCAGAAAGCCTTAATACATCTTAAAATTAATTCAGAATTGCTTATAATATTTGTACAGTAATAGTCTAGATTACAACAAGACAAAGACAAGGAAGAGGGAAGATTTTTCTTGTGCAGCTTTTAGTCTTGTCAGACACAAGAACTATTGCGAATACCAAATTATCAGTATTTATCGGGATGTCCTGGTATCATTATTTCCCAAAAGTCTGTAACGAGCACACACCTGATACATCTGAGGAAGTTCAGAGGTGGACAACCCAGAAAATCCTACATGAATTCTTGTTTGTCTGCCAAAACAAATTTTTATTTATATATATATATATATATATATATATATATATATATATATATATATATATATATATATATATATATATATATATATATATATATATATATATATATATATATATATATATATATATATATATTATATTATTATATTATTATTATTTTTTTTTTTTTTTATTTTTTTTTTTTACAAACCAAACTACTTTTGCTAAAAGGAACAAAAGCTAAAGAAACATAAGAAAATCACAGATTTGGGGTGAGATACGGGATGTGGACGTGTGGATAACATGGACTGTAGAATCTACAGCGAAATATGGAGGTAAAATAACTAAAAACCAAAGCAAATTTCAGGCAAAGTTCTGGTTACTGTAGATCTCTTTTCTTTCTTATGTGACTCATAAATATTAAACATGTTTAAAATAATCTCGGAAAATGAGAGTGACTGTTGGCTACTGGTTCTTAAGACTTTAGCGGAAAAGAGGTTGCAGTTGGCTTTACTTTAATTGTCATCACTTATTATAAAACAGCTCCAAACCAGACATTGATCCACCTGCTGTGTGTGAATCTGAATTTTCCAAGTCCGGTACAAGTACACATGAAAAGTATCAGACACAGTGCTTGTATTGGGACATCCCTACCGTGTATTGCCAGATGGGCAGTATCAAACAATCTAACCTCACCTTGGTTGAGCAGGTCTGTAGTTTTGAATTGTTTAGGATAAGTCAAAATGACAAAAGTATAACCAACTGCAAGCTCTACTCTGCTGAAGTCTTACTTGACTTACCTGACTGTGCACAACCAATGCCCTGAATCAGTGCAGGCTACGTGAGAGCACGGTTTCGCATAGAAATACATGTAGTTAAAAGAAAGTATATTTGCATTCTAAGCATTTGTTTGACCTACCAAAGTACTGGTTGACCCAATTACCCTTCTTCTGTTTGACTCTTTATCCTCAAGGAGTGATTCAAGGTCGCCAGGGAGTGTGAGCTATCTACCTTCCTTCTTCACTAAGCTGGAGAACACATCACCAATGGTGAAATCCAAGAAGCAGGAAATCTTTCGTAAGTTGAACTCCAACTCTGGTGTCGGTGATTCTGACGTTGGTAAGTGGGTCTTCTCCTATGCTCTTTCTTTAAAATATCATGCATTCATCCCATTACAAAAATAACTTTACAAGACGTTATTTTAAATAAATGCATTCTTTCTCATTTATAAGCTAAATAACTATGCAACAACATTGAAACAAATAGACTTTTATCATTGTATTGTATCAGACATTCAATGTTTTTAACAGCTAACAATTGTGTTGCAGGAACTGCACAACCAGGCACAGAGATTTTCAACTTGCCTGCTGTTACCACCTCCAGTAAGAAGCAGTGAACCTTGCTCAGACACTTAATGCTTAACTCATGGATATCTCATATCTCACTGTATATTTTGTTGTATTTTGTTTTGTAGGCTGCATCAACCCCAGGAATCACTCTTTTAGTGATCCAGCCAGTAACCTGGGCCTGGAGGACATCATCCGCAAGGCCCTAATGGGCAATTTGGAGGAGAGACAAGAGGAACACCAGAGTGGAATAGGGTCCATCAACACACCTGGTGTCGGCAATGACACCCGACAGGAGGCCAACCCATCACCAAGTATTGGTAGTTAAGATTTCAAACAGTCCACACGCACATGCTCCTGTGTTTATCATCTTGGGCATTTACACATTTTCCCTACTTGAACCAACAGGTAAGCAGAAGCAAAGCAAAGCTAGCAGCCGGAAATCCAAGTCACCTAACCTCGGTCAGGCCTACACTGGTGGGGAACGTCCCTCGTCGGTGTCCTCCGTCCACTCTGAGGGAGATTATCACAGACAAGCTCAAGCCCAACCCCAGTGGAACTGGGAAGACAGACCCTCATCCACAGGTGAGCTAAACAGCCTCTGCTGTCACTGTCTGTAAAAACTGTCTGATGTATCAGGCCAGATAGAAAAAGAAAAAAATCTGTTTCCCTTTCTTCTTTCTCCAGGATCCATGCAGTTCCCTTACAACCCGCTGACTATGCGAATATTAAGCAACACACCACCGACTTCCATAGCTTCCCCCTCTATACAAAACCAGCAGCAGCAGCTACCTGCAGCTGGAGCCCCAGGGGCCCAGCAGCGTGTGTGGCAGGCTCTGCTGTCAGAGCAATATGAGACCTTGTCTGATAGCGATGACTGAGCCCTGCTTGCCACAGCTCCAATAACCACAAGAGACACCTGCACTGAAGCTTGTCTATTCACCTCCCTCTCACATAACTTTACTGGCAAGTTTGACAAGTTGAATGAGGTGGTGTAATTTTTCATTTTGGTGCTATGGCGCCCCCTGGCTGATTGTGAGAAGTACAAGCAGCAGCCTGTGGAATGGAGGGGCTCTCCAGTATAAGACTTGCTTTGGTCCAGAAGCACTCACTCAGCCTGTTGGGAGAAAATAAACTCAACTGAGGGGATGAGATGAGCTGTAGTACAGATGAAGAACTTATTATGTAAAAAGAAACATAAGAGACTATTTCTGGATTTTGTTTGATTTCTGTAAAGATATACTTTGTCTTTAAGAAAATTGTTGTATGTAAATAGAGTAACCTTTTGCAGTGTTTTCTTAACTTGATTATTTCTTATTTTAATGTTGCTTTTAAATTGATCCACTTTGAATGGGAAAAGTAGGGGTATAATCTGTAATTTCCCTGTTGGTCTTGCCCAGGCCACCTCCACCCCACATCTCCTGATCCCATTTAAATATTTTTACCATAAATATGCTAGGAGAGACCAGACCTGTGGTAGTACTTGACCATGAGTTGGAGCACAGACACTGTGCTACTATGCACGCCATCCATCAAGTACCACTAGAACAAGACCATTGTGGACATTCAAGGATAAAACAAAACACAGACAAGAATATTTCAAAGAAGTTTGTTTTCTGATGGCTGTCTTCACTTCCCAGTGGCAATGATGTATGGATTTAAATTGTCAGGTGGTAGAAGTACATTCTCGCCATGTTTAAGACGTAAAAATGTCTTCAAAACAAGTTGAGAACACTGGTGTCATTAGAAAGGTGAAGAGTCTGATATAAGCTTAATGTTGCCAGAATGAATATCCTTATGACTACTCCTGGACTCCATCTGAATAACAAAAATGAGCCAATGAGGGTTTTTTTTTCTCCTACCCCAATACTGCTGACCATGGTGTGTCACATGTAGCTGTCTCTCTGCAGTTTTTAACCTGTCCAGAAGGATCTGGTCTGCACAGAGGTCATGGTTTAAAAAATGTATGTCAGGAACATTTTTTTTTAAGTTTTACCATGCCTTGTGACTTGATAAAGAAGGCAGCTTTAACTAATTTTCTCAGAGATATACGTTGGTGTTTGATGTATTTGTTTCTGTCCCTTTTATTTTTTTAATACTACCCTGACAAAAATCTGAACTCTGTAAATTGTTTTTCCATCACATAAAAAGGCAAAAATAACCAAACCTAAGGAATGGTCTGCACCATTGTTGCACTTTTTTTTGCTTTGTAGCTTTTGACAACAAAAAGCATACTACCTGCTGTGTAACTTATTCAGCCTCCAGCACAGGAGGATTCTAAGATGTGCTTTAATGTTTTCCCACCACTCTGAGAAATTTGGATGTTTTGACTTCCTGTCTTTTCTTGTACCTGGTACATGAGTTTGTAGTGTGACACTCGCATCACGGTTACAGTTTAAATATATGGTACAGTAAAATATTAAGGAGTTTGCTGTCATGGAGATTCAAATTCATGACCACTTAATCTCTGCTTTCATTGTGTCCGTCATAACGCTTTGAATATGAACTATACTAGGTCAAACCATAAATGAAAATAACGCTCCCTTGCAAAACTGTTTTTAGATACTGTATGTGAACTATACCACATTTTGTTTTTTCAGCTTTCACTTTGCTTAGACAGCTAATACATTTCGCTCTAAACAGTATTTCCTTTTCCTTTCGTTTTGAATTATTTGTTATAGCAAATGTTCAGATTTTTTTTTTCCATAATTTTCAACATCTTTGTTATTCATCCTATGAACATGGGATGTTATGTGTTTACAAAAACAATGACAAAAAAAGTTTACAAACTTGAATCTTAAAGAAATCTGACATGAAGCCGAAAAAGAATTGGAGCATCTTTTCAGCTTTCTATCAAACACACAGTAGTGACTTTGTTGTCTTTTTGAAATTGAGACTTGAAAACCCGTGCATCCTATCATGTTGAAATGCAATGTTTGTATCGCACAATGTCTATTAGTACGCTATAACAAGAGTTCAGACCAATCAAATAAAGTGGATCAGTTCTCCGCCACTGAAAAATGCGTATATTCTTAATAGATGTCTCCTTTGTCTACTACTAAAACGACAACAATTTGTGAATTCATGCAATGTAAAATTAAAGTATTAGAAATTGAAATTGGAAATTGCGACTTGTGTGTTTATACACACCTTAGTTTACAGCTGGCCTGCCACTTTATATTCTATGGATGCTTGTATGGCTGGCCAGACAGGTGTAGAAATAACTAAGAGTGGCTGCTTCTTACTAAGGTGTGTCAGTCCCAGGACTCTGTTGTATGTCTTTTACACCACAGATATGTCAACTCTTTATGACTGAAAAGGCACATATGTTAATTATACCCTTATTTATGGCTCTGTTCATTTAATTACTGCTGTAATCACTGTTAGTAAGCCATAATGCTCAGCACCAGAACTGTGGAATAGAGCAATCTGTGTTTTGGCATCTTTGTCAAAATATTTGTTTAGAAATTGTTCCGGTGGCTCATGAAATGAGCAACAGGTATGTTTAAAGATTCTTAAACATCTATACAGATGTAAATGCCTGAAGTGTAAATATCGAACATATTGATAATGCGATCTTGTTTATTTTTCCTCCTGTGTATTCTGACTGTCTTAATTGTATATAAGTAGTTTGACAGGCAGGTTGATCAATGAAATGTATATAGGGTTAGATGGAGATTGGTAGATGACACGTCATGGAGTGTATGGCACAGCTCTCTAACTGTGCTGACACAGTGTTGACACTGTTAGTGTGTCGTTTGGTGACATCTGCTGGATTACAAAAAAATATTGCAGGCAACGTGGATAAACCGTATGGAGACTAAACTTGGTTCGTACCTTCTGACATGGTGATGAATGGTCCTGTTTACATAACCAGCTGATAATAATAAAGTGCTAACTGAATGAAAGAGAAGTGTATATATTCCAGTTAGTTTGAATATCAACAAAATAATGACTTTGAGAATAGCATGTCAAATGCACAATGTAAAAAAATATTTTTGCAAGGAAGTATTAAGTGAAAAAACGTGAACTTTTGTGAAAAGATCACATAATCTATTCTATAAAAGTTGATCTATATTTGGATCCAAATTTTGTTCAGCACTGTTTGTAGCGCTGTATAAACAAGAAGACAGGAAAAATAGTGGTGTGTTCTGTAGATATCTCCTTTGCACCTTGTTTTAGTGTACTGTAGAGAATGTGTGAGGGTCTAAGAACCTTGCCTTTAGTGTCTGTAAAAATTCTATAATTGTTTTATTTTGTCTCTGTCTTCTTCTTTTCCTTTTGGCTGTTCCCTTTCAGGGGTCTCCACAGTGAATCATGTGCCTCCATCTAACCCTATGCTCTACCTCCTCTTCTCTCACACCAACTAACTTGATGTCCATAAGTCTCTTTGGTCTTCCTCTAGACCTCATGCCTGGCAGCTCCAATCTCAGCATCGAAATGAAATCTTTTAGTGTAATTTATACATACACCGATAAGATAACAGAAGATACAAACCTATAGGTAACTACGGCTCCCAAGTGTAAAAATCCCAAGTTGACAGATAAAACAATAAACTCACAAAGTTCTTTACAAAATGTGTGGTGACCTCTGAAGGGACATGCTGAATGCCGTTATACTTTTTTGAATGTCAGTGGCTAAAATAATAGAGCATGCAATTCTCAGTAGCCCTGAAATAAGGTTTTTCAAATAATGCACCCCTTTTTGAAATTATTTTCAAGAGTTTCACCTTTACTTCAGGCCCAAATAATGTTGAATCTTTTTAAGCGGTTGAAGATATATTTTCTTAAAATACCCTACGGTGCAAATATGGCTGTAGTACAACATTGACACAACATTACACTCTAATTAAGACAACACGTATTAAAATGATGTAATTTTATACAGAATTTATTTGACACGGATGGGGAGGATTGCATGTTTTTTGTTTAGCGTCAGCTTATTAACCCTGGGACTCTGATCAATAGACTAAGTACATTCTTAGTAACATAAACGTGATCCGTCGGCTTATTATAGAATATACATTTGAAGGAGCTACAAAAAGAAAATACGTTGTCAGGTCTTCCAATGCATCGACGTGTGCCAATCCAGCAAACGAGATTTGATTTATATTACGGCTCTTATTTTGTATTAAAAACAAGGCGGAAGTTGTAATTTTGGTTGAAGCCTATTGTCTGGAGTATTCAGTGACTTCCTGTACGAATACGCTGAAAATGCGTTCATTTTTACCAGCAGTGGCTGAACAACTTTTCCGAGATATCCAGAAAGCATATCAGGAAACGTCTCAAAGTAAGACGACAGTGGTCAAAACAGACCAAAGTTTGATCTAGACAGTCTAAATGTCGTAACAGCTTGTATTTTCTTAGCTCGTAGTGTGTTGTTTGTGACAAACTTGCTAGTCTGTCTGAGCAAACTCGGTGTGAAATTATCCACTGACAGACTGAATGACTAACTTCGGTTAACTTCACTCTTCCATTGATTAAACACAGCTGACACTAATATCCTCACAAATAGCGTCAGTGCAGTACTCGCCATATTTTGGTGGATTTGATGTTGTTCCAAGGTTTTGTGTGGGGTAGTTTAGTATTTGGGCTGTAGGGGGCGCAGTTGCACTAGACAACAGTATTTTGTCCAGACAGTGCACATGTGTCTCTGGACCAGCGTTATTAGAGATGATTTTTCAGAGCAGTCATTTTGCAGAAAAAGTACAGCTGTCATTATAACTTATCCATTTAGCTGTCTACTTTTATTGTCCTGGGCAAAATGTGGCAATGGTGACTAAAAAGCTACAACAACATTTTGAGAATTAATAATAAAGGGATCCCTTGTGGCTTTTGCCATGCCCTGAAACTCAGTACTGCTCGATATGTTCCAGTGGGCTTTTTTCATTAGTCTGTAATTGTGATTTATATGTACGTGTTCATTTTTCAAATGCCTAAACTGAAAAACTCATTACTGTTTTCAGATTTGGCTTCTGGGGGAGCTTTTTAAAAATCCTTTTATTATCCAGTTTACTAAAAGAAAAGGAAAGGACATACAGCAAATTCCTATAACTTACTATTTCAAGAATGCAGGGGCGGCGGTAACTCAGTGAGTAAGGCAGTCGTCAGACCACAGGCTCAGTGGTTCGATTCCCGGTCCCGGCTATATGCCGAAGTATATCTGGGCAAGACACTGAACCCCTAACAGCCCATTCTCATCTCCAGTTGTGCAGAGCCAGTCCAAGCCCGGTAGAAATTGGGGAGGGTTGCATCAGGAAGGGCATCCGGCATAAAAACTGTGGCAAATTAACATGCAGACAATGATCCGCTGTGGCGACCCTGAACTCAGGGGATAAGCCAAAAGGACAAAAAAAATAAAAAATAAAAAATTTCAAGAAAGCCTTTGTTCAACAATCGATTTAAACAACCCCTGAAGTATTCGATTTCATCTGGATTTATTCTTTTTTTTTAAAGAAGATACCAAATTTAGTGCTTTCTGTTTAAATGAAGTATAACAGCAGTGTAATGTTATGTTTCTAATTTTTATGTTTTTAACTGTTTTACTTATCTTTGAAACATCTAATCTAGAAAGGTGGTATAAGTAAACTTTACTTACTTGCTTATTTAGTAATGTGTTCCAAAATGAGGTCTGGTCAGAGTTCTCCAGTGGCCTTTATTTAAGATGTCAACATAACATCTTGTATTTGAATTTTCGTTAGATTGTCTGACGCAGAAAGTGTGCTCGTAATTGTGATTTATTTTAAAACGTGTTAGTGTGTACCTCTAAAAGGACTATTTATTTTTAACCATCCGCTTGAGTGGCTAGACTTGGATTTTTCTTTTATGCCAAACCCCACCCATGAATGAGAGCATATTTTTTCCATTATGAGTTACAGCTACTGTTGAGTAAATCCCCTGTGACTTTGTAAACTTCTAATACAGTTATTAATTAACAATACATGAGTACATATTTTAACATATTGTTTTCTTTCTTTTTTTTTTTTCACAGTTGCTGATGACCTGCTTATTGCGTAAGTGTCCATAGTTATTCACGTTACCAGTTCATTTTCATCCCAGATTGTAGATTATTTTGCTATCACTCATAATAGTATTTGACATACTAAATCTATATATCTATACACCAATCTAGTTTTCATGAGGTATGATCCAAATAAAAAAAGAGAAAGAAAAAACTCCTCATAGTTGGATCTGAGCGTGGAGAGCAGAAACCTCACTGAGAAGGACAAGGGAGGTGCTCCTCCAGTCTGCTTTTCACGAAAGTGATGTAGAACTGAGACATATGACATGATGCTGCTTTCTGCCTCTACTGAGACATTTCCCGGCATGTTGGTCTGAAATACTGAGTGTGTAGGGGTGCTCCCTGTCTGGGTCAACATGGCCACATCCTGCTTATTATTCAGGAAACCTCTGGTTTGGAGGCTCTTTTTGGTAATTCACAGCAGACATCATTCAATTTTTTTAAATTTATCTCCATGTTTTTCATCTCTATCACATTAGAACAATTAACTAGCTAGAACTATTATCCGCAATAATTACTGCAGGCAAACTGATTGAGCTCTTAGTTTTACACATTCTCTTACGGACATTTGCATAGAGTTGATATGTCATGATATCTGCTAATATGGACATTTTCGTTTGTTTTTTGTTTTGTTTTTCAAAAAGAAAGTTCATCAAAATCTCTCTCTCTCTCTCACACACACACTGAAATGGTCATAAAGAGATAGTTCTAATGTGATCTTTCCTTCTTATTTGTGTCCACCCTTTAAACTTTTATCAAGTAGTTTCCGTGCTTTAACGTTTAGTTGAGTGCAAAACTTTGCTTCCTTTTACTTTGAAATGCCAAAAAAAGTCAAAGAATGTGTATAATCAACATTTAATGCACATTCAGTACAAATGTAACAAAAATGGTCAAGGAATAAATAAAAAGACAGTTATAGTAAAATAATTGTTTTTCCTTACTAACCTCCACTTTGAGTATCCTCTGAGCAGTGTTTACATCTTTTCAGATGTAATTTCAGCCTATTCAGGACTAGCAGGTTGCTTGGTTGTCTGCCATGTACAGCATTCCTGTATTGATTTTGCTTTGTGGTTTGGATCATAGTCTTTTTAAACATCTATTGCTTCTTAACTTTTAGCTTTTCGACTGATGGTAGAAGGCTTTGCTTTAAAATCTTACTTCCACTTAAGTTAGAGCTCCAGTGGCATCCATCCCTTCATCAATCCATGTATTATCCACACATCCTGTTGAGGGTCATGGGCGGCTGGAGGCTTTTCCAGCTGCCATTGGGTGACTGGCAAAGTACACCCTGGACAGTCTATGTCAGGGCCAACACAAAGCGACAAACAGACAAAAAACACACCCATATGCACACCTACAGGCAATTTAGAGTCACCAGTTAACCTAACTTGCATGTGTTTTGAACTGTTGGAGGATCGGGACTACCTGATAGAAACCCACTCGAGTTTTTGCCTTTCTCTTACATTTTCTTGCTTATGTCTTTCAGTCTGAACTTCATCTTTGGATCGTGTGTCTTGCAAGCATTGGACCTGGTTGACCAGCGTTCAGTCACCTGTCTGTCATCTCCTAGTGGACGAAAGGCCTTCCAGGTCTGTCATGATGCCGTTACAATTAGTAGTCCTTGACTATATGTATTACTGAAGTTTAACAAGTTTTGTACGCGAAATATCAATCTTTTGTGTGCAGGATTGTTTCCATTTCTATGATCTAAACTGCTTCTGTAACGAGGTGATTGCATGTTAACATTGCTTATGGCCACCATAAAACCCAGTAGTTTTATTCATGCCATATTTTTAACAAGTGAGACCGAAATATTGCAAGTTCAGCTGTATTGCTTTTATGAAAGATCACATAATCTATTCTATAAAAGTTGATCTATATTTGGATCCAAATTTTGTTCAGCACTGTTTGTAGCACTGTATAAACAAGAAGACAGGAAAAATAGTGGTGTGTTCTGTAGATATCTCCTTTGCACCTTGTTTTATTGTACTGTAGAGAATGTGTGAGGGTCTAAGAACATTGCCTTTAGTGTCTGTAAAAATTCTACAATTCAAATGCTTAATTTTCCTATTTTGTCTCTCAGTCTTCTTTTTCTTTTCCTTTTGGCTGTTCCCTTTCAGGGGTCTCCACAGTGAATCATGTGCCTCCATCTAACCCTATGCTCTGCCTCCGCTTCACTCACACCAAATAACTTCATGTTCTCTCTCACTACATCCATAAATCTCCTCTTTGGTCTTCCTCTAGACCTCCTGCCTGGCAGCTCCAATCTCAGCGTCCTTCCACCGATTTATTCAGAGTTTCTCCTCTGAACATGTCCGAACCACCTCAATCTGGCCTCTCTGACTTTATCTCCAAAACTCATTCCTGATCCTGTCCATCCTCGTCACTCCCAAAGGGAACCTCAACATCTTAAGCTCTGCTACCTCCAGCTCTGCCTCCTGTCTTTTCTTTAGTGTCACTGTTTCGAAGCCGCACATCATCGCTGTTCTCACCACCTTCTCTCACCTATTTTGTCTCTGAGTAGCCATCCAAATTTAAAGTCCCTTGTCTTTCAAAAACTGTATGTCCTCATGACTTAAAACAAATCCTAGATTAAGGTTTTCACATAAGTTGATGTTTTAAAATGTGTTTTGAAGCAATATGGACACAGTATTCAATGTTAATGCATCTGGTATTTTATAGTTTCTAATTAGACACTTAATAATGAAGTGAGCTTCTTGAATACAGACTATTATCTATTGATAGGAAATGGCTCCATAGTTTTCCATACAGTGAAAGCTGACCTGAGTTATGGTTTCCTCAAAGTGAAATGTTAACCTCAACAGGACTTAGAGTGATTTGTGGTGGGAGAAACAAGGCGGTCAGCAAGGTTGTGGTCATTGTGATCCAAATTTCCTGGAAACTCCTTTAGGGCCCTGCAGACACAGTTTTATGAAAGGAACTGTAAAATACAACACAGCTAAATAAAGACATGGATTCTGTGGGGACATTTGCAACTCAATTGTTGGTGTAATTGTTTGCTCCATTTTGCTCAAGGCTTTTTATTCCGCTGGGCATTTGACGTCCAGCAGAATAACATTAATATAACAGTTGTCCTCGTTGTCTTCAGGAAAAGGTTTTTTATATTCTATTCTTCTCTATTAATTTTCCTTAGAACAGATCCTGTACATAAAAAGAGAAAATTATTGTTAATTTTTAAACAATAATTTGTGCCACAGTCATCCCATGATGTTGCAATGATTGATTGATTAGATCAGTTTTAATGCAAACATTTGCAATATTTGCTTCAGTTGTTCATATACTATATAGGGATTACTCATTTGCCTTTGTCGTCAATTTTTTTAATTTTTTATTTTTTTTGTCCTTTCGGCTTATCCCGTGAGTTCAGGGTCGCCACAGCGGATCATTGTTCGCATGTTGATTTGGCACAGTTTTTACGCCGGATGCCCTTTCTGATGCAACCCTCCCCAATTTCTAACGGGCTTGGACCGGCCTTTGTCATCAATATCAATAGATAATACATATGTATTGGTTTTGGACTGTTTGAATTAAACAACCAGTTTAAGAACTTCACTTAGGAGTTTGGGTATGTTTTTCACTTTTTTCACATTTCATCAATAGAATAATGGATTGGTTGAGAACTTAATTGTTAGGCAGCACGGTGGTGGAGCGGTTAGCATTGCCACCTAACAGCTAGAAACTCCACAGTTTCAGTCTGACTGCCAGTTACAGCTATTTCTGTGCTGAGCTGCATGTTCTCTCCATGCTTGCTTGGATTCGTTCGGGTACTCTGGTTTCCTTCCACATTGCAAAGACATGCATGTTAGGTTAATTGGTGACTCAAATTTCCCACAGGTGTGAATGTGAGTGTGAATGGTTGTCTGTATGTGTATGTCTCTCTGTGTTAGCGCTGAGATGGACTGGCTACCTGTGTACCCTACCTCTTGCCCAAAGACAGCTGAGGTGGGCTCCATCCCCTCTTGATCCTGAACAGGATGAGTGGTTCAAAAATATGGAGGAAGTGATCATTGTTAACTACACCAATATTAATATAAATATTGTACAGTGAGAGGTGCAAATAATATTTTTCTTATGTTTAAGGTATCTTGTAAACATGGGGTTTCAGTAAAAGTCACAAAGGTCATTAGACTGTTTGCAGTTGCATCAACCTGTGGGAAGGTCACTCATTTCTCCGTCTTTGCTCTGCTTTACCGCCACAGTGTTTAATCCCTGCTCTTCAACACATCTGTTCAGGATGATATTCCTTCAGCAAACATCCAGAGGAAGATTTAGATGGTTCACTGACGACGTTAATCTTGGGAATAATCATTTCTTTTGCTCGAAAGGCAAAGATATCCAACAGAAAGTAACATTACCTGCACATCAACATATTCTGTTGAATTATCTTAACTTCTGATGAGTGTGAGCATGCTGCCTCCATTAATATTATTAATATTAGTGTTCTTGTTGTTGTCATTTATTTTTCTTTCTTTTTTGGCTGCATCTTTTTGTGTAAATTTCGGATTGTATTGCACATGAATTTAGTTAAAGCATGGCAATCCTCACGCTTTCTATCAACTTAAACATAAACAGCACATTAATAATCACATAATTTGCTTCTTTCTTTTTGTCATAAATCTGTTTTTTGTATCATAGTAGCAACTGTAAAGATGGCTTTTATGCTTTATGTTTTAGTAGTTAGAGTTGTGTTAAGTGACACTGTACTTGTCTGTTCAAATGGTGTCTCAAACTCATGCCACAAATATTTAGCTTTCACAGCCGTCTGACTATAAATTTAAATTTGACAGCGAGTGCCTTCCTACACAGCTGTTAAAAGCAACCTAAGTACTTTGTATCTAAATTCCCCAAACCAGTACGTAGCTGGCACGGCTTTAACATATAATTTGAGTTCACCGCAAACATAATCACAGATCTCCATCTATGACGAAATAAATGTTAGAGGAAATGAGCTGAAGAGGATTGAGTCATGACACCCAAGATGTTCTTACTCAGAGTAGACCTTATTTGGGTGCCATGTGACAGCACTGTAAAGTAAAAGAACATCATTATAGCTCTGGAAGAGAATAAAGGCAGTGATAACATTTTGAGGAGCAGCGGCTCATTTTAAAAATATACTTGCTCTGCAATTAGACATCCACTTGTCAAGAGTACTCCCTAAACTGTAAAGCAAGAATAAGATGAAAGAGCAGATTAATTTTATCAGATTATCAAAAATAGGATTAAAATGGAAATTAGTTTTTTTACATGGGTTCCAGAAAATCATTAGAACCATGTTTATAATTTAAATGATGCTAACTGACCACTGTGTCATAAGATGCTGAAATAGAAGTTGATAAATGAATGATTTTTGCCATTTGCGGTTGATTGTGTCCAATGTAAATGGTATATTGAGTTTCTCATGTCATGATTTTGTCTCAATTTTTCTCAAGGGCAATGAATAAGTCATGAGATCTTGGCATTTCACCATATCTTATTCTTGATGTTCAGTGACCTTTTTCATAGGGAATGGTGTAACAAAGCCTGTTGGGAAACCGCAGTGAGACCAGTATTCTCAAGAGTAACAAAAGTCTTCATTTGACTTCATTGACTCGAACACTCTGTGCATGGCAATGTTCAGTCGTTGAGGACAAATAGTGCTGGAAAAATTAGTTGACTAATTAGTTTACTTGCAACCAACAATCTTAGTGTTTGATTGTTTTAGGCAAAAGTGGAACGTTTGCTGGCAACAGCTTCAGTTAATATAAAAAATGGTTTTGGGTCTACATCTTCAAGCAATCTGAATAATTCTGACATTTTGCAAGCTAAAAACTTGTTTGGGGGTATTCATGTTCATCAGTTGTACAGTAAGAAGATAATAGCACCTGAAAGTATGATTGTTTTTCCTGTCCTTTAGATCACGTTCAACATCTTAGATTGGACACAGTGTGTCATTTGTGGTCAGCAGAGTGACTTCCTGTGAGTGGTGAGTGTGGGGATGCTGTGCTAACATGAGTGTCTGGTTTTCAGGAGAGTCAGCTGAAGAAGCTTTTAAATGTATTTTAGCATTTACCATTTTATCTTTTCTCCACTAGTTTTATTTTGCCAAACTAACTCCCAACTGGAATGTAAAACAAACTCTGTGTGGAAAGTTTATTAGCATACACACACATGAGAGACAGAGACAGACAGTTCTTGAAGCACTTTTCCCTTGTATCCATTGTGCTCTTCTCTGTATAATGCAGTACTGTTTACAGCATTACAAATTTTATCTCCCTACATGGACCTTCTTGATTTTGTGAGGACCGTTAGATTAGTCTGCATTACCTTTAGCTGTGTGTACCTGTTAAACTGACAACAGTGTGTTTATGTATCCAAAATATGCAATATGTTGGAGTACACAAATACTTTGTGTCTCAGTGGCTTCCCAGAGCTTTAAATTACCCTGAGGCCCTGTTTGTGGTGTGGAACCATTGGACAGAGGGCCTTCCAACATCCTGACCCTCTGATGGCTTCCCGAGAAGTATTCCCGTAAGAGCAAGAATTTGAGGCGTAGATGGAGCTAGACCCTGGCTGAGGCTTTAACTCTCTGTGTTCCATCTGCGGTGGCAGATCTTGATCTACAGTTTTTGTTGCAGAGACCTGGATCTCTGCCAGGCAGGGGAGGTCCACAATTTGTGGTCTCTGTTATTGATATTAGCTGCAAGCTTTGCCCTGTGAATGCAGCACAGCCATGTGATGCCAGCGAAAAATAAAACGGGCCCAAGTGTGAGCTGGTTTTCAATGAATGTGGCTCTTTAGAAACTGTAGCAATCTTTGGCTTGGTCTCCATAGTTGTACTGGTTCTGTCCTCATCCTGCTGTGCATGTTGCTTTATTCAACTTCACAAAGGTGCATGTCTGTCTCGTTCCTTGTTTATAATGAAGTGCCACATTGAACAAATGAGATGTTTTTGCTGTAGTAGGTCACAAAGAGGTAATTTATTGAAGCCCTAGAGAATAATGGAGCCTGCTCTGACATCTTGGGAAGCATTAGTTATTGTGAAGTGTCGAGCTAATCCACCGACCTATGTCCTCATGTGCCATGTGCATGAAGACGACAATTAAATCACTGTCTATACCTGAGAGTGAGTGTCAGCAGAGGCCATTAGACACCACATACAACCTGTATGTTCAAAACTGAATGATGTATATCTTGTCTCCTCCAAATAACTAACGTGAAATGATGAGGTTGGCGAAGGCAACTTCACCTCCAAGCCAACCACTCATATGAAACGTTTGAAAACAGAATCCACCATTCAGTTTAAACTTGGATATTTTTTAATTTAATCTCTAAAGTTGACATCTAAAAAAAAAAAGACTGCAAGCTGGAACTCACAGAATCCCTTCATCCATCCATTCTCCTAACTGCGTATTCTGTTCACTGCGGGGGGATGAAGCCTATCCCAGATATTATTTCTCAAGAGGTGGCCTCAGAGGGACATCCACATACAGACAACCATTAACTCTCACATTCACGCCTACAAGCGATGTAGAATTACCAATTGAACTAACATGCATGTTTTTAGACTGTGGGAGGAAACCAGAGTACCCAGAGGAAACCCACACAACACTGGTCTGGCCAGTCACAGAATAATGAAATCGTTATAAGTTCAGGTGACATTAGCTGGTACAGTGATACTGAAACAGTGAAAAACTCCGACCTTTGACATATTCCCACAAAATAAGTGTATTTGAAGGATATGGCTATATCCCAGTAGAGTACCACACAAGAAGCAGCTGCAGGGCTTGTCTCTGGATTTCATCATCAAGTGTTCTCTAGTTTACCTTGGGTAAAGTCTGGCTCAAATTAACAAAATACACAATTATTGAAATGATAAGAATGTAAAAGGATAACTTAAGAGAATTATTTTCTCTTTATCATTGAAGAGTACTTTTAAATTCTTCACCCATGCGACCACCATCATTATATGCATATACATTTCATAGAGTTGTGATGAAAGATGGAGATGTTCTTAGAAACACATCCATGTCTTTACTTCTCTGCACCTCAGAGCTCACCCAGTCATGTATTGATTTGCTGAAAGATGTTTGGGATGCAGGAAGCCTCTTGTATTCCTTCATGCTTTTCCATGCCCTTACTGTCTCCACTGCTTCTCCGCTGCATCAACACTAAACCACACCTGGCAGCCAATGCAGGCTTGTTTTTTTTATATTTGATCAGAGAAATGTCTTTCTAACAAGAAATTAAGTGACTGTTGACTCTGTATGATCTTTAAAATACACACACATCAAATTTGATGTGGAAATGTTGCATATTAAATGTACTGTATTTGATTCTTTTGCAGGTAATAGGAGGATCAGGGCATTTATACACATGCTTTGAATCCTGTCACTACTGCCCATGCCCAGCCTTTGCTTACACTGTGCTCCGTAGAAATGAAGGCCTGCTGGTGAGTGTCATCCAACTTGTTACATGGTTTGGACCAGACAGTTTCTAATGTGACTGATTTTTGACTGTAGTTTGGTTTCTGACACACACACACACACACACACACACACACACACACACACACACACACACACATACACATGTCTGTGTATCTATCTATCCATCTGTCAATCTATCCATGCATCCATCCATCCATCCCCACATCGCATGTGCTTCTAATGAGACTGAACAGGAGAAAGTAGTAAGCAAACATCTGTATGTTTGTCCTGGCTTGTTGATTGTTTAAAACAATAATCCACAGGATTGTTAGTGTGGAGAACTCTCATTTACAATGCATAGAAGAGGCTGAGGGTTCAAACCAATCAATAGCTGACCGGTAATATTGATAATAAAGAGAAGAGCATCTGAATGTGTTTAGTGACACAAACACAACAACAACCTGTCATTTAACACACAAATAATTTTGTGTGTTAGACTAGTTTGGTTTTTGTTCTGACATCCTGAAGTAAGGTGTTGAATGAAGGCCCTTGAAGTCCCAAAACTCATGAAACATATGCACTGATAATTAAAGAAAAGCTAAAAATACCTGATTATTCAGACAGGAAGACAAACACCCTGCTGGATTTGAACTCAGTATGCACACTAACTCAGGGACAAATAGATAGTGGACACATTGTATACAATGGCATGTTTATACACGAGAGGTGAAACCCATTTCACAGCCATTGTGTCTTGTCAGTCAGGCGTGTATCCTGGAATAAAACATCAGCCAGTCAAAAGTCAGACAAAGCATGCAGAAGCTGTGCAACAGATGTAGTGTGTTCAGATCATGTTTTTGTCTGGGCACTGAGGGGTGTCTCCACTTTCACCAGCTGTTTTTGCCTCTACTACTGACTATTGTAAGTAGTCATTTCTCTGGAGAGTGCTGCTAACATCAGTGTGAGAAACAGAGAGCTGCAATAAACCAAGGAGACTCCCCATGAGCACGTTGGCACCGCTGACTTCATCCCCCATGAAAACACACTGAGGACAAAAAATGTAATTGTTCATTGCTTCATCAAATTCTCAACAACTTTGTCAGCCAGCTAAAGAGACTCACTCAAAAGACGCTTGCTGGATAGGACCAGACCAGGTCCATACCATTTTGAGTAGGTCAGACATCCGATAATGGAACTTTCCCACCAACAGTTGACAGTGATGAGCTCATAAATAGAGGGAGCAAACACTCTGAGTTTGGCTTTTTGCTTATGTAAAACCACTAATCCATATGCTCATGAGTGTGGAGAACTGTCATTTAGATTGCATAGAGCAGGGTTAAAAGAAATCAATACCTGACCTGTTGATATTGATAATAAATAAAGAGAGGAGCTTCTGAATGTGTTCAGTGACACACAGATACTAAACTGCAGAGCAACTTGTCATTCAACACATGCATTTAGCTCCTGGAGTTGTGTTGTTATTCATGACATATGCACATCATTTGGAAGATAAGACACACACGTTACCCTCTTAATCACATGTCCTTTCCATTTAAAAAAGATTTTGGATTTTTTTTTTAATTGTTGGAAATTCTTCTGCTTTATGACTCAATACACTTAAGCTGATGAATACTCAGTGGAAAATTTCCAGCAGGTCAGAGCCCTAACTAGTCTGGTGTTTACCAAGGATCTTCGAATTTAAATTACAAGAGTGTCATTAGGGCTTCATATCCTTGTCATTTGTCATATTGATGCTTGTGGTCATGTAATGAAGTCGTGTCTGTGATGTTTCCTCCCAGTGTAAACACATCCTGGCCATCTATCTCTGTCAAGCCATGGGTGTGATTCAGCAGGAGAGTGTGTCTGATCAGCAGATGTCCGTGCTGCTCAGTGGGACAGGCACCCATGACACCTAGGTACGTTCAGTACCAAATAGGACCAATGTGGACCATCGCATCTGGCCCCAGAGGAACAGCATGGGTCCTGCTGTATGAGATCCTGTGATTTAAATGGACATTATGGGTCACTGCAGAGAAGAGCGGACCACAGGAACTCTAACATAGTTTTTCCTCTTTCATACGTCTCTCTGAAAGACACCAGATGTTTTTCTTCTTCTTCTTTTGGAAGAGTTCTTGATCTGTTTCCAGGGAAACGGCATCTGTTTGAGTGTGTGCTCCTTTTATTTTTAGTTTTTTTTTTATCTCACACATCAGTTAGGGAACTAGTTTTTATCTGCATGGTGAGATTATGTGAAGTTGTTTTTTTCATCTATTCTTTGTAAATATAGATTTTTACATGATTTAAAATTAACTGTCTAGGAATAAAGAGTGATGTGTAACAATATAAACATTGGCTTTATTAACAAAATAATTCACCATACATACAGATTGCATTGCATCATGTGAAATAGCAGTATCAGTTCAGAGTTGCAGTTTTGATGAATGGAAAAAAGACTGCCCTCTAGATAGTTCGAACATCAGTTGAAGCACACGATGTTTATCCTGATTAGTAACAATACTTCATCACATTGACAGATACTTCGGAATAAAAGGCAGGAATGTTAAGAGAGATTAACTTATGTTACTGTCCATCTTACCTTAAAAACTGCAAAACAAGGCAACAGTTTGACATCAATCTATAGCTTGTAGAAAGACGGACACCTACAGTACTTATTTTTTTAAAAACATCAGTCAATAAAGACAATAATACAATGTTACAGTGCAGTTACAGTGTGAATGTCTCCATTGGAATGTACTTAAATATTGGCACACTCCAGTATCTTAGCCCTTAAAATTAGTCAGGTGGTACACCAGATACAACAGCAAATGAGGAATATGAAAATGAAGCGGAAGAAACAAGTGCTCAACTAAAGAACACTTGCTAAACTTCAAGAAAACATGGTTAAATGCCACCAGTGAAACACACCAAACAGCAAATAACCTAAAACATCAGTGCAATGTGTTTTCATGTGTGTAGCGATGGCTCTCAGGTGACCAAAACACCATAATTTCCAAATAAGTTACAATACTCCAAGCAAAGCTCCTTCTGAATAAATTATGTCAGACCTCTTTTTCCAGATCTCATCTTTGTCTTCAGTTTCAAAAGCTCAACAGAAATATTCCAGACAATGCTGAACACCACAACCCTGCAGAAAAGGTGCTAAAGCCATAGGTGCTAGTTTTGGCACAGTAGAAAGCAATGTAGCAGCTCCGATGTTGTGATGCTGTGCTATGAGCACCATTGAATGCACCCAGTTTGGACACAGAGACTGTGTCATTAGTGTTATCTGCTTAGCTGTTAATAATAAGATAGTTTAGAAGTTCCACAATTTAAAAATTTATTGTTCTCTTACCGGAAATGAATTGTCTCTGTTCAGTCTGCGACCTTGTCAGTTTGACGGGAGGGCTACCAGGGCACCACAGCAAGAGAGTCTAAGGAGTCTAAGGGGTGTTGTCAGCTGGACTTCTGAGTTGAACTTCATTTACACTTAAGTAAATCAGAGCCTTAAACTGATTTGAAATTTTAAACTGACTTGTCTACTTACTGTGTTATGGTGTGGCTTAAAACAAAGCAGCTGAAAGTGTTCTGTGCTAATGCCATATTTCTATAAAGGGTATAATTGGTTTCCCACTTCCTGAGCTTTTATCTTAAGAAACATGGAAATACTATAGGGCACTACTGCATGTGTGTTTTGCTAAACAGCTTCGAATTTCTGTGTGTATATGACCGAATAAAATCATGTTGTTTATCTTAGAGGAAAAAAAAACCCTCCTGTGAGATCGAAAGCGTTTTCTTTTCTTTACCTTGTTTATGAATTTCCCCCCTTTTCCTCTTGAAGGAATGATCGGTGATTTCCAATTTGCAGAATAGTCCAGGTTTTTGATCCTTCTGATCCTACTATTACACAGTATTTCCTGAGGAAATACCTGTGCAGTAGCAGGGACCCTGCTCGGTGTTTTAATTGAACTGAGTTGAAGCAGCAGCCTAACAACATTTCTGGCATACAAAGGTATTATGTATATTTCTTATCTTTTATTTTGGATATGGATAGAAAAAAATATCAGTGTTTTTTTTAGTGCTTCTAATGCATCCTCTTAAATAAAAAATGCTAAAGAGAGTACTTTCTGTACTTTGAGCCCATGAGGGACATGAGTATGAATGTAGACTACTACTATTGTACCTTTCCACAAGTACAGGTATAGCTACACAAAGGTTGAGAATGATCTTCACATTCTCAAAGATAAGGTTTTGTAATAAATAAATTATTAAACACTGGCACTGAAATTTTACAATATAAAATATTGCAAAAAGAAGCATTTAGAATTGTAACAGGTTGTATTCAGAATGATAAATAGAATTGTTTGAGTTTGGATTGCTCAGTCCTCCAAATCCAGTTAGCTTCAACATGTTTTTTTAAAATCAAAAAACCTTCACAATGCAAAAGTTATAAGACTTGCCATTTAACATTTCACTGTTTCACCCCTGATATTCGGCACAGTTCATAAATAAATGTCCACATTCAAGGCATGTTTGATCAATCCATCTTAACATATACCCTTGTTCTGTAAACATTATAATCCTCAGTGAACATAAAATTCAAGACTGACACAGATAACACTCATCGTCTGCACAGCTCTCTATAGCAGAGGGTCAATGGTCATGTGGATCTGGTCTCTGTTGCGTCTGCTGCCATTGGAACTGAGGTACAGCTCCTCCTTGCGGCACAGGAAATGTCGGGCCAGGATCTTCCGGAAGGTGTTCCTGAAGTCCTGGATGCGGTACGCATAGATGATGGGGTTGACTGCCGAGTTGGCGTGAGACAGAATTATGGCCACGTACATGACAACATCCGGCTTCTCCAGCTCCTTGTAAAACAGGGTGAGGCAGTTGAGGATGTGGACGGGCAGCCAGCAGAGAGCGAACAGTCCTACGATGATCGAGAGGGATTTTGCTGCCCGGATCTCCTTTTGCAGCAGCCCATGGTGATGGTTATCCCCGTTGCCCACGCACTTGAGCTCAATCTGTCTCAGCTGCTTTCTGGCCACAGTGAATATCTTCATGTAGATGCCCAGCATGATGAGCAGTGGCAGCAGCACACACACAAAGAAATTAAAGTAGACCATGTAGTGCATGTCCACCACACTTTCAAAGAAGCATTGCAGTTTGCAACTCCACAGTAAGTCTCCTCCATTGCTTGAACCCTGCAGAAGGCCAGCGTTTGTAGTATTGTCCGCTCCAGAGCTTCTGTTTCTGCAACTGGAGTACTTTAAGTTCCAGCCAAAGAAGGGGATGAGACCAATGACAAAGGAGAGGATCCATAAAATAGCAATGATCTCTCTGGCAGTCTTCCCTGTCATTAACTCCTTGTACCTAGAGAAAACACAGCAGTGGTTACTGTCTTAATAATGTTCCCAATGTGGATGTTTTGGACATGTGTCACTCTCATGTGACAAAAGTTTGACTTTATCCCAGATATAACACAACAAATCCAAAAAAAACACAGCTATGCTAAAAAGGATTTGAATAATTGAGAAAAACAAAAGTTTATTGTTGCTTTTTCTGTCAGGTACCTGTATTTATTTAAACTATTTTATGATGTTAATATTTGTTTAAGACTGCCATGACTGCCAGTCCCAAACCTGGATAAAATGGGAATGTTACGGCACAAAGGGCATCCGGTGTAAAAGCTCCTGCGCTGTGGCGAACCCTGAAGGGACAAGCTGAAAGCTGTTGACAATATTTGTTTACGATGAACAATTACAAATCAGGTCCACCGCAAAAAAGTTTCTAACCAACAAAAAAAAAACCCCACACATGCATCTGATCCCCCTTTTACGACCTGTGGCCAAATATGAAACATTTGCTTAAACTAATAAAATGTCAAGCATTCAAGCATGTCAGCTTCAGACTTGTGCTTCAGTAGCTTTGTTAGAGTCCAAATAAAAAGCATGTAAATATTCAACTAAAACTGTATTTAAAAGTGTCACGACTCTAACATTGCTCCTAGTGGTGAGGCTGGGAGCATTATAGTTCATTATTTGTGTGTGTGAATGAAACCCAAAAGCTACAGAGCTTTTGTTAAAAACACCATAAAATTTGTTTATATAAGGAAATGTTATGTTTGTGCTCAACTGGTTTGAGCACACAAAACTCCTGTGAATAATGCTTAGGTCAATTTATTGGACTTTTATCTTCGCACCCTGGCATGTGGAGGATCTACTTTTCAGACTGTGTAGCAAATGGAAACTACCCACTCAGTTCAATTTAAACAACCAAGCAAATTGTAGACATAAAAAGATTAACGGCTAAAGCCTTTAGCTATTGATCCTCCCCTGCATGTCAAGTTTGCTAGTAATGTTAATACAATATGATGTTGATTTTTGTACAGACAAAAATCTATAAAAATATTGTACACACAAACATACACACACAATTGAGTTACCCCCATATTACTTTCCAAGTAATTTCCAGGTAATGATGGTCTAATACTGACAGGCCATTTTATTGTTACCCCTGAGCATATTGTCGGTTGAAAAATGAAAGCAGTCTGCCACTGTCTCAACATCTCACATCCTGTTTCATGTACTTTTATAAGACATATGACTTAAAAAAAATCACTCATATCTAACTGGAGGTGTGAAAACACTGACTGTATTGTTGTATTATATATATGTGTGAAACACAGAGCAGTAGTTTCACAGACCATACCAGCAGAGCACTGATAGATGGAGGGAGGAGGAGAGACACTGAAATTTGGTTTTCTGTCTTTGCTTCATACTATTTACAATTTGCACCAATTGAGTGTATGTCTTGCTTAGCTGTCGCCTGACTTACATAGGATATGAAATTATTTATAGCAGGTGCACAGGGTCTGCAAATGGAGCTGCATGAACTGTCACCCTGACTGTCCCCATCATGTGAACAGCGCCTGAAGCAAAATGAGCTCTTTCCTCAAAGTGAATCAGGCGAGCAAACACATGGTAATGACTCATATGCATGCTGACAAACATACACACACAAAAGCCAGTCAGAGCTGGGGGTGCCACAAATAATTCATCTGACCTCTAGAGCTGCACAGTCCACAATCAACCCGAATCAGTGCTTAAAATGAGACATTTGCAGTAATTAGTTAATGATGGAAAAATCATTAGTGAATGATTAATAAACACTTTTATACATTAATCTGCTGCCTTATTAACAAACCAATTGCCAAGTTATTGTTCACTCACTCACATGCTCATACGTCAGTGTAATCAGTCTTCCTGTCCACAGAGGACAGGAGAAATGGGTCTGTGAGTTTCACATAATTAATCTTCAGATAGGATCTGTTTCTTGCTAGTATGGGCTGGATATACACTTGTTCTCTGAATGTAAGCATGGTTATGTGAGGTTTGTTAAAAAATGTGAACTTAACCTTGAACCAACACAGCATAACCTGCAGTCAGTCTCCTGTGCTGACCACAACACTCTCCTTGTACACAGTTTGCTTCTCACAACCTTTAACAAAAGCATCAGAACAATCAGACATATTGCTGGAAATGGACGGAGAATGCAGATCTGTGCAGACACAGACAGTATCACAGACTATCACAATTAGCCAGAGAATAAGATCAACGGAGGAAATGGATATTCTATTTCAGGAAGAACCGTCCACCTTGTGTGCAGAAAATCATCTGTGGTCAATGAATGAGACACTATCAACATTATTTGTACATAATTTGTTTAGAAATTAATTATAATGTAGTCTGTCACAATTGTAAATGCATCCTAGTGTTTACACAGGTCATACAACAGGTGTTTTACACAAGTTTATTGATATGTTGAGTTCGGATAGAAGGAGACATTATCAGGCCACACATTCAAAACACTTGTTGTTGGATAACTAATATATGCAATTACCTCATCCCCAACAAGACTGACAGAGCTGAGAGTGAAGCTATGGGGGAAGTGGCTTCACACATGCCACTGTGTGGCAGGAAGTTGATGCGCTTAAAGCTGAGCTTTCAGAAACAAAGATTTGCTACTAAAATGTAAGTCATGGTACTGGAATGACTTCTTAATCATTAGCCAAGTCCAACTCTGAAAGGCTGATCACAGCCTCTGTATTCGAATAGTTATAACAATACCAACTCTCAATTATTCATCAGTGATGTGCGAGCCCAGCCTCACCCTGAAATGCCCTCCAGGAAAGTAATAATAAAGCACTCAGAGGGGAGGAGAGGAAGCTTCAGAGCTCACAGTGACCTGCGCACGTTCCTCACGTTCCTGCTCTTCCCCCTTTTCCTCTCCATCTTCTTCTCCCCCTTTCTGTCAGTCACAAGTATAGCAGGCTGCCCTGGGTCCATTTCCCAGAGGGTCCATCTCCTGCACGTTGTTTCCCACTCTGTCTTTCTGTCTTTGGAGGCAGGAACGGGCGAGCGTCTGAATGGATTAGTTCTGGCAATGACGACAGGATGCTGGCCTCTATCTTTGTTTTGCTTTCTTCTCCTGCTCCACTCTCCACACAGCTCTTCTCTTCTCCCTATCGCCCTGCTTCCGCCTGGGGCCACAGACCTTTGCTAGGCCACACACACACTAAATGTTCACAATGTCCACTGTCTGCAGCTCCACTTAAAATACAATATAACAGGTGACCATTGACAAGACAATGGGACTTTATAATTCACCCAGGCTGCCTGTGTGTATGCAAATATAGCTGGACAGAATTTGCAATTATAAATTTTATTAGTGAGTATCTCTTAAAAAAATACATGTTAACCTGTGGTGAAGTAGAGTAGGAAATAAAACGTTTGAATTTGTATAGTCTTCACGCACTGATGAAAATGTGCTCATGCAAGAAGAGCTTTGACAGGAGAAGGAAAAGTAAATACACTGTAATCTCTGTAAATCTTTACGTGGAAGAAAAACTTGATATTTGTATTAGTGATAATAATACTTCCCATTACAGCAATAATGCAAACAAAACCTCCAGACAGTGATAATAAGGGGATTAATCTTCATTCCCTTCTAGTTCAACAGGCTGTGTAAAACATCCAAACACATTCGAGTTCTTGGGTAGCAGGTGACGGGCCGACCTGAGTGAAGAAGTAGGGAACCAATAACCGCGCAAGAGCTCACTGAATGTTGTATGAAAATGTTTAGGTCTTTATCTAATCTATTTATATAAAACCAGTTTTGTGCCAAGAAAACACTAAACCATGAAGTATTTGCTAACATTTTACATTACAGCCTCCATATATCATTATAGGCTACTACACTGACAAAGAGCCAATTCCTGCACATAACCCACCATAAAACTGTAACACGCACACTACACACACACACACACACATATACATCAGTGGACCTTACAGTAGCTGGTAAGACTAGTTTGTTATGTTTGGACAGCAGCAGGATTAGTCTAAGCTAAATGTCTCCCGGCTGTACTGTAGCTTCATATTTAGGGCACAGGTGTGAACAAAAGTGTGAATCTCCCAAACTGTTAAACTATAGGTATAAATGAGGTGTTTTTGATGAGCTGAATCTTAGCACTTATTAATCACACACAGCTGACACCCAGTCAAGTCATTACTCTACTCCAAACCAAAATAAAAGACATTTTCATGTTATCACACTGACATAATTGTGCTCTAGTCTCCTCTGCTGTGGTTTGTCTGCACCTCACTGAAGGTCTGAGGATGATGTATCCCTGACTGGGTGTCTGCATCTTGATGCATATTTCCAGCTGGAACCTGTTTTGCCAACTGATCACACACGGATCAGCTGTTTGAAGTCCAGCCATCCACAGTGTGTTGTCATGTTCTTTGACTTTAATACTGCTTTAATTTTTTTTTGTTTACAAAAATAAAGCAGTCTTTACACTAAGTATGGTTATGTATTACTGCTACTACCTGCTAACAAGTGCTGAAACAAACAAATGTCCAATAATATAAGGACACTGAAATCTGCTGAATCCACTGAGGCAATATTATGTCCAACCTCCCTGTGTAACGCGCTGCTGGTGTGGGCGCGGATGATTCTTTGTGGTCTGTGATGTGCTAAAGGTGGATTCAAAGCTTCAACAGGACACAGGAACAAAATAGCCATAGGCTCATTTTCTGAGAAATCAGGGAAGACGGGTGCTTGAGGAAAGCAGTGAGTGGGTGTGCAGCTTTCTCTTCTCATGGGGTTTAAAACATCTGTCTCTGGCCTTTCTCTTCCAATACAACCATCTGTGAAAACACTTTTATCTCAAAGAAAATCACAGCCCCAAAGGGCTGCAAACACAAACGTACGCACACGTACACACTACCCATCCCTGTAGACATGTAATTTGCTTTTGCTGATCATATTATCTGATGTGTGTCAGGCTGGGACCTGGACTTTCACAGAAAACATTGGAACGTCATGGTAAAAACTTTTTACAAGTGCCGCCCATTTACTGGCAATTACAGTCTGTGTTTTCTCTATGAAGAGGTAGAACGAGGAGCCTTAGGTTTGGTTTCCATCCGTGGGTCAGAAATAGAAGCACAAATGGGCAAATGGGGATTTTACAAGTCGCTTGGTTGGTGGCAGACAACTTCATACCAGACCAGTGTCAAACTGTCCTTGCTTGCCAGTGTTTGAGTGTAATGGAAATGACAGCATGTCACAGCCAAACAGCCTCTCAGCACGAACGGTCCTAAAAATCAAATCCAGTGCCCACAACATTCACACTGCAGTGAATGTTAGCTTCTAAAAAGCAAAACAAGCCTCGGACAGGACGAAATGCCAAGTCTACCACCTAGAGACAGACAATTCCCGTCTGATAATACAGACTGTTTGCTTCACCTGATGGAAATATTGAGCAGCATGGCACTGTCTCCTCCCGTTCTGCTTTCTCAGGCAGACATGCTGAGGATGCACAGTACATCTCTGTGTCCCCTGCTACAGGTTCCATAGAAGTGTACTAATCACAGTTACAATTATTATAAACTATAACAGTTATCTCTGTTTCTCTTTCTCTGTGTGTGTGTGTGTGTGTGTATATATATATATATATACACACACACACACACATACATACATACACATATATAGATACACATATAGTCTATATATGTATATGTATATATATGTATGTATAGAGATAATAGGCAGATAGACACAGATTAACTAAAGTATTCATAGCTTTCCATAAAATAAAGAAACAACTACCTTAAAAGTGACAAATTATACAATTCTAAGAAATTAATAAGTCAAGTTTTTCCTTTACATTTTAATACAAAAAGCTTGTTTCCGTTTATTACTTCTGTCAGTTTTAAGTTATTTCAGCCAAATAAAATCTCTCTCTCTCGCTCTCACTCTCTCTCTTTATATATATAATTAAAAACAGACACATTTATGCAAACTTTAAAAATTATTAAACATTTATTCACACTTTTATTAATAAGTTAACTATTTATTAAGTCACTTTACAAGTATTTACTTTTTTTTTACTCTGTCTCTAACACCAGATTTATGTGCTGAATAATGTGTTGAAATATTTAATCTTATCTTTTGGAGTTTGAATATTAACCATTCTATTATAACTAAGTATAAATCTCCAGGAGATCATTGAGCTGATACTGATCTTCCAGCTCATGAAGTCAATTATTTTCCACAAAGAATACATGAGAACATTTAAAAGCTTTTTCCATTTACCAGAAGCTGTTATAGAAAGTCAGAATGAAAGGAAGTGGGCATTTTTCTCTTTATTTAGCACATTGTAATAACAAGACATTAAACAGAGCTAATTTTAATTAAAGTTACAGTCCTGTTTACAGATGGCTAACTGCTTTACAAACTGGGGTCAAAGGACTAAAAGGGTCAGAGAGGTCCTCTAAAGGACCTGAATTCACTTTGATTTAATCAGATACATCAAAGCAAAAAGAGAGGCAGCTGTTCTAAAGTTTGCACTATTATTTTCACACTTTCCTCACAGTGATCTTAAATATTGGAGGACAAAAACAGCTTAAACCACGCACACTCACCTTAGAGGGATTTTGACGGCCAGGTATCTATCAATAGCAATGGCAAGAAGACTGAAGATGGAGCTCTGTGTCAGCACCAAGACAAAACACGCCAAGAAGAGGCATCCATAGAAGTCCAGATGAATGCCGATGCTGATGGTTATGGCAAAAGGGATGGCGAGGCAACCGACCAGAATATCAGCCACAGCCAGGGACACCAAGAAGTAGTTGGTGGCGTTCTTCAAAGTGCTGTTGATCGCGACAGCCCAGCAAACCAGTATGTTGCCGGATATGGAGAGAACAGCAATTACTACTTCAATCACGATATAGAACGTACTCATCGCAGCAAAGTGTGGGAAAGGACTGAAACCTGCAGGCTGTTCACGGAGAGAAGTGGCACCAACACCAGGGATTCTACCCCCACAGGAGTAACAAAGTATTTCTACTGTAATCCAGGAATATTCCACAAGTGTGAGCTGCAGAACCGACCATCTGATGAAAAAGGGGAAACGGGATTTACGTTAAATGCATATTTTTTTACTATACCTGTAGCGCAATCCCTGCGTAATAGTGCATTGTTCCGCCACCCATGCAGCTTAAGGTTTCCCATAAAACACATATGAAGTCACTGAAAAGTGTTTTCGCTCACCTTAACGAACCTGTACATCGTCTCTGGATGTTTTCAAGTCAGCAAAAACTGATACGTAGGTCTGAGGCGCGAGCGGAGAGTCACGCAACTTCGCCGCGACAGCAGTTTTGAAGTGAAGGGTGCAACGCGACGACGCACACTCACACATGCACGCACACACACACAAACAATTTGAGAGAGAAGCCACGCCCCAAACCCCACATACATCGCGCGCGCGCACGCTGTGAGTGAGTGTGTGTGTGTGCATGTGCCAATTAAACGTCATCCAATGACATCAAAACGTGCTTTTCATTTAATGAAAACGCGGTCTGTGCGTTACAGCGCGCACACACATACACGCACACACTCGTCGAATATGGGATTTTGTCCTTCGTAAGACTCGGCGGAAGTTAGTGATAAAAAACTCAATTTAAACACACTTAACTTTTTTTTGCAGTGTTGCTGCAATAGCGATTTCCTTCCGTATCTGGGTGACGCAGATGCGTGAGCTGAGCTCAGCAAATTCAAGTAATGTTTATATATATATATAAATGACTTTTAACGTGACAGCAGTTTTTTTTTTATTTTAATGAAGGGTGTGGTCGCATGCTGAACACTAAAGTCTGGTCACTAAAGTTTACTGGACAGACCCTGTTAAAGTTACCCATTCCAGGCTTTGTCTGATCAAACTTTAATTCTCATTAGACTTTCATTGCACTCAGACCATTTCAGGCATCTATAGGGTGGTGTAATAGTAAAAGATCAGGGCTGTGAGAAACAGAAAACCCTTTTCCACTGAGTGTTCACACATTCCTAGATGCTTTACAACCTTGGCATAGAGCTTTAATGGGCACAGTGGAAAAGTAGCTCACCCTGCAGCACACATGGATCCACTTAAAATACCCTAAAAAGTTGATGCTGTCACAGAGTGGCTTTTTAAAAAAAATGACTCAAACTGACCATCTCTGTGCATAATTATTAGATTAAAAAAAAAAATTGAATAATTAAAAAAAGGACAATCCTTTATTGAGAGATATTCATACAGCGGGCCTCCAAGTCTGACATGTGTAAATAGAAAACTGCATTCATTTCCGTCCACATTCTCACCTGTCAAAATGCATTTGTTGTAAATAAATAAATAGCAGATTTCTCTTCCAAAACATAACAATATCTCCATATGGAGGCTTGTCTAATTCATACAGAGAACATCCTTCGCTTCAAAATATTACGTGGCATGCGAAATATAGATATATATTTTGCAAAGCCGCTGCAGTACCATAGTTGAGCAAGTCTCGATGGGAAACATGAAGGAAGCACGGAAGAGTGTTTGATTCCATCAGTCCTTATTGCTGTAAACAATGCAAACATAGAGATCAATTTGTATTCATAAAAAATAGTTCTACAAAACTATTCAATAAAGGAGTGTTAAATCCTTTTCGTGTTGCATCACTGATGACAGCTACAGTTTGTCTAATTCCTATTTTTGGTGACAAACCAGGAAACACAATAAAAGCCAAAAATATAAAAGCTTCAGTTCAACTCAAACTAGTCACTTCAAAAATACTCTCTTGAATGCAAAACTCAAGCTCATACAAGTAGTGATCAGTTCTATTACCCCACATTTTAAGTAAACAGATCCAGTTTGTTTTACACACTAATGACGGCATGCTTTAAGCAGAAGTCACACTTTAGTTATACATACAGTCATACATTAGGAAATGACACTGTATTTGGATCATCCATAGTCTTGTGTAAGTTGTGCGTTGGCAGAAGATTTGGCACAACTTTCATAGTTAGCAAATTAGTTTTAGAAAAGTGGTGGAAGCACATATCGACTGAGTTCAGAATCAACAGAAAAATTTAATCTGGAAAAAAAACCTGACAGTTCTACTGACAGTCAGGAAATCAGCATATCATCTAAATCTTCCAACTCTTTGTAAATCAGTATCAAAGGGTGAAATAAACTTGTTAGCAGATACCAGAATTGAATATTACTGTCTGTTTGTCTGCATTTGTCTGTGGATCCAGTGCTTAACAATTTAGTGTGTTTCCAACTGAATAAAACTTTATTTGAACCTTGGGTCTCAGCACTGACAGTCAACAAAATGGCAGAAAACAGCAATTTTGTGACACAGGTTTCTCTAGAACAGAGGGGTCCCTGCTAATATGTTAAACACTAAGCAGGAGACGGGTTTAAGTTGCACTGCTGGGCCTGTCTGGAGGGTTAATGTAATGTTGACAGATGGGGCAAAAAAAGTGCTGCAGTGACTCCAATGTTTATTAGGCTCCAGCCTCTCTTCCTCACCGGTCAGGTCTCAAAGTACTTGTAGATCTGAGAGACGTACTGCATGACGCTCTGCCAGTCAGGTCTGTCGGTCTTCATCAGCTCCTCAATGTCCTGTTTGAAACAGAGACGGGTGAACAGTGATTTAGGATTTCAGTGTGGGTGGGAACATTTTAGGGTTGGTGAAACGTCCAAAATTTACAAACAGCAGCCTGGAGAAGGCTGATCATACAATGGTGAAGCAATAAAAATGGAGCATCCATCCTGTTTAATTAAAACTGCTTCAATAGTGTCTAATAGTCGTTTTTTGGTTTTATGTAGATATTGACTTTATTCTTTAAATGCAGCTTGTTAGTATTAATAATGTTAGGTCGTTTTAAATAAAACATCTGCCGAAACTTTAAATGATTTTCAAAATTCCAGCATGCAGCATCTGCAAAATGTCATCACATTAGAAAGACAGACAAACCAAATGATATAATTCTTTTTCTGAAACAGTCGGCAAGTCAAATTAAAGGCAATCAAGATATTTCTGTGTATTTTCGGAGCAAAAGAAATCAAGAGTCCTGAACGGACAGATGTTGAAAGACATTTACATTTTGTCTTACATTTGAAAATATTTCTTTATTTACACACAACTGTCAATTTTGAAAGAGTGGTCAGTTCTAGAGAAGCAAGCCATCAGTAGGCTGAAAAAAGAAAAAAGAAAAGAAGAAAAACCCCTTTACAACAGTTGTTCAGCTCAAGAACGACCTCCAGGAGGTGGGTGCATCTGTATCAAAGTTAATAATCAAGAAAAGGCCAAACCAGGACAACTACAAAGGGTTTACCACAAGATGTAAACAACTGGTAAGCTGCCAAAACATGTAAAAAGAAAAGCCTGTACATATCTGGGATAAACATACTAAAGACTGAATGATGGGAAGAGTTCGGAGAAAGGTGAAAGAGAGTACTATCTGAAGCTATCACCTCATCTGTGAAGGATAATACAGGTACTGGAATGTTGTGGGCTTGTCTGTCTGCCAAAGGATCTGGTTCGCTTCCATTAATTGATGATGTGATTGCTGACAAAATCAGCAGGATGAATTCTGAAGTGGTTAGGTTTATATTATCTGCTCAGGTTCAGCCAAATGCAGACAGATTATGACCTGAAGCATACTGGCAAAGGTAACTAAGACATTTTTATAAAAGCAAAAACTGTTTCATGTTGTGCAGTGGCAATGTCAGTAAGTCCCCTGAGTTAAATCTAATCAGCAGAGCAACAGCCAAAATCCCAGACAGTGAGTGACTGCAAAGAAGTTGCAACCAAGTGTTAAAACTAACAACTGAAGTTTTACTTAGATTATCATAATGTTTTTCAGGGCCAGACATTGGGATGTTAGTTCGTAGAATATTTTTGTCAAAACCCTTAAATTCAAACTAACAATCGACAATAAAAGCACATGTTGATAGTTACCTGCGATGGGCTTTTTAGGACAAATGAACAAATTATGTTTTTTGCCTTTCAGACGATGCACTTAACATACATTACTACAACCTTAGCAAACTCTGTCTCTGATCAGTTTTGTACTCTGCAGGGCAGAGACATCCAGTGATGAATCGTAGTGAATCAGGTTTTCACATGACTCCCCATCGAGCGAGCCTCACAGCAGCTCCTATTATCTCCGATTTAGAGTCACCTCTGCGATGTCTCAACCTCCTTATGGGTGGATGATCAACGACTCTTTGTGCTGTGTTTTATTTATGCACCAGATAGGGAAAGAGTGAGAAACAATATATGGAAGTTTGTCAGCAAAGACTAGGAAGAGCTGTGGCAGTTGGGATACCATAATTTATTTGTTTACAGCATTTTTAAGTCACTGACATGGGAACTAGTCAGCGTTTAATCTAGCAACCACAACCACGTAATGGAGAATTAATATAACAAAAAACGTGAACTGTGATCTCAGTCAAACATTTTTGCATTGTTTACTTCCTCGCTAAGCTCCAGCCGGTTCTAAAAGATTTGAAGTGAATAAGCTGCAACACAGAGCTGTGTATTTTTAAAGCAATCTCAGACCAATTATTTGTGTTGGTGTGTTGTTTTTTGTTCTTCTTTTTTTTTTTACATAGTTGTTTATTTTGTTGTTGTTTTTTTTACACAGAATAAAAATCAAACTACATTCATGTGTTTTATCATGTTTCATCCGGAGTGCAGATAGATAACACCAATGATGGACGAGAGGAGACCACAGCAGTATAACCTTCACACGTCTCAGCTATTTTGCAAACATTTCTAGCATTTTTTAAATGATTAAAATGCTGCCAGTATGTGCAATACCAATAGAAGATCTGAATTTTTGCAGCAGATTATTCCACCAAATCCAGTCCTAGATTTCTGTTTGTCTTACTAGTTGGCAAAACTGTTTACTGTCCACAGTCTTGGCAGTGGCAGTGATACTGGCAGTGATACACATATTTATATCAAAATAAAAAAGCAAGAAAGCATAACAAACCCAATGTGTGTGATAAAGATGTGTTATTATGATCAACAGCTCCTGGCTTCTACAATCTGAATGCATTTAAGTGACTGTTTTAAATAAGACAAATGAATCAAAATCTGTGACAGTTTAATGAGAATCGCCCAGCACACAAGGGTTCACCTAATCAATTGCTCCTGTCAATCTATTCTGATCAAACCACCGCACAGAGTAATCTAATATTTAACTAAGCAATAAATAAAGCCCCTTCTCCCCTTCTAACTTTTAATATGATTTATTGTTTTGTCATGAATATTTAATGTTATTGAGAAATATTTGATTCCTTTAAAACCATCCAGAAGCTTTGAGGGACAATCCATTGCAATATTGCAATTTTGCTTTTTTTACTCCGAAAAGATAGTTTGACAGTTTGGAAACTCTGGACGCTCATATGCTTTGCAGAGACTAATGAGGATCTCTCAGCGTCTTGTTGCCATCACAATGTCACTCAAAGTAGAAATAGTCCAGTGTGTTACACTTCATAAAACCACAACTTTTTATTTTATTTTTAGGTTTATTACCCATGCTTACAACATGAGTCGTAGTGGATTTCCATTCAGTTGATCAGTGTATATGTTAACACCCAACACAAGTGTACTGGATGCAGTCAACCTTATACCTGCTACACTTCAACTGGCAAAGTTATCAGCAATGCTAGGAAATTCATGTTGAGCATATTAGCCTTTACGTCTTATTAAATGCTGTTATTGTTATTGCTGCATCAGTTGTTACCAATAACCAATAATATTTACTAATTCTTAAACTTTTGACTTTCTGGAAAGTGAATATTTTACTCCTCTTTTGACTAAGCCAACCATCTCCAGGATTTAGCTTCATTGGCAAGATAATGTGCAGAAGTGAGAGAACCATCAATTTCTTGTCTAAATCTCTGCAACAACGCCACTAATTGTATTTTGGAAGTATCAAGCAGTTCCTTTAAGGCACAAACAGTTTACT
The DNA here is from genome assembly GCF_033026475.1 of Channa argus. NCBI lineage: Eukaryota > Metazoa > Chordata > Actinopteri > Anabantiformes > Channidae > Channa > Channa argus. Next base: position 4,797,753 of record NC_090220.1, on the reverse strand, counting down.
CTAGAGTTTCTACCATTACTTATTGCACTAATCCGCAAAATAACATTGAAAGTAACTTTGTTTATGCCATAGCAAAACATGATCACAAAGTCTAAATACTTCAGAACAGCTGGTTGTTACTCAACCATTTCGGAGGAAGGCAGCTAATGATTTCACAAACTGACTACAAAAAATAATCAACGGCAAATTATACCTCAAATACATATTAGATTACTTTTTCTCTTAAAGCAATGTGTTGCAGCTTTCCAGCGTACAGTTCTAGAACACAGGCTTGTGGGACACCAGCAATAAATGATATGATGGAGTTAAGACGGTCAGGAGTGCAAATAGTTTTGGGTCATGTCTGTTCTGAGGCTTCACATGCTGAAAGTTTAGCAAATCAAAGTGCACTGTTTCAATTTGACTAATCAGAGGTTCCTTCGTGTGTTATCTGTGTGTTTTTGTGTGTGTGTGAGGTCCGTGGCAGCTCAACTCACTAGGGAGGGTTTGATGCCAATGCTCTCGGCGGCCTGAAAAGCCAGAGTCAGATTCCGGACCTGAGGAAAAAACAAACCATTTGGTGTTGAGACACTGGTAAACTCCCAGCACCCTGTTTTTGTATAACACCACACATGGAGGTCCAAACAGCTACAATAAGCCCAGCAATACTTTTATAAAGTCTCAAAACCCAAGAGACAGTCTAAAGCATCTGTAAGCCTTTGCTTGTTTGTGTGCATATTTGAGAGTCTTATAATATCCGCTATGCTTGTTTGATATGTGTAAAGCTACACTGGCCAAAATCTTTCTGTAAAAACAAACCTGTCTGTGAGCACAATAACCATCCCCATGAATTAATATTTAGCGTATGAGACTGTGGAGTTTTATGCAATTAACTCACTACAGATGTATTGCAACTTAAGAGTGAAATACAAACTGTCCCTTTAAGTCAGCAATTAATAAAATAAACTCAGGTCACCTACAATATTTTCAGGTTTACCCAGTCTCTTTTATCTTGAAGTTCAATTTTTGTCTGCCTTTTGAATCGTGTCACTGACACTCACAAGCACTTCAGTCGTCATATTAACTCCCTCTAGACATCAGTTCAGTGAGAGGGATGAATTATTAAATGATGATTTCTTAATAATTAGATAAATAGATTTCTTAGCTCTGCCATGCTCTTCTGTGTGAAAGAATGAATATTTCAACCAATAAGGTTGTTTTCTGAAGAAAGATTATGATAAAGGGTGAAAGAGGGCAGCAATGGGATTACTGGAATGACAGATTATACTCGAAAGAGGTTGGGTGTTTGGGCCTCGGGGAAAGTCACTCAGCGAGAGTTATTAAAGCCACCACGCGTCTATTAAATTATTCAGAGAGATGGGAAATGCAATGTCTCTGTCATCAGCCTAATGTTACACATTCGCATTGACATGACCATGTGCACACGCCTACATAACTAATTTGTCACGTAGGAAGTGTCAGGCTTGGTCGGAGGTGTTTGTCTATTGTTCTAGTACTATAGTGGGACAAACGACCAGCAGTCCCTAGAGAGGAACTATATTGTTTCCAAAGTTACTTTATATACCACCTGCGTGCCAAATATTACAGAGCTGTCAGCACTGAGCTATAGGCTGCCCAGAGATCATGATCACATACAGTGTGACCATATAAAGGCTACATTCGTAATTCATGCTTTTTGTGTGGGTAATATGGCAGAGCTATAAAATGTATTCAGCTCATAAAAGAAATGTGCAGCTTAATCTCAGAAAAAAAAAAAAACACTACAGGGTTTTTTAATTTCCCTATTGACAGACATTAAACTTTCAGACCTACACTGTATAAGCAGATTATGTTCCCTGTTTACAGGTCCAGTCCATCTGCCACAAACTACATTATGGAATTTATATGACGCATATTCTGAAGACACATTTGTCCACATCTAAGACAGGGAGAGGAGAGCAAAACACAGAACAGCAGTTTCTTTGCTCTCCTCCAGAAAATGCATTTATACTATAGTTTTTTGAAAGAAGGTGCAGTGCTGCTCTGCTGCTGTAAGCAACATTACTAAAGAAATTGGCTTCTCTGAATTTATGCCCTTGGTCTAAAAGTTAAATATCCTCATAAAATAAGTTTTTGTATTAACCTAACCGCATTCTCCGAAAAGGATTTTCTCAGCAAGTCATTTAGCCAGAAAATGTTTTCATAACCTTTACTGTTCACACTAGGATGTATGCGTGAGCCTGTGTGAGTCAAGACCCAGTGATGATTGAATTCGAGTCAGCAAGACTCGGCATTTGGATAAGATGGTCAGAGATCATGTGTAAAGTTACCAGCTGGTGAGATACTGACCTACATGAACAGGAGACTGGATACTGATATTAGTATAGTAATTCAGTGTGTGCATATGTGTCTGTGAAGACTTCCTGTAGTTTTTCTACCTTATCTTGACTGATGAGTTCCTGGTAAGGGATGTGGGCTGGCAGATACGTGTGTAAGAGGGCACAGAAAGCCAGGCCATCACTCCAACTGCTGCTGAAGTTGGTCACGTCAATATTCTGTAGACAGAGAAGAGAAAAGGGGGCAAAGGGCAAAGAGGAAAAAAAAGCCAAAGTCAATATCACCCCATGATAATGAGCTAAAAGTGCCCGTAATATGTGTGGGAGAGATAATAGCCTCTTGACAACAAGAACAGGCCATGACAAAAAAGCTATTAAGACATAGAACCACAGGAAACAACATGAAAATTAAAATTTAATGTAATTATATGCTGGTCTGGGTTTTTTTAGAGTCCATTAATGCCAGGTCATGTTTCTTTTAGAGGATGATAGGAGGGTCTATTTTCTAGATCCCCCTTTTAGCCTCTACTCTGCTCTGTGATCTCTCCTCTGGGTAAAGGACGTGCATAAAAGCACGTCCAGTTTGTGTGCGATTCACAGAGCATCATCACCTCAGACGTAGTATACAAGGTATTCGAGTGCAGACTTGGCCCGGAGGAAAGACTTCCTCCAGGCCATTGTTTGGCATTGCAGGCTCCCCGTTGGATAGATAAGTTATTTCCGGTATCTTCCTCTTTTATCCATTTCACGTGCTTAGGGAATGAGGGTCACAGCCAGGGGGGCTCTCCTGAGGTATGAGTATGTGTTTGTGAGGCTCCATACGACTCCCACTCATATACCCTTTCACACACTGAAACTGCTAATGCTACAGTGTCCTCATCCAGCTGTGGAAATACTCTAAAAGTACACGTTGTTTAAATTGGTAAGACAACATCTAACAAAATTAACTAAAGCTATAAAATGTACATTTATTTTGAAATTGAATTAGAAACTGTTACTTACAGTAAATATATATTTAATAAAAAGATGTTTGTATACATGTCATTTCTTGGCAGGTATTAGGTTATAAAAGAGACCCGAAGGTGCTGTACTAAAAGCCAAAGGAGAGAACCAGTTTATAAGACATTTAATCAGTCATTAGAATCAAAGGGGTTTAAAATACAAATGACCACAGCTAAATGGAAAGCTAAACGCCAACTGTCACAAAATGTGAGTAGGTAAAACATCATTTGTGTAGATAGTGTAGACAGAAAAGAAAAACAGCCATTGTTGGATTGTTGGTTTCAGAAAGTTCCAAATTTGCACAGCAGTGGGGAGAGGGAACATGAGAAGCCGTTCAGTTGTTCAATAAACTCTTCTAAAGAACAAGCCAAACCAAAGACATGTCTGTTCAGACTATGAATGTCTGAACAGAATTTTACGACAACCAGTTTAGTAGTTGAAATATTTTAGTTGTGGACCAAGTGAAAGACTGTCACTGCCATCCCTCTAACAATGACATTATACACTTTCTCTTGGCAAATATGATTGAGATGTGTACATGGTGAAGTTCCTGTTCACTAAAAATAATTCACTCCTCTGATGTTGTGGGTATTGGGGGCAGACAGCATTTGCTGTGGATGTGTGATGGCTCAGCCCCCAGCTGGAAGCATGTGTCTTTGCAGATGAAACCAAAGTCCTGCTGTACTGATGCTTCCAAAAACAGAAAGATTTAGACCCAGAAACTTAGATTTGTATCTATTTAGGACTTAAGGGGAAAAAAAAACATTTTGTTTTACAGTTTAAGGTAATACAATGCATTAAATATGCCTGGGTACACACAAGCATCCATGTGTTTGCTTACTCTCGCTCTGAGCCAATGGTCTTTAATCCTGGCCCTAAGGACCAAAGTGCTGCAGATTTTCATTCTTTAAATCGAATTAGTGACTGAGCCATACATGTGACACCTGGTGAATGTAATTAACTACCTGATAGAATAGAAAAAAAGAGCAGGACTCCAAGTCCGGGGGACAAGAATTAAAAAATCACAGCTATGAGCCACTGCAGTAATGAATGTCCCCTGAGCTGCTTAAAACCGCTGACAAAATGTATTAATTCTTACTTCCTTCATTTGTTTGCTTCTGTGTTATGGATGCAAATTACCTAAACTAAAAGCTGTAGTATCAAGGAGAGTGGCAGACCAACTGATAGAAAGAAGGTATGTCCTGCTTGCTTCAAAAGCAAAAAGTTGCATGTTGGTTGTTTCATGCTGTGTAACCTCACAGTTGTTAAGAGTCATTGCTGGACACAGGAATGACAGCAATGTGCCTCTATAGCTAAACACGCTCCCTCATGTATTTTTATCTACTTTTTTGTTCCATTGTGGCCTCTTGGATCAGTTGGTCAGATCAGTCAGACTAAGGGCAATAATAGGTCAACAAATATTTAATGGAGTGAAACATGACTGAGCTCATTCATGATTGACACACAGATGTAATTTCATTGGTCACATGCTTCAGCTGATAGTAGCGAGACTTTTCAAAATCAATAATAGAGTTACAACATGAATGTTCGAAACTAGTTTCAAAACTAAACAAATTAAGTTTTTTTAAGAAATATGTGGTCATTGTAACAATTTGCTAAGCTTACAGTTCAAGTGTGGAACATAATCAAGTGTGGAACACAGTTCAAGTGTGGAACACACCATCAGCAAGTGAGACAAATTTTCAATTTCTTTCAAGTTCCCCACAGGACGACCTGTAACAGCTTTTCATCTAGTGTAGCATCAAAATCATCCTCAGCTGTATTCAGAGCTTAATGCTAGTTAACATATGCTAAAATGTTAAACTAAGATAGTGTTAAAATTCTGCTAAACACTGGCATGTTAACATTGTTAGTGTCTTGTGCATCACAGAGCTGGTGTCTTGTTATTAAATGTCACAACAATGCAAAGCTTTATTTATTAAGTTCCTAAATCTGGAATTGTTTGTGTCAGAAATATGCCCTCGACCATGAGCACCAGGTTATCTGAATATGATTTGTCAAAATAATATTAAAAGACAACATCAGTAATTATTATTGTCCACCTTGAGTCATCAGAAAAGGCCACAGAGCCATTGCAGTCACAATGGGATCTGAAAGAGCAGCTGCTGCATCTAAGTGAAGCCAAACAGGATGCACAGTCTTTGGCTCAGGCTTTGTTCACGATTGCTGCTACGCTATTATTTGTCATGAAAACAGTCAGACTGTGTTTGAGCAACAATGACCTAATCTGTCATATTAACTTACAGCTGGGTGAAAACGTTAAAATGAAACTGCATGTGAGGGGATGCAAACTTACCTAACATAATAACGATTTGCTATGAGCTATTCCAACGATTTCATCCTCAGAAGTATAAATCATAGTTAAATAATAGTAAAATAATGAAAACTACAAAATTAATTAAAAAGTAAATTTAATTTCTGATGAAACAACATTAGCACTAATTACTGTACATGTGCATTACATATTATGTTGATGAAAACTTTGTACTCTTTTTTCTTTTTCAAAAGAAGGAGCCGCAAACCTTCTCACTCACTCAAACACTCCCTGTCATTATCTTCTATAATAACCACAACAGAGGCTGAAAGCGTGAGCCTCCTCTCCATCAGTCTTGCCTCGTCTTTTACATGTGCAGGGCACCTGTACAGTCATGTCATCTCACATTCCTTTCATAACTCCACTTTTCTCTCACTTCGTTGGCTCAGTAGCAGAACTGTGTGTGTTTGTGTGTGTTTGATGTATGTGCAAACTGACACACACACACACACACACAAACACACACACACATTTCCAAGGCCAAGATAGACTATGACAAATAAGCTGATAAGAGAGATTGTAGAGGGCAGTTTGTTTGTATGTGTCAAAGAGTGTGTCTGGGTTTTGGTTTAATCAGAAGGGAACACGTGCTCAAATACAAGCAAATGGCCGATAGGTATGCGCTCTAGTTCAGGGTGGGAGAGGGAGGAAGGGGGTTGGGTGGCGGGGTTCGTTCAGGGTGGAAAAAGAGGGAGAGGCATGAATGCTAAAACAGCAGTGGACAACAACAGCTCTCTGGGAGCCGGCTCAGAAAAGCAAACACAGCATCAAGCGACAGGAAGTGTCTCGGCCTGCACAAAAGGCAGAGCCGTTGCTTTTTAGGGCTCAGAGAAAGAGAGTATGGGAGAGAAGCAGGAGAACAGAGGGGAGAGGAATGAACAGAGAGAAAAAAAATTGATCTGTGTATACTTGATAAAATTTCCATCAGGTAACAACACGCAGACACAGCCACGGCACACATGCATATGTTCTAAAGAAAAACAAGTACTACTTATTTCACAGATATTGAAAAATCATAAAAAGCTAGATGTCTGCAGATACTGTAGCACCCTTTTGGCACAAAATCGTGACGCTGGGTGACAAATTGATGCTGACTAATTGAACAGTCTGATAGCAGTGCAGATAGATTCGTTTTAAAAGGTCAAAGCCAAGAATGGGAGCTCACGGTTTTGCTGGTACTAGTTTCAATTTCTTTTGCACCAAGGCTTCGAGCTACCACTTGCTGCTGGAAGATAACTATGTCTGACTCATAGGCTGCAATAAGGATGTAGGTGAAGCGCTGGGGCCCGCAGGAGCAGGAAGAGGAAAAGGATGAAATGGGAGGAGTAGAGAGGATGGCTTACAAATCGTACAAATCTAACACTGTTGAGTTCCTTAAGCTGCACAGCGTAGCTTTATAATATTAATTAGTTTTCTGCTAATTTCTCAGATTACAATGACGTAAAGGAGCAGAGCAGCAAACTCTCACATTAGAGACATGGTGCATGTTGATTTTTACCTGGGACCCATTTGCTTACATGATTAGCTGAGTTCTTTATCTGTCAATCATTTAATCAACTAATGGTTAAAGCCCTACATGTGACGTCAGCTGCAGTGGACATTAAAAGCCTATATATGTGACACTGACGCTGGACAGCCCATCCTCTTTGATGTAAACCATTTAGAAATGGAATTCACAGGTGCTTTGGACACAAGCCAGCCACTTAGGACAGCACAGAGAGCAGTTTAACATTGTGTACATCAATAGAAAATCTGCTTGTGTTCCCTGCCGCCACACGTTAATGCTACTGGACTGGTGTCAGGTCTGACAGCTGCTGCCAGGCTTTCGTGACACTTGACACCCAGATGTCCACATGCCATTACTGCACTAGTGAGCTTTTACTCATAGATCAAGAAATTAAAAATTCTAAAGCACAAAACAACTTGCAGTGGGCAGGGAGGGATGGTGGATAACTGTGACCCACACAGAAACCCAGGTTCATATTTTTTTCCCTATTAGGACTTTCATTGACATAATGCCCCCCTACCCCTTACACTAACCATCATGGCTAAAGGCCAAACCCTAGCCCTTCCCCTAACCTTAACCCTAACATTACCCAAAACCAAGTCGTAGCCCTGAAACAGCTTTTGCGGTTGTGAGGACCGGCCAAAATTTCCTCAGTGTGTTGCAAGTACCAGGACAGACAAACACACAGTTTGTTAAGAAATACTTTAGTTGAAAAGGTGTAAAAGGCATCAAGCTTGAGAAAGTCGCCTGACTGATGAGTTTGTCCCAGGATATTTCTTGTGCCTGAATTTATCCATTTCCCCTCTCAATGAGTAGGCCAACAAGAGGACAAATAGCTGAGAATGATGTGAGAAAGAAATAGAAATAGAAATGAAAGAGTGTAAACAAGAACAGAGGAAGAGAGAGGAAATGAAAACAAAACTGAGACAACAAAGTTAGAAATGGAGGGACAGAAAAACAACAGAGGAGAGGGAAAAGAGGGGGACAAAGCCCTAATGGACAAGGCTATGAATTGTCATGAGCAATGACGTGCTGAAATCCCAGGAAAGTGTGACCATGGAGATGAAGACAGGGCAACAGCAAAGGTCACAGAGCTTTGTAGAGCTGGGAAGTGCTGCTCTCCATAGATCCACCCTGTCTCTACATATGATTTAATGGAACCATTCTGCACACAAGACAGGATACAGAGAGGGGAGGGTGACACGTCAAAGTGGGCACAAACACCCATAGATTAACTGTGCAGATGCTTTATAACAGTTCTGCCTTTGCCTCAGTAAAATGTTTACTGTGGTGACAGCCTGCTATGAAAATGAAGACCGTGATTACATAAGAGAGACGTGCTAAACTACCCCAACACATCCTTTTATTGTACTGAATATCAACTGTCTCAGATTCGAAGAAAGATCATAAATAAGCCTATTTCTAAAAATTTCACAGCGTTCCTTTAATAGAGCAGGACAGCATTTCCTCCCATTGTTAGCGCTGAGAATTTTTAGCTGAACAACTCAGACAAGCCAAGTGAATTTAATGACCACTTAGCACAATTGCTTCCTAGATGTGAGGAGCTGCACATCAGCCCAGATAGGCTTAAAGGTTTTTTTTTAAGGCTTTCAATATCAGTTTTCTATCATATTTTACCTTTTTATCAACATTTAGAAATGATGATGAATAAAGAAAGAAATACAGCACGTGTATTAAAATATCCCGGTCATTGTGAATCCACTCCTATTATCTTTTGGGTTATTTTACACTGATGATCCTACTCTGTTACTGTAAATCTGATATTAGAACTTGTAGTAAAAGATACTCTTTAAACTCCTCCTCGATGTCTGACCTCCATTCCATGCTCACCTAGGTCCATTCCTGTTTCTTTAAAGCCACTGAGTGTGTATGTCCGTGTGTGTCGGTGTGTACATGTCTGTGTAAGTTTCCCAGACAGGGCCGGATAAGCTGTGCTCTGTCAGGCCCAGCTGAGTCTAATGTTCAGAGCCTTTGCTCATTGTTCCCATCTTGAACAAACAGTGCATTTATTTTTGTTTGGCCTCTATGGTTAATTGAAAAAAAAAAAAAAGTTTAAAAAGTGTCCGGAGCTATCCTAAATTAAGACATCAAAGAGACTGATAAATATACAGCAGGAGGCTTGAGTGTTTTCTAGCAGAATGGACATTCATGAAAGCCATTGCTTACTGAGCATGGCCACAAGTGGAACCACAAGTAGAAATTTAGCAGTGAATTAATTGCTAGCATGAAAAAAACTAAATAAAAAAATTAAATATTAAAATGGTCCAGTTTGTTTTGTATCACCATTCCTTATAGATTTTCTTGTTGCAATGACCACGTCCATTCACAAAGTTTAGAGACTGAGATGGAGAAAAGGAAGTAGTTGCACAAAGACTCAACACAACAAAACAGTGTGGCCGTCTGCAGAAACACGTCCTTTCGGGTCAGATCATACAACTATCTTGAAAACCAGAAACAATAGTTGTATAAAAGTGGTTTTGTGCTTCAAGTCTGTGTCCAGTTCCAGCACTGAACTCACAGGATCCCATGTGAATACTAATTTCCTGTGAGAGGCTCCTTTCAGTCCTTCCCAGAGGGAAGAGTGAGATGGTTTAAGGTCTTCACTGATCGATCTCTGCTTCCCACAATCTGACATTTGAGGTGTGATGGAGCCTGTCTGGGCTCGCATCTCATCCTGCACAGAGAGTTTGACACAGGTCAGGTATTGCTCCAAGGACCTGTGCTTAACGGGAATATGGAGGCAGCTGGTGGTAAACACAAGACACAAGACATCGACGCACACCCACACACACACACACACACCTGCAGCTCGATTTAAGGTCAGATGAAACTTCAGCCTCATTCTGTGAGCACATCATTCATCTAATTTCACCCTCTCCTTGCAGTAACCACCTGCACTTATCTCTCTCTCCTTCCATTATTTATCACGGTAAACAGAGCAAAGTGTGACATCTGGCTTTGAGTCCAGCCATAAATACTCATTCGCTGTGCACTTGCACCTACTGTGTTTAATGTAAACATCAAATAATCTCCTGCATGCTTACAATAGCATGCGTTTTCTGTTTCGCTTTAATTAGTCTCCTGTTTGAGCAAGAGGTCCGCCAACAATAGGAATGTAATAACAACTGGCACGGGGCCTGACCCGCCCATTGGATTTGTTCTGCGGATTTTCTGGCACTGCGCTAGCAGATGAGCATGATATAAGAGCTTGTTTCCGGACTCCACCTTTTGGAAACAAGAGACAGGACAGAAGTTAACAGCGATGGTCACAGCTGACTATTAATTATGTAGAGTAAAGAGACTAAACCTAAATTACAACTGGATGACTGTAAACTTAAGAGCCCATTAGGGTTGAGTTATTAGCTCTTGACCATTAGTCTGTGGCAGGAAAGAGAGGGACCACCAAGGATATATGTATGTATTCATAAAACTCATCCTCACTAACCTTTATCAGAGCAGAACATGAGCTTGACAGAGGGAAGGAACGTACAGGGAACAACATGGATGTGGTTGTATTTCAGGCGAGTGTCATAGTCCTTGTGCCTTCCTGTCCTGGAGCTACAAACTCTGTGACAGACCAGTGAGTCTCTCTGGGTATTCGGCCCGTAATTAGTGGCTTCCATAAGGATGGAGGCCACATAACAATTTAACAGGCTGACCTTTTGCCAGACATATGAAGTGTCCTCTGACAGTCCCCTTTTCCTTCGGGTTGTCACGAAACTCAGGACAGCCCTGTGGTCACATGTGTTCTGGCGTTGGGAACTCAACTTACTGTAAGTGATGCATGATCATTGTATGTCTCTTACTCACACACACACACACAGTATACCGTATGTGAATGCATAGTTGAAAACAGAAATCCTTGTGGAAAGTACTGGAATTCAGCCAAAGAAGGAGAAATCTCAAGGCACAAATAACAGCATCTCATTAATCCCTGCTGAGAAACAAACTGAACAACATATGTGCTACATATGAGCTCAAAGTACATCTCAAATGTCTCATTGTGAAAAGTGAACTTATCTACTTCTCTTAAGTGCTTGGTCATAATTTGTACTGTATATTTTATGTATTACACAATGTTAAGAAGCTCCCTGGTTTGTTAATGGACAAATTGTTTTTTCTAATGCCCTTTGTTTGTTGTTTGAACAGACATTTTTAGGTGAATGAATAGATTTAGAGGTCAGGCACATGGTGCACAAAGGGAAAACGCACAAATATCAAGGATCACAGCTCAAAACAATGAGAGTAACTGCAGGAAGGGACTGATTATTCCACAGACTGAAACACATCTAGCAGCCAAATCTTCTTACTGCATTCCGACTACTTGCAAATAATCAAACTGTGTTACTAAGCCCTTTGTGAGAGAGGATCATAGGTTCCATTTAATCTAAACCAATGAGAACATGGCTCTGTTAAGGGCTTCATTTTGCCTCATTTTGAGTCTCACTGTCCCGAAATGAACTGAGATTTGTAATTCCATTAGGGTTGCTATTGCAAAGGATATTTAAATTTAGGCAGTGGTTATAGTACCTTGCACAATAAACTGTACTATTGTTGAGCTACTTATACTATAATTTTATATTCATGTTTCTATTCCACTACATTTTAAAGGCCAATTTGATATTTTGTCCTCTCTCTACATTAAATTACCAGCTATTTGTTCCTGGGTATGTAGCATAGTATGATTTTACATACAAATAAGGCACTGGGTATTTCCGAATGAAGCCAAGTACATCAATGTCACAGTGACTGGGGGACAAAAAGCTGTTGCTTTGACAGATTGATGACGATAGCAATGTTACATATCCTATGTTCTAAAACTATCTGAAGACATTGGAGTGGCTGACCAATTTAGCCATTTCTTACCTAATTAGCTTTCACTGTTAATAGTTGTCCCAAGATTAATTTGTTTCCATTAGAGGTCTTTGTCTTAAAAGATTTTGACAACTGACTGATTTTGACAAGTGACTGAACAAGTCATGTGCCATTCTAACCTAGTGCTTTTCATCAAGCTCCTGGTGCCCACAGATCTATGTAAAACAGTCTAAACCTTAGCCAGTGCAGTCTTTACACAGGTTCAACATTTTATCAGGCAAATGATCTGTTGGTCAGCATTGGTTTTATCTCATCTTGTTATATGTTTCCATCACAGAGGATCTGCTGCATATTTTTTATCAACACATGCTGTATGACACCTAACCTCAGATGAATTGAAGGTGACTCAAAGTTCACCGAGCAACACTGCACATAAGACGTAGGAACTATTGATTGGACAACTCATCCAATTACTTAAACCATTTATCAGAGGGAAAGCTATTTGTAAAGCCTATTTTTAGTAGCTATGTCTACAGCAGCCGCAGCTACTGTACATACTATTAAATGACTTAAACACAAATGATCACTTGTCATTGTTTCTAAGTATTAACTGATATTGTACATTCTGAGAGGGCTGAAACGAATCCTTTTTTCTAAACCAGAGTCAGCAGGGTATGACCAGTCTGACTGCTAATAAGAGTTTTAGCATTAGCTAGTTGGCACGCTGGCACACAAACATGATGATTACATAGGCAAATGTCTAATTCCACTGGGCTTTATGGGCTTCTTAAACTGGGTATTAAGGGAGCAGCTAAACCAGGCGATTGTCAGCACTTGGCTCCATGGAAACAAAAAACAAAGGTGGAAACACACCACAATAACAATGCATAAACAAATGGACATGCATAAAAAACAGAGGTACTATTTAAATGCCTGCATGTATAAATCCAATGTGTCTTTGCTTCATTGTTTCCATTACCTCTGTGCCAAACTGACCTCATATCCCTACTGAGTTGACAGGTGGGGAAATGATGTGCAAACGCAGTAGTCTGCCACTATAGTCTAACACCTCAGTGACGGATGAAAATAAAGAATTAAATGAAATACCTACAGAACCTGAGGGTACAGAAAGACCAATACTGTATCCATGCAATAAAAGAGGGGCAGGCGGAGCCATCCTCTGACTTATAATGAAAACCTGAAGAACATCAGACTAAAATATATCACACAAAGATGTAGAGGAAAACGATGTGAAAGTGAATGGACCTCGCCTTCCATTTGAGCGAGATCTCTGGCCTGTGATCCTACCGGATAGCCTTCTGTTTTCTTCTGGCACCACTTCAGTAGAGCGTTTCTTTTAGATCCTCCATACTCCCGGGCTAGTGCAGCCAAGGGGTCCTTTCTTTCCACACTGTCACCAGGGGAACATGAGCCGCAATCACACAAGGAGACAGATAGAAAGGGACAGTTGTCAACTGGAATACGATACGTGATATCTTTATAAGCAAACATTTCTCAGCTGCTTTTTAGTTTAAAAACTATATTTTCAACCAGGGTACACACTGTAGCTTAAACTCAAGATGGAAACCAGCTTAAACGTAAAGCATAGGACCATAAAAACATTAGGAGAACCAGATAAGTAAACTTTTTAATGGTCAACTATTTTGTAATTCACAGTTATCTACAAATAACATACACACAGCATTAATATTATCATCACAGCTTAGGATTTTATTTAGTAAAGAGACATAATAACCAAAAGCAAAATGCTACCAGTAAAGTTACCTGCAAAGTATGTACCACAAAGAAGAAAACGAAAATACAGTCTTTAAAAAGTCCACTTTCCTACATTTAATTCCCAAATCTTGCCTTTATGAAAGGGAAAGTGTCAGAATTCTGGGTCTCCATCACCAGGGGGAAGTTGACCTTTTTTAAGGCTTCTTTGAATTTCAGTTTGCTTATCTTAGTGCTCTGGGACTGTAGCTCAAGATTACTTTGGGCTAAAGCCAACTATCAGAGTCCAGTCTGTGTGGGATGATTTTTGGCCTCTTTTGAGCCTGGATGTTTACTAAGTATGCTGATAATACTATTACAAGACACAGGGAAGAGAAATATAGAATAGTGATTCAGAGTTTTAAAAATTACAAACAGACTTAATAAAGGTCTAAATGCAGTCATATTCGGTGGGGTCCTCTCCCTGGGGCTTGTGGCGTAGCTAAGGCCATGGGAAGACCATAAGATACGGTGACTAGTAAACATGATAAGCATTTCACACGTCAGCACAGCTCTGCTGTTAAATTCATTATTTCCCTGTTTCAGGGCATAAGAAGGAGAAATTTCAGGCAATATTTCAAAGGTGGGGGGAGTGTGTGCATGTATCAGCAGTGTTACAACAGGTAGATCAGAACACTAAAATACAGCAAACACAACTACTGTGGTCTGAGAGAATGTCTGCAATACAGTCCAGCATTTAATAATGTACCACTATATGCCAAAGTGCAACCGCACTTTGAAAAGATCTGGAGCTCTGTGTATGTGACCATCAGCAATTTATTTCTGTTTGTGCCAAAAGAAATACTACAAAAACAAATGGGAAAGAGCAGTAAAAAGCAGCTGACAGACAGGTTTGTGACCTTTGAGATCACTTGGATTACAGTTGATTAAGTCCCTCTAGAATTTTAGGGACATTTTTGTGATTTTTCCAGCCTAAAAAGATTTTGCGATAGCTTTTCTTGAAAAAATGTGATGTTTTTACACATTGTAACTACATTTTTTAAAAAGTCAAATGATACATGGAATTGGTTGAATACATTTTTGTAATCGTAACATGGGGAATTCCAGGAGGAGCTGGTTGTTTTATTGAGTATTGAGCCAGATATTTGAATGCTTCACTATGTCACTATCTCTCTGTGACAATGCATAAATCTAAACCTCCCCACTGACCTCGAATGTGAATGTAAGCATGGGTCTGACTAAGCGGAGTGCTTCAATCTATCGTTTGAGTATACACAGAGAGGAGGGGTCTGTACGGGAAAATGACACGTAATGCCAGAAGTCAAAAGATAAAAGTGTATTTGTTCAACATCTGTCTAGCTTCCCTTTCTGATAAGTGAACACTCCATGTACTTTGTTAAAAACATCTGTGTCACACCAGTGCTACTGGAAATAAATGTTGTGCAACTCTCTCCAGAGTCTGTCAGGTGGGACATTTAAAACAAAAGTTGGCACTTTAGGGCATGTTGTTGATTAACATCACCACAGCCAACACCTTTTATTAGTTATGTCAAGAGTTTTATTTCACAAAAAGAATTGCAACATTTATTTTTAGCCGTTATTCCACGGTGTAAAACTATGTCTCAATCTATTAACTATTCTGAATTTTGATGTTCTTCCAAAGCAAATGTAACATTTATCCTAAAAGTCTTACAACAAACATTTTGCTACTTTTAAAGTAAGAGAAGCCGGTGAGTTGATTTCACAAGTGCCAAGAAATCTGCACAGTGCGTTTACCTCTCAGTGAATTGTCACACAAAATTGTATGGGTGGTTCCCACCTGAGCTTGCTGTTGCGTCTGTTGTAGCTGAAGGATGAAGTGTGGCTGCCAAGGGAAGCAGGAGTTTTGATTACAGACTCCAGGGAAGGGCTTTTCCTCATAAGGCTGTTGGGTTTCATGTCTTCCCTGCAGCACGGCAAGTTATCTGGGGGATTGAAGGATGCACAAAATGGGGGGGGGGGGGGGAGGGATGATAATTACTTTTTAAAGCACATGTGACAAATCACACTTACCCAGGCTTCACATAAGAACATAGAAAATGTACACGTTCAATTTGAGAATAATTTTGATTTTGTTACTTAAATTACATCTTATTTCTTCTGGCTTAGGATACAGAGCCACCATTAGTTTTCAGCCTAGTCTTAGAAATGAGGGTCACTGTCTTGCCTGAAAAGCTGAAAAGTAATAAAATAGTGAATTCTGAAATTGGTTTCAGAAGGGCAGGGATTGACAATGTGCTCTTTACTGAGACTTTATTCAACATCATTGCTGAATAGTGCTTCAATGCTCAAGTTACTAAATATGTCTCACTCAACTCCTCAAGGAAGGAGCTATAACACCTGTTGACAATTCAAGTGTTTGTCTTGTAAGAACAAACTCATAAAACTACCTGCAATAACACCACTAATCACATGTTGGCATATTGCAGTTCCTACTCATTTAACTTTCATTTTACATTCAATATATCAGCCTCACTCATTTCTAAAGGCAATGAATTGTAGTAGTTCTTTGTAGAGCTAAAAGCAGCACACAACATTTTGTTATTTGTTTCTGTACAACTGATAAATGAATTATGAATATAAACCGGAAACCATCTGTGTTTTTACATACCATGAGGATGAGAGAATTCTCCATGACTGATTCTTTTTTCCAGTGTCTTTGACAGTGGCTTTATGTATGAGTGCCTCTAAAATACCAAAAAAAGGTATCATTACATATAATCCACTTACTTACATCAAGTATGTTTAATTTATAAAGGACAGATGCCTAACAACTGGCGTATACCTGGATGGGGGAGACAGCAGCAGCAGGTGCCATACGTACAGGGATCCCACTTAGCAGGCTTCTTGCTGAGGAATGCATTTGAACTGTGTTGCCTGGTCCACCTGAAAGGCCAAATAATAAACAGGAAACATTGATTAATTTATCAACAAAGACTTGAGTATCATTTTCTAGTAAATATTTAACACATCCTTTCTGAGACTTAATGCTAAAGAGGGTGGACACCTTTGGCAGGCTTTATCTTTGCATAGATTACAGGAAAAGGGCACTGTTCCTCTAGTACAAAATATAATTAAATCAGCTTTTCCAGTGGAAATTAGTGGACACAATTAAAGGTCGGAGGAAAATAACATGTCTTCACAATAGCCTACAATTTGCTATAAAGACTAAATAAAGAAAATTAAGCACATGTACTGTAGGATTAAAATCATTAGTGTGTGTGTGTAGATGCTCCAGTAGAAAGTGAGAGAAACTTCAAATACGTCTTAAATATTTAACCACTTGTAATTTACTATGAACAGTAATGGACTGCCCATAGTTTTTTTGGGGGGGGAGGGGTTACTTGAGACTTAATGCTAAAGATTGTAGTTACATTAGACCGGCTTTATCTTTGCATAGATTAAACAAACCAGTACAACTATTTTGCCATATGTTTATTTTTAGTCTGTGAGAGGTACATAAAATTCCTCTTGATCCAACATTAGGTGAATGTATTTCTAGTTATTAACTGACTCAAAAGCCCTCCAACCAGCCTGAGGCTATTTGAAGCCACACAGGACTTTACTAGAAAGAAACAACCGATATCCAGACTGGAGATCTCATCAGCTGTTCTGCTCTATTGTTACACTGTTGTAGTGAAATTCTCACTATGGCGGTGTGGGAACATGTACGTGCATGTGTTGAGGTGCTTGGAGCTCACTCTGTCCAACAGTATCAAAGGATTTAATGAGGGATTTGACAGTAGCTCCAGGCTCTGAGGCGGCATCGCTGCTGGTGTTGGTGGCTGTTGTCGGGATCCCAGAGATGCCACACCAGTGATGGTTGTTATCGGCGTCGGACACTCTCACCTCGTCACCTTGGGACCTAACAGACAAAATGAACAGAGTTGCTATGTAGAGCCATATACAAAAAAATGGGGAGTGGAGTATCTGATGAGCTTTTCAAAACCTTCAGTTTGGTGCTTTATTGTGACATTACCTGCTGATTAGAGTAAATGCTTAAAGAGTTTGTTTGCTAAGTAAACTGACAAGCTCATCTAATCACAGTTTGAACTGAAGAACAGTCAATATGTGATGACCAGCTGCACATAGACAAGTCTCATTTTAGAAAACAAAATCTGAGCGATCCAATCATCAGGGCAGTTTGTGCCCATTGGCCCAGGTGAACACTGGACTTAGGGTATGAAGTCAGAGATTTAAAGTGTGTTTATCAGTGATGGATGAGGTATGAGTAAGAAGAAAGGAACTAGTGCCTTGAACACTGCACTTAACTCTCCTTTAAAGAGTGTAGTGTGAGAGAGATACACATCTGCATTTGTCCTTGTGGAATTTCATTTATTCATTGACCTACAACAGAACAACAACATTTAAACAGACTTACAGTATATTTACATGTATTCTTCAACAGGCATAAAACCAGAGTCTTTCCTCTAAGAATAAATAACAGCACATTCACTGTATTGTTTCTTAAATGCTTTTACAACATGTGGAAAATCCCAATTACTGTACCATCTCACTTTATTCTAGATGGCATTTTTTCAGTGTATCCAAATGTTGACATTTTGAGCACCAGTACCTTATCTGGTAGGACAATATGGCTTTCAATAAAAATGCACAAATTGAAAATCTGTGATAAAAGTTGGACTTAGAACCTGAGATCCTGCAACCATAGCAACATAACATTTTCAGTAAGTTTGGCTCAATCATAAAATAAATCAACCACATGAATGATATATCTTTTAAAATGAGTGCCATCACAGATTTAGAATATCTGGTAGAATTAAAAGGATATGAAAGAAATCTCTCTATATATCTAATAGTGAATCACAATTGATCAACAAGAAAAAAGTTTCAGAGCCTCGATAAACCTGTGAGGTTCAGTCAAAGTAAATCTGGCTAATTCTATATAAACTTGCTTAAGGGATATACAGTGTTAAATTATTTGAAAAAGAAATAAATCTCTTCAGGAACCTGTGAGTGTGACACAGTCTTCTTGGTCTTTGAGTTAAAAAGGACCATAAACCTAAAATCAGATTCTGGCAGTGCTCTGGAACTGACAGCATGGCTTAGCTCAAAATCAACTTGCAAAATGTTTCTGGCAGTAAGAAATAATAAAATACATTTCTGTGTAAACTGAATGAGAAACAGAAAGAGAGCAGATGATGCCCTTATGACCACAAAGAAGGCACCCGTTCGTGGAAGCTGTGTGTTACACAGAGCCATCTAAAGGCTAAAGAGGACACTGCATTGTATTTTATTTTGATAATAAACCAGTGGTCAAAATTAAGTCTTAAAATCAGATAAACAATGTGACATTTTGTTTTCAACTATAAATGTCACGTTTTAAAGTAAGATTAGTTTAAAGTGACAGTGATCCAACAGGTGCAAAGCCAACCGACGGGACTTTCAGTTCTGCTGCTTTGCTCTCACCATCATATGTGTTTTTTTTTTCTTTTCTGTCCATTTTGTTTGGCAAAATTTTGGGAGTTTCAACATTTTTCAACATTGTCACTGGCTAAACATTTACCAGTATTTTTCATATTTTCACCCTATTGTTTTTATGGTCCATTTTACAAATGGCCAGACATGTTCTATCTTCTCAACTCTCTAAAAAGGCACAAAGCAGCTTTGCACAGTATAAAAAGGAGTCTCTCAGACATATGGCATTTCTTAAACACAAGCCAACAAATTACAAAAATAAGGAATACATTCACTGAGAAACAAAAATACAGTATTATAACTTAAAGGCTCCATAGACAGAAATGGAAAACAGACTGTGTTCTGCATCTAGACAGATCACTGTGGCTTAGAATGAAACTGGTTTACCACATTACATTTTGAATGACACAGAAAGCTGGGAAGTGCAACAATAACACTGTCTTCATGTGGTGCAGAGTCACAGGGCACTTCTCTAGTGTCCCTCTACGGCTGTCTTGGTATCAAAAGTTGCTCCACCACTTATTCTGTAAAGAAAGAAAAGAGTGACAATGAACTACTGTATATACAGTTAGTGAACAAAAACTATTTTAAACATTTACATGTGCAGCACAATTATGGACTTTTTTTTCTTCCTAACATTGTCACTTTCAAATGCAGACCTCTGGGTAGTTCTTGACTGTTCAGTGTGTCCCATGCATACTTCATTGGATTAATAAGGTCACTCATAAGTCACTCATAGCCAAGTATGACTAAATCACCTGGTGATGAAGTCGCTATGCAAATGTATCTGAAGCAGATGACACATAGCATGAGTTTAATCCAGTCATGCCGTGCAGACCATCCTGCTATTTAACCAAAAAGTAGGAGGGTTATTCATTCAAATTACAGCAGGTGGCACCAGATACATCTATTTGAACAGCAGGTTCAAAGAACCAGGCAAAGCACTCGTAAAAGGTAAGATAATCCTGAAGGTGCAGTTAGCCAGCATATAAAAAGACAGAGAGTCAGACAGGCTGAAGCAGCAACATGAAGCAAAACACAGATAGAAAGGTCAATGGGCATTAGCACACAGGGGCAGGGAGAGGCAAGCTGGCTGAGAGAGGGCTGGCAGGGCAGGGAACTCACCTGGACATTACTTAGGGAGGCTTGTCAGAGGGACATCTTTGACAGAGTCATCAGAGGGAGCTGCTGGAGGTGGGGAGTGGATGCAACGTAAAAGCTAATCTTGGGAAAAGTTCACCGATTTAGCCACGATCTTAAACCAGTTATACAATAAACTATATCCACAATGCCTGTGTGCAATTTGAACCAAAAACCTAATAGGGTTTAAACCAAATATCACTCTTTTACATTACATCTGCTTTTGTGGGGTTTGTGAAGTGGCCTATTATGCATTAAAATGTTTCAAGTAGCAACGTTTAAAGATCATTGGCCAGCTTAAACACTTTTGTCCTGGTCCAGTCACACAAATAAATTCAAAAAGATATAACAGCAGATCTAAGCCAACCTTGCCACAGGTGTAAGTGTTTGACCTGCCATGACAATGAAGGGATATAACACTGTCAAAAACAGGATGGCATTAGAACACTCAAACACACTTACACCCACTGGCCACTTTATTAGGTACACCTGTTCATCATGTCAATGAAAATATTTAACTTTATCCACTTAGGCATGTAGACATAGTAAAGATGGTTTGCTGAAGTTCCGACCAAGCATCAGAATGGGGAAGGAGGACACTTAAATTACTTGGAACATGGCATTGTTGATGATGCCAGATGGGCTGGTCTAAGTAATTCAGAAACTGCTGATCTACTGGGATTTTCATACACAACCACCTTTACAGAGAATGGTCTAAAATAGAGCCTCCTTGATACCAAAGGTCACAGAGGAATGGCCAGACGGATTAAAGCTGATAGAAAGGCAACAGTAATTCAAATAACTACTTGTTACAATCGAGGTACTGTATGCAGAAGAGCAACTCTAAATGCACAACACGTTGAACCGTCACCATGAAAAGAATAAATCCATTCTGCCTTGTATGATCAGTTTAGTCTGGTGGTAGTGGGGTGATGTTGTAATGGATCTTTTCTCGGAAGACTATGGGTGTCTTAGTACACAGATGTACAAAACTAAAATAATCTCAAACTGGTTTGTCTCCAGGACCTAATAACGTGGCCATGAGTGTATATACAGTGTACTCAACACATAAACCAATGCAACGCTCTTTATCCATACATCAATCACATTAATGCACGGCCACAGTGCAACAACACTTCAAATCTATTATTTGGAATCCTAAAGAAAAGGATACATTGACATGGGATATTTTTACAACTCTAAGCATCATCTATGCACTGATTACATTTTCCCACTATGCCTGCTTTGTCTTTATAATAACTTTATCAGTATACTCTACTGAAGTTCATTTTGAGGTTAGAGTGTTACTAAAGGGCAATGGTCAGTGTAGGAGAGGGACACAGAGAGGGCAGCAGCTTAAAGGAGTAGAATGTACAGAGGGAAATACCACAGAAGGCTGCTCATTTACCAACAGAGTCTGCCAAATCCAAGGGAGCTCAACGCTAAAAATCCAATCTTGTCAAATACACAGATTAGAACTATATTAAAAGCTATCCTGCTTAGACAGAAATTTTTACTTTAAATTTGAATTTTAGAAACCTCTCAAGTAAGACATTTTATATCCATATATAATACACATATATACTGCATACATACTACTCTGAAAGAGGATATGGCAAGACTCTGGCAGGTATACTATTTCCACATTATGTAGAGAGGGAAAGAATTGCAGCCCGACATTAAACAAGGGGAGCCGGTGGAAGGGGGGCTGAAAGGTGGCGTATGACAGAAATGGTACCTGACTCCCTGCAGTGCCTCTAAGTCTGCAGAAAGTTTTGCATTGCGATCTTGCTCCTCCTGCAGCTGCCTCCGGAGTGTACGCAGCTCCTGCTGAGCCTCCACCTTGATGTCATTTGCCACCACGACTGCCGTTTGGAGATCTGCCTGGAATCTACGCCACTCCTCTTTTTCATCCTAAAGACACACAATGTATACGATGTATAATAACTATCAAATGACAATCTGTTTAGTTGCCTTGTTGTAATAGACTGTTTTGCCCTTGTACCTACTCTTCACTCCTCTTCAGAGAGATTGGGGTTGGGGGGGAATATATGATTCTAAAACATATACCTGAAAGGCTAGTAATAATTACCTCAATATAGTTAAGAAAAAATTTAACAAAAAACGTGTTCACAGTAATGTTGACAGAAAGCTGACTTGGAGAAGGTCAGTTTGCCTGTCTGAGCATGAACCTGAATTCTCCACATTCTCACTGGAACACTACTTCGTGGAAAGATGACCCCAAGGCATCTTTTGGGAAAAACAAAAACAAAACACAGAAGAAGACGGGAAAACTAGGCAGGAAAATATCTTCCTGACTGTAAAGTGATACTACCTCTTTTCTTTCCAGCTGTTCCCTTTCAGGGGTCTCCACAGCGAATCACATGCCTCCATCCAACCCTGTCCTCTACATCCTCTTCACTCACACCAAATAACTTCATGTTCTCTCTCACTACATCCATAAATCTCCTCTTTGGTCTTCCTCTAGACCTCCTGCCTGGCAGCTCCAACCTCAGCATCCTTATACCGATATAGTCACAGTCTGTCCTCTGAACATGTCCAAACCACCTCAATCTGGCCTCTCTGACTTTATCTCCAACACATCTAACACGACCTGTCCCTCTGATGTCCTCATTCCTGATCCTGTCCATACTCGTCACTCCCAAAGAGAACTTCAACATCTTAGGCTCAGCTACCTCCAGCTCTGCCTCCTGTCTTTTCTTCAGTGCAACTGTCTCTAAGCCGAACAACATCTCTGGTCTCACCACCGTCTTGATCACCTTTCCTTTTATTCTTGCTGATACTCTTATATAGCACAACACACCTGACACTTTTCTCCACCCGTTCCAAACGCCCGCACTCGCCTCTTCACCTCTTTTCCACACTCTCCATTACTCTGAACCAATGACCCTAAGTACTAAGTCCTGCACCTTCTTCACCTCTGCTCCCTGTAACCTCACTGTTCCACCTGGGTCCCTCTCATTTACACACATGTATTCTGTCCGGCTGTGGTTTTCTAGAGCAGACCTCCACCTCTCTGGATTTTCCTCTATCTTGTTATTAACAAATTAGTCAGAAACTCTACTGCCACATCTGCTAGAAACTTCCATCCTCCACAGGTATGTCATCAGGACTAACCTCTTTCTCGGTTTACACTCCTTCCCCTTTCCACCACCAAGTCTCCTTGTCCACTTTCCTTGTTCCCTATGAAACACTGAGTACCCTCTTGCGTGTCTCCCTGATCACATTAGCTGTAGTGGTCCAATCATCTGGAAGCACCTCCTGACCACCCAGAGCCTGTCTCACCTCTCTCACCCTATGTTGCTGCGTCTTATGGAAGAAAGTTTTCACTACAGCCATTTCCACCCTCTTTGCAAGGTCTACCACCATCTGTCCTTCTGCGTTCCTGTCCTGAAGACAAAACCTGCCCATCACATTATTATCACCTCTGTTCCCTTCACCAACATGTCCATTGAAATCTGCACCAATCACCACTCTCTCACCTCTGGGGATGCTCTGCATCATGTCAACCAACTCTCTAGCCTCTACTGTCAGTCCTAGACTCCTGTCTTTCCTCTTCTCACTCTGCCTACGAACGTGGCTTCCTCCTCTCCTTCTTTGACCAAAAGTAGCCCAATTTCCACCGGCACCCTGTAGGTCAATAGCACCGCTGGTGGTCGTTATTAACCTAAGCCAGATACCCTTCCTGATGCAACCCTCTGCATTTATCCAGACTTATCCGGACTGGCACAAGAAGACACTGGCTTGTGCCCCCTTGTGGTTGCATTTCTGACTGTAAAGTGATATTCTACTCAATATCAAACTTTGTCTAGCTTTGAAGGAAGATGGCTTCAGTAATTAACTGTGGATTCCAATTATTATTTCAGAAAAAAGCATTTAACATTTGTAGCAACCTTTTAAATTCACAACTGAAATATATTGCACACTAAACCATTTTGATTTAGTGTGTTAAGCTTGATGTTCATTTTGCTTTAATTATTAATTTGATATATAGATAATAGCATGGCAGATGTGTCTGAATGCTTAAGGTTCTTACCTTCATATGTCTACTCATGACTTTCAGCTGTCGCTCTGCTTCAGCCTTCTGCTCCTCCAGCTTTTTGACAAGATCTGTAATGACACATTTAGAGTTTTTGAGAACTGCTTCCAAAGCCTGTGCTGTACCTCCACTACATTTATAAATAAGAAACCTAATAGCAGAGAAGCCTATAAAATAAACGTACTCTCCATGTCCAGGACGGCTTGGTTAGTGTGGCAGTTGACAGCCCTCTGCTGCTCCACCTGGTCTTCGAGTTCAAAGATGGTCTCCTTCAGCTCCTTCACCTGGTTCTCCGCCTGAATTCCAGCCTCCTCCAGGGATGTCAACTGGCTGTGGAGCCCCTGCTCCTTCTTGTCAGCCTGTTCCTGAATCTGCTGGCATTTTGCCTCCATCTGAGTACATATGCCCATTAGTGAGATTGTTGCAGAAATGCAGGCAGCATTTTATATTAAAGTGACAGCTGATCATCACTGTTTTGATTAGATAGAAGCAGTTCAGCCACATTTGCTTCAAATAATTTATTATATTTTCCAGACAGGTTGTGGTACTGTACAGTATTTCCATATGGTGGAGGTGGGTAAATGTGAATATTTAGTTAACAAAAACAATAATGCTGAGGTTCACACAGTATCGTTTAGACAACCCTATATGACAATAAACACCAGGCTATAGTGTGACTAGATGTCATGCAAGAAGACTAAGGATGGAAAGAATAGCTTCATCTAGATTAGATGGACTGTGCCACTTGTTGCTTCAATTACTGAACTCTGTGGCCAATCTCTAAGTATAATATACTAAAATAAGAAAATGACATGGTTATGAACAAGTCAGGACACTCTCCACTAAGTGACTCGAATGGATTAGGATGTTTGTGAGTAAAGTTATGGAGTGGCCTCGCCCTCACGCCCATGTGGAATAGGACAGGACAGTGACTCAGAGGGTCACTCGCTGGTGGCTCACCCTTTTGTTGGTACCACTGTCCAACAATGACATCATCTCTAAAGTGATGGTGACACGCCTCACTTTAGACCAACAACCACTAACATGACCCCAAACAAACCCACACTCCCTCAGACTCTGGCGTTTCTGGTGTTTAAGGGGAAAACCAATGTGAATAGTGAGAAACACATGCAAACAATTTGAGTGAACATGAGTTCATGTGCTGTGTTGGTGAAGTTACATACTCAGTGACAGCTGCAAACTCTGCATAATGGTCATGATCAAATCATCAAGTGAACTGTGGGCCTCTCACAGTGGTTCACATTCTAAAGGTAGTGACTGAGCAACAGTAAGGCTTAGAAATTTTGTGCTTTAATAATTACAATTTCTGCTGCAGTTGCTGATAGACAAGTGGGTAATATTTGGGCTCATTAGAGCATCTGAACAAAAATATTTTTTTTGTATGTCTATACTAGTAAACCTTGTTACCGAATTGCTGTTAAATCAACTACAACACATGTATTGAGCTCAATGAGTTAATATGTTTTTGACAAAGTTAAATAAATACTAGTGCTTCTGTGGGATTCTGACTCCATTCCCATCTGTAAAAACTTCAGCAATACATGAAAATTGAGTTTGAATCTTGAATCACTCCTACCTTGGAAATTGTGGCTCGCACATGCTCAGTGTCAGCCTGGGCCTGAAGCAGCTCCTGCTTCAATTCCGTCAGTTCCACTTCCAACCTGTCTCTCTCAGTGTGAGCTGTTTTCAGCAAGTTCTGCAACTCAGTGCTGTCACCCGCACTCTGCATGGCCTTCAGCTCGCTCACCTTTTGCCTCTCAATGTCCACCTGTGCCTTGAGCCTACTGTTTTCCAGCCTGAGACAATCTGCTATTGCCTTCTGCTCCTCTTCAGCTTGTGTGGCCTGAACCCCAACTTCCAGTTCCTGCGCCAGCTGGGCCTTTAGCATGTCCATCTCTTCTCTGAGGCAAAGTACCTGGCCTTGGGCCTCCTGGTGCTCCTCCTCTAGTGCCCGCAGGCTGCCTGTCAGCTGCTGCTGGATGTCCACCAGCTTCTCCCGTTCAAAACGTGAGCTCTCCACCAGCTCAGCATACCTCTGTTCAAACTCAGCCAGCCGAGGCCCTTGGCTGCCCAGCTCTTCTTCCCTCTGTGCCTGAGCTTGGGTTTGCTCCTGAAGTCTGACAACCAGTGCTTCGTTTTTCTGGGCCAGCACTTCTACGCGCTCTCTCTGTTGTTGAAGTGAAGTCTGCAGGAGGCGCTTCTCATCTGTCAGGCGCTCGTTCTCAGCTGTCAGTTCCTGCACCACTTGCTGCTGGTCTGCCAGTTCCTGCAGAGTAGCCTGTAGCTCCTCTGCTGTGCTGTGGTGATTCTCCTCCATCTTGTGTATCTTTTCTGTGAGGCTCTGCACTGATACATCCTGTCCCTTTTCAACGCTGACTGCCCTGGCTTCACCACTAACACTACTGCTCACTGATTCTGAGCATGATGGGATTTTCTCAAACTCTGAGGAATCAGGAGATGGTGAGCCTTTAGTGATGTCAGAGCTGGATGAAACAGAAGTTTTGAGTGGGCTGGCAGAGAAAGGAAGACTGTCCTGTTGTGGAGCTGAGGAGTTGGAGTCTAAGGGTAGGCCATTCACCAAAGGCTTGGGGGGGTTGCCTAGGTTTGAAATAGATAAAGTAGAAGCTTCCAAGCAAAGCAACTTTTCCTTCAGCTCTTGGTTCTCCTCTCTTAGGGATGCCAGCTCTCTCTGAAATTTCCCATTTTTCTCCCTCAGCTCTCCAACCAGCACAAGGGCCTCCGCCACCTGTCCCTGCTCTCGATCTGCAACAGGCTCTTGGTGGGAAACAGGTGTGGGTGGTAGAGAAGAGGAAGACATAGAGGCTTTCCGATTGCAGCGCTGCAACTCTGTCCGGAGATTGCTGATCTCTAAGTCTTTTGCCTTGGCCTCAGCCAGCAGCTCTTTCACCTGACACTCCAGTAGTCCCCTTTCCTGACCCTCTGCATCTCCACGGGACTTGGTCGAACTACGTGTTTGCTTTGCTAGGGTGGTGAGGCTGGAAGTGCTGGCACTAGAAACCATCCTCTTAGTGGATGAGCTCCTCAGCTGATCCCTTAGAGAGACCCGGTCTCGCGTAATGGCAGAAGGGAGTTCTCTAGGGGCTGGAATACCAGATTTTTTGACTGCTTGAGCACCTGCAACACAGTCCGAAATAAAAGTACATACTGAGAGAGTGTTCATGTCTAAAGTAATCCAATCGGACATTACTTTAGTTTATTCACAAAGCAGCTAATGGAACTGAAATAATGTGAAAATTATTTTTTTCAATTTACAAATTTCATGTATTGGTCACTAATACAGGGTTGTTTTTTCAGACTGACTAATATCAGGGTAACGAGTCTTCTTTAATGTCAAGCTGGGAAATTATTAAAAAATACTATCTTTAAAGTCAACATTTTTTAAGTATAAATAATATCTGTAATTTGACTTTAGTTGTGTTTGTTACCAAAAAATAATGTAAAAAAAATGTAGATTACAACAAATACAGAATGAAAGCCAGAATATATTGCATATTATATAGTAAAATATGCAATTAATAGTAATCAAACATCTACTTGGATTGTACATACAGTGCCACTGGTGATTCCAGTTTATAGTTAGGAGTTAGGAATCACTTAAGTTTTACAAGTAAATGTTTTCTCAGTAGAAAACAGGAGGCCTGACATGGAAGAGGGCAGGTTAATAGAATCATGCTGGGACTATACATTTGTAAACACTGTGTAATGACACTATTTGAATAGACAGTAGGTTACATTCATGCTGTATACTTGTATTATTCAGCAGTTTAATGCTGCTAGTCACTGAACTCTATTCACATTTTGTTATCTCTTTGGACAAAAGAGCATCTGACTGGCATTGTCTGACTGTTACTGTTTGTGGTCATTCATTGCTGCAGCAGAGCTTAACTGTGGCAATTCAAAAGGCACAAGCGTGGGCCTCTAGTGCAGGCCGTTTCCAGACCCCTCTCAAGTATGATGAGTATTTACTGATGTCCAACGTGAGCATGGTGTCGCCTGAAAACATTTTATTGTTGGTTTTCAGATCATCAGCAAACAGCAATGCGGACACAAGGGGGTCACTTGTTTCAGAAGATGACAAAGGTCCCGGTGCACGTGGAGCATTCAGGGACAAAGCAGCTTAAGCAATGCACAAAGACAGCACTGTCTTGCATATGTATACATCACCATCATTAAACCCACAGAGCAGAGGCTAAACAGACAGCCTGTGTGAGGAGATGGACTGCACATCACCCTGAGCAACATGTGCACATGCTTACAGTACACACACACACACACACACACACACACACACACACACACACACACACACACACACACACACACACACACACACACACACACACACACAATCTCTCTACAAACAAATGGCCTATTTTGGAATGGAAATCCCTGCGGCTATACCCCTGTAGCTTCTTTAAGTACATTGCCATTGATAGGCACTTTGCACAGACTATTCGCGCACTGAATAAATTGGAGAAAGTGGCAGGAGCTGCCAACATTGGCACAATTTCTGGCATACAATGCTGTTTAACATTCCAAGAGTGTGCAGCTTTGGTTGAGAAATGGAGGTAAAGACAGATATAGAGAGATAATGCTACCTACTTAATATCAATATAAATCACACATACATATTTACATGTAGAGTAATATAATGATAATGAAAGTGTTCAATTCAAGAAGAAACTCTGGAACTAGAAAATTAAATAATGGCAGAAAGGCACTTAGCTTCATCAGCTCTGAATGTCATTGAGATTAGGCTGTTAGTTAAATGCCACTCGTAAGAAAGAACTCCAACCTGCATACACTGAGGAGAGGCTGTCCTTTAGATTCACATTAAGAAAAATAGAGCTTATGTAGAACATCTCAATCAGATGATTCTGCTACTGGACATGCCTGCACTTCGCAAAGACCATGCAATTAAAAAAAATCTACAGTCATTTTTCTCAGAACTTCACAGAGGACGAATATATAACTGACAGAATGAGGACAGCATGCACATCTAAATTATGCACTAACACCAAATCAGCAGTGTGTAATAAATGCTGGTTTCCTATGCACTACAGGAAAAATCATCCAGACAGGACAGGAAAAGAAAACACCTAACAGGCCAGGCCCATCTTAAAGTCACTTTTCTCATTTTCTCATAATAGGTGACAGTGATGAGAAGGACAATCGATCTTTGTTAGAGAAGGAGAGGAGTACGAGTCTTGATTAAGATTAGTCCATTTCCATGAGAATGAGTGATGCCAAAAGTAGGACTGTGGGACAGCCTTTTTCATTTGCTGTTATTCATATGCTGTTTCCTCTTACTGAATAAAACCCAGATGGAGCACATGAACTCACTCATCTTTAGATTGCCCAGCTCTTTAACCATGACATCACCACAGCTACTTAATGTGTATAGTGAAATGACATTAGTGTAAATGGCAGAAGCCAGCACATTAGTGTAAGATAGAGAAGCTTTGAAATGGACACCAAGGACTCCAAACAAAGCTGGTTTTAGGTAAGACTGTATTCTCCATTTGTAGAGCATAAATAACCTTATATTTTTAATATAAAACCACATGTACCAAACTATCCTATGACAATTCTTTATTTAGTAACATAACTACAGGATAAGAAATGTTTAAATGTTCTTAAAGCTGCTGAGTTTTTTTAAGCAGTTTTTATTTTGACTTGTAAAGTAAATTATATGTTCCCAGAAAGAAAGATTGTAAAAACTCCACTGCCATTTGCACAATTGTTCAAATGCTGGGTGTCAAAACAATATTAGACCTAAAACAGTTTTGTTTTTTCAAGTGTGACACTATATCAGTGTGGTTCAAGTACATGTTGCAATGACAACAGCAACCACAATAACAGGTTGGTTGTTTCCAAGTCCAACAAACCAGCAGAATGTTTATTGGTCAAATTTACATATTATCAGCTCTCATTATTCATTGCTTACTGATACAGCACCAAAGAAAGGCACAGCTGTCCTGAATGAGAAAGATAAGGGATTAGATTCTACTTAAACTGACATTAAGAGGTCAGGGGCAGACAACAAACAGGCAACTGACAGTTGAATGTCCAGCTTTTGGCTAAACATATCTGGTTATTCTGTTTAAGGTACCAGAAATAAGTTTCTTAAATCAATTATCTCAAATGAACAGAGAGGAGAAACAAAGACTGTCAGATCCCTCCAGACATAAGGGATAAGACTACTTCTTACTGATAGCAATTTGAAATACTGTGAAACACCAGCAATAGAGAAAGAGAAAAAAATGATCTCAATAAAAGAGAATGTTATTCTCTTTTATTAATATTTTTATTAGTGTTTTTAAATTATATTACAAGATACAAGAAAGACATCCCATAGATAAATGGATTGGAGCAGACTGGATAATTGACAAAATGTTTTTTTAAATATAAAGT
Organism: Channa argus; assembly: GCF_033026475.1. Taxonomy (NCBI): domain Eukaryota; kingdom Metazoa; phylum Chordata; class Actinopteri; order Anabantiformes; family Channidae; genus Channa; species Channa argus. Next base: position 4,766,890 of record NC_090220.1, on the reverse strand, counting down.
TGCAGTGACTACAAACGCAGCTTTGCAGATTTGACACGTTTAATAAAACTGCCAGAGAAGAAGGATGATATTAAATGACTGGTGTTACCATTAATGTATTATCTAAATAAATTACACAGACAGACTTTCAGTAATCCAAAGCCATTCGGTTATTCAATGGGAAGTCAGCTCCCTGATCACAGAAATGCACTGTGCTGGCTTCTTTCTTTCTAATGAAGATAAGCTTTCAAATCACACCAGGACCCATGCCGCTGGACACAGGCCAGCACGAGCCAGTTAACTGCAGCCAGCCGAGAGGTGACAGAGTGCATAATGAGTAAAGTGCACAGAGCCTTTAATTCTCAGAGCAGGAGGGTCATGGGTATCATGGGTAAAGAGCCACGATGAATTAATGGCCACAGGTGATCAAGTGTCAGAGCGTTGGCATCTGAAATGACGCACTGGCTTTATCACCATTGCTAATAAGCTTTGGATGGGAAGCACTCGTTGCCACTTTTTGCTCTTCCCCTCTGGGTTGCAGGAAATGTGGTTTGCAGTTTTTCACGCAGGTGGAAGTGGAAAGAAGAGTCAGAAAACGCAGTCTGTGTTTCTGGCATTCCTGTTGTGCAACTGACAAGGTACAAAATAGGTCAACAGGCACCCATCAGTCAGTCATTGGGAGTCATAGACATTCCTTCCCTATTACTGGAATGAAGATGGACTAAACTGAGGCTCCATACCTACCACACTGACTGAGCAAAGATCACTACAGATGATGCAATGAACTGTATCAGAACAGCCTAATGTCCCAATGAAAACCATGATAGCACCACTAATTGAGGACAGAATCTTTTGTTTTTCAAAATAATTATTAAAAAAAAAAACGTTGGAAACAACAAAGACAAAAATAAAACAACAAAAGTTAGAATAAATATATAGTTTTGGGTACACACCATAAAAACAATAAAACATCATTCATAAAAAACAAATAAAATTGATGACTGTTGACTATTTTCAGTCTAAAAAAACCAAAAACAAAACAGATGCTGAAAAACTACCATCTGTTTGCAATAATCAGCAGTGTAAAGATATATAGATATTTCAGAGACTTACTGAAGGTTGATGACAACACCTGACTATAAAACTGCATTAAATTCAGCATAAGGTTTCAAATATCTACCTAAATAAAACATATACGAAATTCCATTCGGGATGAAAAGTCAACCTAAAAACATTTAGAATTTAAAAATATTTTTTGAGGTTGTCTAACAATATGAAAAAGGTTTGCTGTTTCAGTGGCAGATATGCAAGATGTATGGGAGAAGAAGTTCAAATATGTTCAAGAGGTGAGGTTATATTCATTATTACAATTTTTTTGATCAGTTTGTGGTTAGCCTAGTAAGAGGCTGGAAACCAGGAAAAATAAAGGTGTAGTGTCTGAAGAATTGATTTTAACATCTAATTGCAAAATATCTTATGTAAATTTAGACTGAGAAATAAAAGACAGAAATAATTTGAGCTTAAAAAAAATCATTACTGGACTGAAATAAAAAAAAAAATCCTTAATTACTAGCACACAGAGAGGCTCAAATCCTAAAGTCACTGCTGTGATTCTGCAGGCTGCAAATTAATCAGTCAACCCATCAACTGATTAGGCAAACCATTCATCTTCTGTAAATAAAAATTATGCATTTAGGCTGAGCTGCTTGTGTCTGCCTGAAAAGTGAACAGCTCTTTTCTTCCTCTGTAGCACAGCATTAAAGTGCAGCATGAGAGCTGGCAAGGCTATTTGGCCTGGGTTCTTTTGCTTCTTTAATCTTTTTGATTGAAACATTTTAACTGGCCAGCATGCTGAGACTTTTAACACAGCATCCTTCAGCTGATCCATTCTCCTTCAAACAAAGTATAGAGGAGAGAGGGCGAATGTCTTTATGCACCAAATGGAAAACAGTTTAACAGAAGAATCACTGAAAGTAATAATATGCCAATTTACATGACTGCAGGTTTATAAGATCAACATATGTGATGAGTAACAGGTGGCAATGGGTATTGTTAAACTTAGCCATAAGCTTCTTAGAAATGTCATCATTACCTAATAAACATACAATAGGACTAATAATTCTAGGACTAATACCCTCGGGAAAACTTAAGATAGCATCACATCAATGATGACCGTACAACAGGGGTTTCAGCTGCCCCCTAAAAATACAATATTCAAATATACAAATTATTCCTGATAATGTTGAAATTTCACATGTGCCTGCAAACACAACAAGCATGGTTCAAAACCAAGCTTGCATGCTTTAAGAGCCTGAGGAAGAGTTAATTCCAAATAGAGAGCCTCACATCTGTTGAGGATTTGTTTTTGTTTTTTTAATCATTGTGTTTAAATGGCTCTAATGATTACTGAAAGATGATGTGACTTTTGGCCCAAAACATTTTAACTACCATCACATTTTCTGATAAAATTTTATGTCCATCTTTTAAGCATTTTTTATTATTTTCTGGTTTGACAACAAAAAGAATCATATTCTGTGGAAAGAGCATGTTGACAATAGAGGCATTTGCAAAGAGGACAATGTAAGACCCTATTCATGTCATCTTAACAGTCCTCACCTCACACCTCACCTCAATTAAAGAGTCCAAAAACAAAGCCATCACACTACTCATTGCATACATACCACCCATATTTAATAATATGGCAAACACTATTCCCAACTTTACTTTCATAAGGTGATGGAAGGTTTAGGTTTCTTTGGGCTACAAAAACCTTCATACAAAGATAGTTAGATGCGCTGCCATAAACTAATACATTTTATGACCTCAGGCCTGAAGGCTATAAAGATCTGATGTCCAGGCTACGGTCTCTTATTACACAAACAGGACAGTTAAACAGCAAAGACCTCCCTCTGTAAACACACAGCACTGTAGAGCTGCCACTTTACTTTACAAACTGCCAACTGCAATGGAAAGTATGACTGATGTAACTTCCTCACGGTGTCCCAGCTATCAGAAGCTGGACAAACTTGCTTCTGAAACCCTGTTCTATGTAATTTCCTTTGATTTGGTGGTAAAATGGGACACCGTTCGCTACATTTTCAGATAAGTTGGCTTGCTATTTTTCTCAATGAATCCAGGGTTTGCTCTGAAAGGGTGAATGTTTTTTTCCCGCAGGCAGATAGATTCTTATGATCATTGCTGAAATGAGTGTGATTTTCATGACTTCAGGGGACAATACATTGACTTACACTGATTTCCTAGAAGCTTACCCTAACACTAACCATATCCACCACTTGTCTTACCTTAACCTAAGCCCAACTATACTCCAATCATAAACAAAAACATCAACGTAAATTTAAGGGATTTTCATGGGGACCCTCTTGCCTCCATTGGGAAAGCTATGTTCCCACAGGTGAGTGCATAGATTGCATCCCCACAGAGTGCTGTATTGCAGGAAACACAATGTTATTAAAACAGGAATCTGCACACACACAAAGGCCTGCACACACTCAACAACTGTTCAGCCCATTATGAATATGATTTGGACGTGACAACTAGGACATAGTTGCTCCTGGTCAGTGCCAGTCTGGCTCACTCAGTGCTAACAGTAGGCAGAGAAAATTGTTAAGTGTGTTCTGTGTAAAGATTCTAGTCTTTAATCTTAAGGCCCAGTCTCTGTAGTTTTCAAACATTACATGTACATTCAAGTATACTAATTAAATGTCAGGAAATACCACAAGTATTTCCCCATTTATGACTACATGAAAGTCACAACAATGTATTTTCCTTCACTATCTAAACATGTTTTACTTTCTTTTAATCTCGGGCCCAAATGGGTTGTAGCCCTGAAAAAAGGGTCATTGTTATTTGACTATATATTATAGACAATTCATCATCAGCCAACAACTGTGCTGATCACAGGCTGTGGTCTTGGACATTCTTCTAGAGAGCCAGGGAGGAGACAGGGAGGTTCAGTGAAGTAGCCATCAGTATAGTTTGGTGCTGGTAATGACCTCCTTATCATGGCAGCAGACAGATTACTCCTTACCCTGCCACTTCACAGATAACACCATCAGCCAAATATGAATGAGTTCTTTCTGTTCCCACATTTTTCACGCTAATTCCAGCACCAGAACTGTTATTCTACCTTCAGAGCCTTTCTGCTGTCTCGCCGTCTGGGTGGAAGGAGGAGGCTAATGTGAAAAGTACAAACTTCACTCTTCTTGTCCATCACTACATTGTTGATCATTAAAGCAAAGATAATAATTTCCTGCTTCAATTACTACAAATGTGAAAAAAGTCTATATGCCCATTAATAATACTACTGCCTTATTATATTTAACTTTAGTATTTAAAAGGGCTTCAATGTCATTGCCATAGTAAAAAATAAAGGCATTAAATTAATCAATATTAATTGAAATCCCCCATTCAAATTAAGAGTTATTTATATAACCTGTCAATAATATAGCCTACTGCTTCATTTCATAATAGAAATTCATGTGGGAGGTTGGACCAAGAAGCATAGAGTACTGTATTGAGCAGAGTTTAAATACATTTAACAGTCTGAAAGATTGATTTTTGGCAAATATTTTTCCTTTGGCACATTTGATCCTTAACCCCACATAATTTCCATATACAACCCACAGGTACAGTACTAATCTCAGATATTTTGCACCATGAGAAATGTTTTTAAAAAAAAAAGCCCAATTTTGCTCATTAACTACAGAATAATTACAGATGAAGAAAGGTAGTATGAAAATCCTTTGTTCTTACTTTTTGACTGGGCTTTAAAAATCTTCTGTGTATAATGTATTAACTATGAACTGTATGCTGGATGAGTGTGCCCACAATGAGAGGAAACTAATCTTTTCAAGCATGCAGCAGCTTGCTACCCTTGCTTTCCAATCTGAGCCAACTGTGCTCTATCTTCAAGCAACACACTCCACTGCTATGAAATGATGCCGTTTAAACACCCACTTCTGAGAAAATACTCCACTGTATTTTTTTGTGTCCATGCTGTTGCCCTTTTAAGCCACTTGGCTCTGCTCTATTGAGTCTATTTTTGTCAGAATGAAAACATGCAAATTTAATCACAAAACTATGACCTGTCATCTTTTTACAATTTGAGGAGACTCTGCATATAAAAGAAGAAACTGCTAATTTTGTTCAGAGAGTTTACACAATAAATAAAAAGCTTGGCTGTCTTTTGATGACAGTGAAGTTGCTGCTGAGTGCAGCTCAGAGGGACTTTGAAATGGAAACCTGAAGGAGGCGAAGTAAGCTCGGGGCAGTGGAGGCATGCGAGTGTGAGACTGTTGATAGCATCTCCACTGGCAGGTTTCCTCACACTTGCTATTAGGCGAATCACACTCATCACTTTCCCCTCCTTATGTCCAATATGTACACATAGGTGCGTACACATAAGAAAATACTGAGAGAAAGAAACAATACACCACTTCTATAACTACACACCCATAAACTGTGGACATGCTAACACAATGACTGTCAGAAGGACAAAGAACAATTAACTCCTAACCTGTTTAAACAGCTTTTACATCTGTTGGGTATATTAATCAGTACCCGTCAGTCAGTGCTGTGCTGCTCACATGGACATCTTAGTCAGTACTCATTAGTCAAGACTTGTCAGATATGCACCAAAGCATAACATGACATGACAGGACAGGACAGGACAGGAGATGAGGACCATCTCTGTTCTATTTAGCAAATTCATGTCTTTGAGTAAAATTCCAACACACAAAGAAACACACAAAGAGGGAAAAGTGATGCTGAGGAAAACCACAACATACAGAGAAGCAGACCTGACTCTGTTTCTTCTTGTCTCCCTGTCTGGTTTCCCATGTTGGTCTGCTCCGCGACTCCCACACTCTGCACCGGGGCGGACTAATCCAAGAATCCGTGGTTGCAGGGGAGAAGTAGGTATTCAGCAGCCACGATCAGAGGCAGTCACTTAGAGGGGAGAGCACGAGAGAAATAAAATTCTTCTTTCTTTCCTCCTCTTGGTCTTCTTTGCCTCTCTCCACTCCTTCCTTAGACTGTTTGAGCATGTGAGAGAAGGCAGGCTGCTTGTTTGTGTCAGTGAATGACTGCAAGTGTCTGAGTGCATGTGTGTGTGAACGTGTGCGAGAGTGCCTGTCCTACACAGCAGTGACAGTATGTCACACTGGCAGGCGGGCGGGCAGCGTTGTGTGCACTTCATTATTGCTGTGATGAGTAGAGGGGGAGTGGCTTCAAAGGCCATGCACACAAATGCACACACACAGCATTAATACAGCTGCTCCAAATGCTGCCAGGCAGTTTATCATAACTAATACCACTTCAACAATAATGAGACCAAATATCCCTCTGACTCGTAAGGAAAGGAAGTATTTATATTTTTTGACAGAGGGTGATAGCGAAGCTCTTGTCCTTTCTTGTCAGAAGAATTTGCAGCATGGGGACTCTCGCAAAGTCTCCTCTACCTAACATGCCATAAACAGTTACAACCGGAATTTCTTAACAGAATATATTCATAAATGAGATGCTGGGCTGGGGATAAAAGATGCTCCTGGGGTTTCCATAGCATTCTGCCTGCAGTGCACCTCCCGATGCAGGTACAACAGTATGTGCGTGTACAGTATGCAAGTGCACATAGTCGCAAGTAGATTGGACCCAGGGACCTTCTAGCTGTGAGGCAGCAGTGCGTACCACTCCACCACCGTGATGCCCAGTAGCAAAGTGATGATTTTATGTATTTGAACATTTCTGTAGCCAGTATTTTATCCAACCTCAGTTTACAATTACACTGAACTATATCACATTATCTGAGTCTCTATAATTTAGTATGGTATTGTGATGGCCCAGAATAAACCTCTCTTAGTCAAAGGCACAAATCAATAGTACAATTTAGTACTATTGTACAACAGAAACTATAATTTCACTTAACTGCATAATACATTTTTAAAGCTGTACTTGACGTGGATAAGCACTATTTTTAGAAGTAGGAGCATCTCTGTTGCATAAGCTCAGAGCTGCTTACTCTTGTGATCACTGCTGAAAAGACCTATTGAAAAAAAAAAAAGAATAATGATACAGAATTAGGCTTTAAGTGTTGTAGCTGCTTTTTTCTGTGTATGCATTTGATGCATAAAATACTACTAAAAAAACATCAAACAGAGGTATAGAAGGTCTGATTCTGCCTGTGTCTGGCTGAATATTGAACTTTAATACAATACTGTACATGGCTGCTTCCGAACCATATACAGTAATTGTTCATGATTGTTACATAAATATAAAATTTCCCCTTCCTTTCTTAATATTCTCCTCGCTTGGAGCAGAATATCTACCTTAGTAAACAAACATGGCTCTTATTCAGCCCAGGACATTCATTGGGAACACAAAGATGTGGTAAGACTGGTAGGGCTATTTTCCTAGGTCTTTCATCGTTGGGGGACTTGTTGGGGTCACAAACTACTTTTTTTAAGCCCACGCTTTAGCTACAGTGAAGTGAGTGAGAGTAAAGCTATTTCAACTTAACAAAATCCTATTTACAATGTATGAATAATAAAGTGAAGAATACATATCTAATATTCTGTATTCTATAATAACTTGACTTGGACAAAGCAGTATCAGGAAAATACAGGTAAAGGTGTAGGTAACTTTATAAATATATTTCTGTGTCTGATTGTATATGTAAGCATGTACACTGTCTTTTTATTGCTTGTGTCAGAGTGTGTCTTTCATGGTTGAGTGCTTATGCAGGTTGAGGCATCCCAGTGGAATAGAACATATTTGATTAATTCATCTGACAGATAAGAGCTCAAGGACCATAGTTCTCCCTCCTCCTGCCTCCCAAACACTGACACGCCCAGGGACAATGTTACTGGTGACTGGATTGTGAGCTGTGCATTGTAAAATCCACATGTGCAAACACATGCACACACTTTCTCTCTCATGACACATTAAATTACTGGAACACTTTGAGTCTCTCTGCTCTGCTTATCCTTCACTAAGTCTGTAAAGGTCAAATGGCATGTGCAGCATAGATTCATCTCCATTGTCCTATGACAGTGAATATGAGTAATATGAGCAACTGATCCAAGCTATGAGCTGATAAACAGAAAACAGAAAGTAATCTGGTGTTTCTATCAAACCTCAAAAACAACCAGAGAAACATCCAATCCATCACTCACAAACAGCAGATTGCTCACACAGTACAGGCTACAGGTTAACAAAAAGAATTGTCTGTTTGGCTGATGGATGTGGGGCAAATGACACAGAAAAAAGTTAAGTTAGTCCCAGTACAATGATTCTTAACATGCATGTAGAAAACCCTACATACTCACTAGACTCCTTGATAAGAATACTATTGTATAGTGGGGACTCTCAAAACATTATCTCTATCACTATCTTGTTTGTACTGCACTTATAAATCAATTTGGATAAAAGGACCTGCCAAATGTAAAAGTACTGTAAATTTACATACACCATCTCCTGGCACTACATTACTGATGTCAGCATCTCAAAAGTTTTTTGAGTCTGTGAGATTTTTTAGTTTAGTGCTAATGTCTTGCTAGCTTCATTTTATCGTTTTCAATATTCAAGGAAATGGAAATGAGAAAGTGGTCGGCAACCATTTAACTATTAACATTTTAACAATGTAACTATCGATTCTTCTCTGAACCTAGAGAATCCTGGAGAATTAAGCAGTTTAATTCCAAAAGACAGTAAAGTCAATAAACCTAAACAGGTGCTTCTTGATAGTTTTTACAAGTTTGCCAGTGCATTGTTCCAAATGTTTCCATTGTAGACAACATCTGATAAATCATTTACAGGAAAACTCCTGAGACACTGAACTCCTCACATTGTTCATTGAGAATGATCAGAAAATTCCAAGACTTGTACACAAAGGTCAGCAAGCTTGTAAATGGTATATAGATAGGCACATAGATTTCTGGCCATCAGTTATCCACCTTTTAGAGGTGACATTGGCTCTTTTAGCTATGTCCCTTCCTGACAATGGTTGGTTCTTGATGTTTAAGGATACCCCTGAAAAGGATGAGGACACTGCTTCTAGCATTCCCCAGAATACAACCTAAATCATGTAAGACAAGACATTTATAGTTAAATAAAGTCCTCATTCCAATGACTAAACATATCTAAAGGAAATAGATTTCTTTTCTGTTTTGTGATTTGTTCATTATAAAACACAATTCACAATTGCTATGATGCTCACATAAACAGTTTTTTCAGAATTAAGAAAAAAAAAAACTCAGTTTCAGCAAGACAAAAGGATAATAGCAGAGGATTTGTTGAGTAAAAATCCATGGCCAGCTTTAAATTTCATGCACTTCTGGTGAGTATAAATTTCTTAAATCTTGAGTCACCCAATAAACTGTGACAATGTGGCTGTTTAGTTTTCCAATCAGGCTCTGTAATCTATACTAATAACTCATAATGAGGAGGGTGAATTCACAGGTCTACAGAAACATGTGTCTGCTAATTTAGAGAGAAATGCATAAAAAAATTGGGAGAAGCTTTACATTCTGTCTGGCCTATTCAATCACCAAACCTTAATCCAACTGAAGATATATTTCACTGGCAGAAGAGGGGATTTAAAGCGTAAGCCCCCCAAAAACCATTACAAGAGGGTGCAGTAAAAGCCTGGAAAAGCATATCAAAAGATGAAGCCAACAATTTGGTGATGTCATTTAGTCACAGTCTTCATGCAGTTACTGCAAACAATACATTTGCAACCAAAACTATCATTCCAAAATAGGAGATCTGATACAAAAAGGCACAGTGCCTTTTTGTATCAGATACTAAGTACCAGGAAAAAAGTAAAAACTCTTTATGTTAAACCCAGAAGAATAACAAAAAAAGAATTATACTAAACTGAGATATGCATGTGTTTTCAATTCAATGCCCATCATTAAAGTGTCCATTTATATAATTATGCCTAAAAATCACCCTCACCAGACTTGTTATTTATAGTGTAAGACAGTCTTATCTTCTTTTGTCTCTTCTCCTATACTCCACAGGGGCTTCTCTGCAACTGAAAGCTTTACTGAATTATTGATGAGGTATTTTAAATAAGTCATCAGGTTGAGGCTGGTTTTTAACCCATTGCTTGACAGCCCAGTAGAGCTGGTGAAGGGCCAACTGGGACAGGGACAAGTCTCCATTAGCAAAAATAACAGTTTTGACTTATTAGAACATCATGCTGTGAGGGCAAGTAAAGGTGGGGTCAGACTGTCAGTCAGCTAACCTTTTTTATTCAATACTGGGTGTGTATGTCCAACCTCCTTTTTGTGGAGCAGAGAGTGTACAGCCTTCAGGCCTAATCTGATCAGGTTCCTTGAATATAGTTTTTGTTATTAAGTGCAGGTAGATATGTTTTTAGGGTCTTAAAAGTCTCATCTTAGGCAAAGAAAATCTATAGTTCAAAGCCTATATTAGAGATAAGTACCTATCACAAAATATTTTCAAATATATTGACAAAAAAAAAAAAAAGGCAGCGCAATGGGTAATTTAGGTTGATTTTATCCAAGGCATGAGGGCACAGTTTTATGACCGAAGACTGGTTGTTGCATTTTACCTGAATTTTTTTTGATGCAGTGAAGGGATTAGTTTGAACTGTGCTGCAGTACTTTCAAAATTATAGTAATTGGCACTAGAATCCTTTTGTATTGTTGTTTTTTTCCTGCGTGTGTGTGTGGGGGGTGGGTGGGTGGGTGGGTATCTGACCCAGTTCTACACCGTGTGTAACTTGAGAAAATAAATGATGCATCTCACCACTGCAGTCCTGATTCTACATTTAATTAGTACCAACTTTCTCAGTGAGATGTGGGTACAATTACAGTTCATAGCAAGATGACACGCTGCAACTACGTAGTCTTGCACAGAAATGAAATGTGTCATTTGGACAAATAATGGCGCAATGCTTATTACTTTTTCCTGCACCATACAGCTTTAATAAAGTACATTTTCCCTACTCAGCAAGGATTTTGTCATGAAGCCTTTAAGTCAAAAAATGTCCTTGGATAGCCTCTAAGATTGGACTAACTTGCTGCCTGATGGCTATGAGGACAATTCTCCTGCACTGTCCCAAAGAGCCCAGTAACAACTAACTGCTTCTTGTAACTATGTAGTGTCACCTTGTCAACAAAGGAAAAGCTGATTATGGCCTGCCTGATTTACAATTACATTTAGTCGTTTAGCATACGCTTTTTTTCAAAGCGACTTACAGGTGAGGTACAAGGCAAGCAAAAATCTTAGTCAAGGAGAAAACATCAAACCAAAGTCCTATCAGAAAAGTGTTTACAGTTCATGCGATGCAAGTGCAAGAAAGAGCAGAAAGGAAGTTGTATTGCTTTGTTTTTTTAATTTTTTTAGATAGAATAGATTTAAGTGCACAGGAAGGTGCGGAAGAGTTCTGTTTTCAGCAGTTTTAATATTGGGAGTGAGTTTGCAGAGCGTACAGAGTTTGGTAGCTTGTTCCACCCTCGTGGGATCATTGCTCTGCAGAGTTTTGCTTTGTGTCTTCTGTGCGGTGCTGGGACCACCCAAATCGTTCGTTCGCAGATCGCAGCGGACAAGAAGGATTGTAGATCTGAATGGGGGAGTTGAGGTATTCAGAGCTGTTGAGGTGATCAACCTGTGGTCGAGAGACAGAGCTTTGAACCTGCTGCAAGCAGCTCCAGGAAGCCAGTGTAGAGATCTGAAGAGTGGTGTGACATGAGTCCTTTTTGGCCGATTAAAAATGAGGGGTGCTGCCGCATTTTGGATCATCTGCAAGGATTTGATTGTGGATACCGGTAACCGCATTAACAAAGCGTTGCAGTAATCAAGTCAAGATATAACAAGCGTACAATAAGTTGGGTTGTATATTGCATGAGGTAGGGTCTATTCTTTCTGATGTTGTAGAGGGCAAATCTGCATGCCCTAGAGACTGAGGAGATGTGGTCCTTAAAGCTTAGTTGGTCGTCAATGATGACCCCCAGAATTCTGGCCGACTTAGTGGGGAAGATAACTGTAGATCCAATGTTGATGCTGATGTAGTGTTGCATCAAAGGTCTGGCTGGGAAGACAAGGACTGCAGTCTTGAAGAGGTTGGGAAGCCAGACTGGTGGACATCAAGGAAGTTGTTCTCGGAAAGACAGTCTAAGAGTTGATTGAAGACTGCTCGTTCCAATGTCTTGGCCAGAAATGAAAGAAGAGAGACAGGTCGGTAATTTTACACATAGGAGGGGTCAAGAGAAGGCTTCTTGAGCAGTGGGTTAATCTGGGCCTCCTTGAATGAGGTTGGAAAAGTGCCTGCTGTGAGAGATGAGCTGATTATTTGTGTAATAGCTGGCATTAGTGCGGGTGCAATTGCTTGAAGGAGAGTGGAAGGCATCAGATCCATGGTCGAATGGTCAGAGAGGAGGAGGGTGGATACATCCTCCTCAGTCAGAGTTGAAAATGATGAGAGCGATGCAATGTTGGAGGAAGTTAGATGGATGTGATCATCTGGAGGAGAGAACTGTGAGCTGATGGCTGGTTAGTAAAGAAGCCGGCAAAGTCATCGGCAGTGAAAGAGGCAAACAGCGGAGGTGGAGGTGGGTAGATGAGTGATTTAAAAGTGGAAAACAGCTTTCTGGTGTCAGTGGTGTTGCTAAGCTTCTCCTGGGGGTCTCATGGGTTGGTGGGTGGCAATATCAATAAGACAAGCTTTAAGCATAAAGACATATCTCAGAATTGGAATTAACATTTATCCTAAAATCTCATGATACAAATTGTGTTATAATTCAGTTTACAAAACTAAATCCCAGGCAGGTTTTTATCCCCCATTCTACATCAATAAATCCACACTCACATTTCAAAGCATTACATTTCAAAAGACCAACATCACTAAGCCAGTCTAAATTCAAATCATGACATTTCTTTTGTGGACATTTCAGCCCAACTCTCAGGTTAGCCACAGTAACACAGAAGTCAGAATAGAAGGCTACATAATTGTCATTGCATGCATAGTACCTGTATCATTACATTTTAGGTGTCCAATTTAACTGCCATTTGCATATGAGCTTGCGTTTTAAGACCTGTTTAACATATGCACTCACTGTTTGTCTTTATTTGAACTGACAACTATGGAATCCCAGCCCAGGTACACAACTGGAAAATCACGTTGAACAAAATATGTACTGCCTATGTCTGACAAGTTGGACGACATTGTGTGATGCCAATCACAGCAGACACTTCATTTAAAATATCATAAATTATTGAAATATAATGACATTTTCTAACAAATCAGTCTAGGCCTTTTTTTTTTTTCTGTATGATGTTAAATATTCTGTTGCGTCAAAAATTAAAAAGCAAAGTCAGATGGGTATTTCTTATATTACTTTTGTTACTTTAGTTATTTCTTTATTTAAATAGAAGATTACCAACAATTCCACCTATGTCTCTAAAAGATAATTAGATAAGTTAACATTGTTACTAAATTGTATTTATATAAACATATTTTTTATTAAAATATTTTTATGTCCAGGAAGAATTTAAAAATATGACTTTTCTCAACTGTGGTTAACTTCCAGAAATTGGCTAATGAATCTAGGCCAGACTGTAAAGACTAATAAATATATCATGAACAATACATAGCGAAAATCTGTTCTTGACCTTAAGCGTGAAAACAACTTGAAAAAACAAAACAAACAAACACAAAAAGTCTCCAATCCAAAGAAAGCTGATCATGGTCTAATTGTGTTTGAAAGGGCCCAAAGCCTCACTTGGCCCTGGTTTCTCAGCTCCTTTGAGTCTTTTGTCAGCTAGAATTCAATTATCTTCGCTTCAGCACAAAAGCTCTTTGAAGAAGAGTTTCACCCGAGCACAGAATCTACAAACTGTGTGGATCAGCCACCATAAACAAACATGGTTATCTTTCACAGAAGACTTTCCAAGGCTGTGCTGTGAACAACAATAATTACTGCAAACAAATCCCTGTTATTATCAACTGCCGTGTTTGTCCAACATGTAACACTGGTGTATAGCTTATTTGTAGGCTGCACACCTAGCATGTACAAACAGCACCACTTTACAGAAAAGCTGATAAAATAAAATATAGGAAAATACAGGAAATAAATCTGTATGAGATGTACAAAAACATTTCCATTCACAGCAAAGTGTTGCTCACATACAGGACTATGCAGTTTTGTTCCATATGATTAACCATCATTACCATCATCAGCAAATAGCTCCTGTCAGGCATCTCCACCCTTCATTCACATATAACAATGAGAGTGTAATGACAGTATAATAGCGCAAAAATAATTAGCATTATTCACATTGCTTTTTCCGAAATATTTTCTGACTCCACCCAGTCTCATCTAGTTGAATATTCAGTGCATTATTAACATATTTTCAGCCTGATGAAGATAAAAAAAATTACAAGACCCATATGATTTAAACTGAACATTGTTAGATTGATGACATCACATAAACAGTGATACAACACCGCATATAAGCCTCATATTTTATTTAAGGGAGAGGTTTTGAAAAAAAAAAACAGTAAAGTGTACACTGAGAAAAGTTTGCTGTTCTTGAATAATACTGGATGTATCTTCTGCTCCAGTACATTGTTGGTGTACAAATTCAGTACTACTGGTACAGTACATTGTGGTGGGGACTACGAGGTCCCCATGCACCAGGTGCTGTAACTGAGTGTAAGCTGAGCACTACCTACAGACCATAGACTGCCATCACATGCCATCCCACGGATCAATGGACGAGCAATCGCTGTAAGAGTGACAAACTCGGGGCAGAGAATAACGCTTTCAACGGCTACATCTCTAAGTGCACAGAAATAAAATATTATGATTTCCTTACCATTAGCAGCTCACCTAGAGTTGGGACAGGCATTTATGTCCTCATTCTACATTCTACTTCTGGTTCATACACGCATTCTTAACCATACAAAGTCATAACTAATGTGAAGTCTAAAGTATTTGTAAGTTTGACTGTACTGAGTTTTCAATTCACTCTTTAAAACAAGTGAAAACCTGGGAGTAGATATTTAACTTTGAGAGATGCCAAGTTGACTAAACTAAATTAGGCTGCTGAAATTTTATCTCAATTGTCTCAACTGAACTTTGGAGTGCAAGAATGCACAAAACAAAGGCCCAATCTCTTACAGTTTAATCAAGTTCCAGGTGAAATATCAATGAAAATAGACCTTTGGTTACATATCAGGACATTAATATAGCTTTTAAAAAAAATCCGGACCATTCTCTTAATTATCACTTACCTAAAACACTTTGGATAAAATACTTTGGAA
Source organism: Channa argus (assembly GCF_033026475.1). Taxonomy (NCBI): domain Eukaryota; kingdom Metazoa; phylum Chordata; class Actinopteri; order Anabantiformes; family Channidae; genus Channa; species Channa argus. Next base: position 4,751,601 of record NC_090220.1, on the reverse strand, counting down.
AAATGCTCCTCTATAAATTAACATTATCCAGCATAGCTGATTTTGTATTTAAGGTGCATTTCAGTTTTTAAAATTAGAAGTTCACTTTCACAACTTTACAAAGTGGTTGGCTAAATGGATTTCTCAGGGTCTTTCAGAGTTTTTCTTAAATAAATGCTATGCTCACAGTAATTATGTGTGTATGACATAACAGTCATACACACTGAAGTTCTTTATTCAGATTAGAGCTTTGACCTGTTTATCCGTCTTTAACCATAAACTCAAGATTGAAAACAGAAATACCAAGAGCGTACTGCAAGAATACCAAGTCATGCAGTATATCAACAATTACTGTACAGTCATCACACACTATAGCGGGGGGAAAAAAAAATCCTCTTTTGTAGTTTGAGGGAAGAAAACACTTAAATCTTAGCCATCCTAACGGCGGAATATGTTGGATGGCAAAGCACACACTTTCTGAAGAGCACGTTATCCTTGCAACCACTGTTTGAGTTTTAGACCAAAACCCTAAGAACCTTAGTCCTCAGTCATGTGCACCTCAACACTGCCAACTAATAATTAATAAAATATGAAACACAAGGCAAAGAGAAGAGACTAAAGAAAAGCATCTTTTAAGCTGCTTGTTACCACCTGCACCTTGCAGCTGTGATACACAGCTTTAGAAATATACTGTGGCCCTCTAGTGGTTTCAAGTGGTGAGTTGCACTCTTAAGTTTTAAAAATATCTCCAAATCCTGGCACAACACATGGATCTATATTTTGTGGTCATTGCAGCCATTTCCCCTGCTTTTCATTATTTTATATCAAATCGAGTCATTGAAACTAGTCTCTATCTGACAAATGTAGTCCCCTACCGGACAGGCTGCGAGGCCTGGCCTCTGCAAGGTCTGAGATGGCTCCAGTGGTCACAGTCTTCTTCATCCTGTAGCCAGAGGCACCGGTTCCCAGTGCAGGCTTTGTCAAGGCATCATCACTGCTGGCTCTTTTAAGCTAGAAACACATTTGTTGTTAATACTATTTACAGTATATTAATCTAATAATCTCGCAATAACATTCCAATGCTATTTAAATTAATGTAACACCACAGATGTAAATATCTGATGTAATGTTGGTTAGTTATACACTGTAGTGGACTTGTGACTCACCTTGCTCAGACGCTGGTCTGAGGCCATTATGTTAGAGGATCTACTGGACTTCATAGCTGTGGAGGTGGAAGAAGGAGCCAAGGAAGCCGGCTTCTGGAGTCCTGGCCTGGGCGGCCCCACCTTGGTGGTGCCCGCTTTCATCATGGCTGCGAGTCAGTCAACTGAAGAAATCCAGAGAAGAGAAGAAACTGTAGAATAACGAACTTTCTTAAATAAATAAATAACAGCAATGATATAAATGTGAATTCACTACAGTGAAGCAGAACAGCATGGAGCTAGGCAGATTGGCCAATATTGTGTTGTTGAAGCTTTAATTCTTTTAATACAATGCCCCACTGTCCATGTACCAAAGGCACCAGTAAATGCAAGTAAAATATAAATGCATTGTTTAAGAGCTAGCTACTTTTCTGTCACTTCTCTTTAGTCTGCTGATTTAGTTTGTTTAATGTGTAAAGGACTGTAGCTATAAAGCTTTGCCCTTCTGGTGAAGTGGATATTTGGTCTGTTGTTGTTAATTTCACTTTAGTAATCACTGAGTGTTAACACCTTTGGCCTAACAAAGTCACACAAATTAGTGTGGTTTTAATCACACTTCTCCAGATGATTCAAAAATGTTTCATTTTTGATTAGCCAAAAAGGACACACATCCCACCACTCATCAGATCTCTGCACTGGCTTCTTTGGCTGCCTGCATCAGGTTCCAAGCTCTGAGTCTCACCTACAGACTGGTCAACTCAAAAGCACCTGCCTTCCTCAACTGCCTCATCCAAGTCTACAATCCCTCCGACCCAATGCACTCAGCCTCTAGTAGTCCCATGACCACACAAAAGATTCCAGATAAAACTCTTTAACTCAGTGGTCCCACGATGATGGAACAAGCTACCAAACTCTGTGCGCTTAGCAGCCTCAGAAGATTTTTTTTTAAGCTGGTCTTTTTACAATATAATAACATAATAATAATTCATTTTATTTATAAAGCAAACCTCAAAGTGCTACACAAGCAGATTAAGACCAAGAATAAAGCATAATAAACATGTAAAGCCTAAAATCATAAAAAACATAAAATAACAAAGCATTAAAGAAAAAAGTAAGTGACCCTGAGTTTTATATTTGCATTTTTAGCTGTCACTGGAATTCTCACAAGGTCCAAAGATGTGTCTATGCAAATTAGGGAAGTGCTCATTAGGCTGGAAAAAACTAACAAAATAGCCAATACAGTTTGAAACATTCAAAAAGAAGTCATTAACTAGCAGCTCAGCAATAACAAAATGCCTACAAGATCACAGAAGACAACCAGGGCTTGACAGCTTTGTAGACCACTTGCTGTACGTCCAAGTATCTGAGATGTTTGCCCAACAGCCAGTCTTACTTAAAATGTAGGCCTATTAAAACATAAATAAAATACAAAAGGATTTGGACAATTATTATACTTTGTAAACATACAAAGATAAAATTGAGAGGTAATACATAATATCTACTTTTAAAAATGATTTTTCCAAAATAACCTTTTAAAGTTGGGGCAACTGTTGCTCAGCTGGTAGAAAGGGTTGTCACTAATATCCGGGTCACAAAAAAGTATCAACTGTTATTCCTGTAATTAAGGAATTTAAGTTTTGAATCAATTATCAATTATTTGATCAATTATTTGTCTTTAGATGTGAGCATATGTACTAAGTTAATAATAGATGAGATTTACTGCTGTATCTGTGTTTTTGCTGATTGAGAATGCAGAAATACTACAATGTTATAGTGAAGCATTAATACTGATTACAGGTCATGATAAAACCAGAGAACAGAAAAAATATATCTATATATAGATATAGATATATTTTTTCTGTTCTCTGTAAAAAACACCTGTAGTCTGACTTTACACCTTATATTTAACAAGCTAATTGATACAAATACTGCAAAGTCTATTTCACAATTATGTTTTGCAACTTAAAACACTGACATGACAGGTACAACAAGAGTAAAATAGCCTTCTTTATTTCCTCTTTTAGAGGGGAAATTTTTTGTGTGTCTCTTTGTTTGTCGACACACCATTCAGTTGTGTTTTAACCAGAAATGGCATCAAGCAGTGCTAAATGATCAGCAAAATGTGAAGCTACTCCAGGAATATTTTCTACAATCTAACAACACAGATAATTTGCCACATTCACACATTATAAAACTGTCTGGCAGGCTGCAGCTCAGGTCTGTAAAAGTTGTAGAACACGATGATTCTTCAGAAAGTTGATGCAAGTTACATTATTATAAAACATGGATTGTCTATAGCACATATCTATATTATCACTGCTTCATGAAGTTATTGTGCAGTTTGCTAACAGGTAGGGAAACATCAAATAAAAATAGAATGAGCTGGTCTCTGATTTACCTGAAATGAGAAGGTGTAGGCACTTTAATGTAAGACACTGCACACAGCTATACAATTAAATATGATTTGTACCATTTTGTGGCAGGGTGATACACAAATCAATGCTTGGGAAACAGTGCAGACTGTCATATTTATTTTTCACTTGACCGAATGAGTACCTGCATAAGGCCCGATCAAGTAAGCATTAATGTCAAGCACTGACAACTAAAGTGGATGACCATACATGACCTTAGTGAAGAAGAACCCTTTTGCAACATCTAGCCAAGTCAAGAAGACGAGGTAGGTTTTTCTTTGTCAGAAGTCTAGTCAAGAGACAGCTTTGTGAATGCAATTACAGAGGCCTCACAACAAAGTATCAATCACTAGTGCCGCTCAAGGACAGAATGGCAAGATTACACTTTTCCAGAAAACACACCTGCCCGGTTCTGGGAAAAGATTCTTGAGACTAATGAATCCAAAATTAACTCGCATGAGAAGGATGAGGAGAAGGATGGGAAGAGATGATAATAGCTAAGAAAAAGAACAGCTCATAATCTAAAGCATACCGCATTATCTATGGGCATGTATGACTGCCTATGGAACCAGGCCACTGGTGTCTATTGATGACCTGACTGCTGATACAAGTAACATAATGAAATCTAAAGTCAAGTAAAGTCAATATTGTGGTGGACAGAGGCCAAATGCTAAAAAACTTAACCCTGTTCCAGTATTTATGAACCTGACTATATATAGTTCAGCTTTAATGGAGCTCTCACAGTTGTGCAAGTTACCCATGCTATGCCCACTAATACAGCATCACACATGCTGTATTTTGAACTGTGCACTGGTCTCTTCACTCTTTAGCATGGAGGACATGGACTTAGAATTTTCTTAGAGAATCTTAGAGGAGCTTGAGCTCAGACAAAGTGGCTGTTCTTGAACAGGAGAGTTTTAACATGTATTTGTAGATTTATATTCACTGACAAAGGTTTTCAGATGTTTGGTTTCAGATCCTGAATCCATGCAGTGAGTTCTTCAAAATAATTGTGTCCTGACAACCCAAAGATTACAGTCATTCACTACTAATTTTAGGCATTGTCACAGCTAAATTCTCTGAATCTTTTAATATTATATACAATACCATTGATAATGACATTCTTAAGTTACATTATTATTGTTGAACTATTTCCCCATGCATTCTTGTAGAATGAACTTTGTGTAATCCTTCCCTGTAAAGACTACTCTTGGATGCTTTTTTACACAGTCGTTATTCTGACCTGTTGCCAAATAACCTAATAAGTTGCGATTGTTTTATTTGTTTAAAGACAAGTTAGTCATCGAATTCAAAATGAGCAAATTTCTTAGTCTTATAATTTAACAAGATGCCTTTGTACGGTTTAAAATTAAAAATGTATAAAATCAATGCATTATTTTTTGGTTTGCAAGGAATATGTACTTTATTACTTTACTACAAAGGATAAATACGTGTCTGAGAACAACATTACTGTCAATGTGTAAAAGTGGCCTTTACTGTTTAGAAAAAATATTTTAAGATAAATACTTTACTTTTACACTAACCTACATTTACTTGCCACCAATCTAACATTAACTACACGCCAAGTAATTATTTTAAAATTAGAGTTTCTGTCTGTCTCTTCTATGGGTCAGTTAAAACCAAAATATATCCAGGAAATAACCATTACTGCAAAAAGATATATAATGTAAAAACAAATAAAATGTTTTAGCAATACAACAAAGTTGTTGCAAAGATTGCTGTAAATACACAGAAATAGAAATAATGGGTCACAGAAATAGTGGGCTTAAAATAATTTAATAACTAATTCAATCACTACTTATTTAATTGTCTTTTTGCTGAAATAGAATGATTGTACAACATATCACTTTAATACAAATTATAAAATTATACATACGGGGTCACAACTGCAGTACACTTCATATACATACTTAGCCATTTCTTTAAATGTCCCTTGGTAAGTTCTACAATACCTTTTGCACATATTTCTAGTAGACATCAACAATCTTCTGGCAGAATTATGGTTGGACATTAGACCAGAATAAGTAAAAGGCCATTCCAAAAGCTTGCTTTATCCATTATACAACCAGTGTTGGTGTGTGTTCTGGGTCATGTTCCTGTTGGAACAGCCAAATGTGCCCACATTTACTGAAGAATGTGGAAGTAATTCTCATTATTCCACCCACTCTGTGCTACACCCCATCCACTGGCAACGCTGAATAGCATTAGGTCAAGTGTTCTTAGGGCTGACTTTTACTCTTTTACCGTGAGTCATTTTGGTTGTTCCTGACCATTCATACCAATGTCCTCTCAGCTGAGGGAGATACTTTGGGTCTTCTTCCTGTCTTTGGAGAAGACTATAGCTACACCTCCAAATAAATTGTATTTCAGTTTCAATTGTTTGAACCAGGCTGCCAGCTGCAATCAATCATGACAGCAACAGCAACAGACAGTGTCCAGGGAGTTAATGCTGAGTGACTTCCTTAAGGATACACATTAAACATGTGCTGGGATTTGATCCTGTAAACTTCTGCATCCCAGCCTGACGCTGTGCCTATTGAGACACCAGGTTAAGAAATGATTCAAGTTATATATAGTACAATCATTCTGCTCTAAAGTCAAGAAATTATTTAAAGCCCGATATTGCAATGACATTCATGTCCATGATGAGTGGACACTGGATGTGGTTAACAGTGTTTGGCTGTTCCAAAATACACACTAAGAATTGTGTATCTGAGCAGCTAAGGTTATTCCAATAGCAGCCCCAGTGAACTAATTTCTGTTAGATGAAGGAGAGACAACAAAATCCTTTATCTGCTTTGTTAGAATTAGCAGAACTGCCCAAAACAGAGCACATCTCCATACATTTAGAAGGTGGTATATAGTATACTGCAGATAGCTATCACAAAAACTGTTTGTATGGCATACCATTAAAATGGACACAGTAATGTCCTAAGTGTCTTAACTTCTATAGGATGTTACAGTTCTGAATTTACCCAAAAGGAAATTAGGACAAGGAAAAGAAGGAAACATCTAGACAAAGAGTTGCTGAAGGAAATGTAAGGAGGTTGGAGTGAAATGAATCAACGAGAGTGTACACTGGCTCTTAAACCCCCAGAGGACATGCTGACTTATTGATCAGGCCCTGGTAAGCTGATCTTCTGTCTAAAACAGGCACTGGGAAACCCTCTAGTCTCTGTGAACCCAGAATAGAGCTGTCAGCAAGGACAGGTTTTTTTTCTGCCTGCTCTAAACTATTTATACTTGTTTATTTTTCTGTATGGACTGAAATGTTGCATGTGTAGCTCAACAAATAAATAACCAATAGTCAGCAGCCATAAAAATGAATTTTTAGTGTATTTGAAGCATCAGTTAAAAAATATTATTAAAATGTTCCCAACAGAGGAATGGGGTTGTTGCAGTTTACGCTGCTATTTTATTATTGACTGGGTGGGGGCGTTTAAAGACCTGTCTGATTAAGAACACACTACTTGTTTTTTGGCTGTGTGTGTCTTCCTGCTGGCACATCTTATGATCTTAAGGCCTCTCAAGGCATGATCCTGTGACTAACTCCTGCCTGGCCTGGCACTTAACACCTCAGCTGGGTTGGCTTGACTCCCCCCCAGATCAGTTTACGTGGCTGTGGAACCACTCACTGCCAAGCACATGCCGGACCGGCTTCTAAAACTGCTCTGATCTCAGTGTGGACTAAACAAGTAAGTGAGGCAAAATTGAGGATGTGCCCACTGAGATTATAGTATTTTTTTTTTTTGGAAGGGACCTAAGCATCAACTGAACATTGAAGATGAATAATATAAAATGTGAATAAAATGTACAACAATCACTTAAAAGGAAAATGTCATTAAATGTTAATCACTGCACAGTACAACTTTCTTTGGATGAATTTTGCAAGTATGACCTCTCAATGATCCTCTACAGGGACATGATTCTCAGGAGGCAGGACTGTGTCCCACTTATTTCACAATGACCTAGTTACAAAACCCAAATGTCTTTGACAGACAGTAGGGTTGTATTTTAAACTTGAACTAGTCATGAATTAAGTCAAACACTATGATTTGGGTATCTAACTGTAAAAGCAACTTGGCTAACAAAGACATTTACTCACTGTTACTTTAATACAGATTCAATAGTCTGAGAGAATATTTAGGATGATGACACTGTGCCTTAACCACGGCTAGTAAAAAAACAAAATGGATATGGAATTTCCCCTTAAAAAAAAATAAAAAAATAAAAAATACAAGATTAGAAAACCAAACATAATTTGAAGTCACCACAGCCATAAGTAATGGGTTGTCATCTGCCTAAATTATATTGCTTCCCAAAAGAGGAATATAAAGGTTGAATGTTTGACAGGGTGGTGGAGGAGTTTCTGAGAAACATCCTGACTGTTTTTGCTGAAGTGGACTGCTGAAATGAGATAAGGAGAAAGCACAGGGAGTCAACACAAACAGTTATCAGTTTGGGCCTGGATGAAACAATCTCTTTCACATCAGCTGGTCTGATACAGTCCTCAGGGACAACACAATGTGCTTTCATCACACAACCAAGACAAGCTATACTGTACATTAACACCTCATGCAAGACATTACAATTTACATCTATGAAAAAAATGTTTTTATGAAATATCCACCTAATAATTTCAGTACATGTTCACTGGCCTACAATGAAGTTGGCTTGGTTCAGCTTCCACTAGCACAAATCACCTAAGATTCAAAAAGATCAACAGCTTTTAGCCTGTCCCTTCCTCAACCCTCCCGTTTTCATCTGAGACTGGGACCGGCACCGGCACCAAGGTGGCCCTTGGTGGCTGGGCAGGGCTTCACCTGGTGGTGTGGGATTTGATCCAACATCCTTCTGTATCCTAACCCAATGCCCTAACCACTGAGCCACCAGGCCCCCTACCACAAATGACCTCAGATTATGGGATGAAATTAAAGCCAGTCAGTCCTGACCCGCCTTTCACTTTAAATGCAAGTTGCAGGCTTGACACTTTAGAGCAAACAGAACAGTACAGTAAATGATTCTATTATTGACTGCAATGGCTGCATTTGAAAAAAAAAAAAGATACTAGATTTAATGTAACTGTGTGACCACATCTTTGCAGGGACGTTTCCTGTTTTGCTCAGTAGGTTAAAGACTAGCACATAGCTATCTATGTATGTATGTATGTATGTATGTATGTATGTATGTATGTATGAATGAATATACATGTATGAATATGATATATGAAACTTTCTTTACAGAGGTTAACACACATGTAAGAAACTATCAGCAACACTGCAATGGCAACTTTTTTCCTAACTCATTACAAATATTCCAATTTCCAACCTGTCTGTCTCAAATTACAACACATATCAAATCCAAAATAAATTTTGGGGTCCTATAAAACAAATTAATAGGATATCCCAATATAATGTGACAGCTTAAACAGGCAAGTAATGAGAAAGATGTTGACAGCAGATTGGTATTATACAGAAAATGCTAAAGAAAAGTACAGTAGTGCTTTTCACTCACATGTTCAGTAGTGGATGTTGACCTACCTAGAGGCTGCCTTCTGCCCGAGTGCCCTGTGGCACAGCTGACCAAAATATTCGTCCTTTGCAGAGCTTCACTGAGAGTCTTGTAGCTAAAATGACAGGTCAGGAGCAACGGCTGTCTAACTTAGTACAACATTCAGGATGAGGAAGTACTGCAGGCAGCTAACCGCTGTGCTGTGTGTGCTGTTGCCTCTTTCACTTTCCCATACAAAGACAAACACAGTAACAAAATCTCAGCCATGGGCATGACTTCCTCCCCTCACTTTTTCCAGACATCTCTTTACTTTTGAAGACCAGACAGCGAGAGAAGAATTGTGAACCAGAAGGAGGTGGAACAAAGTTCCAATATATGGCATTGTCTACTGTGCCATGCACTGCAGCACAAACTGTTGTTTGAAAGACAGGTCCTGTCAAGACCCATCAAAGTGTGGGTACTTGAAAACTCTGAAAGTTCTCTGTGAATTCACTGAAGTAAATTCTGAATAATAAATATGGATTTATGACAATAAAATTAGTTCACTATTTCCAAATGATATGTAGCATATCTGGGCTCAAGAAGAGGAGCAGCTACCAACACAGACAAAGTCAGTCTTTGTCTCAGACACACTTCTGAATGCGAGGGTGGATCATTTGAGGAAGCCTTTGCATTTTATACTCTACCATACTGGTCTAATTTGGATCCCACAAAGAACGGCATGCCAAGGTCATAGAACATGTGGGTAGAGAGCGTACAGAACTCCGTGATGAAACAACCTTCAGTTTGTGGCAAGTGGTAAACTGAGTAACTTGGTCTTACCAAACCCCTAGACCACCACAAAAACTGATTTTTAAAAAGGTCACTGAAACAGGCTAAGAAATAGCTCACAACACTTTTTTGAGCACCACCTACTGTTTCACAGCCCCAGATTTACCACTATGGATATTATCCACCAGAATATTTCACCAAAACTATCATGGAAGAAAGGGTCAATAACAAGAAGATAAAAAGAAGCTCCTCTCCTTTTCAAAGAAATTACTACTTCCTGGGAGGGGTCAAGGCATATTTTTGTTTTTGTAACATGCAGAAATAGGAAACATGAAACATTAATAAATAATGATAGCTCTCAAGGGGTTCCTGTCAAAGTATAATACAAGATGTCTGAAAGGGCAGGCCACTGAATGCCACACTTCTCAAACAAAACAGTCAGCTGACATGCTAAAGGTACTGCCTGTTTCTTGTTCTGCTTTTTCCTTTTTCTGTCCACAGGAAAAAGCAATGAGTCAGACACAACATACTAACACAAGATGCTTTTGCTTTTCACATAATGCCAGTAGAAGCTATGGTAACACTTCAAGAGGACTGAATATAAGCTCCTTACTAATTAAACTTAAGATTATCTTTCTGCAACTTTTTCTTTACACAGTAAACATGAAATGTATAAAAGTATGTTTTTAATTTAACTTTAATTAAGACAATCATTTTATAGTAGAAAATATGTGAAGGTCTGCTGACACACATAATGTGCATTGTTAAGCCTCACAATGTTGGCAGCTCTGAGGCATCTGTACAGCACCTGTGTCTACAGAAGCTCTGTGTACAGACCTCTTAACTCAGCTAAAGCGAAACAGGAAGAGTGTGGGATTAGTCGTATCCCATGCTGTGAGGCAGTCTCTGCTCTCCCTCTGGGTTCCCCCTTCAGCCTAGAGGGATCTAAAACTAGTACACAAGAAGTTGCTAACTTCCTTCTCAAAAGTTGTATGAAGCAAGTTGCAGCCTAGTTTCACACAAAATAAAGCTGTAAAGGTACAATAATTTCTGCAGTCAGGGCCAGTTTGTAAGAGCTGATGGTTTGCAAAGCCAAACACACTAGAATACCTATTGCTGTACAAATGTTGACAGACCTTTAATGGTACAAACTCCACTCCTAGTGCTGGAAAAACTAAACCTAAATCCAGGATGCAATGTGAATATGTAAAAATGATAATAATAATTATTCAATATGTTTGCATATTGTGTTTGAGACTCTTGGCCATTTTGCCAACTGCCCTTGTACGCATTGACACTCATTTTAATATTTGCTAGAAAAAGTAAAACCAGAACTCACCAACAAATTTTTTTAGCCAAAATACTTCTCTGCACATGAATAAGAAATAGCCAAAAGACTAGAGTTCCTATTTAAATTTGAGTTTCAGTAATAAGACATAGATCAAAAGGTTGTTTTGTACGTCTGTGGACATACATAGCAGTGGTGCCCAAACTTTTCAAAATAATAAGTGCTCAATATTATTATTTACTATTTACCATTTACCATCAATATGGGATCCTAGCTCATTAACGTTGACAGATTATATTCAAAAGCAGGCGCAAGGAAATGATTACTAAACCCTCTGAAGCTGCACAGCAAAGTTCACTACCCAAAACAGCAATCATCATGTTTAGTTGAAGCTAGATTATTAAATTGTATATCAATGCATGGCTTAATTTTGGCTTGTTAAACTATAAGATTAGTTATAAAACAAAAATATAGTTGCGTTTCCCATGAACACTCTCAAAATAACTGCTCACAAAATGTTGTGCTACTGTGCAGAATTTATCAAATTAGACACAAACAAAATGAATCCCTTTAAATACCATTGTGAAACATTAATGCATAGAGCTGTGCCACCTCACAGCAGTCACAGCCACGCTCTCTGTATTTTTGGATGATTCAGATGATCTGCTTCATCGTCCCTTTCATCTTTCTCAGAGGAGGGTTCCCTTAAGGGCCAAACTTCCTGCTCTTATGGTGTCAAAGTTCTCATCCGATAAACAGTCAGTCAGAGCTATGTTGCAGAAACATCAGCTGCTTTCCTGTCTGCTTGGCTGGCTACATGTACAGTGAGTGGGCGGACTCCATAGAAACACAAGCATAGCATCCATGAGAACTTTGAAGGAATAATATAACAACCACTAACCAGACACAGTGATTTTCCACAATGGAACATCATAATAGTATCACTACTGAGGAGAATTACTGCAGTAGACAGACTTGTGGAATGAGTTATTTGTTAAACACTGTGGGTGTGTTCAATGTGACCTGTGTGAAGAGACTAAAAGATATCACAATGGGTCAGATATCTTTCAGCTCCCAAGCAAACACTGTAATGACACGCCCGACACATATGTACAGTGAACGTCACACTTCAAAGAAGTTGCTTGTCCTGTTTTTTACCTGGATGGGACTAGCTAATAATTTCACATCATTTATTGTTCTGAAAATGCATGTCGCATTTTTACAAGATACTGTTCTTGCTCTCAGGCTATGGAGGAGGCAAAATGTCTGACATTAATTTGCAAAAAACATATCTATGTTTAACTACGCGGCTCAGATGGCCCATTTACAGAAACAGCAACATTCCTTGGAGCCAGTGAGTTAGACCGTGATGCTTGTCAAGTATGCAGCCCGTTTCCTGGAAATTCCTGAACTAGAAAAAGATGCTTGGAGCTACCTTAATTCACAGCCTACTGTGTTTGTACACAGAAAATGCCATTCTGCCAGTGTAGTGCATTTCTCTCTAATTGCCTTTTTGGGAGATTATGAAAAAAGAGGGAAGGCAGACACTGGCAATGCTATGAAAACTAGGAGACATCTGTGTCTGTGCAAGGCAAAAGTACATGTAAAATTAGCTGCAACCTACTGGTAGCAAACGGAGCAGTCTGTCAAAAATAGGGGTGGTTCTATTTAGTTAACTAACTGAATGCCAAACAAGTTCTCATTCCTGCTCTAATCATCTCCTCTTATCTTAAGCCTCCTCCATCACAGCAAGGGCCATGCAACTCAAATTATAAGCAGTCCAGTCATACAATGAGACTTTTTTTTCTAATGTGTAGGAAAAGTATGACTGGGACAAAAGTGTTCTGGTAAACATATGTGCACGAAGTGCCTTGGCTTAGATGTCACGTCACTCTACTATTCCTACTGAAGTCCCACTAAACATTTCTGCTGCTCAGGGTTCATAAACCACACAGTGAAATTTTGTCTCTAGTACCAGATCTACAATCACTCTAACTCAGGAAATCCTCTATACTCTTGAGTTTGTTTAGAGATAAGCTCACTTCGACATCAAACATGTATTTTACAAATGAGGTTGTCTGCTTTGTGAAGAGATCTAAGTGATGGGCATGGGAGAGGTATGTTAGATTAAGGACTGTCAGAAAGGTGATAATTCTACTATAACCTCAAAAATAAACATAAAGAGGACCACCTCTGTACAACTGAAAATGGGTACTCCCCACATACCCTCTGGCTATAAGTAGCAAACAAATGACAAGAACTGCCTGGATAAAGAGTTAAATAAAGATTAAAAGCGGCTCTATAAAAAAAAATGAGGGCGATTAGGTGCCCCAAGCCCTTCAAGGACATACAGAAGAATAGTTTGAGGCAAGATAAACTGGTGCTTCTCCTACTGACAAACGCAAGAGGCCTGGTAATGCTACCAATTGTGTCAGGTGTTTAAACGCGCTTCCATCAGACATCAAACAGTAAAAAAGTCTGGAGCCTCTCACACACTTTATCAATAGTAAATGTCACACTTGATGTGGTTGAGACAAGACTGTCTTCACTCTCTAGCACTACCTGTCCCAAAAGCAGCCCAGATGCCACAGATGGATTTCCAACCATTTCCCCTTCTTAGATGGTGAACCATGAAGGAAGAAAAGAAAGAAAAAAAAAACAAAGGTTACAATTACCCACAAACAAAATCCACAATGACTGCATCATAAATGACTGGTGCACCGCTCACATTTGAACTCCCTTTCCCCTTGGCATAATGAAAAGGAACGGAAGAAAGTGAAAGCTGTCATTTGTTGCCCATTTGGTTTCTTCCAAAGGACCAATGTATGTACCACTGCAAGTCTGGTCACTTGTATAAACACTAAAGTACAATGTTAGCTCTGTAAATAGGATATGTCACAACTTCATTTTTCCTTTTATCATTACTGGACAAGAATATGTGACCTAGATAGTAAATGTTTATTATTTTAGCATAACTATTTTTGGCAATAATTACATGTTTCTTAAACAACACGAACGTTACATGGCAAGAATTTACACACGGTAGCTTAGTCTGATAATCTGCCATACTGAAGCATTTACATACATATTAAAACAACAAAAATAAACTTTCACAAATAACTACACTATACACAACAAAGCATTGGTTGACTGCTTTATATGGCACTAAACTAACAAGGAACAAATGTCTGGCTGATCATGTAAAGAAAAAGCTCTTCTTGCTTACTGAAGTGGTTCCAAACAAAACAACATTGGCATCAATATGTGAAATCTTAAAAAAAGACAAAAAATGCAGGAAACCTAAGCTGTACTGTATTTGGCATATTCGTCTATAACTTGATCATTCCCAGGTGTCTGTCAAGAAGGAAAGAAATAGAATTGTATACAAAAAGTAGGGGTAAAAACTAACAAGCAAGTAAGATTTTTTCAAAACAGTGTTGAATAAAAACATATCTAAAAATAGCTATATATCAAACCAATGTTTTCCTTTCTCTTCATTTATATCTATTGGTGCTGGAAGGGGCTTTAAAGGCAATCTTTGACCTTAGCAGACTAATCCTAGGCTCAATCTAGAATGAGTTTAAACTGCAGCATTTTTACGCTGGCCAGTGCCTCCACACAAAAGATAATTCATAGCAGTTAGGTAAACCATTAAAACACCTGAAATACTTTGCAATCATATAATACTATTACTGCATAAAATTTTCACCCACAACCGTTTTAGAATAAGAATTTTTGCTAATTATAGGGGTGTGTATAAAGCAGGTGGGGAGGACTGATCGAGAAAGAACCCTGTTGAACTCACGACTCCGCATGGTGCAACGTTAGCAAGTAAACTGAGAAATAAATGAGGGACATCTGAAGCCATGTAAAACGGAAAATAGCATCGCGTACAAGTCCGTGATATTCGACTTCCTATTGCCACTACATTACCGCCTGACACTGACAACAGCAACATATCATTTGGCTAATTTTATGACGTTTACATATAAGGAAAGACACATCTGCTTCAGATGTTAGTGATCCAACTAAAGGAGCAGATGTTTATTCCCTAAGCGTCGCTTTCACAACCAGGCAACACATCCCGAGTGACTCTCTGTGAAACCTTCTTTAATTTCCACCCACCGAAACGCGTTGAAGTTAAAGTTGCCCCATTTTAACCCAACAAAATGGTCAAAAAACAAGATAAAATTCACAAATGATGTTAGTAAACGGACAAAAAAAAAGAAGAGCAACGTTATTAGCTACTAGCTTCATCTCACCTGTCCTGTACTGCGGCGGTGCTGGTGTTGTTTGACCAGGATGGTGCTCCGCCACACGCACGCGACTCGGTAAAGTGTCACCACTGGCCTGCGGTGGAGCCGGTAGGTGGAGCGCGTGAAGTGAGTTTGGCGCAGTGAGCGGAGAGAGTTCTGGGTAATGTAGTGTTTCTATTGAAAAAAAACGTTGAAGAAATATAACAACATAAACAGTGTCCACCCTATGAAGTAACCTTTACATTCATTTGTTTCTAGTGTTATATTTAATACATAAAATGAAAATTATAATTCATATTACTTACTCGAGTAAGTGGAGGACTCCTGTCCTTATTACTTTAAAAAACAAATATCCAAAACAGTAGAACAGCATACAAACTACAGCCCTAAAAATCACAGAGAGATTCAGACAAAACATTGATTGACCGCCAAGAAATATGGTAGCTGGTCGACTTTGTGTCGAAAGTACTCACAGGAATTAAAGAACGTGCGATTGTATGATGAGCCATGTTTCATTTTAAAAATAACATATTGTTGAATATTTACACCCTGCAGTTGTTACCTAATAAAACCCTGTAACAAATCTATTTTATTTGTGTTCACGGTTTCCCGCTGTGACGAATCTGCGGACGCTATTTTGACTGTGTTATTTACCTAAAGCAAAGTCATTGAGAAATATGGCGGCCACCACGGGTGCTCCGAGTGCTGCTACCCCGGACCCACAAGGTCCAGCTTCGGTTGGCACGGGTATGGACAATCCAACGATTCAGTACAGTATGATTCTGGACCATCTCATCGGGGACAAGAGGTCTGTGAAGGACTTGAATCCGGCTGTTATGGGAGGATTGCCAGTGCCTCCTAAAAGCGAGGAGCAGAAGATGATCGAGAGGGGAATGGAGAGCTGCGCTTTCAAGTCTACTTTGGCTTGCGTCGGAGGTTAGCAATGATTCTATCGTTATATCACAGCTGCCCAGTATTTGTTTATGTCTGCCGACCCAGCTTCAGGTGAGAAACAAACATTTTTTTTTTGCTGTACAGTTATCTGTATGTCATTCGGGCATTGCAATATCATCATGTGGTTGGATACTGGTTCTATCACGTGAACCTGAAATGGCAAGTTTATAGAGAAAACTTATCTGCAATTATATGTTACAACATTGTATATGTTTCAGTCACCTCTAACAAATACAGTCCTAAGTTTTAATTTTCTATAATTTGCTGCTTAGATTTTCATGTATGATAATAGATTGTATTACGGTCTTGAACCTTTAGTCTGAGAAATTAAGTGATTTAAAATAGCCATCACTTTCAGACCTGCCTTAAGAGGAGCATTATCTCCAAATATTCTTTTAATTTTATGATTTCTTGTTAACACTCATGTTGGTGTTTTTGCTTTCCACAGGGTTCGTCCTGGGAGGTGCATTTGGTGTTTTCACGGCTGGAATTGATACCAATGTTGGCTTTGACCCCAAAGACCCTCTCAGAACTCCCACAGCACGAGAAGTCCTCAAAGACATGGGCCAGAGGGGGATGTCCTATGCCAAGAACTTTGCTATAGTGGGCGCCATGTTCTCCTGTACAGAATGCATTATAGAATCAGTAGGTCGCACCAATTGTAATTTTTTCACTGTGATGGTCTTATGTTGGAGTGACAGACAATAATAACTATACAGGATACAGCATCCTTGGGTGGGAAGATGCTACACATTCCTCAACTATAGATGGAAGAAAAAAAACACGCATTTATCATTTAACTGTTCTATATGGACCAAGATGTTCAACAGGAGCTTAAATAATTGGGAGGGTGAAATAATGTAACATTTTCTGTAACAAGACAAGAGTGTGACAAAGTAACTAGCAAGTTTAATGTACACGCTTAAGTATCTTAAGTATAATTTCAGAAACAGTCCTATAAGTTTGGTCACATTAGCTGTAAATGCAGTTGTTGTTTTTTTAAGTAAAACAGGATTCCTAAAACAAAAAGCATCCAAAAATAAAAAACATAGCAGAACCCTTTAATACCAGAGTGTAAACATAGGAAATATAGAAGTTAATGCACTATTTGGCATGGTAGCACATATGGACCACCAGCCTTTGTAGTAATAATAATAATAATAATAATAATAATAATGAAACGGTGACTACTTTAGAGAATATAAATTCCCATGTTACTTTAATGCTGTTCTCTAGATCCAATGTTAAATGTCTAAGATTGTTGGTGAATCTCAGTAGTTCTGTTCTGCTCTGATAGCACCCTCTAGTGTAAAACTAATTTAGATTTTTGCCAGGTGATCCTCACTTAAAGCAAAACTAGCTTTCAAAATAATATTCCAAAAGATTACAGATGAAATAGAGCATTATGATGAAGTATTCCTGACTTCTTTGATCTTTATTTATCTTCTGGTGCTTCCTATCTGCTTTTCATTTGCAGCACAGAGGCATATCTGATTGGAAGAACGCTGTGTACAGTGGTTGTGTAACTGGAGGAGCCATTGGATTTCGTGGTACGTAGCATAATACATTTACTTAGATGTTTTAAATTAAAAACACTTCACTTCTAATTAATTATTTTTCTGTTTTGTAGCTGGTCTGAAGGCAGGTGTCCTGGGATGTGGAGGTTTTGCTGCATTCTCAGCTGCCATCGAATATTATTTGCGATGAACTACTAACGAGTGGCTCTGTGGACAAGAACTTAATAATTGCACATGAGAGCCAGTAAAGACTCGCACTGTGAGAAATCCAACCGGCACATGGAGAACTGCTGCAACCCACAACTGGTGTACTTGGTGGAAGTGAAAGTTTCCTGTTCAGTCAGGTTAAGTGATGGCCACAGTCGGCTAAAAAAAAGGCTTGTCTTTTTCTTCCCATTCCTTCTTATTTTCTGTTGTGAACAGTTTGAGTAAAGCAAACTAGCTTCATATAGAGACCCAAGACACTGCTCAGCTCCATCTGCTTCTGTGTCAGAGGTATAATGAAACAGAAACACAAATAACCTTCAGTCAGGGTCACGACCATCTTAAATCCCACTCAGAAAAATGCTGTTCTTGTTGTAGAATATTATTATGACATGTCAATAACTAATAACTATATTGGGATTATTTATAATAAAACTGTTTTGTTAACTTGGGAATTCAAGACTTTTTTCCTAATCTTGATGGACACAAAATTGTTTTTGTTTTCATTTTATGGGGTTGGTTATAGTTTGTAATATCTGTAAATACAGTAGATATTTTTCTTTTGTGATGAGCTTTGCCACACATTTCATATAAAAATCGTTAGGCTTTACACCATGGGAGGAAACCATTTTGGAAGCAATATCACTGAATTTTTCATACAATCATAGACTGATTTGCTTTATATACCAATTTAATAAATACTAATAACATTCATAAAGTTAATTTTAGCTAATCATCACTTTGTCACTACTGGTACATTTAGTCTTAGTAAAGTCATTATTTAGAGAGACACAAAAGTGACCACCCCTCTTCAGTTTTCCCTGAACCCCGGATGTTGAAACTTTGTCTTACGTCTTGTCACTTGCGTATCCTGCCTTCACAGATCCACCTGCAAAAAACAACAAAACTGTCCAGGACATTTTGATACAACATCATGTTAGACATCTGTTTTGTCAGAGGTCCAGTCCACTAAGACATTTCATGTGTCTTTTTTTGAAACAAAATTTTTAAGAGACAATGACACTGTCAGCATCGTCACGATACTAAAACAGTCCCACGTAAAGTACAATGTGATGACTGAACACATCACATTAGGAAGAAAAAGGAAGATGAACAGATGTGTTTTGCATTAATTTTATATGTTCAACTCATAATAAAAAAGCACTGGGATATAAACCAGCCCCAGTAACAATAAGTCAAGTTTCAACTATCAAAGCAAACAAAAAGCCTGATACACTTGTATGTACTGACATCTGGATGCTTGGACAGAGAGTTCCATTGTTCCCATGGTCACTAGTAAACCTTTTTTAGCATTGAATAAAATTTGGACAAGTCACAGGCTTTTTGTCTAGAAATTTTATACCAAATTTGGATTATGTGATGACCTCAAACCAAAATAACAGATACACTCTTCTCTGCATATTTAATACTTTCTTTCC
This sequence comes from Channa argus, assembly GCF_033026475.1. Taxonomy (NCBI): domain Eukaryota; kingdom Metazoa; phylum Chordata; class Actinopteri; order Anabantiformes; family Channidae; genus Channa; species Channa argus. The sequence continues at coordinate 4,732,108 of NC_090220.1, read as the reverse complement.
TTCAAAAAAATTTTTTACATGTAATAATTATCAAATAACTTTTGTCACCAAATGACAGTGTGTGAACTGTTAGTGTTCACCTCAAGAAGTCGTGATTTGTTTGTTTTTGACTTGTGAGTCACAACATTTTTAGTATAAGTGGGACTCAGGGGTTTTGTGTGATGAAGCTCAAAGTAAAGTTATGTGTGATTATTATGTGCTGAATGCAGTGACAGGAAAGAGTAAAATAAGGACTACAATCATGTGAGTGCCTTCTCCCCTTGAGCACTAATGGGAGTCTTTGATTATTTTTTACAAAAATGTGCACCGAGCTGCTTTCTATAAACAGGCCCTGTTGACGATTGACCAAAAATATGGCAAAGGTTTGGGGACCTTAAGGGTTAGGTAGTCCCTCAGCATGAGCCTCTGAACTGATCATGTGTGAAATGGTAGTTGGAAATCCTGAGAGGATATAGACATTTCAGCAATAAAACATGTGAGTTTAACTTTTTATTGGAGGTCACTTTTAAAAATATGTAAAATGTGACCACCAGGTGGCGGAATATGCAAAGAAACTGATAATCTAAAAGACTGATCTGGTTAAACCATCATTGATATGATGATGACTGATTATTATTATAATATATATTGAGGGAAAATTGAATACAAGCAGTTCACATTTTGACATATCCTGTAAGTTCCCTACAGTTTATAATGATATTCAGGAAATGCCTATTTCAATACAGTGCAGCTTTACTGGGTTGGGAGGTTATTATTTTCACATGCTTAATTTATATGACATCACCTTACATTATGTTGACAAGAAAATGTCACAATGTAGTGTTTTTCTTATTTTGCTATTGATTGTTATCAACAAGACTATATAATTGACATTGTGCAAAAATAAATCTCTGACAGACAGAAAGTAAGACTATTTTGGTAACTTTTATTTTACTAAAAAATGGGAAAAAGTTCACATTGACATGTAGCCTCAGTATTACAGTATATTGAAATTCTTCTCAAAGGAATTAAAATACAACACTTTTTATTTTCTTTTAATCTTATATTAAAAATATCAAATAGTACTCATCTAGCAGTGCAGTATTTGAAGATATGTCACAGGCTTGATAGCAGAAAGGGTGGGAGTTTGCCAGTAAAAGGGAGGGACCTTTTTTGCAGAGACCTTTTTGTTACCAAGCCTGGTTTGATTGACAAGCTGAACATGCAATGAGGGCAACTACACAAATCATTCTATAGATTATACCAGTGCAGTAAGACACTTGGAACAAGCTTGCAATGCAACACCAAGAAAAAGAACTAAATGTTCCATTCATTGTGTTTTTTTTTTTAACCTCACAACAACCCTCATGTCACAGAGTGGCCTTTCTCCTCTACAAAATGACTGGAAATGAATTGGCAGATTATCTGCAGAATTTCAGTACAGCTTACCGACCGTGATCATGGTGAATGAGAAACTCTGACTAAAATAACGTCACTACCTGAATAAACCTCAAAAACAGACTCCTTAGAACATTTCTCTAGTTGCACAGACCTGTACAGGCACACATATTATATATATTTAAAATAAATAGGGCTAATTTGGCCAAGACTCACCTGGGAGGGCTGTTCCATCTAGTTTGTTTGTACAGAGAGACATAATGCCAGTCATTTCTTAGGATGGCTTCCCAGCCAGTACTACACCTCACCAGTTCTCATAGTCCCTTAAAGACACACACACTCATGTACATCCACATCCACTCACACCCCTGGCCTCCACCTTGTGCACAAAGCAAAGAAAGACAGAAAAAGGGAACATAAACGGCTGCTGAAAGTAATTATATAAGCATGTAAATGCCATTTTTCTGGAATGCCCCTGATCAGGGAAAAAAACAAACCGCTGCAGGTTGACTCAACCTGTTTATGAGATCAACAAAGCAGTTTCTTGAAAGGGCTTGTGTTCCATCAAGTCAGGCTGTAGTCCATGGCCCCCTCCAACCTCCCACTGTAGTCCTAGAATGCCTGGTTGTCTCGTTGGTGGGAGATGGCGGTGGGAGCTTTGCTCTTGTCACATTACAAACAGGACATGACACATGACTACTAGACGACTAGAAAAACTCCTTCACCACCTCCTTGTGTGTTCGGCTCCATCTCTTTTTGAGACAGGAGAGCAGAGGTGATTGATTTAAGGGTTTAAACGGGAGACATGTGGAGTTGGGTGGGGGGCTGTACAGTTGAGACGAGCTGCCTGTTAGGAGAAGAGGCGAGGCATTAGGATCGAGTGGCGGGGAACAAAGTTTGTTACGGAGTCTCTTTTGTCTCCAGGTGCCAACCTGAGGGAGATTGGTGGGCGTTAAACGTCAGTGGAAAAGTAGAGTGTGTTGCGCTTCAGTTCGGCGAAGGATATTGGAGGATGCTGCAGGTAGTAGAGCAGCACCTGCACCTAAGAGAAGAGAAAACGAGTTAATCCATATCATCATCATATCTGGGTACCCTTAAAGTATCTCCTCTATTTCCCTCAGCCTTCATTTGTTAATATTTTGGCACTGTTAGCAGCTTTTAGTATCTTTGGATGTTCGTCACTGGAATACTTCGATACTGAAAAAATAAAAAAAATTAAAAAAAATTAAAAATGTCTTTTATCCATGATTTGTCAGCCGAAAGTGTCTCTCTGTACAGATTTGAAAGATGTCTGGCTCATCAAAAGAGCACAATTTCTAATACAAATTGGGTTTTAAAGTACCTTTATGTACATTGCCTCCGCGAGTTGTCTGGCTGGACTGCTGCACTAGGAAACCAGGAAAATCAGTTTCTAGTGAGTATCTAAATTTACAATATGCTTTATATTACTGAGACTGCAGGAATGAGTGCAAATCCATCACTCTGAGATTATATTCAGCATATGGTAGCGGAAGCATCATTCTTTAGTGTTTGACATTTTGTATACTAGTGCAATAAACATTTACAATTTAAATAAGCCCCAATACAAACACGCAGTTTCACGGTAGTGAAAAGAGAGGGCCTCCTGCATGTGTATTCTGCCCCATTTATGATGATTTACTCTGGATTTTGCTCATTCTGCCAAGAAAAGACATTTGTGCACAGGAAATTCATCTCTCAGCAGAGATGAATGGATCGCCTGCAGCCTAAATACAGCTGGGGGAATGGACTCCAGTGACATGGGTCACTTGGCAACGTGGGAGTAAAATTCATACAAAAAACATGTGTTGACTGAGTAAATATGCATTTACACACCAGTTTACTATCTACTACATACATTATACTAAGAGAAGGATGTCTGGTTAGTTTAAATTTCTCACAAAGATTGAAATAAAAAGCTGACAGTAACATGAGTAAGGTCATACTGTGTCTCATATTTTTAAATGAGCAAATTTATATTCAACAGTCATGTAAAAAAAAAAAAAAAGCCAAAAAAACAACCAAAATTTGTCTGTAGGTACCTGTGCCATGACGTCATGCGACCAGATGTCAGAGGCGGAAGTAATGTGCTGTCCCTTTGTGCTCTCTGATTCTGAGGGCCTGAGCAGAGTGGGGCCAAACACGGTACCCAGATTATGGAGGGACATCTTATTAATAGGCTCCTTCTCAGCTACCCTGCATGAACAAAGACAAACAAGCCCATCGGTCAGAAAAGACGAGGTTAACACTTAGGAAACACAGTCAGACGTACAGAAACTACACAGCGTATTTTAATGGTGTATACAAATAGGTAAACAGTGTGTGGGTAACATACATGTATTGAATAGGTTAAGCACAACTGCCAAATGTCACAAACCAAACACAAACCAAAAGGTTTGTACACATTTTAACTGATAGGTGCCTTAACAGTGATCAGCGGGTTTTTCTGTGTATGAGGGAAGGTTTCTGTGTACCGTTTGAGGTGGTCCAGCAGAGTGAGGAATGTCATGAGGTTGGGGTCAGGCAGGGAGCGCAGGAGGTGCATCATGCAGTTCTCCTTGGCTGCAGGGTCTGAGAGTGCTGAGAGGGAGATGAAAAAGATGTCAGACCAAATTATGGTAAAACATCTTCCTAACTTTTGCCCCTGTCTCTTCAAGCTGGGTATTTTTAAATTCCCATTTACACCAATGAGAAGGGCGCCTGATAACAAACGCACACTCCCTGGATGAGAGGTCATACCTATGCCTTCCATAAAGGCGGGGTAGAGACGGTCAGTGAGCAGAGGCTCCGGCAGCTCCCTGAAGTACAGTTTCAATGTCCCTGCAATGGCGTTTATGTCCATGTCACTAAGCATCACCAGGATATCTTTGGTATCTGTGGGTCAGGTAAGAAAAAACATTGTTTAAAGACAGAAGGCACAACGGTATTACAGGCATGCAATAACACAGCTGCTCTCTGTGCTCTCTCTCTCTCTCTCTCTCTCCAGGAAGGATGTGATCTCTCGATAAGCCCACACCGAGACAGAGACAGATGCAGGCCTGCTTGATAATTACAGACATAAATGAAAGATGATACGGGGCTCTGCTCAGTCGCATCTTGGTCACGCTGAAAAACTCTTATGTAACTCATGTACTTAGCAGCTGCAGCTCCTCGTCCCCCCTGAATAAACCTACTGTTCTTTATAGAGCAAAATGTTACAGCAAAGGACTCAATTCTAACACTCCACCACGTACATAAAACTAATGTGGTTTCTTACAACAGTGCGGCAATAAAGTTTCTCTTCTTGAAGATGGTCAAAACGTTTTTTTTAGAGAAGGCATCAAATAGGGTCTTACTGGTGTCAAATGCTGCTTTGAGGGCCTGGATGTCAGTGGCCACCCCTGAGATCCTGTAGATTCCCACTTCGTCAATCCCCCTCTTCTCCACTTCCTCAATGCACTGACGAACTATGTAAGGCACCTTGGAGCGTTCACGCCTGTGGAAACAAACAGCAGAGATGCTACTGTTACTTTTCTGATAATGTGAGTGGAATTAAGTGTGTTGACCTTAAAGCACTTCTGGTTCTTTCTACTGACACCAACCTTAGAGGATAAATTCTCTTAAAACTCTTAACACGCTGAAGGTTTAATCTTAGTAACACAAACATACTTACTTTGTCACCACACTAATTTTGACTCCAAAAACCCCACTCTGTTTTTTGGACGGCGTTCTCTTCAAGCTAAGGTCCCGACTTGTGAACTTCATGGAGAACTCCACTTTGATCTGATGGAGAACATATTACACAGATAATGTAAACTGCACTGCTCTAAAAAGCTAAAAGTAAGTGTTCCTTCATTTGCTTTTGCACAAATTTAAGTCTCAACATTTTTCACTTTGATATGCCTGCAAACTGATATTTCTTTATATAGTATTTGCATTTATCTCATAATCTAAGCTATAGTCCTCATTAAGTCTTACCCCGTTCATCTCTATGACATCCATATGCCAGTTCTTTGACTGCACTGTCTGAGGATCCAGCTGAAAAACACAATGGAGACAAAGACATTTGGTGATAAGATGTTTTGCAACATCGTTTATATTTTATATATATATATATATATATATATATATATATATATATATATATATATATATATATATATATATATATATATATATATATATATATATATATATATATATATATATATATATATATATATATATATATATATATATATATATATATATATACACACTCTGCTCCTCACCACTCGCAATCCCTAATACCAGATCACCATTCCCATGATGTCTTGTGATACATGATAGATTGCAGCTTATTGTTGTTTTAAGTCTTCCAGGTGTCTGTGCCCACTGTAAGGCCTCAACAGCTAATGCCTTTTTTATAGGCTGTTTGAGAGTCTGCACTACACAATTCTGCATGGTGATTTAGAGGAAAAATAAGGAGTGATGGGGGAGCACAAGGGCAGCACACTTCTTTTGTTGTTAGCATTAGGCTGCAACCATTAAAAGTTCTCAATGAGCGTATTTCATTACCTCGTAAAAAGGCCATTTGGCATAGGTTTCATGCATTTCTATTATCGTTAAGGCCTGTTTTTCCCAGCAGGGTTTGAGTCTGAGATGAGACAGGTAATCACTGCAATAAGGTCTTTACACAGCTACTGCGGAGAAGAGAAATGGCACAAAATCCGGACTGACGCCTCCCGACTCAAAAAGGGTTGTAAAAGCAAAAAGGATCCTTTACAGGCAGCCCTTACGCTCTCTGACCTGTCTCGAAACTGTATCCTCATCTGGGCTTCTTTTTATTAAGAAATACTTAGACAGGACCCCTCCCCCCCCAAAACAACAACATTACTGGAAAATTTGTTGATTGAAAAGCTTTGCTAAGGAGGCCTACATGAAACAAACTCAGACTGAATTATTTAAATACTAAATATTACACTAACAATAATGAGCTAATTTGGTGGAGAAGAGTAGGGCAGCAGGTAATGGAACAGGGACTGGAGAGATACCTGTGGGTTTCAGAGTGCTGTTTAAATGTAACAAGATCTGAAGGTGGACATGGTAATAAATAGGACCAGGAAATTACTGTGGTTCGTGAAGCAAAAACAGACTTACTTATAGCTGATTTACTGTACGTTAAGGACAAAGGGTCCTTTTCATCTCACTTCAGAAGGATAAAAAGTGAAATGACTGAATGGGAATGCTTGAAGCAGATTTCAAGCACACAAGCGTTTTCTGAATTTCTAAGAAAAGATAAAAGTCAGAAACTGTCTTGTTTTTTTCTAAAGATATCCTCAGGCTAATATTGTTCTGATTAGGACTGGACTGTGGTGTCAACGCTCTCTTTGTAGGACGATGAAAACTACAGTATTAAGGATGTTGGATTGAGGAGAGGTCAATGGACAGTAGACCGGATTGAAGCCCAGAAACAGACTTGATTTTGATTTATAGACATTCCAGATGTGGTAAATCCAGTTTTTAATATAGAAAATGTGAAATACATGTGTGTTTTTAAAGGACAGAGTAATTCAACCAGCATATTTCTGTGTTATACAGGAACTCCACAGCTTTTTTGGCTCAAGTGATTATGATGCAGTTCATTTCTTCAACCCTGTGAATGCTGTACTAAAAGCTGACCCTTGTAATCTCTCTCTCTCTCAGACACACACAAACCTCATTCCTCCAGGCATGTGGCTGCCACTTGTAGACCCAACAGAAAACTAGAGATTGACTTCAATTACTTCTCCTGCCTCTGGTTAAACCCTGTCAGTCAGGCAGAACACAGGCAGAAATACCACAACCAAGAGTCTTAACTTAAAAAGAAGAAGCAGATAGTCGTGAGCCAGGAGGCACATCCCGCCTGTACTATACCCTGACTGATCTACAGGAAGAGAACAAAGCAGATAAGAGAAGTCATGCTGTTTTGCTACAACATGGTGTCTCTTCCGCACAAACAATGCAAGAGAACAAGCAGCTTTATTAAAAGTAGAGATGTGAACATTTCCAAAGCTCTGTAGCCCCCTGCGCTTTGGAATAAATGTAAGGGCATCCTCATAAAATAGATTTTAAAAAATCAGGACATTGATGAATTGTTTATTCTACTAAGACTAATAAGAGTAATATATGGGCCATTATAAACTGGTAACTTTAACTTTAGTTCCATTATTTAATCTGTCTTACAGGTTTAATATTTATTAAATTAATTAAAAAAAATAATAATTAAAAAAAAAACTGTTCCTGCCCGGTTTCGAACCGAGGACCTTTCGCGTGTTAGGCGAACGTGATAACCACTACACTACAGGAACTGGTTGGGATATCCACCCCCCACTCTGCAAACATAATCCTACTTCTCTCATATTAGCAGCAACTAACATGAGAGCCATGTAGCTATTCTGAGACTGACAGCAGTAACACATTGAAAGACCAGTCCCGTCAGGACAAAGGGGACAGTTTCGGCACAGCAGCAGGACTAGAATACATTTAGGGTCTTGATTTGTCAGATAAAGAGCACTGGCTGTAATGTGGCCATGGAAAAGGACCTATAAGAACATAGGGTGCATGGATCACTCTGTCCATGAACCATCCATTACATTTTTTACTAACAAGTAAGTAAATGCACAGATGTAATATGTAAAATATGTTTTTATTCCCGTAGGATGGTTTACTTTCAGTGTGTAAAATAACTAGAGAAAACTTAATATGTTATCAATGATTTAATGGCTACAACATGGATATAAAGTCTGATTTTGTAGATCTAGGAGAAAACCTTAGAAGTGCAAAAACAGCATGACACATTTTCCCAAACAGTCACTGAAATGATGTGTAAAGCCTTTAATAATAATATCCTCAACACATTTAATTTGCTCATTGTTGCTGTGCTGTTGACTTAGTGCCTTCTGCTGATTAAATATTCATTCAGCTGCAGAAACCTCTTTATTGGTGCTTTAATTAGAATGTAGTTCACTGCACAGCTTTTTGGTTTTAGGTGGATTACAGAAACTGTTTGTGCAAAGACTGAACCTTTCTAGCTCATCACACTGCAGTAACATTATAGTTACGTACACTAATAGTGCAAGCGTGTAGCTATTTTTAAACTGATGAACCACATAAGCATAATGTTTATGTGTGCATCAGTGAGAGCATCTTTACTCAACAGCTGCTGATGTCATCATGGCCATGTGAGGTCTTTGACTCAGTTGCCATGTTGCCTCTTTACCTAGCTTGAGCCAATCGCCAGAGCTTTTCAGTAAGCACAGGGTTGTGATTTGCAGAGTGCTCTTGCATCTCTGCAGGCAGTGTGTGATTCTCTTTTAGGACCTGAAAACAGCAATACTAAACTTATGCAACATGACTGTGCCTGGAGCATTGATGACCAAGAGCACTAAAAAGCAGAGAAAGAGTGAAATGTCCCTTTAATGTTTAGATTTTAAGTTAAAGACATGAACTTCCTTTATTTAATTGTGCTTTTATAGTCATTGTCATAGGATTCCCCAGATGATATTTAATTTATTGCACAAAGATCAGGAAAGGAATGTGGCCAAAAGTGGTTAACACTTTTCTGCATACGTAAATTCACAGCTTCCCTGAAAGTTGTCAACTCTCTTAACATACTTGCTGTGATTATATAAAACCCACCTGGTAAATCCAAAGATTCAAACACCATTTTGTTGTTACACTAGACTTCTGATTTCATTTAGTGCTGCAGTGACAAAGTCACATATTTTATCAGGAGACTGTAATCCAACTCACATTTCTAACCCATGTTGAAATCTCATGTTTGTCTTGGACAGATCTGCTGTGATGTATTTTCACTCATCAGCCTTATGAGAGAATTGCATAGTTGTTGGCAAACTCATTACATCATCATTCAGGTCATTTGTGAGTTTCACCACTAACAGCATGTACCATTTGTAAGGCATTAGATCATCTGTATGCACTCAGTGGAGACGACAAAGTAACTGGCACTGCAAAAGAATATAAAAGTACGATGTTATGGTTTGAAAGCAGGTGCCAGCAGAATGATCTACTGTAAGCAGTCTTACAATTGCCAGGTTTTTAAGAGAGAAGATTTTGATCAGTAAGTTAGAGAGCTTCCACAAGTTAAAGAAAAACTTGTTCCAGGGTTGGTCAGTTAAGCTTTAGAGAAAAACTACTTCCATTAGTTTCGGTGCTGACGAGTGTTTTCCTTGACAACTTTCTTGCCATTACTCGAACTTAGACCACTATTTAAACTAGTGATGGACATATACAAGGACCTCATCTTCTAACTCTTATTACCAGCCGGATGTACATCCAGAAGTAAAGCGACGTTCTCATCTAAGGGTGTTCGGGGGGGGGGGAGGGTAATGCTAGGTAGCAACCTGAAAATGTTTTACTGACCTGCTGCTCCCCTCCTGGAGCTCATTAACCAATAGCAGACCTTGTGCACGGGGCATGAATTGGGGCCAATAAAGGAATATGCCCTCCAGTGGGGAAGGACTGAGATTTATGTGGCCTACATAAAAGGCCATTAGGGGAGTGGTTGGCATTTTAAACATGCAAGCCTAATATCTCATCAACACTAATCAACTACTAGAATAGAGGAGCATAATTTCGTGTGGAATAAAATGGAGCGGGGGCGAGAGGTGGGATGAATGAGGCAGAGAGTGGGTGATAATAACTGGATCTGATTCTCTACCATAGTTAAGCTGTCACGACAGCTCCATTGTTCTCCCTGCTGGCCAAAATGTCCACCAAGAAAATAAAACCAAACCAGCCCGGGAAACAGCCAAAATAAACCCAGATATGATAATCATGATAAAAACAGACACAGGCACACACAAACAAAAACCCAGCTACACGACAGTTACAGATTAATCATCACTTGTTCTTCATGCAGGGACACATTTGATACCTAATGTGTGGCGCTAAGCCAATTACTGTTCCCAGCCAGCCTGCTATCTTATCACACCATGTCTTAATTAGGTGCCGCTTTATGTTGAGGGAGTGAGGACATGTCCCTGGTGTGATCCCATACCCTCACACATCCTTTCAAACCCACATTTCACTAAACACCCTGTACCAAACAGAAAACGTGCTAAAGTCTGCTTTTCCTGCCCCCTCGTATCGTTCTTTCAAAACCGTGCTTGTCATTTCTCATAATTGCTATCTTGCCTGTTTTAAAATATTTTTAAGCCAAAGAGACAAATGTTAATCATCCATATAAAGAGCACACTAAAGCCTGCATCAAGAATTCTCCATTTGAACACTGAAAAATAATAAAATTGTAAAGAAACATAATTCTGTAAAATTTTTTTATATAAATGTGAGTGTAATATAGTGAAATGAAACAATGCATCAACCCTGTCTTCAGATAAAACAGAACTTTTCAGACTTCAAATGTTGATGATTTCAGCCCCCATGACATGTTATGTTACATTTTCAGATGATGATAATGTAACTTTATCAACTTTCTACCATCAAACAACACACACACCACCAGCTGAGGCAGACTCGTAACAACGACAGAATGAAAGAAACAGCTGTAGATGAGCTGATGGAATCAAAAGCCAACATAGCAGAGGAAAAAAACAATAACATGAGTTTACCCTTGAATCGTGTTATTCAAAGCCTCATTCAAAGGAATGAAAGAATCAAGGGGTCTACTGTGCAACGTGAAAACTAGAAGATAGGATCTCAAGCAACTAACTGCAATGCTGACAAAAAGAAAGCAATGAAAGACAGGTAGAAACATCATCATCTCCTTTAAGACATGTGGGGACCTGTGTACAAGGAGGAGAGGAAGGAATCAATACAGGACCTCTGGGCTGTCGCAGTAAAACATGGGCTTGTATGTAATTCCTGTTTTAGATCACTTGGTAAAACCAATGGTCATCCTTCCTCAGGCCTTTGTTGAATAATGGAAAGCACTGAAACAAAGGTCAAGCCAACTCTCAACTTGGATTCTATCTGTCAAGGCGGTTTATTATGCACACAAATTATAGCTGAAAATGCTTGTGTTGCAGCCGTGATGAAGATGAGGAAAACTGCTGAATAAACATGGCCAAATATACTGTAAAATTAAAAAGAGAAAAAAAATGAGAAAGTACCTAGTTCTCACCTTTTGTCACATCTTTAGTTGTGTGTGCAGAGCTAAAACCAGAACAGGCTCACAGTCTGCCTCTTTTTGTTAAACAGAAAAAGCATCTGAAGAAAAATAAAGAGCTTGTTTCCTGTTTAAACTCACAACTAAAAATAGAACCTGCATTTAAACTGTGCTATATAAAACACCACAAAGTAATGTATGTGCACTGCATATTTATCATTTGATAATAAATGACAAAAACAACACTTTTTGAATGAACTCCAATCCTACAGCAGCTCAAACAACAATCACTACATTCACATTTCAAGAAGACTATGAAAGACAAACATGTTTCTAATGCTCATTTCATTACATTGTTTTAACCAACCACCTAATGCCTTGAAATGAGGTAGTGAAAGAACAGGATCACGTTAAAAGTTTCACACAGACACAAAGAAATCGCAGTAGCGTGAGTATTACATCACTTTTAGCAAAATTGCTGCTAATTGGCTACATGCAGAACAGCAATAAATATCAAACTTTTATTAAGACTTAATCCTTTTTATGCATATGGCATACAGGAAACTGTGCAAATGTGCCACACATTTCAAGAACTATTTGGGATAATGTGACAGTTAATTAGTGGAAGAAAACATATGTGGAGTTGAAATGCCAAAGGGGCATAAGATCAATCCAGTCAGATGATGACAGTACCTACAAACAGCAGCAGAGGGAGCTAATCTGATTCAGAAACATCTCTGCTTGCCAATGCATAATAGTGTTTGAAAATCTTGGTAGCTTTAAATGCAGAATAACAAAGGCTGGTGGATGTAGATGGTGACAGGAATATGGAAGTGTAGAGGAAGAAGCTGTTATTACATGTTTCTAAAATGATGTTTTTTTTTCACCTCTTGATAAACTACTTACCAAAAGATTAATTAAACTTGTGATAAAAGCACATAGACACTTAATTTGATGAATATAAACCTCTTCTAAAAAGGTAAAATAATAAGCTTAGTGACAAATATTTACAGTATCGATTACAATAAGTAGAATTAAAATGGAGGAATTAAATACTAGATTCCATTGTACAATTATATTATTTACCAAGGTTTTGCGACCTTTTCATTTAGCACATTACTGCCTCTGCTGCAGTCAACCGAGCTATTTGATAAGAACAATAGTCAACTCTGTGCCGAAAGAAAAGCCCACAGGGACAGAGTGCACGCACATGGAGAGGGATACATAAAAGCAACACAGAGCAAACAGATGGAAGTGACACAGTGATAGATGGGGATGAACAAATGCAAGTGAAAGAAGATAAAAGAGAGGAAACACAGCTTGTGCATGGATGGCATGTGTGCACCTTTTGTCTTAGCAGCTTGCTTCGGACACGGCCCCATAGCTTGGCCCCGGTGTTTGTGTGCCTCTTGAGCACAGGGGTCTGCGGCTGGCTGGACAGGTTGTGCTGGTTCTGCTCCACGCAACAGTGCTGTTCCAGGCGCTCACACACTGAGTTCAAGTTTACATCAGACACCAAGATCTCCGTCATCCCAAAAGCCTCCGATTCCCCTCTTCCACCAAAACACAGGTGGAGGAAGTATGCTGCTTAAGGGGAGCCGGGGGAGGGAGAATGGATCCCCACTAACCTCTTATAGATCACAGAGAACTCAATGAGAATAAAGGGAAAAAAAAAAGGTCTACCACAGCTGATTTTCACTTCAAAAAAGGAAAGAGTGATGAAAACGAAGGAGAAGAAGATTCTGCCATAATCTCCACGATAAGCCTGACAATAATTCCACGTTGGTTCTTCTCTCTGTGAGCTCATTCCACAGTCAGCTGCCAAAATCTCTTTGCTGTGCAGTCTGACTTCCACAACATAGATACAGAGTGCCAGAGCAAGCCAGGGAGAGAGAGAGGGAGGGAGAGAGGGGGAGAGAGAGTGGAAGAGCGGGGGAGTGAATGAGCTCCCGTTGCCCTTCTTCTCCAGATGTTGCTGGACACACCTCCAAAAAGAGGAGGGAGGGGAGGTTAGGAGGGGGCAATAAAAAGTCAATGGATATGAGAAGCAGAGAGGAGAAGGGGGAAGAAGGGAGGTAAGGATGGACTGCTAAATGCTGTACTGTGTTTTCTTCATCGCTTTGACCTGTTTTCAACCTTTCCCAGAGCTGGTCAGCACACACAGGAAGTGAGTAGAGAGAAGAAAGAGATGAATAGAAATAAACAGCGAAGGTATGAAATTCAAAAGTCAGTAGGTAATGAATGATAAATGTGATCAGTAGACAAACTTGCTTGTGTATAAAATGTTAAAACACACACAAAACGAAATTATCTAAGTAAAAAGCTTCTACATTCTCATACATATCAGCTCAAAATTGGACCCACACATTTCTTCCTCTCTGTCTATGTGCCAGTTACCAAGATATTCTCTGCTGATCTTCTCCTGATCACAGTCATACAGATCTCCACCATTTCTACCCCAGTCAACTACAATTCTTAACCATTTTTTGTCACTCAGCCTGTCTGTTGACATTGAAACGTCATTCAAAGACATCAAAATGCATGCGTGCTTGTGCGTCCTTTGAGACATGCAGAGAGAATCACCATCTTTATTCAACAGGAAAGGCAGAGCTGGATGCTCTTAAGAGGACAATTCCAGTGTACAAAGAATCGATAGTAGCGAGGGCACCTCTTTATGCCTGTCAAACTCCATCTACAACCTCTGTGTCCCATAGGATTTGAATTAAAGGAGAAACATATTCTGCTTGCAAAGGTTACAGACACAAGGCTACATTTTTAAAAACATCCAGAGCAGTTAGACCGTCTGCTGGGCTGAATGGTCATTGAGATTCACAGCTTTTGTCTACTGGCAGTAGACTGATGCCTGATGACAGTATAGTGATTAATAAAAAGGTTCAGATAAGAGAGTTACCCAATTTTATTGTTCTACTGAAATTCCTGGAAACAGCTGTGTTTACTAGGAAGCAAGTGATACACACGTATAAATATGTATTCTAAAATGAACACTTCTTTAGCAAATTCTCCCACTCAATTTAAAAAAGAATCAAACCAAATCACAGAGGTTTCATTTTCATAAGCTCCTCTAATCATACAACTGAACAAACATCATGCTACATGAGGCATCTCAGATACAGTAGCAGTAGACAGGACAATACCATGATGTAAAAACATCTGGGTTAGTGTCGGTACATCTGTGGTAAAGATGAAACAGACAGGAAGGGTGAACAGGTCAGCCTGTATGTCTGACATTATGACCAACCACATAATTTGAGAGAGGGGTGTCACTGGTATGGAAGAGACCTCAGTCAACCTTCACCACAGAGTATTTTTAACTCCTGGGGTTTTTAACTAGGAGGCATACACACTCAATGCGTCATATCTAGGAAAGAATGTCTGGGAAAACCATGTTTTGGAAATAAGGGAAGAAAAAAACCCCATAGGGAGACTAGAGATATTTTTGGGTGCGATGAGATGGAAAGTGAACACAGAAATGGTGTATTTTAATTCTCTACAGTATATGTTGACTGTTCCGCAGTATTTGGTTGTATGGTGGGGTTTTTTGTTGTAAAAGTACAGCTGCTAGTACAGCATCCAAAGAACCAAAGTATCAACACTGCTTTATTAGTTTTGGGAGTTTTTTTCCAAGCCTTGAATAAGTGGTCTCAATAAGAGGCGTGGGCTCGACGTTTTACAATCACTAACTTATTGTGGCTCAAGTCTGCAGGATTCAGGTCGATAATGCAGTGCATGCATTCACCATGGCATCATTTCAATAGGCTTATGTGATGTCACAACATTTGTTTCCGTCGAAAGTTGCATTATTTTTTTTTTAACCTAGATCTTCTGTTGATAATGGCAGAGTCAGACAACTGGGTACAGTTTCCTTCAACACATCCCAAAGATTGTTGATGGTGTTAAGGCCTTGAATTTGTGGTGGCCAGCCCATGTGTGAAAATGATCTAATTTCCCTGAAACACTCTCTTACAATTTGAGCCTGATGAATGCTGGCACTGTCAGCTTCAATATGCCTGTGCCAGGTGGAAAGAAGAAAATCCATTGATGGAAAAACATGGTCATTCAGTATATTCAGATAGTCAGCAACTCATTGCAACAGTTAGTGTTGAAGAACTTGCTGCCAAATGACACATATTATTCACAGCAGTAATTATCCAATGGAGGTCTCTTACTCGTCCGCTTTGTTAAATCCAAGTGGTGACTTTTGTATTGGCCATGCATGAAACATTATCTTGTCCACTGTGACTTCTCTACAGCCAAGTTGCAAAATCTTACTTGATAAATGATGCTATTACTTCTCAGTCGTGTGCAGACCTGATTTTAAATGGGTCCACACACTAAATGTATAACACGCTACACTCTTCCATTAGAACACATACTGTACATTTGTATAGCCAGTTCTTGACTCTAGGCTTTTTACATGCACTATTCATGGCTTCAAAAACATGCCTACACACAGGCAGAATACTGTGGGTACACACAACTGTACAAACGTAAATATAGTCCTTTCAGCTCTGCACAAAGACCGCCGCAGTTCCCCCAAACCCAAATTTACTCCATATGTGACATTTAAATGTAAAATAGTAGCATGATCTCAATGTGCCAGGATAATATTTGTCTGAATCTTGTTGAAAGCAAGCTGATTTGGCTCCAACTTTGATGGTTGGATGGGCTTTGCTATGCATATGAGGATCACAATAATGACCCCTATTTTACTAAAAGGCAGTCACATACTCTTGATAAAAATGTACTGTAGAGACAAATCAACTGTATGATAGTATGAACTGTGTGGCCTTTTGAGCTTTGGGAAACAGGGGAGTGATAAAAAGGACAGCTAGCTAGAAAATGGGGAATTAAATATGGAATTTCTGGATTTTGCTATGAACTCATTGCGGTGACTTCAGAGATTACCTGACAGTGTGGCTGCTGGCCTGTATTGTTTTTTTTTTCTATTTAAAGTTCAGCTGCTTTAGAGGCCAGTGGAATATTCTACCTAACACTAACGTAAGTTAAAGGGTAGCCTTTATATGAAAATGCAGCAGATTTTAATTTGTGCTGCATATAAAACATGAAAAGGTGACAGACAGATGGTTAAGCCCTTAATGTCTATGCTCTGACAATCAGGACCAATCCCGGCTCTTCATTATTCATGGGCTGGGTGATACAGCCCCTTGTAAAAACCACTCCATATGACCAGACAGGAGGGGGGAAGGGAGCGTTGAACAAGGTCCTGTGTCCACTCCAAACTCCATCTGGGACTGCGGCTGCTTCCCTAACAAGCACCGTGATTTGTTGATTCTGCAATTTTACGGCCTCCACCCCTGCAACACTGCTCTGCCAATCACAGAGACCTTCAAGAGCCAAAGCAAAATTAATTATGAATTTACCAGTTATGGAGCTCTGACACAAATATGGAGCAGCTTTGAATCTATGCCTGGCTAATGAGCATGGGATGGTCCTGAAACTCAGTAATGAAGTCAGTCTGCAGGTGTTTCAGTGGGTTTCATTTAACAAGCCCCTTTGACTGTACAGTATACATCCTGGAAACGTTATTCAGCTGCTGAAAACATCTGCCTTAACATGTTTTGTACTTGACCTTGACTATAGTCTCACACAATGTGTGTTAGCAACAATTAAAGCAAGTCATGGTTGTGTTTTTTAAATAAGCAATTTAGCCGCAGATTCTCTCTTAGATGACATCTAAGAGTATATATATATTTATCATTAACAAGATCATGCAAAAACAGATTTCTGAGTAGGCAGCAGCACTGTATAGCTCCTAGGCTCAAATCCATTTCCCAGCTGGGGTCTCTCTCTGTGTTTTTCTCTTGTCTTGGCTGAATTGTTGAAAATGCATAAAATAATGCTGAAATAATTCATTGTTGAAGGAATATTTTGAGATTTTGTAAAATAGATTTTTTTTTTTTGGCCTATGTTTTATAGAGCAAAGATCAGCATCACATAAACTATGAAGCTGGATGCAGTTGATTTGGATTGCATGAAGACTGGAAATAAAGGGAAAAAGGTAGATTTTCTGTCTAGCTACTGCACTAGACTCCTGTCTCTAACTCAACAGCGAACACCAGAACAAGACAGTCTACAATGAGTGACAAGAAATTTATATAAATAACAGTATTTCCCGAAAAGTGTCCAGTGTTTTCATTCTATGCGTCCCCCTCTGAAGCCTGTGACTGGCTGACAGGCTGGGTGACATTGATTTCCACAAGGTGCATTATGATTAAATACCTCAATCAGATTTAATTTGAAGCATCCCTTTAACTATGCTGACCCAATCCACCCTTTTGATCTTTTCTGCTGCCTTCACTGAAGCTTAGGCTAGAGGAAGAGGGGGGGGGGGGGAAAGAGTAAAGAAGGAGGTGTGAGTATGTGTGGGGATTTTGAGGTAGGGTCCTTCAGGGTACAGTGGGAGTGCTAAGATAGGAGTGCAGAGGCAGGAGGGGGTTAGGCAGGGTGGGAAATAACAGCCTTAGGGTGCTCTACAGATTATTCCTCCTTCTCTTTCATCTGAGCCACTGGGGACCCATCTTCCTCCGATTAACCGTTCCATCACTGATTAAGCACTTTATAACAACAGTGGTGATGGAGAGTGAAGAGAGAAGAAAATAAAAAGAGCTCAGAAAAGGTTTCATTAACATGTAGCTCAAGACTGCTGTGGGTTGTTAGGTGTGGTTGGTGGGATGAGGAGTGTGTGTATGCATCCTCCCAGTGGCAGAGAGTGGGAGGAAAAAACAAAGCATTCAGAATATGAAAAGACTATCAAAAAGGAAAACGCTTTGAATGTTACTTACAGGTAAATCTAACCACAGGAGAACAGCGGTGTTGTTTTTAACTGAAAGCTCATTTTTCAGTCTGATCAGTGAGGTTGAAAAGATAAACGGAGATAAACTGAGCAAAGCACAATGATGCAAGTCCAAACGGTAGAGCAGAAATGCTGCAGGTTCCACATGACAAAGCTCCATCCAGTAAGGTCACACTCTGTGTAAATGCTGTTCTTTACATCTTTAGTGATTCATACTTGCATATAATTTGTCCTAACAAATTGCTAATTGTTGTGCTTATTGCCCTCTTCTCGATTTACTTTATTTACTGCATTGAGTTTAAATTGGTATTTAACTCACTCTAATGTCTAAAAGCAGAAAGGAATGAGACCACTGATGCTCTTAATTTACTTAATCTGATCTCATAACTCAGGAGGCACTAACAATGTAAATGAGTTAGACTGAACATAACAGCAATCAAGTCAATCTCTTCTTGGCACAGTTATAGCTGAAATAAATACACAAAGACATTAGATGCCAAATACACACCAAAATTAAAATGTGTCTTTACTTGGCACAGGGCGTACTTGTTCAGAAGAGAACAGAACCTCCTCTGTGGAGATAATTACGTCTAATCAACACAGTGAACTGTTCTTGAATTACAACTGATCCACCCCTCCCTGGCAAACATCACACACAATAAACAATCTGAGCTGAGATAAAACTTGATACACAGCAATGATTCTAATAAAAGTTAAAGCCACACAAGGCAAATTTGCATTTCTGAAACCCCATGTGGTGCTATAACATTTTTAATATTACTCAAAAAGCACCATAACACCCCCCCCCCAAAAAAAACCCGAAATATAATCCTGTGTGTCTGGGTCTATTTTTAGCCATAGCAGTGAGCAGGGGAGAAGACATTTCTCCATGGCAGGTTAAGGTATCATTGCTGTGCCCAGATAATCCTGTGTCCAAAGCACCCAGATGGCTTTTTTGCTTTAGATTTGGACGTGTGTGTGCACAGGCAGGGTTTCCATACCTGGAATTAATTTAATCTGTGCAAATTGGGCAAAGCTAATATCTAAGACTCAGAGGGGAGATGACACATACTTCTGTGTTTCAGCAACTATTTCTGATGAAGTTGGGTGTGATTTCTTTATATAAATCCACCCTACCTTCAAGTGTGATGTTGATGTTAAAGTTGCTGTCTCTGCTTGACTGGATGTGTTACTGTGTTACATCTGAACACTGTGACCCAGTTTCAGCGATGAAGAGAGTACAGCCTCACAGGATGATGATGCTGCTGACCTGCTTGAATAATTCACTATACAGTGTAAATCCGTGGTTGACTGGATGCAGCCACCTGGAAGATAACACGCATAGGGACAATGGAGACACGACTAGCAGAGAGGAGGAGGTGAGAGGATGATTCTGAATGGCACAAAATGAGACGAGAAAGTATTATGCAACTGGAAGGTAAAATAACATGAACTAACAGAAAACACTTTCGAGTACGGCTACGGTAATGTAAGATAGGAGGATTTAAAATAAGTACACTTGATTCAAATAGCCATAGTTATTGGTGTTGAAACCAATTCACTGCTTTTTAGCACTGGCAATTAGCATTAGTAATCAGAAATTAGTAATTCCATAGTCTCTGAATTGAACTAATTCACAGCAGTCTCCTTTCATCACTAATTACAAAAGTGTCAAATCATTCTTAGCAGGTTTAGAAACCAAGTTACTGTGGAAAATGGAAAATTAATTATTACATGATTGTGATGACCAGTCAGTAAAAGAAGACCCTACCCACTTCAGCTGTTAATGAGCATTAAATCTACACAGAGGCTTTACTAGTTGTTATGCTAGTTTGTGTCACTCTAACGATGGGGTTTGGAGCTAACAGCAGTTATTTGTACTGAATTTTCTGCAACACAGAAAAAAGAGAGATCAAGAAGAGCTGGATACTGGACTGAAACATGGGACCTAATGAAAATGAAACGTTCGACACATAAGCCCCTCCAAACATTCTGTCTTTCCCATTTGATATTGTGTTTACATAGTCTACTGCACATTCCCTCTATAGTTTCTGTATTGGGTCTGTCTGTACACTGCTGGAAATTTACTTTTCAAGGCTGAGGAAGACGTTTTACATAAAATTGTCATGGATTTTTCCTTGCTGTTTCACTTCTGGCCACTGGGCAAAATTAGATGAATTGCTGAGAGTCGGTGGCATATCCAGTTCTTCTAATACACCCATGGGCTGGCTACTGCGTAGGAACGGGGCTATGAAGTAGCTACACAAGACCCAAGGCATAGATTCAATGCAGGAGTAGAAATCTAGCTTTAGCAAGGCAGCAATAAGGGTCCACTCCAGGCTAAGAAGTAGGCAAAGATTCAGTCAACCCAAACAACCCCTCCACAGCTCCTGGAACACACACATACAGTACACATTGCTCTCCCAGCTATTATTCAAGACACATAAATCAAATTTGTGACTGTGAAATAGACTTTTGAGGTGCCCTCCTTCACAAACACCTACTCAGCTCTTTGAAAGCAGGATGAGCACAGGGAACAGGTACACACTTCAGCTGGCACCCCCACCAGATCCAACACATTTTATGCTTCTGCCAGTGTTAAAACACAGTTCGATTAATTCAGCACAAGGCACTTATGCAATAGGCTGCTTCAAGCTAAGCGATGCACGAGAGTACTTGTCATCTGAGATACACAAAAGAACAGTGCTGTTCTCCAAGGATATTTAAACTAGTGCATTTTAGTGGTTAGTTTCAAAGTAGTGTATTTGTGCTTCTATAATAACATCAGGATTTAATATAAAGAAGGATTTAAAGAAACACAAACAAACTTTGGTTGTGTTTTGTAACCGCAAAGCAAGCTTAAAAGTAAAGGACAGGTCCACTGTGTTCACAGTTCTTTCCCACAAAGGATCACCATTCTTTAATTTGTGAAAAGGGCAGAAGATCAAGTTTAAATGCTTTGACTCTAATGAGACACATACGGCGTAAGACTCCTCAGCAGCAGCAGCATTGGTGAGGCCATAAATGCTAGATAACTGCTCTGGCTATGAGCTCATCAGCTGACAAATTCAAAGCATCATTGTAGGGAGTCCGGAGGGATTTTAGAAATATTTCCTCTTTATGAAAACAATGACATCATCATTAGCTTGATTTGTATTGACAAAAAGGAGCCAATTTTCAGGTAATATGAAGACTTGTGTTATTAAGGGACTGGCACTGTGTGTTAACAATGGTAATTTAATGAGTTCAGATTATTTTAACTCATTCCAGTGGATATACTAGCTGAAAAGTGAGGAATGCCTTATTTCATTAGTGAACCTTTCCCGGCAGCCAACTGTAAGGCCCAGTTTACAAAGAAGTGGAAAAGACCCAGATTATCAGCTGTGATTGCAGAATGTAAAAACATCAGTAGAACAAAACCTCATACAATCATACAAAGAAGTCACCACCTGGATTTAACCAGCAGCCAAGAGCCTCCCACTAGATTATTACCGCAGTGATTAATATGTCTCAGCCGGCAGCAAGTTCTTCAACCTTAACTGATAAGTAGCTGACTACCTGTATATACTGAATTTCTCTGATGGGACAATGTTACAATCTTTAAGGCTCAAATTGTGAAAGAGTGGTTTCAGAGAGCATGAGACATCATTTTCACACAAAGATGCTCCACCTTAAACTCACTGACTATCTTCCAGATGTGCTATAGAAGACTCCACCATCATCAGTACAAAATCTTGTTAAAAATTATTTTAATTCTGTATAGAAATAAATCAATCCAACAAAATATTATAGTGGTTGGCTTTTTTTCTGGTTAAGCAGTGTGTATAATAAAGTTTATTTATTGGACTTTCAACAGGGTTTATGAACAGTAAATGGGCAGTCACCCTGCCTCACCAAGGAACCGGAAGTGAAAAAGCATCAATCTTGCCATACAGTAGGAACAGCACAATGTCACAGCAAGTCACAGACCTGGCAACAACATACAGGTTGTGGAATAATTTAAGTAATGAAAACTTGATCCTTTTAAAGGTAGCTGGGTTTGTAGAGTGTAGAGTCTGTACAGGAAGCTAAAAAACTGTGCAGTGCATTTACACCAAACACAGAAAGGCCAAGTCACATTCAGGTAAGTGGGGAACAAGGAATATGGAAAAGTCATCAAGGCTTAAATGCACAGGGAAGAAAAACAAACACAAGTGTGCCCTGAAATGAGTGAGCTAAATAACTTATGAGTAATAAAATCCTTAAAAAAACTGTACATAGTATTTATATGTAAAGTGCTTTTTAACTATTACTATACTATACTTACTAAACTATACCTACAACTACTAAGTATTTAACAGTATTACTATAAAAATGATTAGGGTTTTTCTTTTGACTCAATGTAATCATATGGTTAAATTTTATATTGAACATCATGAAAATGTTTTTCCATCTTTCTCTTAGATTAAGGTTAAAGGTCACAGTCCAGAAGAGGCTACAGGCCAAAGGAAACTTCAATTCACTTCTCGCTACAAGCATGGGAAACATACTATAAATAAGTGTATTTTCCTCAGCCTGCAGCTTTTATGTCCAACCATTTTTATTACAGTCTAGCAGGCAAATTCACTATGTGTATTTGTGGCTGGGGGGGCTTTCTCTCTTGACTCACCCACGAACATAGTTAGATCCCTACAGGAGCAGAGCAGATGCCTTTGCAGCATGCAAAAACTGCACGCAGCAACCCAAAAGTAACAGCTGTAGTACCTCAAGCTACTGATCAACTCAATTACTGTTTTATCCAGAAAACACATATAGTCAATTAAAGATTTGTGAAACTGACTTGGTTTTCTAGTTAAAACTGAAACTTGCAACTACTAGGAGCATTTTATACCTTCACACACAGTGCTGCAGTTTTAACTCAATGACAGTTAAATGACAGTAATAGTAAGTTAGAGAGCTACTGCCCAGCAGAGCATATAAAGACAGATCTGAGGGCGTACAGAGGCAAACACATTGATATAGTACCCAGTTACTTCAACAAATAGAGTAGGGTTCAGGGATAATGAGTACTTTATATACACAGCCATAGTTTGTTGGCAGACAGCGGAAGTTAAGACTCAGCTTTAACAAAATACTGGAATTTTCAATGGGGGACATCAGCGAAGGCTAAAATTACTTCATAACACATCACAGCAGCAGTGCTTGACCACGGTACTGAATGATGCAAACTTCCTTAAAGGTGTCAATGTTAAAGTTAATGAATATTAAAAGTTAGAAAGAATCCATAGGAGTAATGCCAATCCAGCATAGAATTATTATTAATACATTTATTCCTGGAGCAGATCATTGCACATTGGTGATTTGGACAGTAGGGTACCACCAATTCCTATAAGAAACAAAACCTCATACACAGTCTTCTGCACATCAGCCATCCCACATAATAAGGTGCAGAACCACAGTGGGTGAATACTCCATATGGTAAGCATTGTAGTTGGTGCACAATCATCAAGTCTAAACACACAGCTGAGGAGAGCATTTTAACAAAGAAACATCTCAGTAAATTCTTCAGCTTCGTAACTGTCAAACCCAATAACCAGTTGTCCCGGGGTATTGTGGGGTTCAAAATGAATGCAGCCCAGAGCAGCTACAGATGGGCATCCTTTGCATCTACATTGGCCTTGCAGGAATTACTCTGATCCCCCAACTTGCCACTTGAAAGCCAGAGCATGCTCACCACACTGGGAGACAGTGTGTTGCTAAGGCCCATTTACTTTAACATTGACGAGAAGACTGCCAACAACAACAACAAAAACAACAACAACAACAACAAGAAGAAATGGGTGAGGGAGGCAGAGAGGAAGAAAGTATTCTGGTCCAACTGGGGTTTTGGGGAATAAAAAAGACACAGTCACATCTGTTGGTCAGAGACTTTGTTTTGGCAGTGATGTGAAATCTGAATAAGGAAGAAAAGAAGGCTGAGGGATAGTGTGTGGTGTCTCTGTCTCTGTAGAGCTGTCCTTACTAGTCAACCAAGAACGAAGAAGGAAACTTTTGTTGAGCGAGGAAGAGAGGAGGTTGGTTTGAAGCCACAGGCTTTAACCTTTTTATGAAATGTACTAACTGGCTTCCAGGAAGAGAGTTACATGAGAAGATCAATACCAGGCATTCTACACACCAACTACACTGGCCACACAAGGATTTCTCAGAACCACACCTGAGGTGAGACCTAGCTCAATCCTTGGCCAGAGCCTGAGAGTGTGCTGACAGCTAGAGACAGGCATGAAATGAGCTTTGCCCCACAGAGAGCCAGACTGGAACTGTGATGAGAGGGATGAGGCAAATGTCTTCCTTCAATGTCATCTGTATGTCTGTAAATCCACAGCTTGAGAAGAGACACAGTGTGTGTGTGTGTGTGTGTGTGTGTGTGTGTGTGTGTGTGTGTGTGTGTGTGTGTGTGTGTGTGTGTGAGTGTGTGAGAGAGAGGGATAGTGAGAGCGAGAGAGACAGAGAGAGAAGGAGCAAAAAAGAGAGAGAGAGACTTATACGTGAATAAGAAGAGAAGAACAGCCTGAATCAAAGCAAAAATAGAATTAACTCTGTAGGAATGTTCCATGATACAAAAAGGAAAACTGTTACGTCCACAAAAAGTCAAACTGAAACTGCTTTCTTTTTAATTGTGAAAAGAAATGCACTTGGTCATTTGTTTGTCTGCCAACAGCAGTAGTAACATTTTTGTTAAAAGTAGTTTCCTACTATAAAAACGGGATTGGACTTCACTGTTTTGAACACAGCAGGGTGACAGTGACAGAAAAAAGTTGGAGTGTTAACAAAAAGTTTGCATGGCATGGCAGTTTCTCTCCATGTCCATGTTTAACTGCAAAGTCTCAGTATTATTCTCCACAACTCTCAGTCATTAATGCTACTACGCAACTGAAAACCTCACTGAAAAAGTCACTAGGGAATAACAACCAAGTCCACTAATCTGCAGGAAATGTAAGCTCTGATGACTGAACAAAAAGGCTTGCATTTACCTCACAGTTTTATCGGAAACTGTGAGGTAACCCCCCCCCCCCCAAAGTTAATTCTCATCACATAATTTGCCACCATCTGTAGCACTGTCTTTCTCCATTGCTTTGTCTTCTGACTCTTTAGCCAGCCTCCCTTCATGTGCTACATATGCAAGTTCCTGGTAGGAAATGGTACAGCACATCTGTTATCAATCCTTTACACTTTTCTGAAATTATGCATTGTTATAATGAGGTCCAATTACCAAGCCAGCTTGCCCACAACATGTCTGAGGTTCAGTGGAGAGCAATGTGTTTGTTTTCTCTACTGTAAGAGATGGATATATGTTATAGTGAGGTAAAAAGAAGCCAAATGGTGTGTTTCATTTTAATCCAACAGTTATAGCTATGCTCTTCTGATTTCCTCTCCCTACAATACTGTAGTTTAATTTTTGTCCTTGGATGAATCAACATGACTGACAGAAATCAGGAGCTAAGATTTTAACCAGTCTGGCATCCAATTACTTGTAATAAAACGGATTATGTTAAGATTTGCTCATCACTCTCCAAACTGAAATTAATACACTAGCAGTGTAGCCCAAGGATGGCAATGTCAGTCCAACACTACTAAAAGGATTACTATTCACCTCAACACACAATGAGTGTGTTAAACATCTTGACCTTTGCCATCACCAAGCCAGGATTTACATTTATCCAATTCTTTGGGCTTAAATATCCTCAAAACTAGTAATATTCCTATCAGTCTTTGTGTTAAGTACTTATAACTGTAGCAAATGTTAGCATGATAAAACCCTAAACTAAAATGGTGAACATGGTAAAAATCCCTGCTTAACATCAACATGTAGTGATAATATGAACACATCTTCTAATAGGACTAGAAAAGCCTGTAACTGGCTGTGGAGTAAGAGAAGGTATCCATGACAATACATATACAATATCTATGTTAACGTTACCTTATCAATCAGTACTATTACGCTACGATATGGTAGGTAAGTGAATACTAACAATAATGAGTGAGACCATGTCACTTAGCCGTAAACATCTGGTTTTGGACGTCTAATCTTACTGTAGTTACTGCTTTTACTGAAAGGCAGTCTTTAGGATATTAGCAACAAATAATCATGTATGTGCACATGGTACGTACAGCACAAATAGTGATGCCATACTGCAGTACATGAGGACTTTTTCATTTCATGATTAACTCATCTGACATCCACTTTCCTATTTTACTAGCATAAACTTTAATTAGACAGCATTAAACAGGAATGCTGCTCAGTTTTTACTTGGTGAAAGGACCACGTGCTTTACATGATCAACATAATAACTCTTTAAGGCCATGTCAGCCCTCCACAGACTGTCAAGTCTTAAATTGTCTATATGATCCCAAATATTCAACATACAAAGAGATGACATTTTACCAGCACACTGACACCCTCGTGTTTCGAGGGTAGAATAAACAAGGGCATTAGGCTACATGACAAATGTTGATAACGTTGGCCTGTTACAGTAGGTTTCACACATAAACTCACATACATAGCAGACTTAGCAGGTTAGGGATTTTTTCCTATCGTACTTACAAAAAAGAAAACAGGTAGATATCCATGCATTTGAAATATCCAAGTATGCTTGCAGAAGTACATGTAGTTATTTAGGACACGCATATCCCAAGAGGGTGAGAGTAGATGTTTTAAGTAGGAACAAATGCTGTCTAAGTGAGGGTTGTTACGGAGCTTCTTTGTAGAAAGATGACAAGGAAAAACTAGAAATCCATCAAAACGCTGCTATCAGCTCCACTGATCAAGGACTGTCTGATGAGGAAGTCAGTTTAAGTAGGACTCATCAATAAAAAAGTGCCATATGCTCGAACACAGACACACTATGAGGGATGAGCCTCATTAAAATAAAAGAAAAAAACTATAGAGAAAACAAAGAATGAAATGAGCAGCTTTAGGAGTACTGAATGAATGCACAAATGTCATCCATCTAAACCAAGTAATAAAGGCCATGGGTATGTATGTGACTACGATTGAACACACACACACACACACACACACACACACACACACACACACACACACACACACACACACACACACACACACACACACACACACACACACACACACACACACACACACACACACACACACACACACACACACACACACACACACACACACACACACACACACACACACACACACACACACACACACTCTTAAACCACTGGATGAGAACTTGTAGTTTGTACACTGGCTGAGTGCCACTGGTGCACAAACTTGACCACTAATTCTCCAGATGGCCAGCCTGCTATTAGCCCAGACAACAGCACTTTCACCAATAAACCCTTCATATTGCATGTAAATGTCAAACTCGGAATACAATGCTTTATGTAGAGGAAAGACTGTGGCTCTTAAGTAGGAATGAGAGTGCACAGAGATGCACGCCTCAAATTTTACAACCCCTCTGCACCCATAGTTTTACAGTAAAGCCGGCTAATGCGTGCACCCCTGTTCAGCTCTCAGCTTTAGAAAGGGAGCTAAGAGCTGCCAGGAACAAGCAGCTTCATTCCTCCTTTCTGGTTTCATTCCTAATGCCCAACTTCTTTGGTTCCCATTATCTCTGGGAGGCTGTTCAAAATGATCAGATTACTGTTAATTGAAGTCTGGTAACACTGTGTAGATGTGGGGTTGACATGCACTCACTCTGGATAACAAACTAATAAAAACAACCCCCAGCATCAAGCAGAGGGAGGTGAAAGGTTCTCAGGAATGATGGGAGGAGGAGGAGGAAAAGGAGGGGGTTAAAAGTTGAGGTGATGTTCTTTTACTGGGGATGTTACAGGCAATGTTAGATGACTCAGAAGGAATAATTGGATAATCAAATATGGCTGCAGCTATGTACTATGGTACATACAGATCAGGACACTGCAGAGAACATGCAGTTCTGTTACTGACACTTTGACTGTAAATCTGGGGGGGGGTCATTCTGCTATATATTTTGGATCTAAATGTCATATAACATGGGGATTTGGGAGAGATAAACAAGACTTCATATTTGTTCACATTTTAGCAAATTGGAACCATTTCAAGAATCCTGAAGTCTTAGCAGTTTCTGTTTGCATCATCTATAGTGATGTACAAACTACTATAGCTAGATGACTTTGATACTGAAAGAAACTTGAAAAACCTCCTCCAGATGACATCACCCAGATAAAGTGTTTTGATCATTAGGAGTTCAGATGACAATCTGGAGGTGCTATGGAAAAGCAGGTTTACAATGATTACAAACTGCATAGTGAGAAGTACGATATGACATAATTTGAACTGTCAGTTCCTCAAAAGTGATGTCATCTGGAGATATTTTTCAGATAGAAGTAGAGAGACATTTTAATATAGGGAGGTCAAAGGGAAGTTTAATAGCATTTATGTAGATCTGCTACCCAAACAAGAACTAAAAGAAGAAAGTTCAAAACCAGTAAATGTGTCCTTTAAATAAGACTATTTGCAGCAAACAGGCAGTAAGAGTTTTTAAGTCCCTAAATTACTCTGATTAGCTGTGTGATTACCCGCTGCCGCCTTCTGCATCCCTATCCAATGCTCTGCCACTGAGCCACCAGGCCGCCTTGTATGTATAATATAATAATTAACTTCCTATTTTTTTTAGAACACAACATAGACATAGAAAACATAGTCCCTTTCACCTACATGCAGCACTTCACAGAATGAAAGATAGTGTCAGTCTGGAGCCAACAAAGGAAACCCATTTACTCTGGTAGCAGTGTAACAGAGAGACACTAAACAGTCACAGGCGCTGGTGGATGTATAAAAAGACAACACACAATTTCTCTGAAAAGTTAAGAAAATACGCACTAAGAGGTAAGCCCACGGGAGGCTGGAAAGGGGTTTGATGGCTGGGTTACTAGCTGAAAGCATTGCTGATGCTGGGTAATATGATGCATTTCTGCTACACGAAGCACTGAGATTGTTAACCTAAACTGTTATGTAACCAGTCCTCTGAAGACAAGTATAGCAAGCTACAGCCGACACATAAGGGTCACTTAGGAGAATTTGCACAATGCATGAGGCAGACCAGGAGATTGTGTGCACATTCCACTAACAACCAGTTCAGGACTTGGTTTCCCTTTATAGCAACACAATCTTAGCAACCAGAGATTTGTGAAACATTACAGGTCTGACCCTGGAGAGTATGATAATAAAATATCTTATTAAAATGCGGCGTTAAGGCCTGAAAGCAATTATAATTTATTGTCATTGTCACTGGGGTCAGACCATCTGTAAGAAAAGTTTTTTTAGCCAAAGGACATCCAAGAACAAAAGTATTAGTGACAACATGCCAATGGAATCACATGCTGGAGGCAGCGATTTTCTTTAGCTGGCATCTTTGGGAGCTGATAGCGATCACCTTTTCAAATTGCTTTTTAAGAATCTATTTGTGTTACCAGTGCAAGGGACAAGGGGGAGTGTAGCCATCACTAGGACATCACTGTTCTATAATGGAGGATCAGCAACATGACCTCAGAGATCAGAGGTTATGTGCTCAGAGGGACTTGCTGAAAATAGATGGTGGTATTTCCCCTGCAGACCAGTAACTCAGTCAAATTAACATTTGTTTTACTGTTGCCTTTTCTTCTGTTTTTGTGGGTGTGAGTGCATGTGCTCACTGGTATATCACATATGTCATGCCCATAAAGGTCATACAGTTTACTGAAAAGATTGTTTAGAAAATCCTATAGATTTCCTTGGTCACTAACAAAATATAATAAATCTCTGTCTTGAATCATAATGTCTACTGATGAAAGAAGTAATCAACTTTCTCATTTGTAACAAAGTGAATTAACTAAAGGTGGTTTTGAAAAAAAGAAAGAAAACTTCAGGCCCAATATGGCCATTTACGGTCAGTATACTGCAAGCTTGTTAAATAAATCAGATGGTCTCCAGAGAGAAAAGCAAAACACTGAAGGCTCCTTCTAAACTCAGCTTTACCAGGAAAGAAAACAGCACGGGTCCAAGTTAAAGTCTCTTTAGATATACACTCTTGACATATCTGGCTAATTATCTGAAATCGCTGTTGCCTTGCACATCAGTTTGACAGAAGATATTGGTTTATTGCAATAAACCAGACTTTAATTTTTGTGATAACATTTAAAAAAAATAAAAACATAAATAGCCATAGCTAAGATATTATTTAATTATGTTAACAGGCTAAATGTAAATACTGGTGATAACGTCATGTATTTAAATGTACTTTTTGGTTCTACTACCACCAACTGTGGACAATTACTGCCTTTGATATTACTGATCACATAATTTTTAACAGAGCCACTGCTGACAGTTTCTCTAAAATAATCACTGTCTTTTTTCTACCAATTACTCAGTCTAAATCCCAACAACCTCACACACCATTCCCACCCTCTCAGAATCTGGGACAGAACATACCATTCTCCTTCCTCATTTCTACCCCCTTCTCATAGAGAGCCAGTGAACATGTGGTGCATTTATTTGTTTTCTTGGCTGTTGTTGGCTGGAAGTGGATGTTCCCAGCAGTGGCAGCATTTGTCTCTTTGACTGTCAGCCTTAGCAGAGGGTGGTTCTTACTGTCATATGAGATAAAATGTTGAACAATTGATGAACTACTGAACCTCCTGTGAAAAGATGGGATGCTTCCTGTTAACGTGAAAAGGGAATTATGTATGTTATTTATCAGAAAAAAAACGGAAAATAATTTATTCTCTCTAACAACTGGGGAGTGTTGGACACACAATTATTCCCATTTGCTCTTCAGAGGCAATCAAAGGCAACCTTCAAAGACAAATATAATCAAAAGGAATACGATAAGCAGAAAAGTGGTGGTGACTAGCAAATGCAACAAATGCTACAGTGCATCGACCATGTTGTGGATTTTATCTCTTTAGTTTGGTCGGTTAAGAAAAAACAAACCTGCTCAAAAAATGCAAGATTTATAAGATATTTTTGAGATGCATCCTGTCCCTTAAAATGCAACGGTACATGACTGATTCATGTTTGACCTAGTTTCTCTCTCTGTTAGAGAGGAGATATGTATCCCCACTGACAACTGTCACTAATATCAGTTTTACCTGTGACTACAGAGGTTAAGCTACAATACAGTATATGCAGCAGCAGCAGCAAATAAATTGTGAAATGTCTGACCTGGTTCATGTTTTCTGTTAAATATGAAGAGTTAAAATTTTCAGAAGCAAAGTAAAAAAAAAAGTTCCCCTCTGGCAGTGAAACATGCACCACTTGAGACAAACACTTGAGGGCATTAATTGTGGATAAGAGCACCTAAAACCCTCAGAGCTGATTCAATTGCATAAAGTAAAGCTCTATTAACTACAGGGCAGAAATGGGGAAATGCTTATTGTAGCACCAGCAATTTTACTGAATTGCGGGATAGTGAGAGAAGTCAAGCTTCACTTTACCAAGCCGATTTTTTAGTGTTCTGGAAAAAAGGGAAATGTCACACCCTTGTAGGCTGCCCTGTAAAACCTAAACAACGATGCAAAATTTCATCTCAATACCCAAAAACCACAGACTCCACTGTGTAGGCAGCATGTAGTAAAAAAAGACAGGGTACACCCCCTAAAAAAACACTTTTTCAGACTATTTATTCCACCAGTGTCATTAGAAGCCACCATGACAAAACCACTTTGTTATATGCAGAGGTGAGCTAATCAAAATGAATCACATAGTGTGATTCTCCTAAAAAGGATGCAGACATCTCGCTCTGTGTATAGTTTATTTTAATGATGGCCTGTCAGCAGCTGTTCTCTTACCTGGACCTGCCCTTTCCCCATGATCTTGTCCACAATTTCATTGTCATCTTTGTTGAGCATGCTCTTATCGTAACATTTCTCGTAACAAAGGATCCGCAGGTACTGGGAGCCCTCCAACTCGATTTCAAACTCCTGTTGAATGACACACAAAAACAGAGTTGTACGTTTACTTTAGTGTAGCATTGTTAGTGGACAGTAACGGGAGATGTTTTGGGGACTGACTTCGTTCCACTGTGGCTCCGTGGTGTCTCTGAAGACTCGCGTCTTGGCCTTGCTAACAAAGTATCCATAGGAGTCCACCTCAAGGGTGCAGTATAGATCTGAAAGTAAACACAAAAGGTGGACAAATCCATCAGGTGTGGTAAAAAAAAATTACATGAATGTAGTGTTTGAGGGGGACTTGCAGATACTGAAAATCTGTAAAAAACAAAACAAAAACATCTAGGTTTCTTGACTGCTTTACACTCATGTGGTGTAAAAGTGAGAAAGATATTATAATAACTTGAGGGGAGTAAAGCTATACTTTTATCATCCTGTATTGAAAGTATGGACCTTGAGTATTTATTACTACATTTAAACAGATTTTTGCAATCGACTGCGTCCCTATGTAAATATAAGGTCCCTGGATCCAATCCACCAGCGGACTGTGGCCTTTCTGTGTGGAATTTGCATGTTCTCCCCGTCCTTACATGGGTTTTCTTAGGGTACCCCATTTTCCCCCCAGTCGAAAGACATGCATGTTAGGTTACTTGATGACTCTAACTACTCATAGGAGTGTAAATGGTTGTCTCTATGCGGACGCCCCTCTATGTTGGCCCTGATATGGCCTGGAGACCTGTCCAGGGTGTACCCTGCCTCTTGACCTTTGACAACTGGAATAGGCTCTCATCACTGAATTATGTTCCAATTACTTTTTATCAATCAACATAAATTAATTTATTCTTTGCTCTAAAAGGGACAGCAAATAACAAAAACTGACAGAACAATCTAAAGTGCAAAGAATACTCGCAGTGCTCAATGCAACATTTCACTACAGACATACATAGATTTTCAAGTGCAAAGTTCAGCAGTAGTCAAGAACATGTAAGTATATATCAATGTAAGGTGCTGCATAGCCCTTAGCTAGATAGCTAGATAGCCCTTTAAAAGCTCAATATGTTGTAGCTTGTCAGCTGATAGACGTCAATCTCCTGCTTGCGTAAAAATTCAGAACCACCAGCCCTTCTCCACTCTTTACATCCTCATACTACAGCCGTCTGTCCCCTGGGATCTGCTCACGCTTGGCCCTCACACCCAGCAATTAAGTCTGTTAATGTGTTTCTTTAAATGCTGCTGTAGCTGTTCCTGTGGACCATGCTGCCAGCTGTCTGTAAAGTGTCTAAAGTACATCCCCCATCCTGGATGAGGAGGTACACCTCCATCTGACAGCATGATAGATGGATGTACAGCTCGACCTTTCACCAGGATGTCACCAGGAATGGGTGAGGAAATAAGAGGAGTTGAAGATGATATACATTTGAAAACATACTTGGAAAACGACAGAACATGTTTACACTGCAACCTCAAAGCCATGTAAGTTTCACTAACAGGATGATACAGTATAATAGAGTCTCCTTCAATCTGGGTTCATTCCTTCATTTGTTTTCTCAGCATCCTGAAAGGCTCTGGCATAATTACTCCCAATGAGGAAGAGATTAGTGGCAGTGGTATGAGGGAAGTTCAGTAGAGAACAATTCAGTTTGACCATCTGGGGGATATTTATAAAATCAAGTAGTTATTGTACACTTCCTGCATACGGAAGCCTACCGGCTCATGGTTGTCACCTCTACCTTGACATTCGACATCTTAGAAACACACATACTACCTGTCCGAGTGTGCTTTAATAAAGAAACCACTTTTGTAGTATGGAAACTGATTTTATTTGGAACTAAAAAAGTTGTTGGTTGTGTTTTTTTTTTTTTCTTTTTGAGTATTTTTAATTTTTTTTCTTTTTAAGTATGTTTTAGACCACTGTGAGTTGAAAACTCTCCTTTTCTCGTCTTGTCTCTCATAAGCAGAGAGGTTGTGTATTTATAGTCAAATTTCTATCCTTTCAATCCGAAATGAGTTTATGTACCCAGAGTTAAAACTGAAACAAGGCCAAAGAGAGAATATTTAGAGTCCTCCCCCCTCCCCTGGACCCAGTCCTCACACTGGATCCAGGAGGGCTATGGTAAGTAGGACAGCCTAAAGGAGGCTAAACTCCATGAGTTTGTATTTTTCCTGGCAGGTCACCATCAGGCTCAAAATATGAGGAGATAAATTGAACAGCATGGGGTCCCTGACCCCTAAATGCAGGGGTTAATGGATACTATCCTCCTCCATCTTAATTGGTTAAGGGCTCCAGCTTGTGTGTGTGTGTTTTCTCATACAGGAAGCTAATCCTTGCCCAGGGCTGTGTGGCTGGGTCAAACTGCAGGTTCACAGAATTAAGAGACAAGTGATGATGAGATACACTAATCAGTGTTTCTACAGCAACCTCTCACAGCCACAAGTAACATTATACCACATTTTTTCTCTTTATGTTTGTTTAAAGGCTCCAGGAGAAATTGCTTTTTCTTGCTAGTAAGGAGGGAAGAGGCATAATGTAATTGTCTTCATAAAATCCAGAGGGAGAAAACAGGGATGGCATGCAGCCACGGCTGGACTCAATTACATGAAGAAATTATGAGAATATGTGAAAACTCAAAGCAGAGTTTTGCCTTTCATTTTTATGGGAACAGTGGTGTGTGACAAAATCAGTCGGAATCAAGGACAAAAGAACAGTTTGAGTTTTAAGAGGAAATATATAACTTGTATTTTACTATTAGTTTTGAGTGCTATGGAACAAGCTCATGCAACTAACTACACATTACTTTAAACACGCAAATCAGTTTGGATCTGTACTTTCTGTTCCTATGTTACCATAGGTAATCAAGCTGCAGCAGCAGGTAAATACATGCATGTGGGGGAACAAACAGAGTGGCTGCCACTCACATATACTTTAAAATAAACTGAAAGCACAGTGACATGTTTTGCACTTCTCTCCCAACATGTTTTCCACTGACTTTTTGGGAGATGCTCTACTCCCAGCTCCCTTTTTCTCTGACCCAGTTTGACTACTTTGCCCTGAGATGAAATTAAAGCCCTTTCCCACTGGGGTAGGAAGTTGGATGGAAGGACTATTGTAACATAAATAACACAGCTCCAATAAGATCTTCTTTTACACGTTTGAGATTTTCTAATCAAAACAGTACCAAAAAAAAGGAGAGGCTTTTGTCTATGTACTGAACAACCATTGTCATTTCTTTTCATTAGACTCTGAGATAATAATTTCCATGTGCAAGAAAAAAACCTACAAACTATTGTGCAAAAAAAAAGACCTCACAACTTCCAGAGGAAATCAGCAAAATAGGAAATGTTTTAAGTACAGACAGTGGAAGAGTTATCAATAATGCAAGTGAAACCACATCAAATGTCAAACTCATCACACTGATAATACAGTATGTCAATACCGACGGATGTGTGTGTTGTCTGGAAATATTTAGCTGTTGTTCCTTCTATTGCCGCAGTCAGGGAAGAGGAGTTTTTACTATGCTTTTCTACTTCACCTGGCACAACGAGGTTCACAATGTGCCAGAATTTAATAGAAAAATAAAAATGCCTGAGAGTATTTTAACACAGCATACATATCTATGTATCAGAATTTAAATAAATGCTGTTTCAGATTTTTATAGGTTAGATTTTACTGTATGGGCTTTCACTCTCAAGCATAATTGTGATAATTCCTTATAATAAATGTATTGATATTATTTTTCTCCATTAAACAGAGAAAATAACTTTTATTTTAGGCGGAAATTCTGTACTAGTGATTATGATCATTACCACCACCATCATCCACCTTACACTACCTCCATGGTTAGCATGCAAGACATGACACGCTGACATCAAAACGTATCTGTGAAGCTACCCAAGTTCCTTCTGCACACACAAAAATGCACCTTCTTTAATTTTAAACCCCCTCAGCTCTCTGCGCTCCATCGAGGATCAAACAGGCTTTCAGAGGAGAGAGCTTTCCAATCCATTACACGGGAAATTCTGGCAGGACAGCTTTCATATACTGAAGGCTGTCATGGTAACTGAGGAAATCATATTTTCCCCTCTCTGTCTCTTCTCCAGATATTTGATATTGGAATTGATGCTTGTGCAACAAAGCACAAAGTGTACCAAACCACCAGCTGTCCACTACTGACACGTTAGAAACATCATCGACAGGCCCTACCATCACCTGTTGCTGATTATAAACCCACACATAGCCCAGTGTGCAGACATTGTTATAAGAAGGAACATTTGAGCAAGATAGACATATTTAAAATTTTATGATCATTAGTTTAATTTCCACAGGTCCTGTGCATGTTTTTAGTAGTCTTTTACTTTCCTTTTAATGTGTCCTTTGTCACAACAATCAACACAAATGAGAACTACCACAGGAATCCCAATGTGGTTCCCACTTTCTCTCTCTGTCCTATCCTGCATTTTGAGCTTTCCTCCATCCATCTGGCCATCTCTGTGTTACCCATGGAAAGATGGAAACTGCATGTGCAGGCTGGAGTGACTGACTAGATCATGTGTTTTGCTGGCAGACAATGCACAGCAGCTATGGGAGGGGGAATGCTGAGCCAGAGTGTGTGCACAAGTGTGCTCAAAAGAAAAAGCTGTTCGTGGCTAACTTACTGGCTGACTCCTTGAATCCTTTGGCAGAGTGGACGATCACATGCAGAAAGCCGTACAGGCCAGGAGTCTCTTCATCTGGAAAACAAGCACATGGAGCAGTTACAGTCCAGTTATGGGGGTAAATATGGTGGCATACTGTATTTAACAGTCATGTAGAACAGAGGTTTGTGTGCACAAAACAGCAGGGATGTAAACCTATAACACAAATGAATATTTTCAAAATGTTTTGTCTGCTATAAGATGATTATTGTTGCCAAATGTGATATGTTAATCCCACTTCCCACAAACAGAGCAGAACAGTTGGCCTTTTATAGCACAAATTATGCAAACACATAGTGCACCTATTCAATAAAGGCAGCGTTCATCAGGCATAAACAAGCACTTTATGTCAGGTTTATGCAGTTTAAGGGACAGAGTGACCTGAGTGAATCTGAGTTTTTTTTTATTAGGGGACACTTGTATAAAAGGAACTTGAGATTTAGAATAAGATCATAAAAATGATGCATAAGCTCCATGGTCTAGACAATGCTTTCCCTTCCACGTTTATGTCTACAATAAGTTTGGCCTTTTTTAAAAACAGCTAATCAACATACATTTGCTCAGTGGACGTGTGTCCTTTTTCATTCTTCTCTTGCTGGGTGGTCCAAAATGTTGATCACCTCATGATGATAAAATACCATTACAATGTATACAGCTGCCATGTGGAGGATCATTGTTGGAATATTTTGGGTGGCCCCATATACCCCTTGTGCCACCGACAGACACTTAAAGGGCTACACTCATGCTGTGCTTTAAGGTCTGTGAAGCCAGAGTGTTTCCTGGTAAATATACTTAGATCAGGGTCTAAGGGACTCTGGTGTGGCAGCTGAGAGGAGAGTATGTGCTAAATGTGTGTGTGGTGTATAAAAGTAGAGGATTTCACTTGGTGATAGATCAAAGGTTCAGTTTCGAGGTGGCCTGTGTGCCGTTTTTAAAATGGAAATCTGATCTTTCAATTGTAATCTCCTGCAAACAGCAAACAGAAAGCTTTACTTAAAATGTGATAATGTGTAACTGAGCCATTCTAAAAAGTCTAAAAAGTGTGAATATTCCAGGGTCTCTGCAATATCATCCATCCCCCATAGTTATGAGAAACATTCCTTGGCCAGCTGGTCTCCATTTCAACCCCTACTGTGCTCTCAGCATCTCATGTCACTGAGGTGTATGTGTGTGTTTATATTGCCTTATAATGAGGAATGGGTCAAAAGCCTGATACAAGATGTGGGGCCTAAGCTCTGTGGTAACACTCAGGGATATCGGCTCCCAAGAAAAGAGAGGAAAATATAAAAAAAAAAAAAAAACAATAAACAAAACTATGCACCATATAGCAGATACATTATGTAAAGGGCTAATGAAGACTGGATTGGATTGAAAGTGGCAAAGTAGAACATACGTGTAAGATAAACAACTTTCTTAATGAAATACAGTAAGAAGACATTTTTGGAGATAAGTGGACATAGAGTTGAAGTCAACAGTGAGAGGAAATAAACCAAATTAAGTAAATGTCAAGGACTAATTTGAAACAAAATTACTTGATATAGATCTATTATTTTTTTAAATAAATGCTTAAAAAGCTCTTGGTAGAAAATAAAAATGTAGGAAAACCTAAATTTATAATCCTTCCATGCCTACAACTAACTCTCTATTCACAGGCTCTTCATTCTCCTTTACACTTCCACATCCACAAACAAAGCAATCTACTTTTTTAAAAATATGGTTTTATATATGGGCATAAATCTCATGTACCACTAATATAAGCATATACATAATCAGTTGTCTACCCACAAAAGCTTATATGGGCAAGACATAATATCTGTTGCGAAGAACAGGGGGACGACTAGACTTAAAAAGCATTTTTGCTAAATTGTTGCATTGTCTGAAATGCTTCTCTGATGTGCATTGCTGTTACAGAGTCTTGATGTGCTTGTCAATCATTTTGCATGCAAAATTAATAAAAATGTAAAACTCTCCCTAATCACCACTTTAAAGAGATTGAATGTCAAAATATTGCCCCTTGTGCAGAGACATTCCTTTGTATAGGAAGCAAAGGTGGACCTTTTTAGTATAACAAAAAAATGATTAAGACAGTGTCCCTTTCAGCGTACAAAAATACCGCTCTTAGCTCCGTGGTTGTGTGCGGGTGTGTTGTACGTGCATGTGTAAGCAGAGATCCTTGTGGCATTCGAGGAGATCAGAGCAGGTCGGCCAGATGGCTTTAATGTCACCACCAGCCTCTGAAAACGATGGAGTATGGAGATGTGGAGCAAAAACAAACATATAGGAGCTGAGAGCTCAGTGCAGGCCACCGCCAACATACTGCGTGGCACTGACTGCTACGAGCTAGATGAGAAACATATTGTAACCTAGATTCATCTCCTGCAAGGCCCCTTTCTCTCATTATGTGGCTTTTCTTGTGGTTGGAATGTAATAGGCACTTTTGTGTGAATTTAAACCCAAAACAGAGGAATGAGCAATGGGTGATTGTGTGTTTGTGATGGAAGAAAAAAAAAATTTGAACATGAGACAAAGAGCCCAAACATTAAAGAATTAAAAAAAAAAAAAAAAATGTGTGTGTGTGTCTTACCATCTTTGTTACTGGTGACAGGAATGTTGTGGACAGTTCGGAGTTTGAAACAGGAGCTGGTCAGGACCTGGAGCTCAACAGAACTTAATACACATGCCTGAAGATCTGAAAAATACACACAACCACACAGTTATGGTCAGATTTTCACTTTTTAGTGTACAGCATGGGCAAAAATTTTAAAACCCCTTCAAGATGATATGCACAATGTTTCTAAGAAAGAACAGAAAGAAAGAGCAAGAGAACAAATATGCTGAAGGTCATCGTTACCTTTATGCTGAAGTTTCTCAATGCTTTCTCTCCACTCTGACCTCTCATAGTCAGAGGACAGAAGGAACAAGTAGCTCTGGAAACATACAGAATAAACATCATTAACAATTTGTATTTCAAACACCCTAAAATTTGGTGGAAAGTCATTTGAAAGTCAAAAGAAAAACTTTGGTGAGAAATCTTTAAATTACAATTTAACTTTTTTGGTTTGAATCTAAATCTAAATCTCACACTGGCATCATTCTCCTTTTCCCACCACTCTGTTTAAAAAGTAAATATCTCCCTCTAGTGGTGAGATATGCACAGTTCAGCTGTATGAGCTGACAAAATGGGACAGAGGAATTACCTTTCCATGTTTGTTGTGGATGCGGAAAGGGATGGTGGGTGAGTGCAGTAGCAGCCACGACTCCTGCTCATTCATCTTCTTCCTCAGACGCTCCACACGACTCTGACCTTTTGGTGCTTTCTACACACAGACACAAACAATAAATATGTGTGGAAGTCAAAAAATAAAAAATGCTTTCAACAGCAGAATTTGCCTGAAAATAATCACATTTTTAGGTTTCTTCAGTATCAAGGTAGCACAGTGATAGTTGACTGCACATTCGTGGGTAAACAGCAAATAGGAAGTACTACAATTAAACACGGTATTGTTTTAATGGTGTGAATTTGCCAAAATGCAAACAAATCTTCCACATTTGATCACCCTCTTTTCTAAAATATGAGTATGTTTGGTTTGTACGAGTAGGTTACTGAAGTGCTACTAAAAAAGTATTTCCAAGACCTAAACTGACAGCTACAAACAATCATCGATCATTACTGCTGTCAAGTCCCTGTCAGTATGATATCCACTTAATGAAATACTATTTTCCAGGAAAGACTGGTGATAAGTCTCTGAAACTGTGCTTTGTGCTGCCAGAGTATTTATATATAATTCAAGGATGCCAGTTCTATGTGAGTTCTGAAGCAAAACAAATACACACATCCTTCAGCCCTCAGCAGGAAGCCATGAGTCAGAGCATGGATACAATCAACTAAAGCTCTTAAAGCTCAGGCCTCTTCTGGCTCCGGTACCAGCCGTGGTCGGTTGCTTTGCCTCGAGTGGGCGACTTTAATGCTGTGAGAGGGGAATAACAGGAACTCTCGGCTCATGGAGACTTTGGTCTGTCTCAGGCATGAACATGGGGGCGTTCTGCAATACATACTTGTAGCTGTTTTTCCCGCCCCATGTCAACAAGTAAATGTTTCAGCACTGATAGGAAAAGATGAGAAAGGCTGATAGTACGTTTAGCATTGATGGCAATCATCACTTAACCAAATGGAGATAAGAAGAAATGAATGTTCTTTATGCAAGTACAAGTTAAAGTAAGAGTAAG
Source organism: Channa argus (assembly GCF_033026475.1). Classification (NCBI taxonomy): domain Eukaryota; kingdom Metazoa; phylum Chordata; class Actinopteri; order Anabantiformes; family Channidae; genus Channa; species Channa argus. The sequence goes on along the minus strand of NC_090220.1, from coordinate 4,690,952 downwards.
GTCTTGTTTTGAGTTTCACAGTTTTAGTTTAAGGAACTATATTATGTTTCATACAAGTCTGGATTTCCCTGTCTGCTCTCATAAGTGCATGAGTTTCCCTGTACGTGGCACTGAAAAAAAAAAACCTACCTTGACTCTGTCTAACACAAACAAAGGTGTGGATTACAAGTAAGAGTTCAAAGTAAGCTGCACTGGCTCCTTGTAATGAATTACTGATTTTTTTAAGTCTTCATTGAAAGTCTGTAGAACATGATAAACAGATGGTTATCAAAGTTTACTGGAAATAGCCAACCCCCACCCCCATGTTTTTTTTGTTTTAAACAATAAGAGCTAATGATTAATTATTAGGAATCTTGGAAAGACCCACTCCGAGAAGAAAGGTTTCCTGTTCTAATTTTAAAATAAAATGTTCCTTCAAAGTGTAACTTGGTAATATCAGTTGTATACATTTCTCTAAATGTTTCAACACAGCATACTGTGTGGTACTAGCTGTGGAATTTAGTGTGAGAGAGTGTAAACTGTGTTAATCTAGTATGAATCTCATGTGAATGCAGACACTTATTCTGTATTTCCATATGGAGCTCATAGGGGGCAATTTAAATATTAAAAGTGGTTTTAGTGCCTTCTCAGTGTTTTCTGACTAAGACATTGTAATAGATCAGGCTCCATATAACAATACAATCCACCATTTTTACCTTCTCTTTTTGTATCTCACTCTTTAAGACTGAGATCTTGATCTTCATTTCCTCAATCTCATGCTCTGGCAGGACCTGGATGTTGGGACAAGGGTCGCTCTCATCCAGGGTCTGGAAGGTCAAGCCTGCCAGCGGGATGTACCACTTGCACTCATACTGCTGGTGACGACTGCAGATGAACAAAAAGGGTAAGAAGGGGAGGACACAGGAATGTAAAATTAACTAGTCAAACAATGAAAAAATAAGCTTCAAGACGTGCAACATCCTCACAAGCTGAAAAGTTACATTATTAGGTCTAATGCGAAGCACTACAATTTAACTGCCATACTCATAAATGTATTAGTTTTAGGTTTTAAAATTTACTTGTTTGATCTGAAGGCTAATTTATCATTAACTTCAGAAAATAATGAATTATTTAGAGCCATTTCATCTAGTGAGCCAACTGTAATAATGAAAATGCTGCATGCTTAGCAGAGCACTCCTTTCATTTCATTACCACTAAGGAGACCAGCATCTGCCTTCCTTGGTGATGCACAATCAACTAAATATGATCAGTGAATTAAATGTAATAAAAAAAACTTTTATTCAGCCATAGTACATACAAACTTACAAAAATACAAAAGTTTTGTAAATGCCATGTTGTCCTTTCATTTGAAAACATTCAGCAAAATTAGCAACGCATGAAAGATGGCTTGACTTTTCTTAATAATTCAAGTACATTTACGTTGCAGCCTTCAAAGCTCTCTGTATTTGTTTCACTTACACCCTTCCGTCTGCTGATGATAGGGTTCTGACTGAGACACAAAGGGGTTTCTCTTTTTTTGTCCCATTGGAAATTTCCTTTTTATGTATTTTTTTATTTTTTTTTACAGATCATCTATTCTTTCTTTCCATTCACACCTCTGCATGTATTGCACACATAAACAATAAAAGGGTGGGGCCAAGTTAAATACATAAATACATTAAATATATGACTAAGCATAATCTGAATGCATCAATATGCCCTTTAGACCAAATAATGAGAGTACAATATACACCCATTCAGACAAACTGAGTAAACAGATAAGAAGGACCTTGGACAGGGAGGTGACCAGGAACAAAATAGTTGATCTGACAAAACATTTGAAGCTTTCTGCAATGATGGGAAGAAAAACAACAATCTTAGCAGCTCTCTATCACTCCATTACAATAGCTCCTCAAGACAGATGACTTTCAGTAAATGCCATTCAAGGAATTTGTTAAACAGCATTTAAAGGACTCTGAGAGAAAAAAGAAAAATGTTTTCTATTCTAACAAGACAACAATGTCTCCTTGGGCACAGCTGAGGCACTGCTCATCACCAGGCTGATACTTGCTCTTGGGTGAAGCATGATGGTAGCAGCATCATGCTATGGATGTGATTTTCAGCAAGAGAGCCAGAACAACTGGCCAGAATTCAGAGAAATGAAAGAAGGTCCTTGAAGAAAACCTGGTCCAGGGTGTAAGTGACCTGAGACTGGGATTCACCTGTTAGCACAACAGTGAACCAAAGCGTACAGGCAAGTCCAGGCTGGAGTGGGTTAGAGACAAGGCTCAGACTATTTTTGTGTTGGCCAATAAAAGCCCAGAAATAAACTCACAGAACATCTGTGGAGACCTGAAGATAACAGTCTAAAGACTCATCCCATCTTATTTAATAAAGTTAAAGAGGATCAACCAGAAATATTGGGATAAACAGCTACACTACAGGTGTGAACAGCTTGTTGAGACTGTATTAAGAAGACCAAAACTTGTCTCCTGCCAAACAGGGTTCTAAGATTCACTGAATTAACAAGAGTCTGAAAAGTTCACGTGTCCAAAATTTTCAAACAATGTAAATTAATTATCAATAAATTTATGTTAATCCGACCAAATGTGCAAAATGTAAAGGGGTCTGAATACTGTAAAAACACTGTAAAGAAGCGTATGTACACCTGTCCCTTCAAATTTTAGTTTAAAACCACTTAACAATTTGGCACCGGCCTCACAACGTCAGGAAGGACAAGTGTTTGCAACTGTAGAGCGTAGGCGGACTGCTGAGATAACATTACAGACCACAATAGTATGATTTCTGGGTTTGGTAGTTATGGAAACGTTACGCGTTCCTCCAAGTTATGGCTGGCTGCACACAGACAAATGCTGAATGCCAACCAAATGAAGATACAATCTGGCTAACGGTGACAACTGTGACGACAATGTAAACAACATACAATCCTGCAAGTATGACAATTAATCTATGGACGTGTATCACAAAAAGAACAACATAATCACTCTGTTTTACTTTCCCTCCAACCAAAACGGATTGGTTTCCGAAATACACAACCTTCTTCTTATCCTCACACTTTTTTCTAAAAACACCTTTAGCCACACTGTCTTTTCATCATTCATAGTATTCATCACTGATATTACATTTACATTACATTTAAAATCCAAGGGGCAAACTGTCTGTAGACTTTCTTTCTGTTACGTAGGTTTCAAAAAGCCCTACTGCTTTGCAGAACCAAGAACAGGAAGAGGAACACAGAGGAAGACAGAGAAACTTTAGCTCAGTGCCCTTTTCGTCTATTATGTAGAAAATGGATATGTAAATATACACTGAAATATAGTCATAAAATAATGGATTTTCAAAGGTATGCATTCAATGCATCTGTAGTAAATACAAAAAGGAAAAAACTCACCCCACAGCAGTCTTCTTCATCTTGGCACAGAGCAACAGATCGGTGAAGAGGAAGACATGCCGTACCTTCCTGGAACTTTCAGAAACTTCCACAAGGAAGCCATCCTTCACCAGCTGACGAGCCTAAGAAAAGATTGGATGTAAACATAATGCTGATGAACTTCACTCAACATTGGTCAAATGTTTTGGCAACAACTTGGAGCAAAGAATGGGAAAAACATTGTTTTCTCAGCAAAATCAACGTAATTCAGTTTGATCTTAACTGGTACCTTGTACAAATTATGGCTGCAAAAGTTTCAACAAGTTGAACCTTTAACTTCCGAAAGTTACAGATGTACTAGCAGAACATTTTCTCTTCTTGTAAAAAAGGGTCTACAGCAGAGGAAACAACGCTGCGCTAAAAACAATGATTGTGAAGACAGTGAAAAGAAAGGAAACACAGTACCTGAAGCTTTTGTCCTGTATATATTCTCTTAAAAAATGTTAGGACGGGACATTTTGCTTTGGCCAGTATGATAGCAAATCAGACCTAAAATAATATAAATTGACCCTTTTAATCACATATGTAAAGCTTCATCTGATTAGATGAACAGATGTGATTAGAACTCAGACAATGTAATCAATGTAATAATAATTCTGGCTGATTTCCTATGTGCAGGCAGTTTTCTTTCTCCATCCATGATCAGTCTTATCTTGCACCCACTGATACAACCAAACTTTAAAATCAGCATGAATTAACCACTGATTTACTGTGATCACACATAAGAAATTACACACACCTCTCCCTTGGGCGTGGTGACAGCGGTCCTCCGAGGGTCAATGTCCTCATTGATGGAGGAGAGAAAGTTCTGAGATATCCGCAGAGCATCCTGCAGGAGGGGGAAGTCTGGGTGGTCCTTAGGAGTGTGTTTTAACAAGTCCTGAAACACATGGACAAAACATGTAAGGTCACATGGACACACACAGTTGTAGTCTGTGCTGCAGATGTGAACACAAAAATAACTGTTGGTGTGATCAGCAGCTAGCAATGGAATTCTATTTAGCATTTGAAATACAGTACCCTCCTAATTTACTTGCTTACACTTAACAGCACTCCAAATTTTCAAAATACAGCCAAACCACAGAGCCAGTGAAGACTTAAACAGCTGTTATCCTTAGTTTGCAAGAATGACAGCAGCAGGATGTATGTATTCCACACACAGTAGCCACAGTACTATTGGTAGAGATTTGCTGTTCTGACAGCTTTTATGGACATGTATTAATAAGATACACTCCAGCAACATAACTATACACATCCATGCATCTCTGTTCTCTTGATTGGCAGCTTCCACTTTATTGATACATAAGCTGGGAGTCCAATGATAAACATCAAAGGGGACTTTTCAAGAATGGAACTGCACATATGGATCTGCTAACCAAGAATAAACATGCATAACAGTTAACATTTTCCTGTCTAGGGTGGATATTCTATGAAGAATGTGGAGGGTATATACTTTAGCATGGCTGTATTTGTTTCAAATGATTGAAAACATATTTTCTCAATCATTACTACTGATATGGTTTGTTGCTTGAAATGATCCTTTAAAGCTATGCAAGTGCAACTTGGTACTCACATGAAGGACCAGGGTGCTTCTGGTTACACGGTCAATTGGTTTGTAAAGGAGAGCTGTGGGGAGAGAATAGCAAGGTGATGAGTCAGTGTCCCTCACACACAAACACACACGTAAATTCACACAAAGGAGGTAGCAGGTCCAGGACAAAAATTCTCCTCATGCTGAGTTAAACACACCATCTGTAGTTTGACCAGTAATGAGTCTAAGGTTGACATTTAACTTAATTATAGGGAGCATCCGCATTGCTGAATTGTCCTTTGTCAAAACATGCAGCCGACCTGGTCAGATACTCGAGGGATGCAGTATGCAATGGCACAATAAAGGGCTGGATGCACCCACACGAGCACACACACACACACACACACACACGCATCTGTATGCAAGCTACTTAACAGGCAGTCCATCTCCAGGGTTTGATGCTGCAGCCTGTTATTGGTTCCTAAAATGTTTGCTTCCACTGCATACTGAGGCTGCTACTAGGTGAACTACAGCCTGCCTGGACATGGACTTTAAGAGTCGCTCTGAAACACACATATACAAAAACTGCACAAATGGATGAAATAGAAAAAGACATGTGTCCAAATACCAACATTCCTGTTTCTAAGTCACATCTTAAATCTGCAACATCACTTTTAGCTGGTTTGTCATAGGATGGCTTTGCCGTTGTGGTAGTGCAGCTAGTCTAGGTGAGAAACACCCACAAAACAGGACAGAGGAAAGACAATGAGAGAAAATGGGCAAAAAATGACAAAGGGGAGAAATAGTCAGCAAGAAAGACGGCAGATGTGAGGTGCCCTAGGGAGAAATAAAAATAAGAAGAGCACCCACGTATAGATGTAAAATTAAAGGATTTTTTTCTGGTTTTTCTTTGTCAGAACTGGGTCCAGCCGTCGTTTAATGAACTGCCAACAATGTCTCAAGGTCTCAAAATAATAATGCCACTGGTATCAGAGTTCTTTAAAAAACATATAATAGTGTCGCTCTGTACATGTGCTCAGAAACAGCAAAGAAAAAAGTAAATAGTATGCAAAAAAGATCCACCAGAAGCACCTTCTGTATGCATGGCAGGTCACCCCTGACAGACAGTCCAGAGAAAGGCAGAAACATGTTACACTTATCTGTTTAAACTATTGAACACTGCTCCCTTCAGCTCTACAGTTGTACAGGCATATAGTCCCGCTTCCCCTCTTCCTTTGTACTCTCACTTTTTAGTGCTCATTCTCTTTCCTTCTCACCTTCTCTATCAATTACAACAAAATAGTGAGCAAAAACCTACACACAACATGGTCCTAAACTTTACACACTCATTAATACAAACATACACAGTCAGCTACTATACTGTATAAGACCAAATAGAATCTTCTAGAGGGTATTGCTGATGCACTTTTAAGTTTCTCCCCTCTGTGGACATTAATAATGTGGCCCCCCATCAGTGGTTCTGGCTCAGCGAACCAATGCTGCTACCTTCTGGAGGATTTACGACGGGTTTTGCTAAGGTTCTGAACACATCTAATTATGAGTGGGGACAGAAAGGGTGAATTTAGGTTACGTTGGATACACCACAGGTACCACAAAGTACATGTGCTTGTACTTCTTTAGTTGTAGGAGTGTTAATTGTTAGTACAGTCAGTATATAAGCTGATATGTTCGAATCATATTATGACAATGCTAACGTGCTAATGTTTAGCAGGTCCAGGAACCCCAGGACCCACAACATGATAAGTGTTGTAGACATGTTATGTCTATTAGCAGTATTGGACAGAGCTGACATGTTATGTCAACCCATCAGATATATTTCAGTCTGTGCAGGACATATAATAAAAAACTAAAGGTTTTCAGAGACCTGTCAATGCAACTTATCCTGGCACATCCTCAATTGTTGCTGAACTACACCAAAAGGAGACTTATCAGAAACCCTGTTTAGTGCTCTTTTTTCTATATAGGCAGAAACAGCTATGTTAAAGGACTCAGATTTCCAGGAAAACATCATATCCTGAATACAATCAAAGAGCAGACAAGTAGTATTGTCAAGATATTAATGTGTAAAAAAAACAGTACTAATGAGGGACAAATATATGATGATCTTAGGAAACATGTTTGCTATTTATATGTGTTTTGGGCTATTAAAGTTTTACAAACATGAACAAGATCTGGAAGGAAGTGGGAATTTCAACGTATGAGTAAGTTTGGGAAGACTAAGAAAGAAAATCTGTCAGAGAGATGCAGATCATCGAAAGCTGATGATCTGCCAGGGAGGCGCCTTCGATTGGTCCTGTTCTCAAGGTCATCTTGATGACTTGGCTGATGCATAGACAGTGCATCTTTATTGATAAGGGAACCATGTGGGCAAAGTCTTTACACAGACACGGCACAGTGCTTTATGTCTATAGCCAGGACATGGGGACAGCCAGCTTTCAACCCTCGATATTTGGCAAGACATTCCGCTACAAACGCCAGGCATGAGCCGTGAAGGAGGACGAGAAGGACAGCATTAGACAGAGAGGAGGGGGAACATAAAAAAGGCAGACTGACAGATAGGGCCTATAAGGATTAAAGAAAAAGAGCAAATAGTAGCGGTTCAGAGCAAAAGCTTTACATGTGAAACAGGGTGTCTGATGCTTGCTTGACTCAGTGTGTTGCTATTTGCATCCATTCAGTAGGAAGTGTCATAAACATAAAACCGCTAGATTTATTACACGTAACAATTTATAAATGAGGCTCTCACATTGATTTATCTCAATGAAGAAAGACACAAAGGCTGACTTTAATTCATTTGGCTGGGGCCAAGTTAAATCATAATAAGGGCAAAAACAAGGATGGACAAACGAGTATTTGGAAGAAATGTGGTTTTACAGAGGTTTAAAGAATGATAAGAGAAGAGGCAGAGAAATCCCTACAGCACCTTACCATGTAATTAAGCAACTGCAATATAAATACTAATCAAAGCAACTGCCCCGAGTGCTGACGAACACTGATTGTTGAGGGAATATGAAACTACTTTCATGCTACTTAAGTACCCAGATAACCTGTTGTTAAAGAAACAAATCTCATAGTTGTCTTGTGTAATAGAGTGTAGTCTCAGGTGTAAAGATGCAAAAACAATGAGCTTAAAAACAAAAAGGCTGTTTAGAGTCTTTCTCATTTACAATGTATAAATTAACAGACACTTCACAGGTACATGATACTGAAAATTGATACATATAAACACACACACCTCTGTCTATCGGCGTGACAAAGCCACACAATTTACTCATCATGTTGCTTATCATTGCATATTTTGGACAGCCTTCAATTTCCTTTAATGTCTTGCAGCACAAGGTTTGTCTCCTGGTGTAGTTGGGCAGAATCCCCAAAACACATTTCAGTTTGCAATACGTCAGCAAAGTGCAGGTATGTTACAGCCTCCCTATTCATTCACACAGAAGACTTGTTCTGATCCTGAGGTGGTAAGTGTCTCTATAAGGAGCACTCTGGAGCTCGCTAATAGACACAGACACAGCCACACACAGAAAGAAGACACCGTTCCTCTGGATTTTCTGTACGTTAGAAGACATTAACGTTTGGAATCTGCCAGTCCTGCTGAGCAACATATTCCAAGGGATCAACACTCAGCAATCACACAAAAGACACGCATTTTATCACTTCAATTTTGTGTGCTGCAGCATATAAATGTAGAGAAAAAAAGCCCAATTAAGGTAAGAAATCATCATCGGGACGACAGCACCTGGATATCATAAGGATCTACAAAAGGTCCAAATATTAATCATGTACACCAGCATCCCAAATTAGAAACTGACAGATTAATACTAACTGTCTAAACTTTACAGCAAACACACTGCCCTTACAATGTTCCACAGAATCAATGACACATACATCCATGCTCATGTAAAAATGACAGGAAAAAGGAAAAACAACACTCCAGGTTGCCTTAAAAAGCAGCGGTAGCTCGTATCATGCAATAATTACCGTATGTGCAGTTACAACACAGTCTGAGGACCAGAAGCACCTCCATATCACTCTTCTCCTCTCCTCACTTGGTTCTCCTGCCCAGTCTTTTCTCAGGCAGAGAGAGACACAGACAGCGAGAGAGCGAAAGCAAGATAGCAAGAGAGAATGAAGGAGAGAGTGCAAGCGTATGTGTGTGTTCGTGTGTGTGTGTATGAGCACCATTTGCCTCCCAAAGCCCGCCACTGCATACACAATTAGAAGGGGCAGGACTAAAGCCTAAACCACCAAGCCAGCCTAGTCAGACATACATGAACACACACACACACACACACACACACACACACACACACACACACTTACCCTCCATTGAGACAGTTGTGGTGCAATCCTTGGAGTCTTTAGGACATTTTACTTTCAGGTTCTGAAAAAGCAATGATAATCAACAGGGATGATCAATTTGATTTATTAATACACAATATACAACCATGCTTGCCCCCCCAACACACACACACACACACACACACACACACACACATACACACACACCCTTCTGTACTTGCTCTACTGAAGCTGACAGAACTAATGAAGAAGTATAGCGTCATTGCAGCAGACGGCTGAAGGAGGCTGGATAATGCAATGTTCACATGCTGACGTCTCAGTGTTTTGTCTTTTACTGTGTACAGCCAAGAAGCCAATAAAATTGGCAGTGTACATTAGGGTTTTGATTAACATCCCTAAAATTGGGTAGTCTACTCTGCCATATATTTTACTTGGATTAGTATTATAATGGGAGTTGATTTGATAAAATACATTTCTATTTAATTTAAATGTCTATTCCAAGCATTTTGTAAAAGTTCTTTTCATTTTTGCTTTTGTCCCTCGTGCAAATTTTAGGTGAGTGGCAATGTACAGTCGAGCATATAAACAAAAGAATTAAAGGTGATTTGGGATTTTCAGTTATCAGGTGTTGATTAGTCAGAGATGGTGTTAATTACGCACCATAAAATAATTTTGTTAAAATTTATAAGACCTCTAGAAATCCTCTCCTCCATACGAGCAACAAATACTAAATATATTCCCCTGACTGAAACTATGTGTTGAAGCACAGTAAACTTACGATAGTCCAAACCTACTGCTGTGAATCGCACTTCTAATCTGTCAGTAACTAATAAGCTTAAATATGCTAGGTGTAGCATATTTTCACACCAATATGCTGGATCTGTTAGGTGTAAACTAGTGTTCCTCAAATAAAACAACCCTTAAACACTGTTGCTTTCTGTCTAAAAGAGGATGTTTGATTTGTCCTGCTTCCCCTCTTTGCTGTTGATCCATCATTTTTGCCTTCTTCTTTACTAAAAATGGTTAATGTGGCACCTGAGACCCACTGGCAGTTAGTTTATTATTGAATGGACTTTTTCTTGTCAGGGAAGTTTTGTTTCCGCATCAAGCATTTGTGTCATCAGACTGTGTCAGAGTAATTCAAATTAATAATCAAATCCAACGTAATGAAGATTTAACGATTATTTATTTCAGAAAATGTAATTATTTATATTTACAGCTAAATATGACTATTGATTGTTGTTAAAATGTGACAGCAACTTTGATTATGAGACAACATTATAACCATGTACTGAAACTAATACATTCTGCATTGTTGCTATTCCTGCACATCTGTTCTGTGAGTCTCTTAAAATTGAAGGATAAACTTACCTCAGATATCTTTTGGAACTGACTGTTGGCTTGGCTGCATTTCTCTGCTGTCTCTAGTGCCACCTTGTAGTTGTCCACAAAAGCCTTGTACACTCCCAGCTGGCTGGCCTGGGTCAAAGGAAAAGACACAGTATAAGACACTGTGTTGTTCAACCAGTATACACACAGTATACCCACCCCCCCCCACACACACACAATGTTACATGTATACAACATAGTGTTGCCTGTGCACACAATTAGATAATATTCCCATGATTCCACTCCTCTGGTAGCTCTGTGCAATCCTCTTTCCTTTCATTAACAGCCCCTCTCTGCAGCACTGTGTGTGCATTGTAACACAAGCTGCATGCCAGCAGTGCATCAATATGCATCCTGCTACAGCTATACTTGAATTGGCAAGGCTCAAGAATCACCTGCATGCAATTACAGCAATGTGATTAGATTCAGCTGGACAGAAAATGAGTAAGACTTGGTACTTTTGTTCTTAAAAACCCCTCTCCTTCCACAGCATTTTCATTTCCTCTCCTTCCACTTCCCCTTAGATTGTGTAGTGGAGAGCTTGGCTCGTGAGAGGAGCTGTGAGGGAATCATCTGGTCTTGCGACACTTAAAATATGTGCAGATCAATACAGTCTTAGTAAGAGGAGTTTATAAAAGAAATAAGACAACAGCAACCCAGTTATTCTGTCATCTAGACAAGAAGTCCTCCAAACAAGTATATGTATCATCTTACTGTATTTCCACAGAAAAAGATTTTTGACTTGGCAGCTTGTGTGGAAAGTAAAAACCAAGCAGAATGACGTTATAATATTTGATCAGGTCATGTTGTTCGAGCACACCGTGACCAAAATGAATCCACCAAAAGCTTCTCTCGTCACTGCGACGTAGGGAATTGAGTAATCTTCTAAACAAAGTGCCTACACTACAAACAACAAGTTCACATGTCAAAGTGGTGGGTGGGATAACAACAGCTTGTGTCTGCGAGCGGGGGTGGAAAGGAGAAGATGTAGTCAAAGGGAAAAAAAAAAGAGGGAGAAAGAGAAAGAGGACAGTAAGTGTTGACCAAAAATACTACACTTTCTAGCTGATAAAAATGCCCGTAGGTCATTTAATTCCTGACTGACATCTTAGGCAAAAGAAGGCTGTAGTTTCACATATCTGTTCTATCAGCGTGTTTACCATTTAGCAATTTCTATATCCTGCACTTGCAGTTACTGTATGTAACACAAACGCTTCCCGTGCTACTTTATTACTGAAATAGTACCTGATCTTTTTTTACCTGTCAATGTGTTGCTGTAACAAGTGACTTTCACCCTTGGGGATCAATAAAGTTGTTTTGTCTTGTTCTGGATCTGGGTCTGGGTCTGGGTCTGGGTCTTAGTCTTGTCTTGCCACACCTTACAGTTACTTAAAAAATGGTGGCACAAGCTCAGAAATGCTTTCAGATTATTAGCCTCCCCCCATACCTTTCAGATTGATGATGCAAGCAAGACTTTTTTTTCCGCTTTATGTCTCCAAGGACTTTGACAATTTAGTGGGTCAAATGCAATCCTGGCAGTCTCAGGCTGCATCTGAGCCCTTTCTTGATTGAAAAAGGTGAGAAACGCAGAACTGTAGCCAGCTTTTACCCCCGGTCTGTCTGTTCTCTGTAGCTCTGTGGCTCTGTGTTGGGCCGATGGACTCCATGGTGCTGTCAAAGAGCAGTAGGGAGTAGACCAGCTAATTACACTGCCATCTGTACTCTGACACTACCACTCTGACTAAATGTTTAGCTGCCATATTACACGCTCATGTACGCACATATATATGCAGCACAGATGGGAGCGGATGACTACACTAATAAGTGTCACTTGGTGGTGTGACTCATGAAGTCCCTAGACAAGGGAGTGGTGCTTGGGGGTGAGAGGAAACACGTTAAAAAAGAATCAAATTTGTACATGAAAGCTCAAACCTCTGCTACTAAATATAACACTCATATAGCATCTTGTAATGTTTCACAGAATCCTAATTTTCAGTACATTTTCAGTTCATGGAAACATGAACTACGTAGTTCATTGTTGGACACCGACTGGTTTTCATTTCTGAAAAGATAACTGCCTTTTAGTATCAATACCAAAAAACTGTGTTGTTTCTTCTTCATAGCTCATTCGGAACAATATAATCACATGACATGAAAGAGGCCAAGTGTGTGCCATGCAACAGTTCACTGCTATACACAAGCTAAACAAAAGAAAAAAGCTTATTAGATAAAATAAATGAGCGGGGATTTAAAGAATAATAAGACTGATCAGTAACCATTTTCAACGCTTGTGCTGTGGATATGTTTTAGTCACTATAAAAAATATAGAGACCAAAGGTACTATGGCTAGGTATAGTAGCTAATGACAGATGTTAACCATAGCTTAACAGCTACAAACAGATCCTTCTTCAACTAGACAAAATAAAGTCTGTTTTATCAGATTCTTTTCATTAAACCTGTCCTATTTCCAGACTATTAAATATTTACTGTACATACATTAGGAAAATTAAAAAAACTTTAGATCAACAACAGAAAAGGGTCAAAGGGTTTAGCAGATTTCTGATAGCACTGCCTGATAACTACTGTGGGGTCCAGTGAATCTAAATCTAATAGGAAGGGAGGGCTTTCATAGAAACACACAACTGTCTTTTGGGACATTTCACCGATCATCATTCTATCTTCATGCAAAGTGTACTTTATACATACAGGGACAATACAGGGATCTTTTGAGTTTACATTGTACCTATTGTCACACTAATTGAATTATAAGTTAGTATCTGAAACATGAGATCAGCATGGCAGGGGCCTTTATTAGAAAAGGTAAAAATTGTATTAAGACCAGTCATAATGATGGCATGAGATTTGCTCATTAGTTATTCTAGCACAGTTCCACACCCATAGAATTGCAAGGTGTGTACAAATCTGTCACTGAGAAACTGCTGTGAACAAACGGAACACAATCTTGTAACATCTCAGTTTTGTTTCAAAATACACGATCACAAACTTCACAGTGATAAGGTTTGCAGTGTATTGTTTAGTCTGCAAAAAGTCAAAGATCCTGACTCTTACAGACATGAACTCTCATTTTGTCTCGATTTGTTTTGTGTCACATTTTTAAAAAATGCTTCTGTTCCAGCAACAGATCAGTGAATCACAGGCCTACAGAGCAGACATACAGTATTTTACACCTTCATACAGTAACTTCTCTTTTTGAAAGACTGAAACAGATGCCAAATTCTTAGTTCTGAAGCAATTATTTGTCTGAATTGGCATTACACCTGCTCCTGTTCTAGTCAAAACAACAGTAGCTTGGTGAGATGTTGCAGGATCCTGCATAATGATAATAATCCTGCACATCTGATTAACTCACAGATAGTTAGCAAAAATAAACCACATCTTAGATGAGATTCAAAAACATGGCATAAACTAAAGGAAATACAGCTGTACCATGTCTTTCCAAACATACTGTAGGATAGACATTGCTGAAGATTTAAATTTATTAAGAGGCTATATGATTTTCAATCATTATTTCAAGATCAAATCTATACCTATAATAATCTAGGGCTGCAGAATAAGTAAGTAATTCAACTGACCATTATCTTTAAAACTCCTATCACAAAATGAGGCAATAAAAGTCATACAAATAACTTGAAAGGAGAGAATAAAAAATAAGACAAAAACATCAATAGCATAATATATAGTAGTGCATAGACATAATAACGTGCCATAACGTGTATGAGTCCTAAAACCCAAAAATCGGTCAACATTTCTGCACTTCCGGTACCCTTGTTCCCAAATCTTATCGGATACTTCTAGCAAATGTATTTAGGCTTCCACCTGAACAAGACATGTAACTAACTTAATCTTCTTATGGCACTTATTTTATGCAACAATCCAAATGTCAATGAAAAATCCCAGCGACTTTTTGCGCTATAATCTGGGTTGTCCTAGAAACACAAACATGTCTACATCACCCTATAAACAAAAGTCATCGTTTTGTTGCCTTTTTTCTCTCATCTTGTGCTCCTGCCAACCATAGAGCAAAACCCTCTTATTACATTCACGTGGAGGAAACTGTAAACTATAATTAGCGTTTAAAGGCTGGGCATACTTACTTATATCTACACTACTGCTCACAGTACCAAATTTAATTTAAAATGGCTAATGTGGTTAACAAGTTTTGCTGATGACTGCTTCTGGATTGTACACACTAAATTCAAATTTCCTGTATAAACCAATTTTAATGGTCTTTATTTTTCCTACTAACAGCTCAGATTCTTAAATCTTATTTTAAAATCTCTATTACAGCTTGTTGCATCCAACTGTCTATAGTAAGCTAAAAAAAAAATTACACACTGCACTGTACATAGCACGCTCTTATTTTAAGTTATGTGCTCAGAAGCTTGGTTCATCTTACATTATCCTGTTTGCAAATTTGACAATGTAGTGATTTAACACAGAGGAAGGACAAACTCACTTTGTAACTTGCAGAAGCTTGGAGCTTTGCTAATTCCATACACAGACATGCACATTATTAAAAGAGTCTGTTTAAGCAACATAATTCAGTGACTTTATGGTAGACCAGAGGCTGAAACATTTCTGCTAATGCACTCACTCTTATACACAAACACACACATGAGCCACAATCAATTATGCACACAGTAAAATTTAGAATGGTGATTCACCGAGTACAAAATAGTGAGAGCATTTACATGTACCCTGCAAATCATAGGGGAGGAACACAAAAGCAGACCCACACACTGAATTTTCTCAGCCCACGTCACACTTACCAGCTTCTGGAACAAATGTCCGACAGTGACCTTCTCATCCCACTGCTGGATGTTGGGTAAGAGGGCGTCATAAAACTCCTTGTGGATCTCGAAGATGTCCTGGATTTTGTAGAAGATGGTTTCTATCTGTGACATAGTCAGGACAGGCTGGGAAGTTTGGACTGTAGCTTTTAATGGACGAATAGGCTGGACAGGCAAGAGAAAGGAAAACAGTTTTTGTGAACAAGACGTAGGTAATGCGAAGGCTGCCAAATACCGACTGTAAGTGCCTTAACATCGAGAATAGGAAAATGATTTAAATAACTGACAATGAGGTTTGTTTTACACACATGTTAAGAATAAAATGTGTTGAAGTTGAGAATAATTTAATTGCAGGCATTGACATTGTATATTAAAGCAGTAACTGTAGCAACCTAATTGAGCGAGTGCCCAAAAAAAATAATAACCCTATCTGCGGTCAGTGATGAGTCAGTCTCCTGCTGACTGCAAGGGTTGTATGGTGGCTAATCCGACAGGCTGACTCATTTGACTGACTGCAGACAAAAACTAGACACCCCGAGCATTGGGGGATTGTGTGATACCTCAAAGGTAGTTCCCAGTTAGCAGAGCAGCATAAGTGGAGGTTTTCACACACAGGGGTGAGTGTAAGTTCACCTATGTTTGTGAAGTCCCCAAAGTTCAAATCATATGTGGCTGCGTGTGTAAAAGGCAGGAAAAAAGAAAGCATGATTTAGGATGTGGTTATGCAAATGAAAGTGAACTGTTATGAAGGCAGCAGAGGCAACCTAGATTAAATTACATTATTGGTCCCATCTGAGAAGGACAATTTAAAAAACATGGCTGAAAATATTTCAGTGTGACAGACAGAGAGAGACGAGCAGAGGAGACAGAAAAGGAAATGAGAAGAGAGGAGCTTTTTAGTAATCTAGCATAGTCAGCCTTTTTGCTAGTATCAAGTTATAAATTCCCCAAACTGTTCTTGAGTCATGTGCAATCACTATTATAGCATCTGTGTGTTGTTAATCACTTCACTCTTAGAGTTTTGAATCTGTTCTATTTGTGCCATTTATTCTTTTAAGTATTTGACACGAGAGAAGAAAAACCAGCTCAGGCCAAATTTGTAACCACAGTTTGAAGGTGGATCTCCATCTCTCTGAAGCCCAGTTGAGGTGGGTTTATAGGAGTGTCTGTAAAATCAAGCTAAACAAATCAGACCACCATGTTTCTCTTGCCATACATCCTTATTGTGACTTTTCTCTTGGCCTGACTTTAATTTGGCAGTATAAACTACAAACTACAAAAAGTGCAATAAAGCAAAAACAAAGTGTGATCACAGCTTGTGTTTCGGACATTCATTGGGACATGTTCCCATTGGGGAAGTGCAGGACGACAAGAACAACCGCCTTCATTGGCTGAATTGTATAATGACTTGTTGCCTCACCACCTGGGGCCACAAGAAGGAAGTAAAAAAGTGACGGGATTCCTGCCTGTGTTGACAATTTTTTTTTTTTTTTTCACTTAACCATGACTAACTCTCAGCTTATTTGTGTAGTGTGACAGAACAATTTTACAGTGTAGCTTAATGTTGGACTTGATGTCAAACTCACTACATACTGGTGACATGGCAGAAAGTGGCTGTGTGGGACAGGATATGACATAGTGGCATTAGCATAGGGAAGTGTATAAAGTTAGTGTTTCAGGAAACTGTTTTCAGTTTGAACAATAACCACTGCTGACGTTCTCGCAGTTGAGGTGGGCTTGCTCAACACACACGCAGCAGCAGCAGCACTGCTACAGGAGCACTGGCACTGTGTTCCAAAAAACAAATGCATTGGTCAGTGAATTGTGTAGTGCAGACAAAGTTAGTGTGTCTCACCAGCAGCAGGGCTTCTAGCTGGTTAAGGTAGATCTCCTCGCTAGCCAAGAAGCCAGACAGCACCAGTTTCTTCATCTCCAGTCCTTTCTCGAGGTCTCCCTATAGATTAAACAAAGGGATGTAACACTGTGATATATATGCACTTACACATCTCTCTGGCTCACACACACAAAAACACACACACACACACCCTTTTTGATATATTTGTATCCAGCATTCATTTTGAAGCACTGCCATGCTACAGTAGCTAAACTCATTTCCTGCATAATGGCACCGTTACAACATCATACAAACATGATATTTACAACACACATGTTGTGCACTTAGAGTTTTTGCGCATTTCATAACATCTGAATGGCTTGTTTCCTCTGTGGAAAGTCATAGTCCATGTGCTCTCAGGCAAGCTGTTGTATTTTGGACTTCAACATTAGGGAAGTCACCACCCTGATTCTAATCATGTTTGAAAAAAACAATTATCAAAACAAGCCCTATTTTCATCCCTACACTTTAGTTTGACTAAAGACTCTCAAGACTTTGAAAGTGATTAAAGCGAGAAATAAAGCTGCAAGTCATGAGCCAGAAAAGATTAGTTACATTCTTTTACTCTTCCTGCTTATCCCTGCTGAAGCAGTGTGATACTGCCCCAGCAGTGAAACAGGCGAGTCAGACTCACTTCCATTCAGGCCCATAACAAATTTATACAGTATATTATTATATTTTGGGTGTAACTCAAGAGCATAAATCTTGAAAGAAGACAAGAGCATAAGTGTTGTTCCCAATAAAAATGTGTCAAGACTAAATACCTGGACCTTGTAAACTTCAATAACTAGGTTTCTATTTAATTGTCAGTATTATACTGTTTATATTGCTTATTCATCACTAATTAATGATAATGGTTTAGTTTTAAGGTTTTATTTTTTTGGGTAGTGTGTAATGAAGTACCTGAAGAAACAAATAAGAAATAGGTACTTACGTGGATCAGCGCTCACTGTTTAAGAGGCGAGTGCTGATCAATTCAAACATATTCCAGATGTTTGAAATCGTTCCTTCATCCTCTACTTTATTCATAAAATAAATTACAGACAATGTGAAGATGATGCTTGATGAAGGTAATGGTTTTTGTAGATGCAAAACAATTAGATATGAACATCATGATTCCCACCTTACTGTAAATGCTTCTAATTGACAGATCAGTTTTATCCATTGTTCATGTAAACTGTAACTCTTTTTTCCCTAATAAAGAGACACATATTAACAGTCAGATGGCACTGAAGTCTCACATATGTACTTTAAGGTAGGCTAAAGAACGTCCAAGCGGCAGAAAAGAAGATTAATTATTGACAAAGCTAGATCCCCATAATGATATCAGCACACCAGCTCTGCCTGATAAGACAAGGAAGGAGCCATGACCTCATCCTTTTAACCCTATCATGTCTGACACTGATTTTATTCCCCGGGATTTAGGGGTTGCTGTGTATTGTCTAACTAGGTATGCTATATGCACAATATGATTATTACAGAATTATTAGAAATGAACTTGCAAGAGAATCTTAGTGAAACTATGATTTTGTCCTGCTTCCAAAATATGTAACTGCAAATCACAAAGCATTTAGCAAAGTTTATCAAGCAATAAATGGGAGAAATCATGTTTTAATGCAAAAAGGGGATCTTACATATAAAAAGGCATACATATTGAAATAATTTGATCAATCTGATTTGGAATTATATATGTATTTTTCTCACTGAAATTGTTGGCGATAGGTATAGGCGATGATTGCTTTTGCGTTTTGCCAGCAAATGTATTTACTGCAGTAAAGTTTGAGCTTTTAAGACGCTTCTCAATGTGTCTGGTATTCCTTGAATGAAACTGAAAGACTTTAAGCAACTCTAGATATCAGTCACACTTAAAAGTCTTTGACACACTCACTCCAGCACTCACTTTGTCTTTTAGGCAACACAAACCATATGCATTACCCACATCTTCTGACATGTTTTTAATTTTTATTGAAATAATATCCCACAGCAACATGGAGCAGCTTTTCTTAGCTCTTCTTAGTCTGAAGCACACTGACAGATTCCCTGTAGTTGCCCTGACCTTCAGACTAAACAACACAGACTGATACATTTCACTTTCAGAGTAAACACACAGAAGTACAAGGATCTGTGTGTTTGTTGGTAACGTGCAAAGCTTGCTCCTTTAGTGACAAATATGTCACAGCAGGATGAAAAAAAAGGCAGGAAAGGAAGGGAAAAACTCCTTTTTCCCCCTCAACAGCGGGGATATTTTCCTTCTGCTGCACAAAGAGCTACTGTGTGACTTGATGGCAAGATGAGAAACACATAACCATTGAAAGGATTTTGACAACCTGCTCCTCTACAAGAACTATGTTTAACTTTTTACACAAAGAAATGTGCTTTTGTTTTGTGGCCTCTGTTCTCATTCTGTGTGATGACCAAGCTGACTAGACTAGAAACAACATGAGCAGCACTGCTTTTTTGTCAATTCATCAACTAGGAGGAGACACAAAACCACACAAAAGCTTCTTAATATGCAGAAGTTACTGTGAGAAGCAGAAACCAGATGCTTTTAAAAAGCTGCAGAGTAAAGGAGACATGTGCTCCCCAGTAGCTGCCGCATCAAGCCATGCTGAGACACTAATGGCTGTCACACACACACACACTCAGCAGCACAGATGGCTCATAGGCACATGTAGCAGCACATAGTGATGCCACATCACACCAAGACAGCAATAAGACTATATTTAGCCAAGCTTTCTAGACTTGTCTGAGTGTTAGAACTGCAAATGGCTACATTTGTGCATTGGTGTTTTTTCCCTGCATCCAGCTGTCTCACCTTGAACTGTCTATGTACCAGAGTGATAGGGTCCAGCTCCCCATCTCCATATTCAAACACCTCCTCCTCCTCCAGGACCCTGTCCAAGTAGCACAGCACCTCCTCCTCTTCCTCCTCCATTATTCTTCCTCTCCTTATCGCTCAGTCCTCCTCCTCCTCCTCCTCCTCCTCCTTTCCTCTATCTACCTGTGATTCTCTTCTTCTGGGCCTGCCTAGACACATAAGTGTTTTCCCTTCAGAGCAAGTCGTCTGGACACTGAGAGAGATGGATAGAAAGAGAAAGGACCCCGCCTACGCAACCCCACCCCCTTCCTCTGCTGGGCTTCCTGGTGTGTGTCTGTGCGTTACACTGTTGCACTACCCTCCCTATTCATGCCCCTCCCCTAACAACAAACACTATCCAGGCACTTCCTTGATGGCTATTTTAGCAGTTTTAGTTTCAGTGCTTCACGGGAATGGTCAGCCTGCTTATTTCTTTCTTCTAGCCAGGCAAAAGCCACTTCCTCATCAGAAAAACAAACAGCTTTTGACTTTCTGGCATCACAGAGTTCATTTTTGTCTCCTCCTTACTGGCCATCGTCTCTTTATTGATCTGCTGAGAGCCTTACGGTAGATGTTGAGCTGAGAGTAGCTGATGTGCTGCCGGTGCAGCTGATTCTCATTACAGCCTACATAGTTTACTGGTTTACAGCAGTTTTACACAGGCAGAACACACGGTTAAATCACAAGTTTGTGTTTGTGTGCACGAAGCTAAGTAAAGTATCCATTGACTCTGGTTACAGAGTCAGATTTTAATGATTGAACTCAAGAGTTGGTGCGTATTTGTGAATGAGTACAATTCATTCATTATGACCTCTGACCTGCCTCATGGCCACTGGATTCCACTTCACAGGAAATGACCCTCTAGACTCTAGATTTTCCTCAAATTCAACTCTCTGTAGTTCTTTGGCCTTAAGTTTTACCCCTTCTGTTTATCCCAAACCTAATTTTTGCTACATGAAGAATAATTTATAAAACTCTAGGCCAGTTCTTACAATCTAACCTATGTTTTATAGTCAGGATTATTTTAGAGGACTTTAGAAGATCATTGGAAAAATGAATCAGAATAAATGTATGCATGTGGCGTCACAACCATTACAAGGCATTAATATGAGTGGAGGAAATAGGGGAGATAAAATTATTGCCAGAGCAAAAAGAAGAACATAACGGAGAATAAATATGTCAAGGAGCATTAAAAGCAGAGGAAGAAAACATAAATCAAATTAAACCATCTGATTTGATTAGCCTAATTGACAAATTTGCTTTACACCACATTACCTTCCCACATCCTCCTTTTAAACAAAGAAGGGAAATCTAAAGAGCAACAGGCCATCTGTATTTCAGAAAATGAAAGGGCCATGCAAACTCAATGTAAGGAAAATTCAAATTAACAAGGTACTTGGGACAGGACAATTCAGTGGGAGGAACTTTAGATTCCACAAGAAGACATAACATAAATTCTGAACCAACAGACTTGTGTAGTATTAAATGAGCTCACACTTTGAACTATTTGGACTCAGTTTGCTGTAGTGCAAGGAGCCAGAAGACACAGAAAGGACAAAATGGATAAGTTAATACTAAACAAAACCAGCAAGTTTGGCTTCTAGAAGGTCGAAAAATTTAAATGTGTAATACTTTGATGAAAACCCTGTAAGGTCAGAGCCAATTGACATTACCCTTTAATATACCCAGTTATGTAACATAGTCAAGATATGAGCAAAATAAGGCTATTATTTCTGTTTGTGTTAATGACAATGTCATTGGTTTTCATTAAGGTGACTTATTTACTGAGCTCTAGCCTCTTTACTTACGTAGTTTTCAACATTTAAAAATATAGTTTCATCTGTTCTTACTTTTTTTACCCTCTAGATGGAGACACATTTTCATTTTCATGAGCTGACTCCAAATTGAGTGACTCACCATGGACAAATATATCAATAAGCTTAATAATTCATAAACCACGGTTATTAAAAGAATAATCATGAGCAAGGAAGAGAAGAGTGAAGAATTAGAATGGAACTCTCACTGAGAAGACAGCAGGGAACACAGCTGCACACTGTGAAAAAAAGCACTGCTATACTATATGACAGGACCACAGACAATAAATTAAGCAAAACAAAAAAAAAAATTAAGTAGTGTTTATTATGAGTATGACTTAAGACTGCATTTCATGAACACTTTCGCATCAGATGTTTCAAATGTCTGGTTAGAATTCACTGAAAAAATCCAATTAAAACCATAAAGTTTTATATATTTCCTGTAGCAGCAGGAAATCTATAACAATGTGTGAATATTCTCCATTCACCCATAGACTGGCAGATCAGTGCTGGTGGTGTCGAACCCCTTTTGGGTCAGCTGTCATTTCCTACAGCACCATATTTACTGTGGCTAATTGCTAGCAATTACAGAGGGTTTAAGATCCTAGCCCTGAGAAAACTAAAACACTGTGATCACACAGACATCAGAAAGTTAGAGCCTAAGGTCAAATCAATTCAGGCAAATCTTCTATTACTAATTAGACGGGAACACACTGCCTGTATTACTGTTTTAAAATCCAAATAGGATGTTACAGTATTTAAAAGCTGTGTTTAAAGACAGCATTTTGACTAACAAGAAATTTAGCATTTTTTCCACTCATTTAAATTGGAAATGGATTAAAGTGAACATTAACATAATGACAGATGTGAAAACATTTAAAATTGTCATTTAGAAATAAAGCTTAAACTTATGTTGTGACAACTGAGCCCAGCTGTCACAGGGCAAGAGATGGGTGCACCTTGCTCATGTCGCCATTCTATCTCATGGCCGACACAGCGAGACCTACACAGACAGACAAACACGCACATTCACACCTATAGGCAATTGTAGAGTCACCACTAAACCGAACCTGCATATCTTTGGATTGTGGGAGGAAACCGGAGCACCCAGAGCAAACCCCACAAGCATGGGGAGAACATGCAAACTTTACAAAGAAAGGCCACAGTCGGTCTGGGACACAAATCCGCACCTTTCTAGCTGTGAGGTGGCAACAATAACCACTTCACCACGTCGCTGCATACTGATTCCAACTCGTCACATCTTAATGAATTTGCCTTAATCTAATAGTGGTGTAGAAATTAATTCATTAAAAAATACAGTTAATAATAATACACCAGCTATAGGTGAAAATTATATTGACTATAGTTGACACACAACCAAACAAACAAAAACTACCTGAACAGCACTAGACGCAACTAGGAAACTTGCCTGGAGGTGAAATGTTCCCGAGCGGTCATCTAGCATGTAATCACAACCTGGAAGATCCAGTCTATAATTTATGTCTCATGTAGAAGCGCAGTCCACAAGTTCAACTGATTTGTACCAGCATCTTTGGTGTTTGTGTGTGCGTGTGCGTGTGTGTGTGCGTGTGATAGAGAGAGTACATGCAATCTTACCCCATGCGGCAGGCCCTCTGGTGGTGTGGGGGAGACTGTTTCTCCGTCTGGCCCTTGGGGCACGCACAGCTGGGGCGACATGGTGGGCGATTCATCTATGTAGGGCAGTGTCTCAGAGCCATCCTGTGACTTGACATCCTCTGCCCCGTCACCCTCATAGCCATCTGTGTTGTAGTTGAAGTCTGGGGGGGAGAGAGAAAGATCCTGGTTAGTATTTCACCACAGAGAAAAAAAAGCCATCACTGGACTCCAGTTACTCACAACAGGTCTGTCAGAACAATCCAGTATTTTCTCAAGGATATTTTTTAAGCCCCAAATTCTCCTTTTACTGATTACCTATTGTGTTAGATTAGTAGCTATTAAATGTGAAGTAAATGTAACCAAGAGGATTAAAAGCATTTTGGAGGATCTTTGTTACATGTAACAAACACATTAGGAGAGAGTGTGAATTGAAAGCATTCTATAGAAAATGTATGCAAGGAGAGGGCATGTAGTTACTTTTTAAATGTGACACTTAACTGGGCACTGCTGAAGCTAAAACATGACCACAACAGCATGAAACAGTCCAGTTGGGCTGGTTTTAGGGCTCATCTGCCTATGTAATTAATCTGCTTTTCAGAAGTGTTGTGCTGAGCATGCTACAGTATATATTAGGCTAAGGGTTCAGTACTGAGGTTGAAATTCATGTCCTATGACACCACATGCATTCAGGCCTGAGTAACAGTGACAGCTTCAGTGGAACAACTCTGAACGACTCCTGCTCTGCTTTCAAAAGATCCCTGGTAAAGAAAACTGGAATAACAAAAGGGGATAGAGGAATGTAAAAAGCTTGTGTGACTTAAAAAGATATCAGACAGATATGTGGCAATAACAAACTAAAAAAATGTTTTTTGTTCTTTTACTGTAAGGAAGTAAAAGTGCATCTAAATCTGATACTGTTTTACGGTGTATTCATGGACTCTAAGCACCAAAGCTTGTGTAACTGTTACAAAAAGCCATACAGCAGTGGGCTGGAGTAAAAGCTGAACCAAATGTTTGTCAAGTGAATCATGTGGGAGGTGTGTAGGTGTGCTTATCTGCCTGCATATAACCTGTGCTGAGCTCAAACCACCACTTTATAAAGTCCAACTCATCACCATTTCACAGACATACATGTGCTTGACTGGGGTGTGTGTGTGTGTAAGAATACCAGACTCTAATGAGCCACAGAGGTCAAGCTCAACATACAAAAAAGCTAATGTTTATGGGTGCTAAGAGCGGTCGACACACCACCTTCTGTCACCTTCCAAAACGGACCACAATACACAGTCACTGTACCACCCACCTGCCAATCAAAATAAAAAAAAAAAAGAAATTGCCTCCATCTGTTAGTTGCATGTGAGCTTGTAAACAGACCGACTTCACGGTCACCATATGGTTTATTTATAGCTGTTGGGGAAATATTTTACAAATGGTGCATTTCAATCTTGGATGGCTTAGTGAAGCATGCCCAAAAACACAAACTGTGGTGAATCACAGCAAGATGACGCTAGTACAACATGCGACATTAAGGTGAGAGGGGCTGAGGTCATATTGTTTATCTAGCAATGCTCAGATCAGGCCACAGAAAAATGTGTGCATTTTCTTTTTTGTTTGCTTTCCCTTGGCACATCTTTCTCCCGTCTGTTCTCTGACTTCTCTGTGCACCTTCTGGCCTCATGAAAGGCCAGTTTGTCCCAGTCTGCTAAAGTTAAGTAAGAGCATGAGAGAGTATGGAGGAGAGAGGTGTTCTTGTTACAGTACTGTACCTCAGAAATGTATGCGGCATTTAAGCTCTCAAAAATAAACCTTAAAAAAATTAAAACCAAAGACTTAAAATTTCTCTCCAGCCCCACTGTTAAGACATGCAGAAGGTTAGATGAACTGGATACCAACCTTGCCTGAAGGTGGTGTTTGTTTTTTTAGTGTTTAGGCCTGTGACAGACTGACAACAACAAATGAATAGCACAGAAATCCTTCCATGTTGCACTCAACTAAACACTCATGTCTAGACAAGAAGCCCCGTTCCCTCCTTTCACAAAGATTCACTGTAGGCCTCGATTCATTTCTATCCCATATAGCAGCCATTCAGAAACACAAAACAGGTACATCAGGGACAAAGAGCTTTGGTTCTGTGTTTTTCTGTGCATACTTACAGTACAGCTGCACGACCACTCATGCATTTGCTCGTTTAATGTGTATGCAAATAAGCTGTTCTGTGTTTCATTGTAGACAGTTTGGAGCCTGTTTATTATTTAACCTTATTCTGTCTGATGGGCCATATTAATAAAAAACATGGATATGCATAAGGCAAAGACAACAGAAAGAGGCAGCTGTCAAAGTGTGCCCTTTGCTTGCCCACTCAGTGATGAGATCACACAAAGAACCAACACGCAGTCAATAAACAGAGGAAATCAAGGAGAAGAAATGCAGAGTGTGTTATAACTAACATTCAGATTATACCCATGTGTGAAGACAATGCCAAATATGTTCATATGATATTAAATGCAAAAATTCCCACTGTGTAGAAACTCTCTTCATAGGTCATCAGTCTCAGTCATCTGCTATTCTACATAGAAATTAGCAGGACGACAAAGCTCTTTGTTCTCAGAATGACTAATGAAGCTCATTATGCTTAATGAAACCTGTGTACAGTAAATATATAAGTAAATCGCATTTTAATTGACTACCACAAGCTATTAAAAAAGACATTGGCAGTAAAGTTGACATTTATTGATAAAATACATTGAATGAAATAATGGTGCTTACTTTAGTTTTTAAAAATGTGATTTGTGCTTGAGAAAACATAAAGGCATTAATGTTTCAATAATGAAAAGACAGGCTTTCTACACTTACATCTAACTACAGCAAAGCAATCATACTAGTAAATATCACTAACTACCTATACATGAAACTTAAATCCACCTCTGCACTCTGGGTTTAGTTTTTTCACAGAGGAATATTTAGTATTAGATCTGTTTCTTCACATTGACTGCTCTTGCACTATAAAGGACGGGATTTACAATCATAGACTGCAACACGCATACACCAGAGATACTGTCAGATCAGGAAGTTTGTACAATACGCATGTTCATAAATGAATTTAAATACTGTGTTCAGCAACACTGTGTCTGTAACATTTTCTTGACAACAGTTGAAACTCCAATCACATCTCCCCACTGCCTCACAAGAGTACATGCTCAGTGTGTTTACAGTATGAAGGCAAAGGCTAATGAACTACTACAAGTATGAAGGGTTTATTACAGAGAAAGCATCAGATATAACAGAGAGGAAGTGCGTACAGAGAGGGAGAAAATTACATAATGTATGTCATCCAGCTTATCGTTTACATATCAGAAAAAGAAGAAGCGTAACCAGGTAATTGAAAAGGCAATTACAGTCTATTAAAGTCAAGACTGAGCAGCAAAACAGATAAGACACTGTGAATATCAACTTCATGTGGATAGACAGCACCTGACAAGGTTTTTTTAATAATCAAATTGACAGAAAAGTTGTTGCGCTTTCTAAAATGACACTTTCATTTTAAAATCAACAACGTAACTCAAAAAATCTTTCTCAACAAGATACCATCATAAGACGCTCATAATGTTTATATCAGCACGTTTAACAGATATAACATGTCGAACGAGCTGAGCGAATCTGCTTGCAGCATTTGCTATTTGTTGTAAAGGTTTTTGGGATGCAAAGTAGGCTACGAACAAAACATTTGACAAACTTAATTACGACCACATGATGGAACTGTAAAAACAAAGTAGGTGAAATGTTTTTCAACTGATGAAGTAAAAGTATTTTGGCAATTTATCCAATATGTTTAATATATTTCATTTTGAAGCAGAGAGGTGACTGAACCAACAACCAACCAAACAACAGATAGACTGGCATATCCCTCCATGGGCCATGAAAGAATCAAGGTGCTAGCATAGCTAAAAACAGAGGGTGCTGGTGCCAGGTCTGCCATTGTAAATAGATGCCAGTTAAAATTAGAGAGGAAAAAGGGGAAAGATGATGTGCAATGTGACATGCACTGTCACAAATGACTTTGTAAGATTGTCTTAATAATCAAACAGAATATTGTTAGTGTAATGATGCTATGGAGCCGATTTTGTATAAACAAATATGGTCATTATGGTGGTCCACTACTTGGTCCACATGTGTAAATGTTTTTCTGCACACAGTCTGACAGGCTAAAATGTAGGTTGCCTCTGTCAACTAATGCCCTCTGACAACCACCATGCATGACAAACTGGAAAATTTAATGCTGCAGAGTCCGAAGAGAGGGAGTTTTACAGTGTCATCCGCACAAAACTATTATTACTGCTCATTAAAGCGCTACACAAAGATTCAGACCAAGACATAATTTCAAGTACAAGGATTAATGTGCAGAGGTGAAAAATCCTATTGAGAAATCAATATGGCCCTAGACGTTATTTCAGTGAAGTGAACCTACACAACCTAACGTATGCAGTCAAGAGCAACCCCCACAAAACATCACAGACAAGAGAAACTACACAAGGCACCTGACTTACCATTACTGGAAAGTAGAGAACGGATGGCACACGCAGTCTCAAAAAAGAAAGCCATGAGCGTGATGGTGTATGATAGTGAGTGGTGTCTCACCCAAAACACCTTTACTGGCAGCAGTCCATGTCACAAATGCAGTCAAGCTGTGTCATAATGTTCCCCTCTGGCGCCCTTTCTTCAACTCAGCTTCAGCAACACAAACTGAAAAGCTTGTGGTACAAAAATGTAGTGAGCTAGTTTGGAGCCGTTCAATACTTCCACTGTTAAAGGCATTTCAGATAACACTTATTTAAATGAAACAACAATGTTGTATTCAAATACACCCACAGCCAAGCAGGAAGCAACAAACGTGCACGTACTGTATGAAAGCTATAAACATGTTTAGACATCAATATGTTTCTCTGTCCACTGAATATTGCAAAAAAAAATGATCAAAAAGACTGTCCTGTCCTCTTATGGCTTACGGGTCATGGTTTGTAATCATAAAAATCAATAGTGTGGGTGTATGTGCATGAATTTTAGTCAGGCTCCATGTACAGTATTGTGCAAGGAACAAAGACTGGATTTCTAGTAACTCACTGGACTAGCAAGATAACGAAAAGCCAACATTACTCAAACCAATCAATTTAAAACTCATAAGCAGCTGCAGTGAAGCTAGTTGTGAACGAGTTAAATCTTCAAGTTTGAAAATTATTTAAATTTTGTTGACGTTGGAAGCTAATCCAGCAAGTGATGATTGGAATGATGAATCATATATAGTACTTTTGCAATGCACGGTTAGCGCATTTGTATGTTGAAAAACAACCTGTGAGGCTTATCAAATATCGGATTAGGTTAATCCCACATCATGGATTTATAAATGTGGACATTAAGGTAAGCATGATTTCCTGCATGATTTACAAAAGGTTCCTGCATGATTTCACAGACTTCTTTGTGACTGTTGTGGCATGAAAAGCCTGATTTGACAGAATCTGCAGCTAAATTGTAAAACAAAGTAAACTTTTCAAAAATAGATGCATTTCTTTACCCATTTTTGTCAACGATTCATTAAGAATCAAAAGGAAGAGTAAACATTGTCGAATACATACATTGTGATATGCACTACACTAACTATGCTTATTTAACCTAACTCGCGTTACTTTAATGCAACAGCCTCCATCATGATGATTTTTCTTCTGTGTTGTTCCTGCATTTCAGCCATTCTCCAGGTGTTGTTTGCAGTAAAACGGGGATGTCAATGAATGACTTTTGTTTGTGTTCCAACACAACCGTGTACAGAGTTCCAAAACTGTTTAACCCTGCTGTCATGCAGAACCATAACGAACTGGCCCTGCAACGGTTTGTATTTTAATTCAATCAACAACACATTTCAAGACCTAAGTAAATTTAAGTGCGCAAACTTTCAAAACAGTTACAGATTTTTGACAAATCTGCAAGTCTGCATGTGCTGACAGTAGCAGGATTAGAGAAAAAGCTTTAATTAAAATGTTGATGGCATATTGAGGA
Source organism: Channa argus (assembly GCF_033026475.1). Classification (NCBI taxonomy): domain Eukaryota; kingdom Metazoa; phylum Chordata; class Actinopteri; order Anabantiformes; family Channidae; genus Channa; species Channa argus. The sequence continues at coordinate 4,661,214 of NC_090220.1, read as the reverse complement.
TGGTTCAAACAAGTTTTAGATATGCATAATTTCTTCATGGAAGCCATACTTGTTTTCCCATTCTGCTGCATCACAGCAGTAATTGAAACAACTGTTCATCACAGCTATTGGAAATGTGTGCAGAATGCCAATGTAAAAACAGGAAGAGGATTGTTGGTCTATTTAGAGAAATTGATCATTATGTCATGTTCCACATGGCCAGTGAGTCCTTGGATAAAAACAACAAACAGAATTTACCTAGATATGCAAAATACATCACTAGGATTATAATGGTTTCATGTTTTTCCCACTACTGCTTTAAATATCAAACACACTAGTGTGTACTTTGTATTTTACATTTTTGATCTTGCTCATAGGCTCTGATGTGTGTTGATGGGGTCAGATCAATGACGCCCGAGTTAATAAGAATGGATTGCATTAGAAAACCTTTCAAACAAAGTAAATACACATACACACACGCAAAACACCTGAAATTGTAGATCACTTCAGCAACTGCATCATAAATTTACATGTTGCAGTGTGAGCAAAGGCCAATTGTGTTATATGCCCTTGAGTGTTAAAACAACTTTTTTAGCAGATTCCGGGTTTCTAGTTGACAAATATTAGATTAAAATCAAAGTAAGTATGTACTGTAGCTCTACTGTACTGTAAGTCAAATGTTTGCTGCTGAAATGTCCTTGTCATAACACCACTGTTTTGTTATTGTCTGTTTTCCAGGTTTGATTTTCAGCCACTCTGGTGGTTCATTGAAATGCAATGTGAGTCTGTTGTCTATCATGATAGTTTCGTTCAGACTGAAAGATATCAACAAGTGCTACATGCCTTGCCAAATGGCACACATACCCCTGATTCCCTTAAGTATGAAACCCAAGTATCTTTCTTTTAGGGACACAGTAGGACAATAAAATGTAGTGAAGTGTCTCTATAACTTATCCTACTGATTGTGGTAACACTTTACATCTACAACTATAATACGGTCAACTTTTCTTTGTTACTTTTTTGATTTATAAAAAATTACTATACCCGCACTGCGGTGTGTGTGTGGCAGTGAAGATAGCCCACCATGCCTGCTGTGTAAAACCAAGATATTGTTTGTATAACCAACTAGTTAAATCTGCAGTCCTGTGTCTGCTAGACAACTATACCGTCACATAGTCAGTTAACACATCCTAACTTCAGATCACATCACTCTCACTGTTAACGACTCCTGACAGACAGCTCTAAAGCCACCTGTCACTATCAATACTGGCCTTGTTTCCATGGCAAGGACAAAGGCTGCCATGACAACTGGCCAGATTGATGCAAATGCTTTCTGCTTGCCAGTAAGCTTTCTGGTCATGTCGGGAGGTAGCCGATGTTCCTGGCAGGACTGCACTATTTATACCAGAGCACAAGAGAAACTTTTTAAATTGAGGAGACTGAGTCATAAACTAGCCGAGGGCAAAGAAGAGGTCGGGAGAGGGAGAGAAAGATGTAATTGGTCTGCACTTATATAGCACTTTTCTACGTATTGCCACTCAAAGCGGTTTTCACTGTTTCTCATTCACCCATTCGAACCCACTACCACACACACTCACACACCGATATCGGAGCTGCACTCACCAGGAGCAACTAAGTTGGGGTTCAGTGTCTTGCTCAACATGTGACTTGAGGAGATGGGGATCAAACCAGCAATTGGGGGATTGGTGGACAATGGCTCTACCTTCCTGTGCGACAGTTGCCACGTGTAAGTGAGTGAGAGTGAATAAGAGTGAGTGAAACAGAGACACAATATACCTCTGCAATGATAATATTACTCAGGTTTTAATTGTATTATCATGCCTGTTCACGGAATATAGAACTGGCACAAAAATAAATACAGTATATATATATATATATATACACAGTATATGTGTTTAACAGCCACATTTAAGCTTCCGTTGTCGATTGGTTTTTGCAAGCAAAACTTGCGAGAGGGAAACTCCCACGGTCAACGAATTTCAGACTGGGTAAACTCGACAAAAGGTCAAAAAGGGGGGTTTTATGATAAGGTTTCATCACTTCGCCTTTAAATATCAACATTTCTAGTTTATGGGGTAAGATTGTTATGAAGGATCTAGATTATGTCCTCTAAAGGAGGCTAAGGAGCTAGAAACATAAACATATTTTAATATAGGACCATCATATACATGTACTCCCCAAAACAGAACCACAGGAGGCAAAATCACTGACAGTGTTCTTTAAGACACAGGCAATAAGATGTTGGACAAGTTGGACTACAGACATGACACAGTCAACATGTATGCTGACATGTAACATGTAATCAAGGATTACTGAGGCTGCTAGGTGCGGAGACTTCAACCAGTAATTGGGTACTCAGCTTCCTGACAAAGCGGCAGCAGACATCAAGACCCATCTCGATGAGCACAGGCTTCACCCTGCTTGCGCATGACTTTACAGCCAGGTCTAGCAGCAATCACATCTTCAAGTTTGCGGACGACACAACATTGGTTGGTGTCATCGCGGACAATGATGAGTCCGCATATAGATTGGAGGTGGAGCACCTTGCAATGTGGTGCAGTTTCCACAACCAAAGAAATGGTGTTTGATTTCAGGAAGTCCAGCAAAGCTCACCACACACGTCTCACCATAGACAGTGCTACAAGGAAGAGGGTCAGCAGTGTTCCTGGGTGTGTACCTCACAGACAACCGATCCTTTTCCATCAACCCCTCAGCAGTCATCAAAAAAGCACGAGCAAAATTGTTGGTCTTCCAATCATGAAGGAGATCTATCAGCAGCGCTGTGTGTGCACCCCTCAGCACCTCTCTCATGGCCTGTTCTCCCTCCTGCCATCTGGCAAGAGGTATGGGAGTATGAGGTACAGATCCAGCAGGATGCTGAAAAACTTATTTGCACAAGCTGTGAGACTGACAAATGATCGGTGCCCCCCCCATTTATACACCCACTCCCACACCTACACTGCTGGGAGACTCACAACAGACTGTACCTCCTCACACTCACTTTAAACTCCTCTCCATGAGAGGACCGCTGCTCAGTGAGTGTCAACTGTTTACAATTTGAAATCACTTGTCACTTTAATCTACTGTGTGTTGTGTTCTTGCTACCTATTTACAGTTTTTTTGTTTATTTATTAGTAGTTTTCTATTTTGTGCACTGTCAGAAGCTGGTGAGGAACAAAATTTCATTTCAGCCTGTATTTTTTAAATACCATGTGTGAAATTACAAAGACTCTTGAATCTTGAAATTCCTGACAGATAATTACATATTTTAATATAGTGGTGAACAGTCTCCTTGGGACAAATAAAAAAATGCAATTAGCACACCATTTATAGTCTCATCCTTCTGGCTACCTCTTTCATCTATCTATCTATAGGAGCTTCAAGTTAGCTGTGTAAAGTTGCAAACTAATGAAGTCGGAGGAAGGAAAATGTGCTGCTGCAGTGTGAGAATTCAATTAGGGAGCTGTGCTGCCTTGCTCAGCAATTTTTCTGTGGAAAAGTGGGATTACATCATGCCCTGCAGCCATCTAACACTGTGTGGGCATGAAGCAGCAGCCCTGCAAACTGCTTCTGTATAAGGGGCATGGCTGCAGTGATGAAGTGTCTCACACACACACACACACACTTTAAAACACTCATATTTACAGGAGATGGGCATTTTTATGGGCCAAAGTTCTTGTGCACTTTTAAGTATCTTCGGTGAGATAATTAAAACAGGACAAAGTGTGGGTGAGAGACTCAACATGTATGTACATTTTTATTATTTATCTGTCTGTACTATATTTATGGTTGTATGGGCCTGGTGGCTGAGTGGCAGAGCATTGGGTTGGGATGCATAAGGCTGCGAGATCAAGCCCTGCTTGATCCCTGGTGCCGATCCTCCCAGGCGAGGATAAAATGGGAGGGTTGCGGCAGGGCATCCAGTGAAAAAACGTATGCCAAGTAAACATGCGGAACACGTTCCACTGTGCTGACCCCTGAAGGGACAAGCAAAAAGCCGTAGATTTACTTTATTTATGGTTGTGCGTGTGGCTGTAGCTAAGTTGGTAAAGGCAGTCGTTCACGGACCACAGGGCCAGTGGTTCGATCCCCAGTCCCGTGGCTATATGTCGAAGTTTTCTCTGGACAAGTCACCGAGCCCCTAACAGCCCATCCAATGTGCTCAGCTAGTCTTCATTACCCTATGGAGCAATGGCAGGATATCATTGACTTAACGTGTGTGTGTGTGTGTGTGTGTGTGTGTGTGTGTGTGTGTTGACAGAGAGTACATAGACTTTTACATCTCCCTGTCCTGCAATCATCAATCAGGAAGTGGCACTGGGGAAATTAAAGCTTTTATGAAGGTCTATCTTTACAGCCCAGGCCTGTATTCCATTCATCAACATAAAGTATTTCAACAGCAGCAACATGACATGAGACTCTGAGGAGACACACATACACCAAGATAGCACCACAGGAAAACCTATTTTATTTCACCTTATGGAGCTGTGTTTAATCAAAACTATATAACTTGGAGAGTGGCTTGGGGAACCCATATGTGTATGTATGTGTAACTTTTAAAACGTGCCAAAAAAAAGAAAAAAAAAGCATACAAAAATTTCTAATAACTTAATTAAATTCTATATTTTTTTTACCAGATTCACCAATCATCAGGTGCTAAGATATCGGTCTTTTCACCACAAAAACTCATTTAGAAATCAAAAATAAACCTGTTGGCTGACAACAAACATGCACTGTCCAGAATGGCAGTTAGGAAATGACAGATTGTGTTTTTGTTTACTGAATGCTGCTTCCCACAGGAGTGATCCTAACTGTCATCTATCCAACTTAGGAAGTGATCAATACACAGCTCTGCACCCACCTTCTTCCATAAGCGCACACGCAGACCCTCAAACAACTATTAAAGACATGCAAGAGAGCATGTGGCCACATGCACACAAAGAGAAATATGTTTAGTTAAGCAGTCTCTCTGTACAGTAACCGATTCCAGTTTAGAGTGTTATTTAAGCATTGCATTGGAATTTGGTTTGACAAAAAAAGCTCACTTATAGTATAGGGTTGAATTCCAGAACAAGTTTAAAATGTTTACAGACTAGCTAAGTAAATATGTTCATTAAATGTCTTCGTTAAATGTCAAGTAGATCTTGTAGATCTCACTGCAGCATTTCAGAGATAATCCATGAAACTGCAAGTAAGCAGTCAGAAATGTTTACATTTTAAGTAGGCACCTTTTTAATTTCTATGACAAACTTCAAAACGCATTTTTGAGCACATTTTGTCCTCTACAAAATGACTGTCCAATCATTTAATTATCAGAACAATCAGCTGATGAATTTCCTTCCACTGAATTTTCTGTATTTCTCAACATGACAATAGAAGAATAGCAACAGGATGGCAGGAAGAACACACACTCATTTTCCAGTTAAATCTTCCTAACAAAACTTAAGAGTTAAAAAAATATATATACTAGCTGAGCTTGAGCTAATTGTATAATTATAAACCATAGATTATAAATAAAGAAAAAAGTGAGTCAGACCACCTTTAAGACTTCCCCCTTTTCCCTCAACCAGCCTGATCAAGATGATAATGGGTTGGCTCCTCGGATAGTGCTAACAACTGTGCTCAGGAAACAGACGGAGTACACTTAAAAAGGTCAATAAGCTGCAGGACTCCCACACATTAGTTGCTAGTGAGAGGGAGAAAAAAAAGGCAAAGCGAAGCACAGACAAGGCGAGAAAAAAGGGAGATTTGGCTCCAAATGTTTAATGGAAAATGACAAGAGCTGCCAATCAAAATCTTAAAAGCATAAAAAAGAAGCAAACAGATAAGCCCTAAATGCTGATGTATACCCATTATCCACTCCACAACCAGTTTGCACACATCCACAGCACTTCTCCACCAGAGAGGACTTCAATAAAAGGTAGTATTTGCCCTTAATATCACAGATTGATTGATTCTAATACAGTTGCATATCTTCACATACCATATGCCTGTAAGGCAGCAAAATATAAGGGTAGCCTCTACTGCAGAATTGCATGTGTGAATTGACATTAACTCCATCCCTGTAGCCCCCATTACCTAACTAATGTTACCATGGCAACCAGCCACTATACATTGTAATTAGCTGCCCTAATCCCCCAGGCATGTGCTGGTTGGATACAAACCGCTGCTTTACAGATTAGGAGAACCACCATTGTACATGAGGCCCGAAGCTGTTGGCACACACACAAAACACACTTGCAGACACACCTATGTACACACAAAAACATCTACACAACTCTTACTCATTTACAGTATATTACAGCATACTTCCTACCTTGCCCTCCCTCCCTGTGTTTCTAAGCAGGTATGAGGAAATCAATTACTCACATGCATTATAAGCTACTGACTGCCAACACACACCCACACTCAGCACAATAACATGTAGTACAGCAGCTCTACTGTGTGGGCATTGACATCTCAGCATGCAGCAGCACCATCCGTGATTGTTCGTGGGCATGTGATAATGGAGGGTGCATCAAACTGTATAGTGGAACAAAAGACCTGCAAGGAGTGAAGCTATTAAAATGCAAGTGGCTGTCAATAGCCCTCAGGCAGCCCTGAGTAATTGCAGTGTCTATTTATTGCACTCCCTAGTCTAATTAAGAGAATATGATACAGATTAGAGGTAGTGAGTTTAATACAGTCTAGGGGTGTCACTTGGACAAGGATGCCTTGATCAGTGCCATACGCCTCAGTCAGGTCATGTAAGTTCTTCGCATTACAGTGACACCATTTAAGTTACTTTAAATTAAAGGCAGAAAGACATACGTTACTTTAGGACAAAAAAAATAAACATGAAATATGAAATGTGAAAACAAAAGAGACACAGAAAATAAAAGTGTGCTGTGTGGGAGAACGCTGCAAGAATACATTTCTGGTGGGTCTGACAACTGAGAGGTCCCTTTATGTATTGTCAATGGAAAATTTGGTAGTGCAGTGTAATAATGGGGTTTAATCTACATCTATCTATCTATATACAGTACAAACAAACACACACACTTACACACACACGGACACTTTAGGTATACCTGTATAATCTAATGTAATCCAATACAGCAGCTCTGCCATTCATTTTAAATAGGTTGGCCAAAACATTAGAACTACCACGCATAAGACCACCCCTAAGAACGGGGTGTGTGTGGGGAATTATTTTTTTTGTGTGTGTGTTTCCTGTGTAGGTTATGTAACTGTTACCATCTGTACTGTACTGTACTGTACTGTATTCTGATGTTGTCCTTGGTTCACTTTCTCTTACTGTGAAATTAGATGCAGTTTGCTGAGTGGCCTGTGAGGGCTACACGGATTCTGAAACATAGAAAACATATCACTATAATGTTCCGTGTTGACTGTGGGAGTCTTGTTGATGAGCACGTGTTTTATGGCAGGTGCCCACTTCACATAGTTGGCTCTAGCTTTCTGTGTCAGCCAACACAGAGCAAAGCTGTAGCTCTGGTATTACCATTCAAAACACACTGTACTTAATTTAACATGCTTTAAACATAATCACTATAAAGGTGTAGTAACTTTTGATTTATTTGAGTGGATGCTCTCAGCATGCGTCTCAAATCTTTGGTATTTGTCTGACTTGTCTGACTTTACAAACATGTCTGACTTTACAGAATTTACAAACGAGGCTGGTCCAAGTGTCTCTTAGGAGTTTATTTAAAGAGATTTCCATTGAACGAGACATTGGAAAGAGTGACAGGACAGATAGAAAAGAAGGGATGCATCGTGATGCCTGATAAACAAAGGACAACCTGAGTCACAAGGCCATCTGGTAAGAGTGTGTTAGCACATTGAGGGCACGCACACATAACCTGCACACACACAGAGTTGCCTAAGTGGAGAGAGACCTTGTGGATATCACTATTGATTTTGAGTTTGGTCCATCTACAAAAGGTCAAAGTTAAATGCTGAATAAAAATTGGCCTGTGATTTAAAAGAGTGGCCTTGTCGGGCTAATCATAGTCAGTAATTGTCCCATCATTCTATTCATATTACAGTAAAGAATAGTAAGGATATAAAACAAAAACAGCAATGAGATGATAGGCAAACATGAATTAATGCACTTTGCATATGCAAGTCACAAATGCCCTACCTAAAAAATAATAATAATAAATAATATAAGTTATTATTATCTTTGCTATTACCATGAGGTTCCAACTAACAAATTATTGTTTGCTCCCCCTGAAAATATATGACATTCTTCCTCCCTGGAAGTTCCTATCTCTGATTTCTCCAGGGTCTGCTGAGGGTCTTCTTTGGGCTGAGTTTTATACTCCTGAAGGAATAACCGCACTAAATGTGAAGGTACGCTGTCGACCCTGTCAGAAATACGACCTACTAAGAGGGAAGGCAAAGCCCTGCTGGGACCATTAATATTTAATGGTACACACACCAACACATGTACACATACGTACATACACACACAAAATGAGAGAGATGACTACACTACACACAAGTTAATAGATTCTTGCTTTGAGAGGCTGTAAATACATGCTCACACAGTCCATTTTTTTTCTGTGATTTAGGATCCGGATATAAGCCCACATGAGAAAACCAGCACTGGCATATGACCTATATCGTGTGTTCATTTCTGAGTGACTGGTCATTGTTTGAGTGCATCAATCAGTCCTCAACTCATAATGGTCTCATCTTCCTTTCCGGTCTCCCCCTGTCCTCTTTTTTTCTTCCGCTTGACTGACCTGAATGCTTAATCATGGTCCCTGCCTTCCGGGAGCACGTAAACATGTCAGCCGCGGCATTGGCCAGGGCAGTGGTGTTACTTTGTGCTGATTGGCTAAGAGAAAAGGGGCATGAATGGCAGAAGACGAAGAGGTTGGTAGTTACAAAATAGCCCTAAAGAATAAGTGCTGTCCTTGGTAACCTACGAGACATTTGTGGGCACACACACACGAAATCACACACCCCTCTGGCCCCTCAAGACACGATAAAGGTCCCCACAGATTTGGAGAACACAAACACACTCCCAGACAAGACACACCCTCCAAATAAAGCACAACAAAGGATTTCCAGAGCCTCAACCCTGATGGTTTATCCTGAACCAGTGATTCTTGTGATAGGCCAAAAGAACACAGAGTCATGCAAAATATCTTATTTTCTTTCCAAAACACTAACTGCCGAGTTTATTTACGGTAAAAAGAATTCCAGAAAATATTATATTATAATTCACAGAAAAACTGTTAATCCCATTTCATTGGAGATTTCGTGCACTGAACTCGTTTTTATATTATCATTTGCAATTTACCAAAGGTTATGAAAAAGTAAAACAATGTTCTCTTTTTTAAAAAATAAATTATTTTCTTACATTGTTTGATGTTTGAATATAGTGAAATGTGTCTTATAGCAGTTAGGAAAATAACACATTTTTGCACTTTTTTGCATTGGTAAAATACCCACCCACTCTTTAGCTTTGTTTTGTAAATACAAAGAGAGAGTATAGTATTCCATTATAGTAATATATTACTATAATCCTAATACTATGATCATTACCTTTTTTATATGGTATTTTATGTTTTATATGTTTCTATGGTTTGCATGTTTTTATGTTTTATTCTTGTTTTTAAATCAGCTTGTATAAGACTTTGAGATGTGCACTTTGCGGTCAAGCCGCAAACGTAAAGTGCTTTATAAATAAAATGAATTATAATTATTATTATTATTATTATTATTATTATTACAAATACAACGGAAAAATATTTACAGCTAATAATATCAGACTGACAGTATTTGTATCATAACAGTGGTTGAAGTGAGTGAACAGCTCTTTCATTATCATTTAGGTAGCATTTTACATTTCTTAACATTTTGTCTTTGTTACTACAAAATGACAAAGCCATACACTGAAATTTAGTTTAAAGACATACAAAGCATTTTAATCTACTATGTCATGTTGGTGAGGAAAATTGCCCTTTTAATAATTTCAACAAAATATTCAGCAATAGTATAGCACAAAATATTTGATCTAGCTTGTTTACTGCATGTCAGAGTCACAACAACATACTCAGCTGAGCCAAAAGCTTAATTTATTATTCATGAGGTTGTCTGTGAATGACCCCAGTGGCCATGGTTCAGAAGCTCACCAGGGATGATGGCAAGCCAAAGGATAAGTTAGTGTTAGGATTGGTGCCAAATGCTTCTTCCAGAGTTCTCAGCTCACTTGAACAATAAGAATTTTTTTAATGTCACACACAAGGGAGTTAAAAACCACAGCCAAGAGACAGGACAGGCTAAAACGTTGTGGGAGTTCTCTGATGTATCACTAGCCACACATTTTACTGTGCCAGTTAAACTTTTAACTCCCCCTACGGTATGTCCAGCATCCCTATGTAAAACACAGTTGGTTTTTCAGCATCATACAACTGCGTGCAGACATGTTAAGGAAGTGAACATGAAGCCCATTCCATGAGCAGGAACTCCTTTACAGGCCCAATAGGGGAGATGATGCTTCAATACAAAGCGGAGAAGAATGGTAGGGAAGAGGCAATGGAGATGACGGCATTACATGACAACGCAGGCTGACTAAGATCCTTTCTCCCTTTTGGTTTGTGTGTAACGTCGGATATAAGTGTTTTTAGCTACAGTACAGAGAAGAGAAGAAAAAGCTTCACCTATTGATCGGCATAATAGAGGAGCTTGTGTAATGGGGAGACAATTATTCAAGACATGCAGCACTGATTAATTTACATAACACAAAAACCCCTTCAAACAAAGTAAAATGCTATTCTTACTCTACAATAAGTGGACAACAATAATACGTAATACATCACATGTAGTGATGTTCTGCCAGCAGCACAAGTGCTAAGGGCCAAAGTAATAATTGCATAATCAGACATTATACATAGGGATCCAGGCTTTGACTCATGGTAATGGTTTCTCCAGCTCTGTCATATTCTTCAACACAAAGTCTTAATGTGAGCTAGGGTTCCTATACCTGGAAATTTGCTATTGTTACAATTAACCGGAGTTTTAGGTGGACATTAGGTATTGGCCATGTTCCTCTCTGTGGTCAAACCACAATTGATTTTGTGTTTGGAAACACTTTTAGATCACATTCATTGGAGTCATTGGTTATTCAGAGTGACATAGAAGAAGCAACAGTGGTGGTTTGGTTCAGTAAGTGGTTTGGTCAAAAAGATTTTGTAATGCTTGATAAATGAGACATACTTACAGTAGTTTTCTTAAACTTCCGACGCTCTGCTGAGAAGCTGACCAAAATCACTTTGCTGTGCCCCTTTTTGCAGAAGCGGGTCACATGACATCTGGCTAAATACTAACACGAAACACAAAAAGATACAAGTAGGACTGGGTCGAAGTCAGCTAGGAGCAGTTAGCCATCAGTGACGTGTGCTCCATCCATTAGTTTATGTGCTCGAGGAAAGACTGAGGCCAAAAGGTTTGACAGCCTGGGAAACCCACTACTGCATAGCCTGAAAAGCATCTGTTCTATTTCTATAGCTTTGTAACAAGGCATTAGGGTCAACTAATACAGCTAATAAGGCAATGTGTTCATCTGGGTCTCATCTAAGCTTACTTGCTTGTGGATTTGACTTGGCCACATAGCTAATGTACTAAAAATTTTAATTCCACAGTAAGCAATGGCAGGTATAGGAGAGTGTCTCCAACTTCGCAAAATACCAACATGTTTTAAAACGTCCTTTGAGAGATATTATCAACATGACTGCACAGTCATGTTTTTCTACTCTTGATGATTAAAGCCGACTAGTTGGAAGGCAACGGGGACAGGCAGCAGATTACTTCTCATCAAAAACATGTTATTTCATATTACTATCTGCAAACACTGGCACCAGAAAGTAGGGATTACTGTATATAGCACAAATTAACCCTTCAGAAAGTGGCAAATACTCCACTCTGATTAACTCTGTGGTGTTTTAGCTTGTTGGGCTGAACCTTACCACACTCAAAATTCATTTTCTGCACAACACTGACAGGATGTACAGAAAAGAGGATAGATCCTTTTTTAAATGTTCCCTAGGAGCTGTAGATGAATTTTGAGTTGTCCTCGCTGTGACTCGGATTACTAAAAATTGTTTTGACATAGATGCATGTGTGAGTCTGCATATGCACGTGACACCTCTGCTCCTCTAAGCCAGAATGCCCATACTATGGCTCTTACATAAGCGAGCTATGGATAAGTCTGGCTAATTTTCTGAATGTTACATCATAGGCTGTCAATGTCAGAGGTCAGAGTCAGTCTGCCACTCAGGCTATAGAGGTGGTAATGTAGGGATAACCCACTACAGAAATAAAACAATAAATATTGTACATTTTACAGGGATAATACTCTGGTTAAAGAGAAAAAAAACAGACAATGGCACCATGTAAATGCTTCTGAAAATCAGATCATGGGTAAAGAAAAAACTTTTATCCTGCTGCAGATTATAACAAATTGTATTGCCTTTAAAGAGAAACAAACAAAAACTATTCCATAAGACATTAAGAAAGACAAAAAAAAATGGGTGGAAGGGTAAAGATGATGAGGAAAATAAGAGGCTGTTGTTAAAGCTTTTCTGATACACATACACACTGTAAACGCTGTCTGTGAGCCTGCCACTCATGTTGTTGACTGTAAAAATAGGCCAGGGAATGAATGATGAGAGGCCTGGGCCAGGGATTTTGTTTTGTGTACTTTCAGGGATGTGAGTACATACAACTCCATACCTTCACTTGTGCAGCTTTCATTTTTTATTTATTTATGTTCCACTGGCAACATTTTGCATTTATGTTGAAAAGCCGGACAGTGGACCTTGAGAGAGAGACTTCAGCCTCTTGAGGGAACAATGTGGCTGAGTCTTTGAGCATCAACTCCCACTTTACTCTGAGCATTAATAACGTGTGGTCACCGCTTAACACTAAGCCATTAACAGAGTTTTAGTGGCCGAAGGAAAAGGATGCAATTACAACTTTGTGTTTAGTAATCTGCTACATAACCATAAAGGCTTTAGTACTGATGTATAATGGCTTAGGAAGGCTGGGACTGGATCACCACACAACAAGTGCGAGTCATCTTTCTTATGTTTGTTATATTTGTTATGTTTAGCCATTGAACTGGTGAATGGACCATTTAAGTGTCAGCGTACAGGTATTGAGGAAGCCCTTAAAAGATTCACAAAATGTGTATTTTTATTTCCCTGAGTGAGAAAAGGTGTGAGTTCAGCAGGGCTAGATTAGACAATTTATATGGCACACAAAACATAAAAGTAAGATAGAGGGTGGTGGAAAGAAGAGAATGATGAAATGACAGGTGCATAAAAGGACTGTGCCCTTTTCCTCACAAGAGCTCATAGTAAAGCCTGTTGTAATGTTAATAGTCTGCCTCCTATTGTACGCATCTCGCCCTCTCACAGAATTCCAAACGTGTTAAAGCACATTAGGTGCCAAGTTATGATGTATTTCTCATCACAGCAATATCAGAGCCAAAATAGTGATTAAAAATAGTACACAGACTAAGTATAAAGTCCCTTGTGATCAAAATTCATTACCAATATTCATACAGTTACAATGACCTGATCCACTTTTTGCAAATTAACTAATTCACTAAGAGAGATAATCCAGTGCTATGGTGCATTAACAGTTACACGACAAGTTCAATAAAAAAAGGTAGCAATATAAATCACTGCTACAACCTCAGAAAGAGAAAATGAACCCTGAAACTGTAAATCAAAAATTGGACATCATAATTCTTCTAATTTATGTACAGAATGTAAATATTAAGAAAGAGGAAACAGCCAGTTGACTTAGCATAAAGACTGTAAGGCCTAGATGCACTTGCTGTTTACCAAGGGTTAGTTATGAGTGGGGAGATTCGGGCTAAATATCCCCGACCCACAATTACATTTCTTTCGTCGTAAACTTTTGCATTTCTACAACACAAAACAGAGTCAATAGCAACAGTGGGTAATAGATCATTACAATTTCAATGACCAAATGAATGGTAGTTGCCCAATAACTTTTGGCAACTGATTGCCGTGAAGATGTTGCTGAGATGATTTGACTCTGCCCCAGCTGTCATACACAGGATTGTATTTCTGATGGTTTTCTGACAGCGTGCACAACTAATGCTCCGAATCAACACAAGCTACACAAAGTGGCCACTTTGTGTAAGCAAACACATAGTATATCTGCGGCATAAAAGGAGAATCTTGCAGCCTTAGTGAGAAAGGTGAGGATCACATGACCACTGAGCCTAGCTAAAGTAGCACTACTGCTTTCCCCGGGTACATTTCTGTCGGAGAATGCCAATTGCTCTACTATGTGTGTGTGAATACTCGGATTTTAAGTAACCAGGTTTCTTAAGTGCATGTAAACACCATTCCTGCATTTCCCAAGAAAGCTGATTTCTCCCGGTACCCCGGTTCCTTAAGTGCATATAAATAAAGTTTACCAACAGCCCACTGACTACGGGTTTGGCAACGACGTTTTATGTGTTTATTATCATGAAATACGTCGCATTTCAGTTGTAATTAATCGAATTAAAAATTATAACTGTTGACAAGTATATAGAGGTATATGAACAAAGCTGGTAGAAAAACAGTAAGTAAATTAACAATAAGTAAATTAACTCATCAGACTGGGTAGTTTGAATTACAAGCCTTGCAGTCGCAAAATTCAAGGTTCGAGAATAGAGCTAAACTTCTTTCAGTGACCTTTAGGTGTGTTGAAAGCCATTAATTGGGTTAAATGATAACATCGGTTAACAACAAAATAATTGTATTGTCCACAATCACCATAAATCAACACTGAATCTTGAATCTACTACTCTTGTTTGTCAGTCTGCAACGTGGATTAGCTTGTTTGTCTGTACCATAGCCCTGCAGTGTAGTGCAAAAACTATTAAAAACAAATGAGCCAGACACCACTGCACTGAGTAACATGTCTTTATTCCATAACATGTGTACGACATAAATACTGTCCACACCGATGTGAATCACCAAAACTCCACCGGTGATTTTAGGCATGTGCAGCTGAGAAGCCAGAGTGGAAGGAAATGCCAATTCGAAGCATGTCGGCCAATGATTGTTAAAAAATACTTCAACCATGTGTTTTGCAATAAAGACATATGTTACCAAGTGGAGCAGTGTGTCTGTCTGATGTGTTTTTATTGTTTTTAATAGTCACACAACAACCATGTGTGCATATCTTAGTTAATAATTTTCACACTTAGAAAACAGAATGTGCTAATGCATTGATAATTTGTAATTAATAAAAAAGCTGATGTGCATTTTACCCTCATGTGTAGCTGCCTTCAGCATCTTTTTGAGAGTCCCAGGGTTAAGTAACAGCTGCAATCTAAAAACGAACAGACATCTTACAACATGCTTGTATTTTGTTTTATCACACTGCCAACCCATCTCTCTGATCCTCCCCTTTTCTCTCCCCATCTGCAGATTAAGGCACGGTAACAATAGTGACACAACAGAGCAAATCCCAAAAGGCTGTGTCATGTGCCTAAAAATCCAAACATGCACACAGAATCTCACACAGTAACAGCACACACACTAGGGGAATCACAGCTGTGCTTGATGGGATGTGTCTGGCTCACACTCATTGGTTTAAGACATAGCATAATAAACTATTAATTATTCATCAAAGCAAACAATTCCCAAGAAAATATTGCTTTGATAGAAAAGATCCAAATTGTGTTCTCTATTAAAAAGAAAGGAAAAAAAAAAGGTCTGGCTAATTTTTAAATGAATGCAGAGGTAACTGTGTCTACTCATTGTTTCACACGGTAACCTAAAAGTGCTGCTAACATGATTTAAAAAACACAGCCAAAGCGACATAGATAGTGTCTACAGTTCGACATGAAGCCACCAATGAATGAATAAAAAAATGTCAACATCATGCATCTTGTTTCCGCGATGAGATGGAACATAAAGTTCTCCCTCCTGGTTGTAAGCATGACTCACTGTCTCCCACACTGTACATCTCCAGGCTTTCCCCTGCCAACAGCAGACAGGAGCTGTTGGCACTACCATTGAACGAAAGCAAAATGTGGAGTGGGGGGTGGGAGGTTTGAGCGTCTTGTTATGGACAGCCACAGTGATGCACCCTAATTGGAAGTCCTAAGAAAATGCAGAGTGTTCGCTGTGTGCATGTAGCTCTGATAGTAACACGAACAGGCAGCACATAAGATGGAGAAGGAGGGATCTGGGCAAAAAAATGGCTAAAAGATAAAGACAAGTGCAGATATGAATGGGAAGAAATGTGTGGAGAGATGCAAATAGATGGATGGAGGAATACGTACTGCTGTAAAGGGTGTCGATCCAGGAGAGCCGAGGCAGGCCATGAGCACTGAGAGGTTCCATTCCTCTGTTTTCCTCACTATCTCAGTCACTTTTTCTTTCTTATTTCTTCAATCCTTTCCTGTTCCTGCGTGTTGTGTCTTTTCTTTTACTTATCCTTGAATAATAGCCTTCGTCCCACAGGAACAAGTAAAAACAGTCATTAGGGAACAAAAAACGAAAAAAAAAAAAAGAAAAACATCAAAAGACACACCAGGCAGAAGATTGAGTGAAAGAGCTGAAGGAGGAGTGCACGAGTGAGTGTTGTGTATCTGTGTCTGTGAGTGCATGACAGGAAGAGAGAGAGTGAGAGAAAACAACAGGCTAGATACGGCCACCGCCGACCGTTGCTATGGGAAGGGAGAAGCTCTCTCTCTCTCTCTCTTTGGCTTGCTGGCTCACACACTCCCCCCACCCACTCGATTCTGCGCAAATGGCTCATCAGTCTCTCTCTCGCTCTCTTTCGAGATGCATAATGTCTATGTACAAGTAAGGCTTGTGTTAAATATGAATTAACTGACTGCTTCCCCTTCTGTTCTTACGTCCAATGAATGCAAAACAACTATGAATCCTACATTTTCCAAATTATCCATCTCTTTATTGGATTCCTGCCCCTTTTCTTCTGTTGTTCCATTTAGAACCAAGAAGGCAAAAAATAAAACATTGGCATAGCAATTAATGATCACGTCCAGTGAGATCCACTGTTGTAAATTAATTACTGAGAACTATCCAAGAATACGAAGCAATAAATTAGCAAGTGCACTGGTACCCTAATTGTTACAGCACATGCCAACAAACTACATCATCTCTGATTTGACTCCAGCAGGGGCACCAAATTTCATGATTTCTGTCTCTATACTCATGTTTTACATCTCCCTTTTTACTGTAAATTTGTAATAAAGGGTTAAATCCCCCACAAAAATCTTTCAAAAGATAAAAGCATGAGCATTAAAGAGCTGATATGGTGGCCGAGCTTAAGCCTAGATGACGTATTCCTTCAGCTAAATAACAGAAAGAAATTATGTTTACAGCTGCGCTTGTTTAGAAAATTGATTGGGTGGTTAGGCAGTCAAACACTCTTATTCATTAACGATCTGCAAAAGCAAACGGTTTACAGGAACTACGTTCTGTGCTGCTCGGTTTGCCTTTCAGTGCAGCACCGGGCAGGGGTGGCCTTCACCATCCATCACTTCAGGCACAGTACTATCATTGCTCACTGTCCAGGTGGAGGTTGGATCCTACTTTAAAAGACCACTTTGGGTTCCAGGTCTGTGTTTCTGTGCTGTGTGAAACAGAGTCAGCTTTTCAGTAGGAAACAGAGGGAGTGTCTATTTCAGAGATGTCCTGTTTTAAGCTACTCCGGTTTTCAGTATCTGTAGCCACTTGCTCTGACCCTGTTGTCTACACAGACTAAAAGGAAACAGACAAACATGAGCACGTTTATGTGGAGCAACTTTCGAAAGGTGGTTGCACCAAGTGGAAATCATACAGGACCATGAAGCAGACTTTATGATTTTTATTTTTTAATAATTTTTGTAAAATTTGTGTAGGGTCTCACTATAATTAGTGGATTGGAGGCTTGATTTATATAAAACCACAGGCAATAAAATTGCAATTGCAACACGGAAGACGAAAAATAAGTCCCACTAGTTATTCTCCTGTTAGGTGTTAAATAATTACAAGTAGGACATAATTTGCCTTAAATAAACATGATATCGGAAATTTTTACACCCACATTTTTAAAACCCACATAAACACAAAAGTAGAAATTAGGTCATAGCACAATTTTATTAATAAACAAAATCAAACAAATCATCCAATTAAGTCTTGAATAGGGTCCTTTATTGATTTCCAAATTACCTCTCTGTCATGTTTTAATGGGCACATCAGCTTGTTTAGCACAGTAGTTCTCCTGTTGCGCCGTTTCCAGAAATGGAGCTGACAACAAAACCATACGACACTGTTCCTTTTCATCAGGCGTAACTACCTCTGTGTTTGTGAACACATGGGCTACAGAGGGAGGCAATCAGAGACGAGCATCATGCCGGCGGCCACAAAGACTCACATAAAGCATTACCCTCAAACCTCTATCAGACCCACTCCTCCCCCCTTCGTTCTACTCTAAGCAGCATGGGGGAGGAAAGACGGGGGGGTTGAGAGGCAGAAAAACTTCAATTAGGACACAAAGGCTGATAGGAGGAACCTCACCACAGCTCCCTCCTCCTCCTCTTCTCTCAGCAGGCAGAGCCATGGGCCCTGAGCACTGCTCTTTGTCTGGCAACATTGCTCCTATGTGCCAGCTGAAAAAAATGCATGCACATTCACGTTCAACGACAGGGCAATCTAAGACCTATGTATGTGTACGTGTATATACTGTGTGTGCGTGCGTGCGTGCGTGCTTGCATGTGTGCGTCCGTCTCAAGGCATTTATTGTAAGCCTGCAGGGTGGTTAATGAATATAAATGTGTCATTATGGCATGACAAAAGCATGCAAAATCACACACACACACACACACACACACACACACACAACAACAAACACACACACACGTAATGGGAAAGCTAAGCAGTCAAAGAGTAACACAGAGTCGGTGAATGGCACTTCATCAAAAATAGATTTATCTACTCTACAGCACTACACATCCTTTGTCTTACATTGGATATTTCCCTCTCTCACGCACACATACACAAACACACAAAGAGCTATGGCACTACCCATGTGTGCAATTTTACACATACATGTACCTGTCTTTTAGAGTTTTGAGAGCCACCTGCACACCCCGGAACTCCTATGCCTCATCAACATTCAACAGCCAAACAAAGAAAACACACATGCAATGGTCAAACACATACACATACATACACACATACATACACACACACACACACACACACACACTATTTATGCAAACAAACCAAGCAGGATGTTAGTCTTCCTGGTGTGTCACAAATCTGCATTTATCAAACATTAACAAGTAGTCAAGCTGTGTGATAAAAAAAGGGCCATTACTTTCTCTACAACATGAAAACACACACACACACACACACACACACACACTTCATCAAGAGCAGTTGAAGTATTAGTCTGGTTGCAGATGATGGGGGTGGTTGTCTGGCTTCAACACGACAAAGCTTAATACATGAGCAATGGCTCATTCTCCATAAAGGTCAGTGCAGGGCAGTCATCCACTGTGTGTGCGTATGTGTGTGTGTTTGTGGGTGCATGTGCGTGCTGTGCAGGTGAATTGATGGGTAAGATCTGGACTTACGCCATGATAATCTTAAAAATCTTATCATACAGTCACCTCCTGCACATGTTTTGAAAGAGCCAAGTGAGTGTGTGCTACTGATGCAAGTGCAGCACAAAGAGAAATTTAAAAAAGGTCACACATCATTAGTCGGTACAGCAAAAAATATGGACTACAACACACAAAAAGTGTGAACTCAATGCTTGCCTTTGATCATGCATGGCATCCCAGTGAAACCAAATGCCATGTGAAAAAAGGCATCAATGGATCATTGTACTGCATGATGCTGAAAGGCATGTTTGAGTGTGGGATCTTCTATTTCACCCTTCTTTACACACCGGAAATCTTACTGTTGACTGTACTTAACTATATAATCTTGCAGACAAATACGTTTGCATTTTTTGCTATGCATTTTCAATACTGGATCATGTCCTGTTTCTCTAATTGTAAATATGGCAAATATGGATAGAAACAGTTGGTTGGAACATACTATGTGTAATACTGACATTTAAGCCCAAACTTGAAACCTGTCAGAATTACAACATCATCTTACACCTATGGCACAATGATGATGGTAACTATTATAACTATTATGTTGCATCTGCAAGAAAAAACAACCTGAGTCAAAAGTAGGCAAAATTTGAATCACTGCTGAAAATAAAAATCTGTCTGATCTAAATAAAACATGGTCAATGCCAGAGAAGTGTCAGTGTTTGTGTATATATAACTGAGCATCAGAGTGGCCCTCCAACCAATCAAACAGCCATCCACCACCCTCCCACCCCTCTATACTCTCTATCCTACCCAGATACCAATGTCCCACCTCACTCCACCAACCCCACCCCTCATACTTTTCAACATTTTGAAGCCAAAAACAGGCCTGAGGGGTGAATGAGGGGGAGTTCTGTTGATAGCACTAATTTTCCAGTCACTACCCCTGAGACTCCATCTCATTGGTGAAGGGGGTGGCATTGTGAGAGTGTGTGTATTCAGTGCCACTCTGAACCTACATCTACCCTACTATGCTCCGGAACACTAATTTGCAGATGAGAATAAAGCAAAGTGCTAATATTTGAAGCTTGATATGCCCCTTAAACCAATCTACTCCTGGAAGACCCCACACTTACAAATGTTCTCTAGCACTGCTGGTTTTAATGTGTGTTCGTATGTGAGAGTTAGATGAAGTAGGGCTGCACACACAAGGAATGGACAGATGTGTTTCCAGATGAGTGGCCTCAGAAAAGCTCAATTAAGCACTAGAAAGAAACGGAGATTTCAAAACACACAAATAATTTAGGCTAACTGAATTTACTGCAAACAGAGAGGACAGACAAAAATGTAAACCAAAATGCTTAATTAAAGTGGGTTTAAAGTGGCAATTTAGGAGTTGGCAGTGAAATATCAAACGCTTTTTTTCCCCCCACACACATTTTTTACATCTGTGAATCATATTTGCAATAACTTACATTTTAAAAGACACTACAATACATTAATACAAATATATTCTGATTTTTAAATAGGTCATTTATAGTACAGATTACTTATAGTACAGTCTATGAACGTGTGAGAAAAAAAATTATTTAAAATCTAGACATATATAGTATGACTGTATGTCTCTCAATACTCAGACCAGTATCAGTTGGGAAATACCTTGCAATAACAAATAAATGTCAACAGGAAATGATGAGATGTTCTACTAAACATTTAGCTTCTTCAGTCTGGGTTGGGAACTGAACCAGAGACCTCTAGATAACCTCTATTTAACCAATAGGATGCAACTGCCCCTTATATATTCTAGTTACCATAGGTAAAGATTCTCAGACATCCAAGTGTGGTTATCTGAAAGCTCACACTTGTCAACTGGACTTTTACTACTCATCCATAGCTTCCTCAGTCTAAGACGATTATATTCTCTAGCTATGTATTTTTTCCCCACACGTTCTTTTGTTATGGGGGTTGGGGGAGATGGCAGCAGGGACGAGCAATGTTGATGCATTATTAAAAGCCCTGAGTGCACTAGTGATGAATGTCTGCCTGTTAAATTGGAATCCCTGAAATCATCTGGGGTGTTTTTTATTGTTTGGCAATGTCTGATATTTTTTAAACATTTGTTTAAAGTGAGAAGAAGTAAAGAGACCCTTGGGTTTAATTTTATTTTATCTCAACTGCCCATTTGTCTCCCCTCAGATGGTTTTCAGATTCCCTGTCTTTTATTCCCTTTTTAATTTTTAGGTTTAATTAGTGTAAAAATTTCACCAAGAGATTATTTCTACTAAAAATCTTCATTCCTTTTCCTTCTACACTGTGTATCAGTGTATGTCACTAGAAAATAACAAAAATGTCAATTAATTAACACTTTTAATCTAATTGTCTGTGTGTATGTGCATGTGCATGTATGTGCCCACACGCATGTATTTCTTACTTAGTTAGGGCCAAAAATAGTATTTTACTTACTGGGTTAGGACCTTTTGGTAAAGTAAGGACTTTTTGCTGATCATAACAAGCCCTTCACCACCCACCAGGGTAAGACGAGACAAAGACACTCAGGAAAGTATGTATACGTATGTGTACGTGCGTGTGTGTGTGTAACACAAATAGAGAATGTTTTCATATGATGCCAACTGAATTCACTTTGATCTATTGAGGTCAATGTGGAAATCATCTGAATCCTGCTGCGATTGGACTGAGACCAGATAAGGAAAATTGCCCCTCAACACACACACACACACACACACACACACACACACACACACAATCTGTAAAACATCATGTGTTATTGATGCTGCTTGCTCATCAATACAGTTTGTTGTACACTCAGACATACTTAATTTTTCTGTTTCACAGATGCACACTTGCATAGGTAACTTGTCTGGGATTTTGATACGTACCCAAAGGAGATAAAATGATTTTTGTCTCCAATCATACATTTTTTCTCTCCATAAATGTGCGTTGTGTTGGTAAATGAGCATTAGAGGCAAAGTGGCTGCACTCTGCACGAACATACACATGCGCACGCACACATTTAACAAGATGGACAGGAAGTACAGTGAGGACACTGATGTCCAAAGAAACTACTGCACTCTAGTGTTTAGTTACTGTCAACACATGCTCAGGGGCTCAAATAGTAGTCCACAGAAATTTTATATGAGGAGCGAGTGATGCGTGGCACAAACTGCTCCAACCTAAATATGATATTAAAGAGACACTCCAACTATTAAGTGTTGCTTTTCCTTTATATTAGGGGACAAGACACAGATTAAAAGTAGAGGCTGAGCTCATCTTGGCTCTTAAAATGCTGAATCCTACATTTTTCTATCATGCAATTTAAAGGCATTTTCATTTAAACCCTCTAATCTAAATGTCCACTTCCTTCAAACTTCACACAACCCAGATTGTAACTTAGGTTTCACATTACAAACAAAAATCTTAAAAATGTTAAATTGAGACAACCAAGAGGACATCACCATGACACCATCAGGGTTAGTTTCAGAGCAACCGAATCCATAGATTATACAGCTTAATAGAGTAGTACTCCTCATGTTGAGTAAACTTTATGCAGAGTGCTACTTTAATTGCAGAAAAAAGGGCAAGAGGTTAAATCATCACAACACAATGCCTAATAACTACACTTATGAACAATTACAGAATAGAAAAAAAAATGTTTACAGATATCCACATCAGCATCCCAGAATCCATTGGGAACACCTCCAGTTTGGGAGGAGTTCTCTCAAGTGTTGCAGGACCACTCATCTGTGCATTATAGAGGTAACTTAGTATAATATTAATTTTCAGTGACACAGTGGTACAAGTAAAGACAGGTCCAATGAGTTATTAATAGATCAGCAGTGCCATAAATTTCAAAGACAAAAAGAACATTTTAACACCAAAGCCCTAAGTGCCTTTGCATTTTGATTATTGCAGGAAATAAAAGGCTGTACATACAAAGCCACAAATAAAATGCGGTTAGTGAGCTCAATGCTGAGCTGCAGACGAATTGATTGGCCAGCTGGTGCACCTCAGGAGTTAGGTTAACACTATCACCAGCACAGAAAAGAGTGCACACTCACTCACACATGAGAAGGGCAGTCTCGTCAATATACCCAGTAAAAGTTGCAATGTAGACGCATAACATATTTCCATTCATCCAGGCCCGTGTGTCTTAAACCCATTATTGAGCATATGGAGTGTGTCCAAACCACCTTAATGCCACATTCAGTTGTCACATCCTATTACCATTATTACCTTTCACAGGTACCAATGAGATCTGTTTTTTGCACACGAAATTACACACGGTGATGGTTATGAGCACACCATAACATTTCACACCTAATTCAAAGCACTTTATATACAGTATTCATATTTTTGATGACAACACCCTGTTCACTGCAACTTAATGAAGCCAGTGAAAGCTGTCCTGTTTGTGTGGCCCACATTCAAATCCCCAGAGCAAACAACGTTGGTGTGCATCACTCTCAGCTGATTTGCCAAGACTTTGCGGCTAGAAAGCAATTACGCTTAGAAACAGTGATCTTAGAGAGAGTCGCTAAACCCTAATCCAACAGCCTGAAACTGTGGTAGCTAGACACAACCTTCTACTTAAAAAGGTCTTTGCATTAGTATATTTCTATGCCTATATTTTTAACCCTTGACTTGCAGGCTTGTCTAGCAGTGTTTCCATCACACACAAAGACACCTGAAACCTACATCAGGAGCCCCTGTGACCTGAAGTCCCAACACTTCTTTCCTTTCATGGACTTACTGTAGTCAGATAACCATTAAGTATGCTTTCCCATCCTGACTGTCCAAGTAGTGACTAAGTGTCTATAATATTACTAATATTAATGTATGCACGTATGTATGCATGTCTAAATAAGTCTGTGATCTGTTTGTGATCTGCTTTGTACAATTCTTGTAGCTTTTCAATTCATCTAGTTAGTTGCACATATGTTCAAATTTCCACCAAGAAATGAGGAGAAGTGAAAGTGATGGGCGTAGCATTGGACAGCCTCAAGACGCTAACTAGAGCCAAGTGTGAAAGAGAACTGAGAATTGTGATGTCATAGGTACAGGTGTTTCAAACTTCGGCGAAGCCTAGTTTTTCCAACAAGTCCCCAGTGACACAAAAAGCTTTATTGAGAAAGTAACAAAGGATGCAAGAGAATATGTTCTGTAGCCTTGAGGGAAAAAAATCCCTCTTTTCAGTAGAAACTCATGTCAGGTCAAAGAACAATTACATCTGTGAAAGCTATGAACATGAAACATCTACTCCAACTATATAGGGGTAATGGTTCATGACAGTCAATGAAATTATTGATTTTAATGAACTTGTTAGTGCTTTATGTGCTTAACTATTTAAACTACGAAATTAATACACATCCGACTGAGACTGTGGTTTAGTCAGCTTCCTTTTTGTCACACTAGGCTTCAAAATCATGAGGAACTTGTGGTTATCATATGCTAAAATGCTCTTTTATCTTTTTAGCTTACGAAGGCTGCTTATGCTACCTAGCTGGCTAATTACCTGGTACATTTTATGAGTTTGAGTTAACAATAGTTAGCTTATTAATTTAGAGTTCATTTGACAGTGTTATAATAAAAAAAAAAAAAGAAAAGAAAGACGCACAGGGTGTGCTCTATTCAAACAAATCTATTCTCTTTTGTGCTAGTTATGTAGGTAGGTGCATCAGCAGCTGCAATATGCAACATAAGATAGTGCTCACATAGGACTCAAAATCACTCCACTGTGCTAGACCGAGCTTGTAAGTTTGTATGTTTCCTCCCCGAGTCCAAAGACATGCATGTTAGGTTAACTGGTGACTCTAAATTGCCTATAGGTGTGAATGTGACTGCTTAAGTCTCTCTGTATTGGCCCTGAGATAGATTGGGGACCTGTCCAGTGCCTACCCTGGCTCTAACCCTATGACACCTGGGATACAACCCCAAACACGATAAGTGGTTACAGATAATGGATGGATGGAAGGATGAATTCTTTAAAAACTCAAACCAACAACAGCAACTATTTTATGGGGGCATTGTCAAATAGTTTTATAATGACCCTTCTCTGGTCACTGTCGGAATAGTGCATTGATATGTGGCCATGTACACTCACTGAGAAAATTGCAGGGTTCTTTGGGTCCATATGCACTGCACGCAGGCACAAACACTTACATACACACGCACGCACACGTCTCCATGGCAGCCAAAGCAGGCAACAAGTCAAAGGTTGCTTGTTGTTCCCTAATTTCAGAGAGGAGAGGACATTTTTCTAAATGTCAACAAATTTTTATATGGCTTCATGTCAGAAGGAGTGAAGGATGCACAGGACTTTGATTGATTGAGCTTGTTATTGAATAGAGTTTACTTTCTGCAGCACAAAAAAGACATTTAATTTTTTATCATGAAAATGTAGCTCAGACTCCTTTTCAGAGAGATTTAAAGGGACTAGAATTACCACCAAATCTGAGGAAACAGAGAGTGGAAACTCTTCAGAGAGAATAGGTTGAAGAGAGTGTCTTCCTCTACTCTGTGAGTAACTTTAGCTAACTGTAGCCTATGTTTTCTTCCCATGTTAGCCTGGCACCTAATGGGATTTTCCTTTATTTAAAAATCAAAAGAAATAAGATGTGTAAAACACACAGGTTTGTTCACATAGCTGGGCTGTGGGAGAGCTTTATGAATCCGTTTAACTGACAGGAAAACCACCAGTCTCAGACGCCCCTTTGACTCGCACATGCTCATCTCAAAATGATTTGAGCTGACAAAACTTTAGAATGAGCAAGTATTTCCTGTGCTTTGTTCCCTTAAGCAGAAATCCTACATATAATCTGTTCAAAATACAGTAAATGAGATGGCTGACCCATGTTTTGCCCGGGTTTCATTTATACAATTGGTTGAGAGGGGGCAAAGGTGATTAAACGAGGGGTAATCCAGTTCAGACCTGTCACAAGGGAGAGTGGACAATAGCAGTGGACAGCTTCGTGTCTAGATGGTTACCTCAGGCGGCCTGGTGCCTCTCCCTGCCTTGATATGAAAAACTTTCCAGCATAGCTATGTCCCTAATCATAGACCCCTGGGAAGTCCACGCCTTTGTTGATTCTAGGAAAAGACGAGAGGCAATGTGCCAATGCCCCATAAACAGTAGGGGGATCAGGTACAGCTAACAAAGCTTTGAATTGAGTTCACGTTGATGTCAGGATCAGATTATCTCTTCAGTACTGAAACCACTGATTATATGGCCTCAATTTTACTGTATTTTTCAGTACAGGTTTCCTGTGTTCAACCTCATAAGATAGAACCACAAAAGCAACATTGTCAGAAGCAAAACTATAATGAAATGAAATCACACTTTATTCTGACTTAATCTAATGATTCCATGTAATATCACAGCCAATCATGCATTGGTGGAACCTCAACTGCTTTCATTACTCGTCACAGTTTCATTAATTACACTAGTGATACTCTGTGTTGACGTCAGAAGAGTACAGGAGGATCCTGCATCACACAACATCATGTGATGTGATAGTAAATGTGTCATGTAAAGCTAGAATTGCACTGAAGAAAATCCCACTATGAAAGAAAAAGTCCCTTTCAAGCAACTACACTCCTGTTGAAGTAATGTAGACAATGACAATATAAATTTGTAAATGAGTTAGAAAAAACAGGAAATGCAAATAAATTCTCCGAGACCCAGGACCGAAACTTTTGTTGACCGAAATTTTGTTTGTGCGCATTTGTCTTTGCACTTACTTTGCAAGATGCATTTATAGATGATAAAAAAAAAAAACCATCAAGCGGCGTTCAAGCTTGTTTACTTATTTGCACGACCTGGCTTTGCATTTCACACCTCTAAGATGGAATAAAGATCAAGGCATCTGCACACATACCGTGCCACATTACTCCTGCATCCACCTTATAAACCAGTGATAAGGTTGCATATCCACACCTCCCCCTCTCAGCTAGACACCCTGCCTGCCTCCCTGCATAACTGCGACAACACATTCATCACCAAGGAAACACAGGGACCAGTCAGGCGATAAATATTACTTTATTTTAACTTTTGGTTGAAGACAACAATAAAGACTGAACTTGTTATTGTTTTTTGAAAAACAGAAGCATGGGACAGAAGCATCTTTATCTTATGTGTATTTTTTCAAGTCTTGGTAGATATTTTAGGATTTTTGCTCCAAAACAGTTCATAATTCTTGGTTTAAAATGCTCCTATTGTTTTAAACAAGTGACATGTCTGAACTACAGGCAGGCCAGTTTAGCACCTAGATGATTTTACTATTGAGCCATGTGCAATTGGTGATTCTAAATTGCCCGTAGGTGAGAATGTGAATGGTTGTCTGTCTTTGTATGTCTCTCTGTGTTGGTCCTGAGACTCGCAACCTGTCCCGGTTGTACCCCGCCGCTCATTCTATTACAGCTGGGCTACAGCCACCTCACAACCCTACCCAGGACAAGCAGTTACAGATAATGGATTGATGGATTTCCCTCCCTTAGAAAGATGTATCACAGATGCTGGCTTTTGAATTGTGATATCATAAAAAGTCAGTTGGTCTGTCTTTTTATTAACATGAAGGACATTTGTCCAGAATTTCCAAAATAAATATGAAATTTTGACTCATTAGACCACAGTTTCAATAATTCACAAGAAGTTTTAAGATGTTGTTTATATAGCTTTTTTGTTGCAGAAGTTTTATTTGCATTTGTGGATTAACAAACTGTGTTCACTCACATTGGTTTTAAGAGGTCTTTTTAAACCAGTGCTGTTGCCACTACAGAATTATGTCTGTTTTTAATGCAGAGGCACCTTACGGCCTAAATATCATAACCATTCAATATTGCTTTTTAGCCTTGTCTCTTGCATAAAGCCATTTCTCTGGACCCTCTTAACATTTTAATAATGAGTACCTAAAACAATTCTAACAATTACATTTCTGTTGATCAAATAATTGATTAATCGCTTATCAATGTTCCTCTAAACAATACAAGATCAAACTCACCATCTCCAGCTTTATTTTTATAACATTATTATAGCAAGATGTGGTAACAGTTGCACATTTTCACCTAAGCATTTAATTCGTTTTAGAGCTAGTAAACCCGAAACATTCTATGATGATTAGAAGACTTGTATTTCACTTTGTGCTTGTGCTACCATAATAAGGCAAACAAGCTGACTTAATGCAGGAGCAGCCATGCACTACGTCCACCTGAACTCTACAGCCAACTGAGATAAAGCAGAGTTATGGAGAGATTTCCTTAATACTTGGGGACCCATGCTTAAGTCTCTGCCACAGTGTAAAGCTTCCGCCTCACTGTAAAAAAAACAGTAAGCTGTAAGTTCACCAGCTTTTAGGACAGGCTTGGACAAGCCCTCCACATAGGAGGGAAGAAAAAAAGCTAACCAGGAAAAGGAGAAATGCGTGTGTCGATCAGCGATCACTTACTAGTGTAGAGCAAAAAAACGGGTTTCTTCTCCAGTTTTTCCTGTTGAGCACATGCTCATAAAACTCCTTGTGGCTAGTCATGCACAACAACCTTTTACCAAGCTTAATAAAAAATAATCAGAATGGTTGTGTCATTATGTTTAAAATATGCCATGATGTAGAAACTGAGCTTATTAGCAGGATGACACACCATGAGTTGCCAAGACTGTTTTTATTACGTAACAGCAGTAGTTCATCTTGCCAAAAAGTACTACTGTAGAACACAACAATTTTTTCTTGTGTCACATTTGATCATTTCACCTTTCAAAAAGATACAATCCATGCATGTACTCTATGGGTATATCATTCTGCAATTGTACATTTTGGCAGGATGTTCACACCTAAGAGATTAATTCCAATATTATAGACCCATAATCCATAACCAAAATATTAGTTGCCTTCAATGGCATTACTATTTATGTAGTGATTCATCCTGTTCCCTGGAATGATTTCTACTATAACAGATCTTGCTTGTGTCTCTTCTGTAGAATTTCACATTTACATACTGTGATTTATTCGCTACACTAGAGGCAGCTGTGGCTTAGTTGGTAGACTGGTCATCCATCGGCTGCATATTTGGCAGTTTATGGCTCAACTCCCCCTGAACATATATCCAGGTAGGGCTGTGTGATACAATATGTAGCCCAATACTGGGGTTCCAATTAAATATACTGCAATACTGTACGCAATGCTATGTAATGGTTTTAGATGGTTTTAACTACTAACTTTAGGTAAACTGACATTAGATAAAGATCATATGCATTAAATTTTATAGTTTACAAATTATGCAATCAGCGCAACAAAAATCGGAACATATAACAACACATCAGCAGTTTGAACAAAACACAAAAATGAGCCATTGTCTACCTGTAGCATGTAAATTGATAATGTAAAAGCCTAGTAAAACTGGGGAGCGTTGAGTGTGGAAAGGCATCGGCCTACAAACCTAGCATTAAAAAAAAGGTTGGGACAACATAATCTGCTGTGGTGAGACTGAAAATGGGATAAAGTCAAAAGGAAAAAAATCTTATTAAATTAACTGATAGCTAACTGTGTGAACTTTGCTCAGGATTTTCAATTTCCTCAGCAAGTTATTTGTTACCTACCAAATGTTTGACATGTTGGAGAAAAAGGAAACTGTACTCAGCTGAGACAGGTAAAGCAAGTTAAGAATATGCAGGTCATTAGGTCAATTGCATGACCTAATGAACTACATTTCAAACTGAATCTTTACCACTGACAAAAAGATCAAATAAACCTACCAGAATTACTGCACATAGGTTTCTATGAACATTAAAGTGGAGTTTGTCCACCATGTTTAAAAGTCATATACATGGTGGAACGACTAGACTGGATGGTATAATATAACAACTATTGTGAGACATCCTCAAAGTGAAAACTTGAAGAAAACTTGTTGTAACAGTATTGTAATAACTTGTGATAATTTCTCCAAGGTCACCCCAACTCTGTACTGTGAATCAGAGTTGAATCAGGAAACACACATAGAGGCCAGATCAAAGGCTTAACATTCACATGACCTAATGCAGGGGTCACCAACTTGGTCCATGCCCGTGGGCACCAGGTAGCCGCAAAGGACCACATGAGTAGCCTGTGGGCCTGTTCTAAATATAGTTCACTGTAGTGCCACTTACCAATGAGCTGCATCTAATTATTTTGATGCTATTCTTTTTTAAAATCACATTTGATAGTTATTGTGAGAAATCATTAACATGATCTGCGTCTTCACATAGATGAATAGCCTTCATTTAATTAATTATTAATAATAACATATAATTAATGGTAAATTGAGCAAAGTTGTTATTTCAAAAGTGCGTATTAAACTGGTAGCCCTTCACATTAATCGGTACCCAAGAAGTAGCTCTCACTTTCAAAAAGGTTGGTGACCCCTGACCTAATGGATGACCCTTTCTCAGAGTTAAACAAAGGCATCAGTCTGAGCACAACCCCCTGGCATGAGCTCACTGCTGCTGTCTATGTGAAGTAAGAGATGACTCCATCCTATCCCGTAATGCCAAGTGACCAGGAGCCAGTCAAATGCTGGTCCCTCATGTGAAAAAAGTCTCACAGCTGAGCAGACACAGGCCATAAAAATCCCTCTACTCTATCATACCTCTTCCCACAGTTCTACACACCCTAGATTGTTTTTGACCATAATCAAGTCTTTTCACTCATTATCCCAGTTGTCAGAGCAAAACATAAATATCATCTTGGACAACACAGATGGAAGATATTAAGAGACGTGTTTAGCCATAATGACCAACTGGTTTATGGGAAAATACATCCGTTAACCTATCACAACAAAAAAGCAAACATTGTGCCATAATTAGACACAACACACCAAGCATTTTATTTACTTTCTCTTAGCTTATCAATGTTGTATTTGTAATGCAAGACCAGCCCTTGAGACATGACACAATTTTACACTGAGTCACGTCCAACAATGTTCACACAAATTCTTGCCTGAGTACACACCTAAATGGTTCAGTCTAGTCATAAATCAGACCAGTTAACATCCCGAAAATCCCTTTACTCTTATTAAATTCAACAGAACCACTCAAAATAAAATTATAAGATAACAAGCAGTACTAAGCCAAACATAATCCTCTAATATTAAAAGCACAGAGCAGACAAGGGCAGGAGATATGTCACAAAAGGCTGCTAAAACCTTCTTGGGTATATCCACGTGGGTAAATTAGTCATTCCCTCTAGACCCATGACACCTAGACAACGTCAGTCAACACTGCCACACTTTTCTTGAGGAAGGCTTCACAGCATTTCTGTGATGCCTTTTATTCTAGATTACGCTCCAAAATCTTAGTTTAGGCCTATTTTTATTCACTTTCTTGCCAATACTTAAATGAAAGCATATCTTTCGCTTATCTGTACAGCAACTAAGAAACTGACACTTTAAAACAGGTTCAAACATCTGGCCATAATAAAATCTGGTTATCAGCAAGTGCACTCCTTAACGTGTTATATGTTGCTTGATTATTCAAAAGTTTGTGCTTGCACAAAAGTAAAAAAGTCATGCATGTGCTGGTCATGTGCGGGGTTATTTTAAACAGGTTCAATATGTTCCTGGAGGCTTCAGGAAGTTACGAAATGCTCAGTGCGCAAATGAAGCTCCAAAAAAACACAGCAGATTATTCTTTGTGCAAACTTATCAGTAAATGTATTCTTGCTGGTGGTGAAAATATCATTGAACAGACTCAAGATAGTTGTGTCCTCCTGCTTTAAGTCTATATACTAAGCCAAGCTACTGTACAATACATAGTAGTCCTCAACCGACTGCTGAACTCAAAGGGAATAACATCAAACAACACTTGCTTGATGTCACATCAGGAGGGAAAGCATGAGATAAGAGACTTTTTTTTAAACTGACCCACATAGACAGCATGTGCAATCTTAACCACATTTCAAGACATACGAAAGTAACTAATGCCTGCGTCAACATGACGGGTTTGCTTTTTTTTTTTTAAACAGTGTAACAAATATTTTAAAAATGTTATGCAGAAGATTGCACTTCTTTTCCATTCAAACATTCTTTCAGTTCCTGTAGCCCTGACCCTTAACCACACTGCAGTTCCTTTGAGTCCAGTTCAACTCCACTACAGACCTCTTTGTTTATGCGCCAGTGATGTCTGAAATGTAGGAGGTGAAACAATAATCTATGTAAAGAAAAATATTCATTCAAAATATAAAGTGACATTACAGTTGGGTTTAACAGAGGAAATAGTAGTGTAGCTGCTTAGTGTTGTTTCACCCACAACCGTAAAAATTTTATGCTACATCATCCTTTGACATTATGAGTGTTAGTCCATTTAAGTAAGAGGTGGTACAGCACCACACAGAGTATTCAGTTAACTGTAGGTCTCTTGACCCAAACTTGGCCTTGGCGATTTTTGTTTTTATGATGTCCAGTTCATATGTGAGGAAAAACTAGTCACAAAGAAGGAAGCAAAAGACTGACCCAACTAAACCACAGAACACTGGTTAGAAGTTGAGTAGGCAGTGATAATGTATTACAAAACAGTAAATGAAGATGTGCACAAATATTAACCAGCTGATCAGTGTGTGAAGTCTGACACAATAAAAGTGAAATGCAAGCTTGCAGTGGTTGATAAAATTAAGTCTGTCTGTTTTATAGAGATGTAGAGATATTTTAGTTCCTAAAATTTCCGTTGCCCTATAACCAGCCCCCTTGCTGCTTCAGTTCTCACCCAGTGCCTGACTATGATTTTTGATTACACTTCAGGTGTCTAAGACCAGCAATTAGTTAAATCTTTTTATTTATTTAATTGTTTGGGGGGGGTTAAATTTGGGTTTCCCCTTCTACCACTAACAGTAGCAGAGACAGCATTGGCATTACCTACTGAGGATGAGTCTTCATGGTCCGAGCTCAGATACCCATCACTTCTCCTGTCAGGGGTGCTGCAGCCGGAGCCGCGGGAGGCTGTGCGGAGAATCTGCGGGAAGGACGGAGACAGCCTGCCGTCGTCGCCAGAGTCAAAGTCCCTGCTGTGACGAAAAGGTCGCCGGTTGTCCCTGTTGGTCCTCTGGTTGTCCCCGATGATGGTCTTTGGTGTCAACAAGTTATTTTTGACAAAATTCTCGTTCAGCTCCGAATCTTCGTACTCTCTGTCGCTGCCCTCCTCGTTATCATTGGGCTGAGAGACGGTGACAGGGACCGTGATGGGTTTCCGTGGTGGGACAGGGATGGGGACGGGCTTACCTGTCTTACCGGTAAACTTGCTCCGTTCCCGTCCGAAAGAGCTGAACACCCCCGCTGCGTGACCAGCCATGTGGACTTTCACGCCTCCGGAGTCGGGCACCTTGGTCCTCTCCCCGTCGCCCTCGTCGTCCCGCCGTAGCGGTTGCCTAACATTTCCCGTCTTGGGAAGGGCAAATGTGTCCGCGTTAAAGTTCTCATCTTTTTTCTCAAACCTTTCAGAGTCGGGTTTCTTTTGTCGGGCCACGGTGGTCTGCAGGTAGATCACCTTGAATTTCTCCTCCGCCAGAGCCTTCTGGAGCCTCTTCAGGTTGGCTTTACTTGCCTCCAGCTCTGACTCGATGTCCTCTACAGATTTCAAGTCCATTCGTGGGACTTCTCCGTCGGGAAACTCATTCCGCCAATGTTTTTCAAATTCCTCCTGTTCCCACATATCGATATCGCACTGAGCTTTCCGCCCGAGGTTTGATGAAACAGTGAAAGGTTGAGGCCAACCGTGTCTGTCTGCCGCAAATATTCACGTTCCACACGCCTCCTAATTCAGAAAAAAACTGTATGTCAATATGAACTCGACCACTTTCTGATCATCTTCAGCCTCCTACATATACGAATATGATTCGTCCTGGCGCACTGTGGCTGTGAGCGTGATGCAGATAACAAGTTTGTCACTACGCTGAAAAGTTTCGAGACTTCCTGTATCGAGACGTGCTGCCTTAAAGTGCTACTCGGATATCTTCGTGTGCATGTGACAAATCGAAGCAGCGCACCACGCTGCCACTTGTTAGAGCAGGTGAATTCGGCTGTAGTTAAAATCCAAAAACAGTCATTTGGTTCCAGTAGTTTTAACGTTAGAAAGCAAAGAGAGCTAGGCACTCACTTCTGTTAGATTAGGAGTAACGTTAAAACATATAGGACAAAAGTAGTATAAATACAAAACAAATAAAATAATAAAACAATAAAATTATCTCAAATTCTGCAAATGAAATCAATAACAATGCATAATAGTAATACCCTATAACTACATTTTATCATAAATGTTTTGCATTGCTTATCCCTAGATAAAATGTCTTGTAGAGGAACGTCATTCTAAATGTTTAATAAATCTGACAGCACGTGAACGTAACAAATATTTAAGTTAACTACTTTTGCACTTGTAGGTGGAGTATTTTTTACTCCTCTGTATACAATCAAACAAATTTCGGGCTTTACCTTTAGCCCAGATAACTTAAATTCTAAATGAATTTTATTCATTCTGTGGTAAATAATGCGATTTCAATGTAAATTACCGATGGAGTTGTGAATGTTTTTCTGTCATTTGTTGGATCAAAAACAGGAACTGTGCTGTTAGCACGTGCAAGGTCAGACACACTTTGTGTGACAATGAGAATTGTTGGTTTAGGGAGTCTGCTGTACTTGGTTTATGTTGACCAATCTGTGAATCTTGTCACTAATAAATGTTGTAGTTATGGACAATCCCATTTCTCAAAATGATCAGTATTGACTTGCTGAATTGCAATATTGCAAAACCAGACTGTACTGCAAAATGAGGACGCTGTTTGTGATATTAGTCTCCTTCCCTCTTGCTAGTGGTTTTGGTGGTTTGACGTGAAGCAAGTTCTTAATGTGTTCTTGTTTATTAGGCTATCTGGAGACAGACTGAAGAAAAATAAAAAAAAACACTTAGTTGGCTCAACACATTATCGTGCTCATGCTAACATCAGTGATATTTTTTATGTGTCTGTTTTTAGGATTTTTTAATCACAGCAGAATTAAATTTGGTGGCAGTCTCTTTTGCTCTGCATTTTCCACCCACATGGTTTGTGAAATATTTTTGTAATTTCGCAGTATATGAACTAATTACATCTTACCTTAAAAACATTTAATCATGGTAATTTCCATTATTGCTAATAACACACAGGAGTAAACCTAAAACCTAATCACCTTAATCTCAGTAGGTTCCATGTAGCCTCTCTCCACATAAAATCCTGTAAGCAGCCAAGCTGTGGACTTCCAGTAAAAGATCGTTGTAATGCCATACAGGACAGCAGGGGAAAAAGTTATCACTATGATAAGCGATGGTAAGAAGACAGGGATGAATGCTTGGTATTTTTGAGTGCTTGTTTGGATCCCTGCCCAGAAATGAAAGATCATTCTCCTGATGGCTTTTAAGTGGCCACGAGAAATCATTGATCAGTTGCAGGCCAGAGAGCCCTGATTGGGTTACTGTAATGAACAGATGGGAAAGGCTATGCCCAGCCTGTAGTCACAAAGATGAATTACTAATCACTACAACCTAAAATGACACAGTAAAAAGAAATATGTGGACTTTTGTGGTTAGTCTGCAGTTGTTCAATAGTCCAGTGAGTTTGTGGAATGCAGAAAGGTTACAGAGACCACCATGCATGATAGCAGTGCTGCATTCACTCTAAAGATAATGATATGAGTGGGCACATGGTACACAGGCTAAACACAGTCTAGTGCCTGAAATTCAATCACATAAAAGAAGCAGTTCCACTTCATTCCCAAAGTGATTATAGGTATTCGCCTCTGTATTAGTTAAACATACACTAATCACCCCCAATATGCACACGGGTGGTCTTAATAATGTCATGGAGGAGTAAGGTCAGCCTGACCTCTCTGAGCCATCTGCAGCTACACGGGCCCCTACACAGCAAACTGTGATACACTGTGTGGAGAGGTGGTAGAAATACACAAAGAATTTAAAAAATTTAAGGAAGTCTCCACTACGAGTACTACTTCAAATATTTTTGTATTATTATGTAGTATAACTACTACATAGTAATCCAAAGTAGTACTTTTTCCTCCACTAACACATTGTATTTTAAACAATACTGATTATGGTAATGATAAGCACCCATAATGTACAGTACTTAAAAATAAAGGGTTAGAGACCACTGTTTGTAAAAGGGAGCTGATTTTAGCCACTTTATGTGGTGACAAGTCATTAACCCATAATAATATACCAACATTATTTAGGTCATAATATATTTTTTTAAATCTTTCACATACAAAAAACAATTTCCAGCATGACATACTAATGTTCTTGGTCTCTGAGGATTTCAGCCCTGAATACATCACCAATGACAATATTTTGAAATGTGTTACTACTCTACGTCTGTGACGTCTATCTTCCACATATACAAAACATAATAAATGCACATGTATGTGAAATACAGAGCCAAAATAAATCTGGTAAGTATTTTGGGGTTTTACTGTAGGTGTGTGATTCTGCTACAATGGCATTAACACTAGTGGCAGTTACAGGTTAAATTCTTTAACTGACTTCACACTGACTACTGTGCATCGATTTGCATTGGACTATAGCAGGCTAATCAGCATAGATCTTAGTCTGCAACACTGGCTGTTCCGGGAAACGATTTGCTGCAGCAGTGTAGATGAAGAAAACTTCAAAGAAGTGGTTGTGTGATGCCCTCGTGTGGCAGCAGAAAAAACAAGCATGAAAAATAAAAGCAACACAACCATGGCATATAGTACTATATTTATTTAAAAGGTATTTTCCACTGGACATCAAGGATTGTGGAGTTTACTAATTATACAAATGTTGCTGCCAAAATACTGATAATTAAAAAATAGATTAATGTGACACACATTGAGACAACAAAGATGTAAAAACATTAGAAAGAACATTTACCTCAACAAACTTAAACGTCACTTAAAACCATGGTACAGGCATATCAAAACAGACAAATATATTATAAAAGATGTTTCAAATTGCATCCAATTGAACTGAGGAACAGAACATAGAATATACCATTTCTTATCAAAATCTTGTGTTATTCAACTGATATAATCCTCGAATCATGTTGTGCAATTTTCTCTGAAATCTCTATTAAGGCAAATACAGGACAGCACCACAAATGCAACCACAGGAGTTACAGGTAAGTTGTAGCAAAGGCACCTGCAAGACTCCCTATTACAGATGTTACAAATATATGTGCAGAGGAAGACAAGTGGCTACACTTTTATGTCAAAGGTCGCAGGCTATGATGCTCAATGGCCTTCCTGAGGAGCCATATAAGCCATCAGCAATCAGGCCTGGCCTACAGTCTTAAATCAATATCATTAAATTAATGTCAATAATAACACATTTTAAATTAAGAGTATCACAAATACTTCTCGAAACAATGTAGCAGTCTTCATATGTATCACAGTGACTGTTTACCACAACAAATGTTCTTTGCATAGTTCATTGATTTTTAGAAAATAAATGCATAGAAAAATAAATCACTGTGTAAAAGTGGTACCTCATCAAAAGTCTATTGTTTGCTAACCGCCAAGGGCAAAACCTACACACAGATTATTGTTCGGGCCAAACTATATTCATGAGTGTTTTTAGCCTTATGATGCAGGTTTCATGCTTTTCTAATGGAACTTGCAACCAAGGTTTCTCGCCTTGTGGTTACAAATGCCTGTTGCTTTTCATAATAGGCTGCCTCATTAATAAAAGTGGGATAGACGGTGCAGGAGCCTTGGTAGTGAATAGTCTTCCCGTCAAACGTTTGGAACATGGGGTCACCAGGGTTCAGTGGTTCCCAGTCACAGTCCTGAAACAATAACAAGCAAAAACCCCAGGAAGTGAATAAATTGAGTATGTTCCTCAAAGTAAAATATCATAATCATGCATCAAGTAAAGATATCTCATTTCCTCTTTTATAAGTTTATCAGGTCAAACATAAGGTGAGAAAGTGATGGCAGCCATGATTCAGACCATTCTGCTTTGCTTCACCTGCAGAGTTGGGTGCACCATGGCAATGATGTTTCCATTGGCGTCTCTGGGGTAGTCAATCCTCTCTAAGACCCGGAAAACTTCCACTGTACAGGGAGAGAACTCCATGCCTAACCAACATACAGATGATCACCAAGATAGTAAGTATTCGAGGATAGCAAGTACACTAAAATCCCCTGAGAACATTGCTGAAGAAAAATGGGAAATAATAATACGAGTGTCCTTATGGTGAAAACCAGAGCCTGTAAGTACAGTTTTCATCCAAAATACACATATTATAGAAACTCTGCTCTCTGGAGATGACCTGACCCTCATTAACTGTAGTCTCCAGGGAGGAAGAAACACTTCATGTGTGCATGTGGAGTGTAAATATTTATGGCTGGGATTAGGCAACAAAATAAATGTGTTATTCTATACAATTTGACAATTAGCATTAGAGATAGATTGAATATGACAGAGTGAATATCTAACTTCCGAACAAAGTCCCTAACGCTATGAACAAATGTCAATTAAGTTCCACTGAACCATCTATGAAACCTAATAGGCTTTGATGGAAAAGTCTAAATATACAAATAAATAAAAATAGAGATGGTAAACAGGAAAGCTGATTTATCTCACTATTTTGTGTCCTGACGGCTTGTTTTATCATAACTTTCCGCTCTGGTATAGATAAGTCTATTGCTCTGCGGAATTTATTATGCAAATCTCTGCAGATGTGTATTGAAGAGGTCAGTTCAAGGATCAGTGTTGAAAACACAATTTGTTGTCACTCTCTCCACATAAGAAACTCAGTGTATAGAAATAAAAACAGAAAGACAGTAAAGTGTAAGTAGTTTATAGTTACAGTACTAAATTACTAAACTATAATTATGAAACTGATACTGTGTGATTCTACGTCTACTGATGCGCGTGTTTGCATCTAACCATCAATATTTGACTGGTAACTGCTGTCTATAGTAAAGTTATTTTATAGCTGCATTATAATATTTTACTTAGGCCTGTAGAACAAGCCAGAAGGTGCTACACACTGCCAAAGTGTCCTTATTCAATCTCTTGAACAACACAGGAAGTGCTGCTTGGCAGAGCTTGAACATTAAGTACATAGATGCTCAAAATAGCCTTTACGTGTAAGATCACTGAGCTGTATTGATATGCAAGTGGCAGCACAGGGCAAAACACAGTTTTATCCTTAGAGAAAATCACTTTTTTGGTATAACAATGACACCAGATCTATTCTATAGAAGACTGCATTGTCATGCTCTGGTGGGGGCAACTTAGAGTGTACTTCTGTTGCATTGGTCAACTTTGAGGGCACTTATGTATATTTTTTATTATCTATATTTCAGTCTTGCGTCCGGCTCCCAGCTATAATGCCAGGTATTGCTAAAGGAGTTGCTTTTTCACGCTGCTTCATGCTTTAAATTGCTGAGCAGCAAGAACACGATTCATCATTATGTCAAAGCATTTATCAGCACCAGTGTGGCCCCACAACAGATTACCTCAGCACTGGCAGCCAAACTCTAACGACATGGAAACTCACCAACTCTTAACAAGCAGACCATTCAAATGCATGCCAGTCAGGGAAAAAACACTAGGCTGCAACTTACAATTGGCATAGACTGCTTGTTTAAGTAAAAATTTTACTTCCCAAAAACTCGTACCACACCTTAGGGAAGAGAAGGGGCAAAGCGAGGCGTACTGAGCCAGACACAGCTATATTTAAAGTGTGAGTGTGGGCAGATGAATCAGATGAGCACCCATAACCGTTTTGCCGGAAAATGTTTCTCATTATAATGTGGCTGAATAGCAGGCAGACTGGCTGTAAACAACTTCCCATTGCATAACACAGGATGAATCAAAAAGCAGTGGTCCCCAAGTCAAAATTTTAGAGAGATTTTACTGCAAGATGTTTTAAAGCACAACAAATTAATACGAAATATAAGAGCTATTAACTAATTAAGTGTTCACATATACTTCATATTCCTGTTTGTGAATGCTATATAAAGTGAACGTGATGTTACGTGACAAGAGCTCTTTTTTTTGTTAGTTTTATTCTTTATTAATAATAAGATTAATCACACTGTTCTGTTACAAGGAACTCTGTGCACTGACTCAATATTGTGCCTGCTGTGCGACCATTTCGTTGTGACGACCACAGAAAGGGATCATTGTTATTTATTTTATTTCTCGTGTTATTTGATGTGGACATCACTACACCATCAAAATGGCAGTTAACATGGTTATGCACAAAGACCAAATGCCTTGTGTTTAGTATTTGTAGAAACATGCTAATTTACAACTTTTAATATTAAAAAAGAAAAAAAGGGAAATTAACGTAAAACAAGGTTTTTTGTTTTTATGTTTTTATATCAAAACTCTTCCTCTTTAATATATTATAATAATCAAAAAGTTTATATAAATTCTATTTTTTTTTTAATTATTATATTAAAAACTTTAACAAAAATATATTGAATAATTTGCGGACCTGAGCCAAATAATCTTGCTCAATACAATAAGCCAGACGCTGTATCTTCATGTGGTAGATTATAAAAGCTCCTGGGGTTTTTCTTACCTTCATTAAACAGCTCAATGAAGTCCAGGGCATGTTTCAGTATTACCCTCATAGCTTCAAAGATGTTACTCCTCAGTACGCCTTGTGGCTGAGGACCCACTTCTAGACCTCCATTCAAACAAACAGATCAGAAGACATATTTACACGTAAAAGTATGCTCTACCAAATGAACGGATACAATGAAATTCAATAAAAAAGAGACATCCACAATGAAAGGCTCATTATGAAAGGTTTTGTTTCATAATCTGTTCCCTGCCACTGTCCCTAGAGAATTTTGGCTGGACTTGAGAGACTCACCAACAGGGTGCTTGGCTACAGAGCGTGAAGTGGAATATTTTAGAAGAGGATGTTCATTCAGCAGGACAAGACAACTGGCTGGAGCAATGGCTTTCTGTAACACAAAACCAACAAAAACAAGACCTCAGCTGAGGAGAAAAAAACATGTTAACACGGCTTCATGCTGAACATTGACCAGCTGTCTGAAACAGACCAAACTGTGAGTGGAATAGAACAGAATGGAGACATATAAATAAAACAGACGAAACAAACATGACAAGTATTAACCAAAACAAAAACAGTGACCGAATTAATCAGGTGTAGCCAAAGAAGCCAAAAGAAAACCAGAAAATACATTTTTATTCCCTACAAATGTTTTACCCACATTGGTGACAAGGATTATCCTGAAAGTGAGAGAGGCAGGAATCACAGAGAGGCATCAATGGTGGTGAAAAAAGATGTTTTCTCAAAGTCTTTACTGATGCCTCAACCTGGGACAATGTTTTACAAGAAGTGCATCTGTCAGAGAGAGCTCAGAGTCAAGGGCTAAGAAACGACTCATTAACCCCTGTTTGATGGCAGTATACTGTGCTTGTGAGGTGGTGGATTTCTGAAGATAGATTTTCTATTTTATCTCTGTGGAGAGTTTTGTGTCTTTCCAAAAAAGCCCCATTACTTATGTAACAATGTGTTTGTTGCTTTTGGCAAATTTTTCTGCTTTGTTATATGTAGGAGAGCCAGTGACACTCTTAGTACAATAACTTTGATGTATTTAATAAATCTGGTGATAAGGTAAATAACAGTTTTTAGTGTATATTTTTGCCACTGGAATATTACATATATGTTTTTTAGTATTTAGCCCTAAACACGTGCAACTTTCATGTTAAGATCCAATGTGCTGCTCAGCCTTGAAGATCACCTTGATGTAGTTCATCATTTGCAGATTGAAGTAGTCGTTGGAGCTTTCCAGAATCAGAGTGCAGCCCATATTGGACGTTGTGTTGTGGAGGTCAAAGATGACATCGTAGGCGTCTGGGCTTCCCTTAGGTCCAAACATTCTGTTGATCTCCTGGGCTCTCTGCACCTCGTAGGGAAGATGACCTCCTCCTGGGGTGCTGCAGGAAACACATTAGAAAGCAGTAAAGACACCAACAATTTAACAGTTTATCCAACAAATAAGATAAAAGGACAATGACTCGATGCATGTTAATGATTTACATAAAATGTGTGTGTGCTTCTCCTTCCTGCCCTGCAACATTAAACTGTTGGCCATAGTGGAACAGATTGCACATTACACAGTAACTGAAGGGACCATGTGTAGATAGAAGTATAACAAGAAAAACAAGTCTTTGTAAATGTAGAATGTGACAGTAGCAACTTAGTCTGTACTGGCTGGATTCAGCCAAACACTGCCCACCTTTTGTGTTCATTAAGAAGAGACTTTGTTCACCTTCTCTGACTCTTGCATGTTTGTACTAAGGAATGCTTGAGTTCATTCTGTCCTCTGGCACTTTCTACACGACCGGAGCAGAGAACATGAATTGTCCCTTATTCTCTTAATCATAAACACTGGTCCAGCACATTCTCCGAGCTACTGTAGAATAGTACCTCTCCTGTGCATATTGTCTCCCCATCAACACATCTGCACCTTAGACCCCATCTTTCAGCCAATATCTGTTATTATCTGACTATCTATCCACAGGGATGGTGTGAACTACTGATAAAGTGTGGTCCAACTTTCAAACTACAGCTGAGGGGACACACAGAAACCAGGTATAAGATGGAGCAAGTGCAGTCAGTTTATTTAAGCTTAATCGCTTCTCCAAGAGGTGTATCCCACCTTCAGAGGGGCCAAACTGTTAATAGACTTGGGAGTGTTGAGAAGATCATCACAAATTAGCAAGGTGAGAACAGTCACCCACACCATCTAAGCTTTCCCACCGCTTTTCATTTGCCCAATGGCTACAATAGAGAATATATCAAAAGATTCCCTATAATAATATTAATAATAAAATAATAAAATAATAATAATAGTAATACACTCAGATGAAATAAATAGGTGGACACATATAAATCTATGATGGTAATAAAAACAAAAACATAATAATACCCCCACCCCTTCCTCCTTGGGAACGTTATTCTCGGCCTTCAGTGATGATTTATGAGCGGTGGGAGACGACATTGTTACCCAACCACATTAGTAAGTAGGCTGTAGTGTCTGTTCATGCATGCTGAATATATAAGCCAGGGTTTGCGTAACACTTGCTTTTTTACTGTAGTGCACGCAACAAAAACGTCTTAAAAATCCTTTGCTGCGCGGTCACGTTCCGCTCACGTTTTTCCTGCAGGCTGCCAGTCAGCTGAAGTCCGGCAGGAGGGGACACGCTGCTCTGCTGTCATTGGCGGATATTATTTCTGGTTGATGGTAAACACGCACGCACCACCTGTGGTAACAGCAACTGACGGACAGTCCATGTGACCGTCGGACTGTAGGAAATCCTACTTTACCATCCTGTGCCCCTCTGTTCTTCAGTC
Source organism: Channa argus (assembly GCF_033026475.1). Classification (NCBI taxonomy): domain Eukaryota; kingdom Metazoa; phylum Chordata; class Actinopteri; order Anabantiformes; family Channidae; genus Channa; species Channa argus. Next base: position 4,617,210 of record NC_090220.1, on the reverse strand, counting down.
CTACCTTAGTGTAGCGTGTATTGGTGCAAAGGTTATTAGTTACTCAGGGACCTACGGCTCTGTCATAATCTGACTGCCATGTTGTCAATTTTCGCTTTCAGTGTGTTTCCCCACATGCGTCCATCAACTGTAGCCCATAACTTTAAGGATCTAAAAATGGAGCGTGACGTCTCAGTTATTTGGCTTTACTCACTTCATTCTCAAAACACCAGCTGTACTTATTATACATACACCAATCAGACATGCAGCAGTTTAGGGATTCACATGGACGATGTCTTTTCCAATAACGCAGGGCTCAAAACCATATCATTAAAATCAAATGATGTAAAAGCAACAACCACCAGCGACTGTATCGGCGTTTACCTGAGGTTCTCTGGGGTGAAGGCTCGGTTCAGATCCGTGTCTACGTATCTGGTGCATTTCTCCACAGCTTTCGGGTTGGTGATGAAAGGTTTCGTCTCGACCCTCTTCCTCTGTATCTCGGTGCTGTTCTTCATCCACAGGCTTACGAGTGTCACTCCTGACATCTCGTTCCCGTGCGTCCCTCCGAAAATCGCTACTCTCCTGGCCTCGTTGATGTGGACGGTGTTGTTGTAAGAGGACGACATATCTGGAGAGTGTGGAGCGCAGATGATCGCACGCAAGTCTTTCGGAGCAGAGGGAAACTTTTCCAACAGCAGCCTCACAGCTCTTCACAAAAATCTTTAAGTGCTTGTTGCGGCTGTGCGCTTACGTAACATCCCTGTCAGCACCGTCCCGTCGGTCACCGTGCGTAAAACGCGCACAGTTGTGCATGACAGGTCGACTTTTAGAAATTAATCCAGTTGTTTACCCATAGTGACTCGTTTCCGGCCAGGTTCTTCCAACATAAAATGTATTCAACACAGTATTGGAGTTTGCAGCATAGTATGATAGAGATGATAGAAAAGTTCCGACAACGGCCTTCAAAGTATAACAAGTATTTGAACAGACACTGACAAAAATACTATAATATAGGTACCTAACTACATTTTCAGTAAAGCAAAAACCAGCAGGTGTTACCTACTGACGAGGAACGTTTTGTTTTACATGCTCTACCTGCAGCAGTTTTACTTATGTCATCTTGTAATAGCTCATAACCTCATAAATGGTTCACACCTTAGAGGCAATTTCTAAAAGCAACAGTTACTCAGACTGAGCTGATTCAAAGTGAGCAGGTTTCCCCTAAAGAGTTGAAATCACTCTGCACAGAAATCAGCAATTATGCTGTGTAATGATAACGATCTGAATTTCAAATTTTCATTTCCACAACAAGCACATATTTAGGGTCGTAAACAAAAAACATTCAATAAAAATCCCTATTCTCTCAAACTCCCATTAGGTGGCAGGCAAGGAGCTCATGTCTATGTCCGTAAGGTCAGAGGACAATGCGATTACAGTTTTTTTTTTTTCGGTCCTTTCAGCTTATCCCGTGAGTTCAGGGTCGCCACAGCGGATCATTGTCCGCATGTTGATGCCATGATGTCCGCCGGATGACATCCAATTTCTACCGGGCTTGGACCAGCACTGCACAGCTGGGACACATACTGGAGAGGAATGGGCTGTTAGGGGTTCAGTGTCTTGCCCAGGCCCTCGACATATAGCCAGGGCCGGGGATCGAACCACTCACCCTGTGGCGAGTGGACGACTGCCTTTTTGAGCTACGGCCGGTTGGCAATGCGATTACAGTATAAACATTAAACTGATTCAAATGTCCTCTGTATTTCGTTAACAAACACATTGATTAGAACGATTCGAGAGAGTTTTAATTCACAAAGTTGAGACAAAATTTCCTCAAAACGCTAAGATTTCAAATCTGGCACATTTATTTTTAAAAAGTAATTTTGCAATTTTTGCTTTGCTTTGCTGAAATATAACAACTCCAAAAAGGTCAAGAGTCATGTTAATAAAATATGCTTTTATAAAAAACAAAATACATAAAAAGTCAGTGTGAAATCCTCACAACTACAAAAAATGTATAAATTATATTTTAACTTTTAGGTCTAAAAGCAGATGCCACAGTTCAATTGTTAAAAATTCCTCTACTGGTCTAAGTCCCATCAGTGAGTTCACACTAGCATCTGTGAGAAAGTCCTCACCTTTACTACAATGTCTCTGCTTGGACACCACAGGGCTACTGGATGTAAAACTAGGAATGGCCGTCCACTTGTTTCTTTCATTTTTGGGTGTTTTATCAGCATCTATTCTTAATAACTAACTTTAACTTGGTTGACAATTTCCACTCAAGATTAACCCAAGCGAAACATTATTAACTCATCAAAGTTTAAGGTTCTTGTTTTCCTTGTCTTTCACATAATTTATTCCCAGGTCCCAGGTGTTTCCTAAGGTTGGCAACCATGTTCAACATGTTCCTTTCCATTTAGTTCTATTTAGCCCTTTGTTTCTCTTTTTGTGCACAACAGCCCCATCAACTTTTGTCCCTGTGCTTCATCAGCTGTAGTGTCCAATCTGTCCATTGGGGTCACTTTCAGTTCTCTTACGATTCTTTTTTCTCTTTAACCCTGTGTCAGTGCTACCAGAAAAAGCAGTCCAGCATGTTCTGTTTGGTTCCTCAAACCCTGGTTCATGATCATCTTCCACATTTTCCTGTGCAGTTAATGTCTTCCTTTTCTTTTTCTTTTTTTTCTGCCCCATCACTGGGATTTTTTCGGCGTTTTTTGCTGATTCGGTCTCAACATCGCCACTGCTGACACCAGGGTTTTCTTCACACCAGACACGAGAAGCTGCTGGAGAAGAGCTTTGTTGTTGATGCCACTGAATTTTGTTTTCCTCTGAATCAGCATGAAGGAAGGAAGAGGTCCTCTTCTTTTTCCGCACAGACCCTGGAATATCACTTTGTTCCACAGCATTGTTTCTGCTACATGTTTCACTCATGTTATCCCTTTTCTTCTTTTTTTTCCTAATCTGTCCAGCATCCTGGTCATCTGCACCATTGACTATTTTTGGGGAACTATCAGCATTTTCAACCTTGTTGCTTTTGTTAGGACTGTAGGAAACATCCACTCCTTCAGAGATATCTTTTCTCTTCTTCGTCTTCTTTTTTTCCGACAGTCCTGTATGTCCGAAGGAGTTGACATCACTAGATAAGCTCACATCTATATCGTCTTTCATAGAAAATGACTGTTGCTTATTTTTGTGCTTTGGTCTTTTCTTTTTATAACTGCATTCTTGAAAAGCTTCAGTATTTCCCACACAATCTACTTCTTCACATTCCTCCATAACTGTGATCTTTCTTTTTTTTTTCCTTTGGTTCTTTTCCCTCTGCATCTCATCATCTTCATGTAAAGGTTCTGCAGTGATTTCACTGGACTGTAACTGCTCATCACCCTCAACATTGTTTTTTTTCCTTTTCTTCGTCTTCTTCTTCTCTGTGTTCTCATCAGTATTCTCCAAGCTACATGTTACAAGCAATCCAGAATCCTCCAGTCTCACATCAGATTCTAAGTTTCCATACACCTTTTGTCCGATATTTTCTACTGCAGACTTCTTTTTTCTCTTCTTTTTCCTTTGTGTTGAATCAGGAACGTCTCTCTCTTCTTGTCTCAGCATGTTATTATCACTTAATGTTGGAGACTGTGTTCTATTATACTCAGGTGGACTGGGAGTCTCTTCAACCTCCATATTTACAGATGGTGCAGCATGTAGACCCTCTTCCTCTCCCTGACAATGACGCTTTCCTTCTGCTCTCACATGATCTCCTTTTGATTTTTTCTTCTTCTTTTTCTTTACCCTGATTTCATTACATACACTGCCATTAATAGTGTGACCCTGGAGGAGACTCTGGCTTTCGGGTTCATCCTCTTCCTGTCCTGTTTGGGATAGTTCATCTGTGTGGAAAGCATGAGTTTGAGTCTCTGTTACAGTTATGTCTGATTCACTGCCTCTTAGTGTCTGATCCCCTGGACTGCTCTGTAGCTTTGGGGGCTCGCAAAAAGTAGCGTCGCTATCCTCACACAGTTCATCCTCCCTTATTTTTTCCCGAAACAGAGTCTTTTTGGTTTCTCTGGTAGAATGTCTCTCTGTCTTTGGTGTTTCAGTTTGTGTGAGGATGCTTGTGACACTCATCTCCCTTTCATGCAGAACTCCACAGGAAGGATCTCCATCAACAGAGCTGTCTGTATCTGAAGAAACCAGCGTAGCCCTCGATAAAGAAGCCTTAGCTTGTATCTTTTGTAACACCTCCTGTTGGTTTTCAAGGGACTTTTCTTGGCTGGTAGTTCTCCTCCTTGTCGTCCTCCTCTGTTGTGTTACCTGGCTGTCTCTCTTTGGCAGAGTGTACCAAGGTTGTGAGCACTTTGCTTTTGATGGTGCCACAAAACATTTCTTTTCCTGTATGATGAAACACAGAATATAGTTAAGCTCACACTCAGAGTGCCATGAGAAACTTCGGGCCTCAAACAAGAACCAGCCCTGCAGACAAGTTTGCGCTTATACAGAGCAGACAGGCAATTTTAAAAAAAATTGTGGCATTCACCAATTCTCCCATGGGTACACAAAACTTCGGTTCAGAATTGTCATTTTGATGGTGAACTGATAGACCATCATTGATCACAGGGGAAACTATTTTTCTTATTTTAAAATTATAGTGTTATTATTATAGTGAAAAACTATATTTTTTAGTCTCATATGACAAGAGCTGTATATGAACATTTTAGGAGAACTGTTCATATAATGATACACATTTGAGGAACCAACGCCTCCTCGTGAACACGCAGTACTAATCAGTCTGAAACGAGCAAATTCAAAATATGTGCAGTCAGGAGAGTTTGGTGAATCCAAAATGTAAAACTTATTTAGAACATGGAAAAGTAAGAGAAATCTATGAAATTCATGACTTGCATGAAACCCTTTATTTCTTGTTTTTTTGCTTACCACCACTTTGATGTCTTCATCCTCTGATTCTTCTTCTTGTTCTCTACAACAGAATAAAGGCATTTTATAGACAACCAATCAAATTCCTTTCACTTTTCCAACAGTTTAGTGCATCTAAAACTGATTTAAAGGAAACAAACAGAACAAATGCAGACAGTGAAATGAGACTAATGGACATGAGAAACAAAACCACGAAAAATGTATTAAAAGATACTGACCTAAGACCAAAATTAATTCAAACATTTTTTAAAAGCTGTTGAATATGTTGGGTAATGATTCTTAAATAGGATTCAAGATTCTGTATGGGGTGGTCAGGATTAGGAGAGCTGTAGAGCTTCCGCCGTTTGCCATCATGGCATTGTCATTTAAAAAACAACAAATACCTGAAGCTCTGTGCCGACTGCATCAGGAGCGAAGCATACGCATACTCCCATTCTACCCATAGGTTGAGTGGCATAGTGGATCTTTTTAATCTGCGGTTCACATGGGAGCTTAAACGTGGGGTTGAGCCACATAATTCATAGATAAACTACAATCTCTTACAATACAAATTAATTCTCAGCCTGATTTCAAAAAGACTTAACCGAAGGGGTCCACCAGGTTTATACACTGCAACCATGTCAACCAGGTGGTTCAACGCAAAACCACAAAGTGTTATAAAGACAATAGACCAGTAAGCAACGGAAATGATTTAGCTAAGTTTCTAAGATGCTAAAAAGAAAATATGGAGACCTGTTAGGCCCTGGAGTTGATGCTTGAGGTGAAGACCACAGCTTCTTTGTGTACTTGCTCTGCAGTAAGTCCTAGAGAATTTAATTTTGTGGCCACTGGCTCTCTTTTTTAATCCTAGTTAATCTGTAAAATGTGACGTTTAAACACTAATCTCTAAAACACCACTGAAATGAGCTCCACTTGGTCCTATGTCGCCAAGAGAAACAGCCAGATAAAGCTCTTTCATCAGCGTACATGTGAGGGCAGTGAATTCAAACAGGTTAGAGCCCCAACACATATATTGTTATTTAACCCCATTGTATCTTAGTTCATATTCTACACTGTTCTTTTGGCACATTTGATTTGCTAGTTTACCTTATTTTGAGACATCTGCACTTCAGTCTGCTGCACACAGACAACATTGAGCTTTTATAAGTGTTGTTACCGATATTCGCCACAAGAGGGAGACGCCCTTTAGCGAGCGTTTCTGTCGGGAGTGTACAGGCAGCGCCGACACACTGTGCGCTGAGACGAGACACGAGACAGAACGATGTTAACAACAGTGTACTGTTTGTCTGTAATTTTGCAGTAAAGAGAGAGAAACCACAAGATCCTGTCTGCGTGTTTTGTCAAGTGTGCTACATACAGCTTTGGAAAGAGATGCTACGTTTGCTGATAACACCAACATCACATATCAGTCCCTCCAGAATTTTGCATACTTTTTTGTGATTGTTTAATACATGTTACAATGTTTTTATGATATTTTAAATTGCAAAATCATGCAGACTCCACAGGGGATTAGTTCATTCAGTGCTGAAGGACATGCTCTATAGATTAAAGCGTCTTGACTTTAGATTACATTGGAAAAGCTGCAAAAACTCTGCTGGAGGCAGTTGTATCAGTTTAAAAAAACAATCCAATGTTTCAATGTCCAACTTGATCCCACAGGTAGGTAGAACAATTTTGTGATCACTTATATCATAAGCAGCTTGTAGACCAGGTGTTGTCTAGACTTATCGTAGAATCAAATATCCCAATATCGCAGTACTAGGATAACCTCAAAAACCAGACAGAAACAGGCTAAACTCATACTATTATATAGTATTGTTCTACAGTTCATGGTTGAGGCAGTATTGCTAGGTGTAAACTACTTTTAAAAATATTTCTAATTTTAAAAAAGTATGATTATCTCTTGATATAACTTACTCTGACAATGGTGAAATTAACTCCCCATCCTTGTCAAGTGTTGGTAGAGACGACCCCAGATCATGTTCTCTTTCATAGCCTTGCCACAGCTCTCTGACACATTTAAAGAAGCCTCCCATTGTCGCATTCTGCACAAAGGAAAGATTTTAATTAAACTTGCAAACCACCTGTTGAATTCATATATAAGCCAGCAAAAAATATTTACTCAAGTAATGGTTATTCTTACATGAAGACTAGTGTTCTGCTGGACAGACAGGGTGCACGTGGGCTTCCTCTTAGTCCCTTTGAGGAAAGGGAAAATGTATTTTGGGGGTCTGAACTTCTTTCTTGCCCTCTTCTTATCAGTTTTGAATTCTTCGTGGGAAGCAGAAGATGAAGTGTCCTCTTCATTTTCTTCTAGATCTCTGGGAGATACTGGGGCGGACCTCGAGCTGTAGTAATGCCGCCTTCCTGTTCTCACAGCCTCAGGTAACTTCTGAGTAATGAACAGGCTGTCTCCTGAATCACTGCAAAGACACAATTACACGTGTAGACAATCACACTGGATCATCAGTGATCCAACATCAAGCTGCTGTTAAAATGATAAGATATTTCTGTTTACCTTTCTTCTTCGACTGGGCAAATTAATACTGTATCCGGTGTGCTCTGTCCCGCAGTAGACTCGAGATACCGCGATATCTTCTGCACATACTCCGGAGGGGACGTTTTCAGGACTAAGTGACATGACTCCGCTGATATATCTTCAGCAATACCATCGGAGTCATTCCAGTTTAAATACTTACGCACTCCTGTCATTGTGTATGTTAGCAAAAGATAGCGATCACGGTGGTAGGGATTGTTTTTGGTGAAAATTTGTAGGAGGCTCAATCTAGTTGGTGCCGTTATGTCCAACGAAAAGATGCAGGAAATGTGTTGATTGAATGTATTTCTGTCTGATTAAACATCCAAGGTAGAAACATAACGATAACACAACCTAAACATGGCGATAATATCATATTCGTCTAGCTGACTCAAAACAAACACGTCTAAACAGTGGACACTACGCATGCTTTCATCCAGGAAGTGTTTAATCGTCCACAACGTGACGTATACCCACGTGACCAATAAAGGAGCAAGGAGTCACTAGAAAACAATAGGTTTCACTCTTTCTACTTCCGTTTTAACCGCATCTTGTTAATTTTTAATCTTTTATTGAACTTGGACCATAAAGAAGATGCGCTCGGCTGTTTGCTGGATATCTCGACATTTGCTGCATCGTCACAGTCTGCTGGGACATTCACCTACATGTAAACTTACGGCAGGTGTCAGCAAAACTGATAAGTTTCGGCTCTACGTCCCGGATCTAGAAGAACTACGTGGCGGTAAGAACTTCAGCGTTGATATAAAGTGAAAGTAACAGAGGCACGATAATTAATCGAATGTCTATATAGTTGTCTATGTAGTTGCAGACTGTTGAAAGATGGATAAAAAAAAGTCGCCTCTCTTGGTTGCAGTATTACAAACTGGACTGGAGAAGAACTTCGCAGAAGTTCGTGTGAGTGTGTCTGAGTGTCCAGATCTCACCAAAGAGCCATTCCACTTTCCTGCTGAAGGTAGCAATGCCCAATCTTCTTGCCTAATAACTGTAGTCTGTATACAACTGAATTGCAGAATATAGATAGTAGAAGGATGCAAATAAAACCACCAATGTCTTATCGTCGTATTCAATCCATTCCCTGGGAATGTGTAGTTGAACTCACTTAGCAGACTGTTGATTGAAAGACTTGTTTAGTAAAACAAATTGTGTGTGTGAAACATTGAAGGTCTGTCCTCATACTGTAGGCTTGTGTGGAAATCCTCGTATCACTGATGTTGGAGGTGTATCATACCTGTTTCCATTGCCTCAAAAGGACAAGGTAGCTTTTTTATGTCAAGTGCAGTGCGTGATGATAATGCAGACAATGCAATATTATCTGTAGCAAATCTAAATGTTAAATTTATTTCCTCCTTCTCCTCCAAGGAATACAACATGAATATTATATCAAAGGAAGTGGAACTGCCAGGAGCCTTCATCCTTGGTGCAGCAGCTGCTCCTTCTAGTAGAGTGAATGCAGAGGTTACTAAATCAGTGGATTTCCCCCACAGAAATGTATCACACATTGAATGAAAGGTTGTTGTGACACAGAAATGAATGGAGTCCATATTGTCATCCACAGCTGATGCCTCTGGTTCTAACTGAAGCACAGGGAAGGCCAGCAGTAAACAGCAGCTACTTCGCCTGCATCAATCCAGCTAATGGTCAGTGTCTGCAAGAAAAATACAGTGACAGATTCTCTGATTGCAACTTTGGGTTGCTGGGCAATCTGTACGCTTGTGAAGGGAAGTCTGGAAAGGTAAACAGTCTTATCTGACCAAACAAAGTTTACAGATTTTTTACCTCAGTGAATTGATAAATGTGCATACATTGTACACACATCTTAAATGCATTAACATTATTATTATTTTGTAAATAACTAAAATGCCTGGTTACATATTAAGCATGATTATGTGCAATGGTGTATTGCTGATGTGGTTATGCTTGAACTTTAGCCCCATTGTCCTCATTGTCTGCTCATAATGTTTGAATGAATAAACATTAACATAAGGACAGTAACTATATGAGCTATCCTTCTCACCTGTGTGACTCGCCAGGTCATAGAGGTGCGAACCAAGAGACGAACAGGAGGCCACAGTCTTGTGACAGCATTGAGAAAAACTCTTGAAGGCTGCTACCCTGATAAAAGTCTGGCTCTGGGAGGCACCTTCATAATCCAGAAAGGAAAAGCTAAAATCCATATTATGGTAAATATTAAATTTTGGCAACGTGACACAGCATGCACAACTGTCTGTACGTTGATTTGGTTTTATTTGTGTGGGTTTATTCACAGCCAAGAGAGTTCTCAGTCTATCCCCTCATCACTAGTGAAGATGTAAACAACTGGCTCAAGCACTTTGAGGTCAATGCTCCACTTATCTGTCAGTCAGTGCTTGTATCAAGAGATCCAGTAAGTAAAGCAAAGCCATTTTCATTTCACTGAGATAACTGATGAAAGATCAGTTTGTGGTGTTAGCACAAAGAAGGCTGCTCCGTAATGATTCCGTTGTTGTGACTTCAGGGTTTGGATCTGCGGATAGAGCACACTCACTGCTTCAGCCACCACGGAGAAGGTGGCCACTACTACATAGATACGACTCCTGACTGTGTGGAGTACCTGGGCTACTTCTTGCCGGCAGAGTTTGTCTACAGGATCGACAGGCCCAAAGAGACCCACGGAGCTGGACTAATTTGAAAACTGAAGCAACAATTAATGTTTACAGCACAGCATCTGTTGATAACCTAAATGAATGAATCTAATATATGTATGGACAATGACTAACATCGGTTCTGTGAATTTTTGCACTTAAATCACACCTGAATTTTAATACTTTTATAAAAACAAAGTTTTGTATCCCTTTGTGACATTTCTTCTTGCTTTAGTTAAGAAATTATCTTATTAATCATTATGTGTATGGATGTGTTAAATTCATATTAATTTTTTCCCTTTAAAATTGACCAAAATTCAGCCAAGAAATTGAGTTGTGAAAGTCAACACACGCCTATTGTCCCCGCAGAACGGCGCCCTCTTCCGAGCAGAGCAGGTATCACATTATTTCCCACAATGCTGTTGCCGCACCAGCCCGGAAGTTAGGCGTTTATTGACAATATGGCCACTGAACTGGGTTAGGATTTGGAGAAAATTTTTAATAGCAGTGGGGTTTTTTTGGTGGCTTTTTTTTTTTCTTTAGCCCCGTGTCAGCGCTACCAGAAAAAGGACTCTTAACATGTTTTGTTTGGTTCTGATTGCACTGGACTGTAACTGCTCATCACCCTCAACATTTGTTTTTTCCTTTTCTTCATCTTCTTCTCTGTGTTCTCATCAGTATTCTCCAAGCTACATGTGACAAGCAATCCAGAATCCTCCAGTCTCACATCAGATTCTAAGTTTCCATACACCCTTTGTCTGATATTTTCTACTGCAGACTTCTTTTTTCTCTTCTTTTTCCTTTGTGTTGAATCAGGAACGTCTCTCTCTTCTAGTCTCAGCATGTTATTGTCACTTAATGTTGGAGACTCTGCTCTATTATACTCAGGTGGACTGGGAGTCTCTTCAACCTCCATATTTACAGATGGTGCAGCATGTAGACCCTCTTCCTCTCCCTGACAATGACGCTTTCCTTCTGCTCTCACATGATCTCCTTTTGATTTTTTCTTCTTTTTCTTTACCCTGATTTCATTACATACACTGCCATTAATAGTGTGACCCTGGAGGAGACTCTGGCTTTCGGGTTCATCCTCTTCCTGTCCTGTTTGGGATAGTTCATCTGTGTGGAAAGCATGAGTTTGAGTCTCTGTTACAGTTATGTCTGATTCCCTGCCTCTTAGTGTCTGATCCCCTGGACTGCTCTGTAGCTTTGGGGGCTCGCAAAAAGTAGCGTCGCTATCCTCACACAATTCATCCTCATTTTGCAGAACTCCACAGGAAGGATCTCCATCAACAGAGCTGTCTGTATCTGACAAACCAGCGTAGCCCTCGATAAAGAAGCCTTAGCTTGTATCTTTTGTAACACCTCCTGTTGGTTTTCAAGGGACTTTTCTTGGCTGGTAGTTCTCCTCCTTGTCGTCCTCCTCTGTTGTGTTACCTGGCTGTCTCTCTTTGGCAGAGTGTACCAAGGTTGTGAGCACTTTGCTTTTGATGGTGCCACAAAACGTTTCTCATATGAAACATCGGGCCTCAAACAAGAACCAGTTCTGCAGATTTGTACTTATATGCTGCATCAAAGAAATGAATGTTCTTGCATTAAAGCCCTTTATTTCTTGTTTTATCAAAATGTTTGGCACCACTTCATCTTCTGATCCTTCTTTTTCTCTACATTAGAATTTAATAACCAACCAACCAGGTGACAAACAAAACAAATGCAGACAGTGAAATTAGACTAATCCACATGGGAAACACAACCAAGAAAAATGTATTAAAAGATACTGACCTAACCCTGACTAAAGAATTTTTACATTCTACATTCATAATTTGAGCTAGCGATACTCAGACCAGGGGTGCAACAAATCAAGATCATAGATCAGATCATTGTTCAAACTAGAGACCAAAGGTAATTCAAACATTATTTAAAAGAGTACTGCAGCTGTTGTACCATGATTATGTCCAAAGAAAAGAGGCTCGAAATGTGTTGACTGAATGTATTTCTGTCTGATTAAATATCCAAGATAGGAACATAACGAAAACATGACCTAAGCATGGCGATAATATCATGTTCCCGTAACTGCTTTAAAACAAACACATCTAAAAATTGGACACCACACACGCTTTCAAAACAGCAGGGAAGTGTTTAATCATCGTCATTGTGACGTATTCCCACGTGATTAATAGAAACGGTAGGAGTCACTAACAAAACAAGAGGCTTCACTCTACTTCCGTTTTCACCGGAAGCGATTTTTTAATACTAAATTACACTATTACCAATTAGACCAACTTACAATCAATTTTTTTCATAAACAGCAAACTTGACATATGGTAATCAAAAGTACTGATATGAAGTTGATAATGCATAAACTACATCCGCTATGACAGTAAAGCTCAAGAACAGAAAGCCAATTTGTTTTAGTTTTAATCGATTTATTTTAATTATTAGCAGTTTCAGGTTTGATTTTAAAAACATTAGAATCAGTAAACAATTTTAACCGAATCACTCCTAAAATAAACATTACTTTTATTTTTCCGAGTTTAAACATCAACCCGACAAAACCAACAAACTAAAAGTTACTTTGCATAGTATGGCATGTGTATTAAAATTATGTATAACAATATCATCAGAACTAATAATAATATTATAATTTCAGCAATTTCTAAATAAAGTAGCGACACAGCGAGGACACATTTTCCAGGGAAGTGATGTATCTTGTTAATATTTAGTCTTTGGTTGGACTTGGATCGTAAGAGGAGATGTCCGGCTGCTCAGTCTCGACATTAGCTGGATTTGTAACATACTGCTGTGGCATTGAACCAGAAGTACAGTTATGGCAGATGTCAGCAAAACAGAGAAGGTCCAGCTCCACGTCCCAGACCTAGAAGAACTGCGTGGTGGTAAGGAATAAAGCGTTGATATAAAGTAAATTAACGGCACGATGGTAAAACAATTGAATGCTTTTAAAGAGAGAGTAATGACTTGAGTTGCCTCCCCTGGTTGCAGTATTACAAACTGGGCTCGAAAGCAACTTCGCAGATGTTCGGGTGAGTGTGGTGGAGTGCCCAGATCTCACCAAAGATCCATTCCACTTTCCCGTCAAAGGTAAAAGCCCACTGTGGAGTATACATTTTATACATCGGGATTTTAGAATTTAGATGGTAGAATTATGCAAATAAAATCTCTAATGCGTGTGTTGTTTGTGCATTGAATCCATTCATACATGCTGCTTAAGGTGCAGTTGAACTCACTTTGCAGACTGTGGATTGAAAGACTCATTTAGTAAATAAAATTTAATCAGTGAAAGAATCAAAGTCTGCCAGATAGGCTGTAATGTTTTCCTCTTAATGTCACCTCTGTCCTCATAATTTAGGATTGTGTGGAAATCCTCGTATCACTGATGTTGGAGGTGTACCATACCTGGTTCCCTTGGCTCAAAAGGACAAGGTAGCTTTTTTTTCCCAAAGACAGTGCACTGTATGAAAATAATAAGCAATATGATCTGTAGCAAATCTAGTTATTTTATTGTTCTTCTCCTCTTTCTCTTTCAAGGAATACAACATGAATATTATATCAAAGGAAGTGGAACTGCCTGGAGCCTTCATTCTTGGTGCTGCCGCTGCTCCCTCCAGGATCACTGGGATGAATGCAGAGGTTACTAAATCAGTGGATTTCCCCCACAGAAATGTATCACACATTGAATGAAAGGTTGTTGTGACACAGAAATGAATGGAGTCCATATTGTCATCCACAGCTGATGCCTCTGGTACTAACTGAAGCACAGGGAAGGCCAGCAGTAAACAGCAGCTACTTCGCCTACATCAATCCAGCTAATGGTCAGTGTCTGCAAGAAAAATACAGTGACAGATTCTCTGAATGCAACTTTGCACTGCTGGGCAATCTGTACGCTTGTGAAGGGAAGTCTGGAAAGGTAAACAGTCTTATCTGACCAAACAAAGTTTACAGATTTTTTACGTCAGAGAATTGATAAATGTGCATACATTGTACACACATCTTAAATACATTGCAGCTATTTTTATTTGGCAAATAATGAAAATCCCTGGTTACATATTAAGCACAATTTTGTGCAAGGGTTTATTGCTGATGTTGTTATGCGTGTACTTCAGCCCCATTGTCCTCATTGTCTGCTCATAATGTTTGAATGAATAAACATTAACATAAGGACAGTAACTATATGAGCTATCCTTCTCACCTGTGTGACTCGCCAGGTCATAGAGGTGCGAACCAAGAGACGAACAGGAGGCCACAGTCTTGTGACAGCATTGAGAAAAACTCTTGAAGGCTGCTACCCTGATAAAAGTCTGGCTCTGGGAGGCACCTTCATAATCCAAAAAGGAAAAGCTAAAATCCATATTATGGTAAATATTAAATTTTGGCAACATGACACAGCATGCACAACTGTCTGTACGTTGATTTGGTTTTATTTGTGTGGGTTTATTCACAGCCAAGAGAGTTCTCAGTCTGTCCCCTCAACACTAATGAAGATGTAAACAACTGGCTCAAGCACTTTGAGGTCAATGCTCCACTTATCTGTCAGTCAGTGCTTGTATCAAGAGATCCAGTAAGTAAAGCAAAGCCATTTTCATTTCACTGAGATAACTGATGAAAGATCAGTTTGTGGTGTTAGCACAAAGAAGGCTGCTCCGTAATGATTCCGTTGTTGTGACTTCAGGGTTTGGATCTGCGGATAGAGCACACTCACTGCTTCAGCCACCATGGAGAAGGTGGCCACTACTACATAGATACGACTCCTGACTGTGTGGAGTACCTGGGCTACTTCTTGCCGGCAGAGTTTGTCTACCGGATCGACAGGCCCAAAGAGACCCATGGAGTTGGACGAGATTGAAAAACTGAAGCAACAATTAATGTTAGCAGCTCAATATCTGTTAAAAATCTAAATGAATCAAATTTTTGCACTTAAATCACACCTTTGAACTTTAATACATTTCATATTAACCCATTTCATATACTGTAATAAATGATGAGCCCTTTCGGCTTATCCCGTGAGTTCAGGGTCGCCACAGCGGATCATTGTCCGCATGTTGATTTGGAACAGTTTTCATGCCGGGTGCCCTTCCTGACGCAACCCTCCCCAATTTTTACCAGGCTTGGACCGGCACTGCACAGCCGGGGAGGGGAATGGGCTGTTAGGGGTTCAGTGTCTTGCCCAGGGACACTTCGACATATTGCCAGCCATATAGCCAGGGCCGGGGATCTATACTGTAATAAAAGCATGATAAATTTAAGTATAATTGATTGTCTTGACTGAATCACTGCAGTAGTAACATCTAAATATATGTTACCACTCTATGAATAATAAATTGAAGACATTGAAATACACTGGTGTCTGTCAACTCTATCATGCGAAACATGTGAAAATAAGAGCAGACCAGATAGTTGCTGAGCACTGCTATGGATTGTTCCACAGGTAGTGGAACCAAGCACTTGGTTTTTAAAATGTTCTATATACCCATGTTTCCCCCACAATAGTGTACTTATTTACACTATTAGATATTTTTTGTAAAGTGGAAACGTATACAAAATGTCTGCCTCACATTTCTCTCTCAGTTGCGCTTGTAGAGCTTGTGAAGTAAAATACAGTAAACCTGTGTAATTGTAACCGTGACTCCTATTTTAGGACTATACCTTCCTTACAAAACTATAACGAAATGAATATTATTGGAAATAGTTGAAAAAATTCTTCTGAGGAAAATGATTACCTCACTGAATGAGCAATGCATGACTATGAAGTATAACTACTAAAGTATAGGACTTTTCAAAAAGCCACACATTTTTGTTTCCCTTTGTGACATTCCTTTTTGCTTAAGTTAAAAAATGATTGTGTATATGCTCCGGTATGGTTGTGGTACATTCATATACATTTCCTCCCCTTAAAATTTACCACTATTCAACCAAAATATTTGAGTTTTAGAAGTCAACGCACGCTTGCTGTCCGCGAGGAAACGGCGCCCTCTTCCGAGCAGAGCAGGTATCACATTATTTCCCACAATGCTGCTGCCGCACCAGCCCGGAAGTTAGGCGTTTATTGACAATATGGCCACTGAACTGGGTTAGGATTTGGAGAAAATTGTAATTTGACAGCACTGTTTGGGCCTGCGAGAATAACCACTTTCAACCTCAGGAGTGTACAAAACAGATGCATGTGAATGAAGGGAGTCGTAAATCCACGGGATGGTGTTAGTGAGCTGAGAAAACGTCCAAAGTGTGAAACCCGTCATGTCGTTTTTCAAGAGGAAAGGTGAGGAAGCTCCCTCTGAAGGCTGCAACGTCAACGGCAGCTAGCACAAGAGCGGGTCCGCCTGAGGAGTGGTCCTCGATAAGATATAACTAATCTGTTGGATACGGCAGCCACAAGTAAATTAGTCAATTTCACCGCGGTGCCTCTGTGTTTTCTCGCCGCCGCTGCTCATTGCACTGACATAGTTAGCTTAGCGGTGGCCTCTCTGCCTAGTGTTAGCCGGGCGGCAATAAATCTAACCAGCGTTACGACAGAAATGTGTCAGCACTGTACCAGCTAAATTAGTCACTGTGATCGTGTATACAACAAATAATGCTTCTCAATGTAAGAAAACCCGTGCAGTTAAGTTAGCACTGTTATCCGTGGTAGTTGACACAAGTGCCGAACTGTGCTATGGCTCTTAGCCAAGTAAGTTAGTGTGATATAGACATATTCAAACCGCTTATTGATCAAGGCATTTAAAAAATATAATAATGTCCCGCTGAATCGGAATCAGAGCTGTTGACGTTAGGTGTTAGTAAGACAATATGTGTAGTCTCCAGCACGAAACGTTAGTCAGCAGTGGATGTAGCTGTAGCGTTAGTAACATGGTCGGTCATCCAACAGCGAGTAACAGAAGCTGATTGAACTAGTGTTTGCTTAGTTTTAAACAACGTGTCCGGTTCGAAATTTAAAGGTTTTCTAGGTTAGAAATTTAAACAATGGCCATTACATAAATTGTTTGTCATATAAATTGTGTATCGCCAAAGTCAAATAATTCTATGCCGCTAAAAGTAGGGTGGTGGTGCAAAGTGCGCATTTCATATTAGTAATCTCTCGCTGACATTTGGTTTATTAGGTCCAACTAAGTAGGGTGCATCAATAATAATAAGTAATAACATCTCCACCATATCAAACCAGCGAATCTGAGAAGCACATTCAACTGAGTCGGTGAAGGTAGCAAAAGGCTAGTGATTTGGATTAGTTTTAGCTAAATGTAGATAAAAAACTCAGAGTGTATATACTGCAAAGAAAAAGCCCTACATTTACCACACAGGCCCAGTTAGATTAGGGCTGATCTAGGGTTCTAACATAAATATTGATGGAACAACATCTAAAGACAGGGACTGTGAAATGGATGTACTGAAAACTGAAGTCTCTTGAAGTCACAGATGTTCATCCTCAGCAGTGAAATGTGCTTGTTCCTGTCTATGAATTACAGAAATAAAAGCTGCTGACCCAGCAGGTCTTTAAAATCAGGAAATCAATGAGAGAGTTACACTAGGACAACACATAGGATGGACAGGAAGTGAGTGTGTTTCTTGCGATAGAAATGTTAGAAATGTGCAGGCAAGTTTATACTGAAGTGAAAGTGGTAAAGGGTATTGATGTATTTTCATAATCAGTTTTATGCAGCTTCCTCTACTTAGTTTGAGTTTGGTACAGCAGAGGTTGTTGGAGCAGCCTTTAAGTGCCAACCACTTCTGGTTCGTTCATGTATATTCACAAATGACTCTGTCCAAAACATCTTGCTAAAGGAGCATTATTTGTGCCATTTGCACAGTCAGTCAGTTAGTCAGTAATTAATGATTTTAGATTAGATATTTCTGTCACAACATGTTTTTGCATTAGGCTGTATATTTCTGCTTTTGTAACCAAGTTATAATACCAGAAAGGTTTTAACAGACAATCAACAAGTCTTGGAAGGGTTCAGACGTAAATTGTCTGCCACCCTCACCCAGCTCAAGGAAAATAATTGTCTTCAAAATAATGGAACCCCTGAGTGTTAGTAGACAAATTTTATGAAGGATTATCAGAGCTGACCATCACGATGAAAGACCTCTCAGTCCTGCTTACTCTATAATGGCAGGACTTCGAAGCCTTTTACACATCAGAACACAGCATCCTTGTTCCTTGCAGTACATTGTTTGTGTAGTGTTATTATTCACTTACTTTTCTGCTATATCAATTTACTCACTGTCATTATGTAACTAAATACATTACCATGTTCCAGTCTTTCCAATGACAACACATGAGCCACTTTGTATAACCCCTTAATAATTGTCATGTATTTTGCATTGTGAATGAATATGCTGTGTGCTTCCACAGTTACAAGCCAAATCTCTTCTTTCTCCCCTCAGCTAAAAGCAAAGAGCCTGAGAGAGTGACAGATGCTAAAGTTAATAGAGGTGAGTTCAAATTGACCTCTGTGAGGTTTTAAAAGTGTTGAATTAATATTTTTTTGTTTTAAGGACTTAATTATATGATACATCTGTACAAATGCATTTATCGTGTGTGCTGGTAGAAGTGAGAGTAATCTTATTAGGGAAGTGAGTCTATAGAGTAGCTGTTTGCTTAAGTTGCCTGCTACTGTTTAAATATTACAGCACGTCACAAGGAACAAAATTATGACCTCTATTTTTTAAGTGACACACATGGAGCTCACAGTTGGTAACAGTCCTCTCATGCCTCTCTCACACCCTAAAGCCTCTGAACATGAATTGTGAGCTCTTTGAAAATCCTTTTCATGAAGGTTATACATTTAGGCCGGGCAACTTTAATATCATTGCACTCAGTTTCATCTTTTCCGCGCTCCATCCTCCACTCCCAGGTCCAGTCAGCCCCAACTCTACATCAACAGGACTGAGGAACCATCATGCCATCCAGGAAGCTGCGGGGCCCAGCCATGTTGCCATCAATGCCATCTCTGCCAACATGGACTCTTTCGCCCGCGGTCGCACCGCCATTCTCAAGAAGCAGCCAAGCCACATGGAGGCTGCACACTTTGGTGATCTTGGTAAAGAGCCTGTTTATTGATTTAGGCATAATTCATTTGCAATGATTGTAACTTAGAATAGAGGCCTGTTTTACCTCAGGGGTTATAGTATTATAAAATTTGTAAACATGCATTTTTAGCTTGGATTTATTTGTTTGACGTGTCCAGCAGTGGAAGTGTGAAAGCAGGTTACAGGTCTTGTGTTATTATTTTTGATGTAGGGTAATATCATGTGTTCTGACAGTTATTATTTCATCTTTATTTGCAGTATTTTGACATTGATGAGGTTAAACAGATAATTGACTTTAACATAAGATCAAACTTTACCGGTTAAGCAGCTCAAAGGGACGGTGTACAGTGCGAAAAGGGAGTATTTACAAAAATTGAAAGCTAGAATATACAATGTATACACAAAAGCATTTCTAACTGAAACAAAGAAGCAAAACCCAGCCAAGAGTTTTACAGCCTTACAGCAGTGGGAATAAAAGGTTTGCGGTAACGCTCCTTCCTACACTGAGGGTGTATTTGTGTAAATGGCAGTAGTAAATGCAAAGGGAAAAACTATGTAAAAAAAACTTGGCTGCACTGATTTTTATTTTCTTCACTGTGGAATCTTAGAAAATATTGCATTATACTGCTTCATACTATGGGGATCAGTCTGCGTGCCAGAGTGTGACTCTTGCATCACTTAAATGGCTTAAACTGTCTTCTTGTGCAAGCGATAAACCCTCCCATTGTTTTATGTGAGGCAATCACATGACTTCATGCATCCTTCTTAACAGGCACACAAACATTCCACAGCTTGTCAGTGTGAAGTTGGGCCTCACAGTCTTCTAATGACATCACATGATGAAGAAATGATCTTTACAATTAGGTTTAATGAATACCGGTCGCCATGGTCTGCCATGTTACATGTTGAATTCTAGCAGTGACAGGAAGTGTGCAGGCAGGTTGCCCAGACAATAGCCGGGGTGTGTCAGGTGGAGAAACCAGCGTCACAGCCCGGACAACAAATTCTGAATAAAACTCTAGAGTAATTTCATGAAATGTCCTTAAGCTTCAGCTCTTTTTGAGATTGTGCTCAGACGAAATCACATACTATACTGCATAAGCATATGGGAGATCTGAGGGATAATTTGTTACCTTGTAGAAAGTGAGGACAGTTTTGTGAGGCTCAAGTTAAGGTATACATTATCAAACATGTCATATGAAGTGTTGAACAGTATTTATAAGATTCCCCTGGTTTTATTTGATAGCAGTTGAAAGAGTACAAAGCAGATGTTGCAGATGTGAGGGGACATTTAAATAGACATTAACTAGCTCTATAAAGATATGCAAATAAGGTAGGTGCTTTTGATGCTTCCGACACTGATGCTGCACTGGTAGTTTGGATTGAAAAGGCTTTTAATATTAAGGTGGCTTTGACTGTCTGATCTCAAGGAATGTGAAGAATCTTATTGAGAAACGTTTCACAATGGATGACACTTCTTGAACCACTATGTTGTTTTTAAAGAGCAAACGCATCAGCACCATGGAGCCTCAGTCCTCTGTCTAATTTCCACTGATGTGCTCTGATTCATAATCTAACAAGTGTTTCGATTGTTGTGAATGAGCACACTGCCTCGTTTCTTTCTGTGTGTGTGTTTGTGTGTAGTTTCGGTCCCACAGGATGTGGATGTTTAAGAAATGCTAAATCGAATAATATAGCTTCCCTACGCAATGAAATTGTTTGTCTTTGTTCAGACATAAGTGGACTGTCTTTCATACTCATATACTGTGTAAACAGGTCAGAGACAGGCAAAGACAGACATGCTTAGAGACACGGACAATGCAAAAACAGATGCTGTTGACCAGTGGTTGTGAAAATTTTGTCTTTGTTATTTCATCTTTAGACAGATGTAGAGCTCAAATGTCACAAGACATCAAAGCAAATATCCAGGAGTTAGTTCGATTTTCATTTTCTTGCTTCTGTGAATATACTGCACATATTGCTTCACGTTTGAAACTTGGAAATAATAGAAAGTGTACTTCGTCTGTTTTTAAAGTGAAATACGTCTAATATTCACTTAAAAGCAGTGTAGTTCTTACTGTTATGTGAACAGATGTGTCAGGAAGAACTCCTGTTATGGGCATTTAATACTTGGAATATGTGCATTTTCCTTATAAAAGCCAGCTTTATTTATAGGTTTATTTAATTATTTTAGGTGCAGATCCATTATGTAAAATTGCATAATGTAAAAACATTAGTTACATGCATGTTTGTAAAGCATCACAATACTAATACAATGGTTAAAGTTTGCATTGCATTGCATCACATTTACAATGGAAGAATTTGACAATGTGGTAATTTAATTGAGTTTTACTAGACTACAGATACTATGGAGCATAACACAATAACCTCTTAAAGTCTAAAATCTTTATGTTATTTTGCAAATTTGTTAATTATGTGTATGTTTGTATTTTCCAGGTCATTCCAGTGTGAACTATCATCCCCAGGAGACCCGCTCTCGACTGTCCAAGACGGTGGACCAGGTCCTTCGGGACAATGTGGCGATTCCCCACTACATGCATTTTATGGAACTACGGGGCGCTGACCACCTGGTTCGGTTCTGGTTGGAGGCGGAGAGTTTTCGCTCCACCAGCTGGTCACGAGTCAGAGCACACAGCCTAAACTCTGTCAAACACAGCTCATTGGCCGAGCCTGTCCCGTCCTCCCCACATGCCTCAGAGCTTCCAGAGACAACCCCACACACACCCAATTCCCTCTCCCGGGACAGTAGCGGTGAAGACCCTACAGCGCTGTTAGAGCGACAGGACTCCTCCACAGAAGCAAGTCTGAGACCTGGGACCCCTCGAGCAGAAACCCCCAGCAGGCAGGCCCCCTCCCGGACAGGGACCCCCTACAAGGTGCAGTCAAACAGCACCCTGAGAGACCTGTCGGACAAACTCATGAAAAGTGAGTCAACTCTTTTTGTCCTCCTGCCACCACACATTAGTGTGAGGAATGAAGTGTGCCTAAATGCGTACTCACCACTTCTGCTTATATTTTTTGCTGAAGATCAGAACTCTCAAAATTGACACTGTCCATATTTAGTAAAAACCTTACCACTAACAACCAATGTTTTTCTGTTGGGTCTGCCAACGAGGAAAAAAACACAAGATATACAAGCCCTGCTCTGTTTTAATCTGTTGCCCACGTCAGTCATTCACCCATGAAAGACAAGTTGTGAATATTCACACATTTATCACTCGAATGGTGAGGTTTTACTTTTAGGGTCCTGTCTTTCCTGGATGCACACTCACTGTTCCTTGAACAACAAGACAAAGACTTGAAAATACAGCTTCCGATTGACTGTTTAAGCTAAACTAAGGTCTTTTGTACTCTGGTGGTATCACATGGAATAGTTATGATTGGGATTTTCAAACAGATCATCACATTAATACATAACTCTAACAACAGTGGCCCAGAATTATTTTATTAAATAAAGAGACAGTGCCACCTTAATTTAAGGCCACTACAACTCAGTTGCAGTTGTGATTTAGAGTTGTCCTTTGCAAATTTAAAGGATAGGTTTATCTTCAAACTGCTGAAAGCAGTAGTTTATGGACTAAGCAAGGTCTTTAGGTTTTAAAGTACAGTACAGAAGTCTGGGGTACAAACTTTACGCTCTACGCACTTAACCCTGTCAGCTGTTAGTTGGTGTTGTTGCAGCTGTGTTTATCATAGTTCTTCTCACAGTGAACCCGCTATTATCATTCTCTTAGAAGTAGTTGTGCAAGCTCAACTGTCTCTATGCAAAAGATGGATAAATACAAACATTAACCATGTAGTTTTATTTGCTAAGGCGTCAGGGTGACTCTGAAGTCCCACATACAAGAATAATCCAGACATATAAAATGTTCTGTGTCTTAAAACCATAAAGTGTAAAAATAATCCAGCTACTGAATCTGCAAAGTAAACTTTGCTTCCATGTTAACTCCGTTTCCAATGAAGGAAGGGGCATTTATAGTATTTATATGCTACAGGTTGCAGGAAAACAATATCAAGGTAGCACAAAGAGTGAAGCATAGTTTGGGGGGGGAGTATTACATGAACCTCAGATAAACTTAGAGTGCGTTTACATACACACAGGAAAATTGGAAGACCAGCTTGAAAAAAAAAACAACATTTTAAAAAAATATGCTTTTATTGGCCCACACTAGAGAAAGATGATCAGCTAAATGATCAGTTATTTCCTTCTGTGTGTTCCAGGTATAGAGAGAGATGCAGTTATCATCTTCACCAAATACATCTCTCCAGACGCTGCAAGGCCCATCCCCATCACAGAGCAAATGAGAAATGACATTGTCGGTAAGATACAGAAGGAATTGATTTAATTTTAAAATCAGACATAAGTGTTCCGTCAAAACTGCAAGGCATGCTTATATGATATTCTGTTGTGCAGTAATATTCCCGTCCTTCCTTTCTGTAGCTAAAATATGTGGAGAGGATGGGATGGTCGACCCAAACTGCTTTGTCATTGCACAGTCAGTGGTGCTCGCCATCTTGGAGCAAGAGTGAGTTGATGTCTATTCATTTTCTTAGCCATTCATTCATTTTCAGATAGACCTCATGTTTTAAAATGAGTGTAGAAGTGTTCTGACTCACTGAAAACTAGTGTTCTTCTTGGCAATTAACCACCTCAACACAGCAGCAGCTGTATTCATCTTCCACTTACCCTTTCATTTGCAGGCACTTTACTGAATTCCTGCGGAGCCATCATTTCTGTAAATACCAGATTGAAGTGTTGACTAGTGGCTCTGTGTTCCTAGCTGACATCTTATTCTGTGAGTCAGCTCTCTTCTACTTCTCTGAGGTAAGTGGGTTCATTATTGGCATTTCAATATAGTACAGAAGTGACCACATGTTCAGACTGCTGTACACCCAGAGACCTGACGTTTGTTAATGCAGACTTTCTGCATTAAATACACAG
Organism: Channa argus; assembly: GCF_033026475.1. NCBI lineage: Eukaryota > Metazoa > Chordata > Actinopteri > Anabantiformes > Channidae > Channa > Channa argus. Next base: position 4,593,119 of record NC_090220.1, on the reverse strand, counting down.
GACAGTGAATCATTTAATGAGGATGTTGCAAAATACCCACAGGGACTTTCATTGTTATTATAATGCATGGATCCTCTTTCCTGCAGTACATGGAAAAAGAGGAGGCGATGAATATACTCCAGTTCTGGTTGGCAGCAGACAACTTTCAGAACCAGCTAGCAGCTAAGAAAGGCCAATATGATGGCCAGGAGGCTCAAAATGATGCCATGATTCTCTACGACAAGTAGGTCTTTCTTTCTGCAGCCTTGAAAGGATTCCCGCTGTTTCTTCGTCTTAGTAGAGTGATGGCATAATGTTCACAATCTGTGTTTTGGACTGTTGGGGAAATTGTGATGGGTGTTTTATTTTTTAAGCCATAGTCAGCCGTAGCCAGAGGCATTATGTTTTTGAGATGTCTGTCCATTCATCCCTCTGTCCCATGTTTGTGGAGGCAATATCTCAGGGACTTCTTGAGGGGATTTCTACAAATTTGCCACAAAAGCCCAATTGCATTAGTAAAGTACACCCTGGACAGGTCACCAGTCTATCGCAGGGCCAACACAGAGAGACAGACACAGACAGACAACTATTTACATTCACATTCATGTGCACATCTATGGGCAATAGGGATTAAACAGTTAACCTAACATGCATGACTTTGGACTGTGGGAGGAAATTGGAATACCTGGTGGAAACACACGCAAGCACAGGGAGGCTGCAGACGGCCCACAGCCTTCAAGCTGTGAGATGGCACAACTAACCACTTCACCACCACGCTAGCCTTTATAATCCACATGACTGATGAAAATAGTTGCAGGCCTGTTGCTATGATAATATTATGAAGTCAGTGACTGTATAAACTCTTATAACACAGCTTTTCTCAATGTAAGTCAGAAACATTTCTCAGTTTTGTTTGTGCCTGTTTACAAAAAAAGAGTTTCATTAAACGTTAATAATAAATGAATTAATCAAAATTCACTCTATTGCTTCTCCAGGTATTTCTCACTCCAAGCTACCAACCCTCTGGGCTTTGGTGACCCTGTGCGGATGGAGATTGAGTCCAATATCTGCAGAGAGGGAGGGCCTCTTCCTGACTGTTTCACCACTCCACTCAGACAGGCCTGGATGACCATGGAGAAGGTCAGATTCTCTTACAGCCATCCACCAAAAGCCTGTTTGATATTCACTGTGCCTCTTGTATTCTTTTAGCTGCTTTATATAAATGCCGCCTTGAACACAGAAATTTGAAACCTTGAGTTCACTACTTGATCTGTTTTCTTGAGTTTGGTAGATTCCTCCTTTTGTATTAGGACAATTTGTGCTCTCACAAATGCACTAAGCCTTAAGTTAATGAAATAAAAGTTCATCACTGTTGTTAGCGCATAAAGATCAGACACAAGTCTTGTAATTTGTGCCTAGAGTTATATTGGGGAGCTCATTATTTTCTAACAGAAATCTCCATTTTGCATGTGTTCAGGTCTACATGCCAGGCTTCCTGTCTAGCAACCTTTACTACAAATACCTGAGTGACCTCATCAACTCTGTGCGAGCGGATGACTTTGTTAATATCAGCGCTCTGAGTCAGTGCGGGCCTGTGGACAATGACCGCTCAAGTTCAAATGCCAGCGAGGGCTCTCAGACTCAGGTGACCTCCAGCTTAAACCCCCCTATCTTCAGCCCCTGTGGGGATGTTCCTCTGTCTCCTGACATTTAGACCTGTTCTGCCTCATTACAAGAATAATGAAGATATTGCTGTTAATACCAAAGGGTCGTGATCATTCCTCTTGCTTATTTGCCTTTGCGAAAAGAAGAAGCAGTGTTGCCTCTAATGATGTTTTTAACATTCAGCTCATTGTATCTTCACTGCAGCAAGGTGCCAAAAAGGCAGTGATCAAAATTCTCAAAAACTTTGACGAGGCAATCACGGTGGATATTGCCAGCCTGGACCCCGAAACCTTGTACCAACGGCCATATGCTGGGTGAGTTATTGTGTATCTACAAAAAATATATAGAAAAAATGTCTCTGTTCTCCAGCACTAAACTACGAGGTATTGAACGAAGAAATTAAGGCATCAGTGTTTGACTGTTGTGTGTTTGTGTGCCTGAGGACTGTCTGCTCTGTGTGCAGTCTTTATCTGTCTCTTCTCCTCTGTCTGCACAGAAAGATGACATTTGGGAAGGTAAATGACCTTGGCCAGTTTATCAGAGAGGCTGAGCCTGAGCCGGATGTGAAGAAATCCAAAGGCACGTTAAGTTCTCTGTTCTACCTCTACTTGTCGCACCTTTTTCTTTCTATATTTGCCCTCATTCTGTCCTTTCTGCCATGAACAACATGTACTGTGTGCCGCTGCATATAGTGACTGGCTCCTTCTCCTTACAACTCTCCTGAAATATTTAAGAACATTCCCTTAAAATTCTTCTACTCTTCTTTTAAGCTCTTTCATGATTCTTGGAGTGCTTTCTGTTGGTCTGTAGTAGAGCAGCAGGCATTCTGGCTGCAGAATGGTCAAAATGTTAGCTGTCATTTAAAAATATTTACCTGCTGATAGTGTTCTTCACTTTAACAGCCGGTTGTAACAATACACAAAATGGCTAAGCATTTCAGTCTCGTATCTTCAACTGAAGTCCTGTTCTTTAGTTTTAGTGCTCATGTTCATCTCACTGAGCCTTTCCTCTCATTTAGGTTCCATGTTTTCTCAAGCCATGAAGAAATGGGTTCAAGGCAATTCAGATGAGGTGAGGCAGCATGGTGTTAAGTATTGTTAATGATACAGTGATCTGATGGAGTATCAAGCCTGTCGATTTATTCAGGACTTTGCTGTGGTGTTACTTCGAGTTTAAATAAAAGTCTGTGATGAATTTTAAACTTGTGTTGCAACTCTTACTAAAAAGGCTCAGGAGGAGATGGCATGGCAGATCGCCAAGATGATTGTTAATGACGTGGTCCACCAGTCAAATCACGACAGCCCCGGCAAGTCCACAAAGGTACGAAACTTCCTTCAGTGTCGTTTTTCTGCAGCAACATTTCGGATGACTGCCGTTCTTGTTTAAGTTTTTATCTCTGTCTGTCTGCAGCTATGACCTTACTGAGGAACCAAAAGACTGTTGCTCCTTGAAGTCGCTGGCCAGACGAGTGACAAACTGTACACTTTGTTCAACCTGCAGTGAACTGCATTACTCTGAGAAGAAGAAAGCATTATATCACCTCCTCAGCCATCGTGTGTGTATGTGTGTTTACGTGAGTGTGTGTGTGTGCGCGCATGTGAGCGTCGTGTGTCCCAGCAAGCATGCTTGTGTGAGTGATTGTTCACATGTGGACTGGACTGAATGGAAAACTTGAAGTACACCCATGTTCCAATCTTCCAACTCCACAACACTATAAAGGCACATGAGTAGTCACCAAAGGTAAAACGAAGCCTAGTGCTGGCATCAGACTGAAGGTCTGACACTCACTCCTGACTGAGGAAGGAAGCATTTGCTGCGATGCTAGAAGAAAGTTGGCACGAAGAAGCAGCGTATGTCAGAACTATCACTGTTGGAAAAATGTCTTATCTTGGACCTATTGAGGAAATGACAAAGACTGAAATACTCTCATGATACACCTACCCACTCCTTTTTATAACCATTCTTTGTTTTTAGATGAAATTAAAGGTCAGCTACTAAAGGATTAAGGAGATCAAAATTACTGCTTTGGACCAATGTGGCGTTTTTACAAACACGTGTCAGCTGCTCGGAGTAGTTTTGTCTGCTGTTCAATCATGCAAGCTGTCCTACCTTGGCTGTTTACATACTGTAGAACATCTGGAAACATGACAATGAAACAGAAGAGGATCTGATTTAGGACTGTTTCTGACCTCCTGTGTGAACCCTCCTGGCAACTTCAGAGTGTAGAAGAAAAACTCCGTATCAAGCTCAAAACTCCATGTCATAAATGTTCACTCTCTATAATAATGTAGATTTCTGGTTTATTCCTTATATTTAAAGTAGTCCTTTTTTATAGTGACCATTTTTTTTTTATGTATCACTGAAACATGCATCCGTGATAACAGGACTGTTCAACTGGAAAGTGTGCTCAGTAAATTTAACTTTTTTCCCCCCTTTTCTTTTGAGCCTTACCAAGATGTGGAAAAGAACCAGAAACAACTCTTGGTACTATGTACCACAAATGTTTTCTGATGTATGTGAACTTAATCTATAATATATTTAAATTGTGTTGGATTTAAATACATATATTATGAAATGGTTTTTTCCTGTCCTCTTTTTTTCATGTAACATATTTTAGCTAAATGAGTCGTTTATTGCAGTGGTTTTCAGACCACTGCAGGCTGTGGTTATTTTCATAAAGAATATTTAGGTGTTGACAATCAACATTGTCACTTTTTCTGTGGCTGTTTTATCACTTGTGACCAGGTGGGGGCAATGTTGACAGTACTGCTGCGTTTGGGTAAACCAGAAGAAAAAGATAAATGTCCACAGAATATTTTCTCTGATTTGAGATTAGTTATAACGTAGTTACACTAATTTGAGAGAAACACTAAGAAAATGCTTTATGCTTTAAGCCATAAGAATAATACACATATTCTATGACAACGGTCACAGGAGTTCTTTGTGGATACCAGACTGACGCGACTTGCAGGTGCAGAGACGACGCCCACCTTAATACCTACCTGTCCTGAGCTCTGATTGGCTGAGACGCTGCAATGACTTTGTGGTCTTTGTACACAATGTGTGGAACTGACACGTACTGGAAACGATACCACAAGTAATACAACTAAAATGCATTTTGTTGTGCATGTCGTTGCAAACAAGTATTTTGTTTGGCGGAGAGAAAAAACACAAATGTTTAATGAAGGCTTAGCTACTTGTTACTGTGGTGTGATTTGTTTTCAAAGTCAAATAATTGAACATGATGAATTTGTAAAGTGTGAGGTACATTTGGAGCGGATGCTCTGACAAGTTAAAAAGACACGGTGCACAATACCGGAAAAGTGCGCTTTTGCTTTCAGAATAAAAGTAATGTAAAACAAGGGCCTCATTGAATTTAATCTAAAAAGCTAAACCCGACCATAAACCATTACAGTTGCAATTCTTTTCAGTGTCTGGCTTTGTGGATCGTTTCTCATGATAAATCATTCTCAACCAAATCGTTAAGGTAGAACACACTGAATATTTTCTAACTGATGACCCACATTCCCCCCCCCCAAACATTGCACACAAGAAATGCAATGATATAATGTAAGAAGCACATGAGGGTTGGATCTGGGCCACATTGTGTCCTCTCCACAGTGTCCATGGTAGGCTAAAATGGTGATGTCACTTTAGTTATAATTATCTGCTTAGTGCTTGTTTTAACGTGAAGGCTGAATGTTCACTCCGTCAAGCTTTGCCGCGCCTCTTTTCTCAGGATTTAATTTTGAAAATCAGACCCGGATGTGCTCTTTGTAACCATTGGGATATTGACAATGTACAAACGCACTCTTCCTAAACGCAAAGTGCTCCTCTGTCCTTGTTGAGGCAGTGAAAGTGTCTTGAGAGGAGCAACGGAGTCCATCGGCTCCGGGATTTGTTTGAGTTCGTGTTTGTGTCTCTGGGTCAAACTGCTGCTCCACCTGCACTGGTATGACAACTGCGCATCCACTTTTGGGTGTGACAAACATCTTGTACGTCAGATTTGGGTATTTTCACAGCCTGAACGGACGCACAGATGACTTGACTTTGTTATACCTCCATTATTCTTCACACTGATGTGTTTTCTTAGTGTTTCTCTTTCCAGACCAGATGTGCTGGACACGCACACATCCAGGAGCTGCCGCTGCGGATGTCAAGTGATTTATTTGCTGATGTAGTGCTGGTCAGGGGCTGAACTTGGAAGTCTTGCTCCTGGAGGTGTGAGCTCCAAATGCATTCGCTCCTGGGCCGGGAGAAAAAAGAAGAAGAAGTCAGCTTAGGAATCGATCTGGGTCTGTCTGCGGGCTTTTTGCCCCAAGCTGCCACCATGTTCAGCTGTGTGGGCTGCTTTTGGGTGCTCCTCTCCTCCGCTCTGGTCGCCGTCTGCAGTTTCAGCTTCATCTCTCCTGCCTGGATTGTTAAGGACCAGCTGCGGAACAACCAGCACCACCACCACAACAACAACAAGGACTCGGTGAGCTTCGGCTTGCTGTGGCACTGCTCGGAGTCTCTGGATCACATGTACAGATGCTACACCTTCGGTGGACTGGGTAAATTCGCAGAGATCCCATCCAGCTCCTGGCAGGTAGGTCACCACTCACACCCATGTCTGTCATGTGTGAGTGGATGGCAGCATGTGGGGCATCAAGTAGGCAGGGCATACTGTATGGCATTACAGGATCCTGGACCGAATGTAGACCTTTATCAGCATAAATGAACACACTTCAGCAAACATAATTACTGACCGGAAATAATGAAAATCACATCTGACCCTTGATCTGAGACATTTGTTTAAACAAGTGGATTTGCATCCATCACTGACACCAGACAATGATACTCTACATGCTCAGTACAAGATATTTACTCTGGCTCTAATATTATTATTTTTCATGAGAACACATCTGGGCTGATGCAGTAAATTCCAGTCAGAAGAAATGATGAATTGTTCTAGCAGGGTGTATCATAGAGCAGCATCTGCATCACAGCACGCCAGACACACATCAAAGCTGTGAAAGTGGCACTGTAGGTTGGCAGGCTGTTCACAGCTCAGGGCTCTCTACTAGCAGGAACCAGTTAGTGAAATGTGAGCGTGGCCGTTTCAGACCACACTGAGTTTTTCCCGCCAATGCTGGAAACAGCTGTGCAATTATGTCCGACAGCAAACATCCTCACAAATCAGGGTAAACATTTGATGTGGCTCTGTCTGCAGGGCCTTGACTTTGTTATATATTGTTGCCCCCCCCCTCCCACCCCCCAAAAAGCTTTGAACCCCCTACAGTAAGCTACAGTGTACCAGATAACCTCCGGAGTTATGGTTTATGTATGAAGGGGAATTAGCATTTGAAAGAGAGATTTTAATAAATATCTGCTTGTGTGACTGCAACAGTGGCATCTGCAAAGACAGAAGAAAGCAATGGTGGGGTCTCCTTTCACAAAAAAGCATAGGTGCTAAAACTGCAGAGACAGATGAAGAGCTGGGAGTGACCACAGAACACATTGAAGCTCTTTCTCTGTATGTGCTCATATATGATTTAAGTGTGGCACACTGTGCTTCAGGCCCATACAACTAAAACAGCACAGTCACTTTGTTAGCAGTTGTCACAGAGTTAATTTGTTGGTCTTCCTCTCTCTTATTAGTGAGTGTGATACTGATGGAGGTGATAGTGCTGCTTTCCTACGCAGAGCTACACATGTTATCACAGTAGAGAACCAGAGTGCACGATCCTGCCCCCACAGCCATTAATAAAGGTGAAGGGGCCATTAAGTTTTCATCAGCACCACGTTATTCCCACTACTCCTTACTGACGTGCTCATGGTTTGCTGATGCCTTTAATTTCTTTTTGTCACACACAGAAGCACAAACCTGGACTGTACGGTACACACACTGTGCTGAATGAACAACATTGCACGGGGAGGGTTCTGTGTTACAGTATACACACATGGGCACTAGTGTCAGCCACCATTAGTCTCACTCTGTGTTGGGAGTAGAAGACAACTATCACTGTATGTGATAACGGAAGAGACACGCTGAGTCCTCTGGATGTGAGGCTCACATCATGCGAGGATGTGTGAGTGAGCCAGAGGAGGATGAGGACAGCATAGGGGGGTTGGGGGGGGGCGGAGGCTCCCTGAGAGGCTGGCCTACTTGTGCTGTACTTTCTTGGGGCTTTTGTTGTTGTCGCGCCATGTTGTCAAAATCTTTTCTTTGGACTGTGCTGCCTTCCAGTGCTGTTTGAGTTCTGATGCCCAGCAGTGTGCTGTGGGCTGTCGCCAGACTGGCACGCCCTCCACACACACACACACACACACACACACACACACACACACACACACACACACACACACACACACACACACACACACACACACACACACACAAACACACAGAAAAACCCCTGTGAGATGAAAAGAGGGTAGTAAACTAGCGTGGGCTTATACTACATAGGTGCGAAGCGTAATAGAGATGGGAGAGATTCCCTAAAGCACATTAACTCAAGTAATGTACTAAAGAGCAGTTACTTGTACTTTAATAACGTAATTCTATTTTGTGACACTTGATACCATCACTCATTTACATTTCAGGGGCAGTATAGTTGAGACCAAACTTTTCATCCACTTAATTTGAAATCACAAAAATTCGGGAAAAGCTTTTTTCCATCAACACAATATTTAACAAATAATCACTACAATTGTTTCTTTATTATCACTGCAATAAATTTAGCACATGGTGCACAACTTGCAAAAGTAATTGAACACACTATTAGATCTTTCTTGTGTGGTTTTCCAGTGTTAGTTCATGCACAAAAGAGCCCACATATGGATGGCGTAGACATGACTGAATCTTGCCATTTAACAACCAAAGTGCAGAGGACCTTTGCTGACCGAATCAGTCAGACTGGACAAAGAGAGTGAAAGGCCACAAGCAGGAGCTAAAAGTGGCTGGAGTGAAGACGTATCTGGTGATGATTCAAAGACTTTAGGTGGTCATTTACTGTGGAGGATATGTTTCACAAAATATTAAATAAGATGCTTTGGGCAGCATGTAGTCAGGTGGTTAGCGCTGCCACCTCACAGCTTGAAGGTCACCAGTTCTAGTCAACCTGCTGACTGTGGCCTTTTTGTGTGGATTTGTTTGCATGTTGTCCCCGTGCATGTGTTACCTCCTGCTACTCCAGTTTTCTCCCATAGTCCAAAGACATGCATGTTAGGTCCATTGGTGAATCTACTAGATATGAATGTGAGTCTGTCTGTTTACGTCTCTCTGTGTTGGCCCTGAGATGAACTGGCTACCTGTCCAGGGTGTACCCCACATCTTTTCCTATGACAGCTGGGATAGGCCTCAACCCCCACGGCCCTGCACAGTATAAACAGTTATAGTTGTTTATATACTGATGTAAACCTTCTGCAGTTTTCCAATAACTATCAAATACAACGGTAGTTGTCTTCTACTCGAGAAACAGCTTCTTCTGCATAGTGGTTTACACATAAATTATTCCTTTTATTACATCTGCTTGTTTCTGTTGGGTGGAGGGTTTTTCCAGTAGAACAGCTGTAGAGCAGTGGTACAGTGTGATCCTGTTGTGTACACATGAGCATGCAGTGTGTGTGTGTGTGTGTGTGTGTGTGTGTGTCTGTGCGCTTGCAAAACTGTCTGACTGTCAGTCTAAGTGTGAAAGCAGCAGTGCAGCACGCATCCTGGGTTGCCAGGTTGGACGCGTCAGTGGAGGAGGTGTACTGTGAGTTGCTGCTAGGTAAAGTGTGAAGGAGGAGGAGGAGGATGCCTGCCAGAAAACATTTTCACCTCAACTTGTTAACAGCTTATGTGCTTCCAGCTGCTTCACAGCTCTAAACACTGGAGCTGGATTAGCTTGGCCTCTGTAGTAACCAGCCAATAGCTCACACAGTTCTGGAGGTGATGTGTCTGGGTGCTCTTGGATTGTAGTGTATGTGTTTTGCTGTCTCTGTGGTGGTGGTGATGGTGTGTGTGTGTGTGTGTTTGGGCTTCTCATACAGTACATGCCCACTGAATGTCAAGGTCGTCTCGTAGCCATAATGAGACATGGCCGAGCTCCAAGAACACTGATTGGAAAATGTCTGAGTTCGTCCTCATCTTTTGTCTGTGTGTGTAGAAAATGGCAGCGTGTCAGGGCGGAGATTCTGGGCTGTAGAAGAAGGGATGTGATTGGCTTCCATTGAAATCCTCTGACACACAAGACAAAACAATCGGCCCATGTTGTCTTCACCACATGCCAAGAAGATGAATAGTAGATGTTAACTGGAGATGTTTTACCATGCGTAATTAACAGCTACCTATGAAGGACACTTACTTGTGCATAAAACTTAGTAGATGCTCCAAATGTCATTTCACTACTCACTGAGCCGGAACTAGTCGATAGATAACTCATTTAATAGAATTATTTTATGATTCCCTTGTCTGGCTCTGACTAAGCTTTTGTGTTTTTCTTCCTTCATTAATGTCACCATCTACACAAGATAACGCTGTAAAAATGGATAAGAGTAGATGTGTCCAACATATTTCACATTGTGTGTATGTGTGACAATGCTATGTTATATTCATAAATAATAATTAATATTATTTTGTTGGGTGAAGGTAGTCTGATCATTTTGGAAGAGTAGAGGAGGGAGTTATGTTTTTCTAATAATAAAATAAAAAATAAAATAATTCCAACCTTTATTTAATTACTTAAAACCACAACTTAACCAAAGTTCATAATGGAACACTGTGTGTCAGGCCTGTATTTATATGTTTAAATTGCACTTAAGTACAAAGTACATGATTAAACATGGTCTACCAGTTTAACACTGTTATATGACAGATTGTGGGGAGCGTGTTTTTTTTAGTCCAGAAGGTGGTTCAAAGAAAAAATTAATAACCCTGGGGAATGCCGTGCGAGTTAGATTCAGCCTCCACTTACCACCCTAGTAATTTGTACGATCTGGTTTGAAGTCTATTCCCTTTTACTCTGAGTTTACATGGAAACATATATATTTTTAACCGATTACATCTAAATAGACATTGGTCAGTTTAAAACATGCTCTCATTTAGTGACAACATTAAGACGACTTCTTTCTGCCACATTTAACTCCAGTCCAATCCAAAGAAGCAGGATAGAGTGAATGCACATCAGTTAAATGCACTTTCGTTAACGGAGTATGACATGTGCTGCCCCAAGCAGAGAGGGATGCTCTTGCAAGAGAGCAAGTTCACGCAGGGACTGGTCAGTTTGCGTGGGGCTTAATAACACAATGATGGACAACGTTTGGCCTTTCTGTCTTGGACTAACATGTAGGACTAATGAAGGGTCCATGCTATTCGTTGGCCTCCCCTACAGGGAGCCGGAGGGTTCAATGACATGCAAACACACTTTTTTCCTAGGGACTTAATGCATTAGTGACCTGCTACTTGCTGAACACATACACCAGCAAAACAGTCTGACAGAGGGCTGTGAAATCGCCACCGAACGGGAAGCCGTCATTTGGTCATTGATGCAGGCTTGAGTTGGTCCTCACTTTTGCTGGAGCGTTAAAGCTTCTCTCTCCACTCCCTGCCTCTTATAGCCTCTCTCCTTTAATGTTAATGGGGAGCCTCTGTGGTGAAAGCCATTTGTGTGGAAGTGTGTCTGACTGTTATAAATGATGTTATGGGGCCTAATGCACATGTTGTATACCTGCCCCCCACTCCATGGGGACTCCACTGCCCAGTTTGCATGACAAAAGGCTGACATACATTATCGTTTAGAGCTTCATGCATAGTGCTTTCTATAGAGGCATGTTCAACACACACACACACAACCACACACACACACAAAAAAAATTCTTTCACATATCACACACAGAGTGTTATCAAAAGAGACATTGATGTGCTGTGCAGTGGCTGTCCATGTCAGCAGTGATGCAGTAATTAGGAGTTCAGGGAGGTATGGCTTGAGGGACATTTGTCAGCAGAGAGAAAGAAGTAGACTCAATATCTTTCTTTCTGCCGTTACCCCCGCTATAAGAGATCGGCTATGCTGAATCAAGTCAGTATCCACTCAAACTCAGCACCCCAGCAATCTGCCCCTATTCACAGCACAAAACAAGCATCACCTGTTTTCACACTCAGTAATAATCTGAACTCTGTTTCCTTTCAGCTGGTGTCAGAAAACAATTTCGACCCGAAATGTTGCGGAGAAAATCTCCGGCCTACTTCCCACTGACCTTTAGCCCAGCTTCTTGTTCTTCAAACAGTTGCCTATGAGCAGAGCGAATGAAAAGAGCAAAGAGTACAGCGTGGAAGAGAGGAAGCACCAACACCAGAGGAGGTCAAGAGTTGTGTTTAACTATAATCTTTACTGCCGACTTGAGTTTCATGCGGCTGGCGCAGAGCTGAGTGCTGCCTGAAAAAGCTTACAGCCGCTGCTTTATGAGACAAACATTTCCTTGGCCTCAGGCTCAGCCCAAATATAAATTAGTGGTGGTTTGTATTTGGTTGTCTGTTCAACTTGAGTTATTCCAGGTACATAAATCGACTCCTTCGGAAGGCACAGCGTAGAGCGGAAGAAGGTCCCGGAACTGGAAAGAGAGATAGATGTTTAGTCCTTTGACAGCAAGTCTTGCATGAAATGTGGTGTGCAAACTTATTATCATACAGAGCATATTTACTTCAAGGCCACTGTCTGACTAGGAACGAAACGCATGGTAGGCAGTGTGTATACAGAGGAGAAGTTTACAGTGATAGATCTGGGGATGAATGCGCCATTTGGATGGCATCCCGATTCATGTTTTGCTCTCACAAGCCCAAAAATTCTCACTAAAATTCCTTCTAAATTCTCACTACATTTCTAGTTATGCAATGCAGCATAACTACGATATATATGGTATGATATATACATATAATGTGCATATATACATAATATGTGTGAGACAGGGTTAGAAGTATAGAGCGCTGAGCTGATACGTCAGGTTGCTGTTTATCTTTATTTCCAATTGAGTCAGACTGTGTTGTCGGCCTCTGATACGAGCAGTTCGTGAGTTTGTCGATACTCTGCTGGCTGACTATGGGAGCCACTAAAAGGATCATATCAGTGGTTCTGCATTTATTGTAGCATGAAATCTAAATCCTGCATACTTTATATACCTGCTTACCATTGCTGAAAGGATGCCATGTGTTTACACATTGATTTTCTTCTATTTAGGCAATTTGTGTGCAGTATCATCATACAGAGACGTGAGACTTGCTTGAGAAGGGAAATGCTCATGAAACATGTCATACCTACTGTATATTTATGATAAGGATGTTAGACTGAATTATGTCATAGTATGCTTACTGGCAGGGACTGTTATCAAAGCCCTTTTTGCTGATGCCTTCAATGACTCTCCGATACCTGAGATTTCTGACTAGGCAGCTGATCAGACATGCAACCAATTAGTTCTGGATTTAAGACAAAGAGAGCACACAGTAGATCTGAATGTAATGCTTTTTGATGTTACTCTTGAACTAAAGATCTGAATGGGCCCACAACTGAGCCTGAAACTGTATTTACACCTTTCAGATTGAATTCCGGTGAATATGGGGATTTTAGGAAGTCCCTTTTTGTAATTTTATGCTTTATTTATCCATTACTACACTGGTGCAAAACATTGTAATGCAATACAATGTATTATATAACCAGGCTACTCAGGATAATGCAGTTGTTTTTCTTGCTCCTCAGGCCAAAGCCAGCGCATGTATATTCAAATACATGCAACATCAACAGCGCGATCTTATGGATTTATTGAGAATATTAGAATTATTAGATTATTATTTCTCAGGGACATTTTGACATGTGGAGGAGGTGACAACCAACCACTAAAAGTTTTTCACAAAAAATAGAATTTTGGAAAAGCTTGCACCTTATTTTTTGCGCTATAAAAGCTTTAATGTCTTTAATTTGAGGTAGTGTACAGTGCATCCAGAAAGTATTCACACTATGTCCACATTTTGTTATGTTACAGCGTTATTCTTAGGGCTTAGGGCGACAGTGGTTAGGGCGACAGTTGTTGGTTCAGTTGTTGGTTCAATCCCCCAAAGTGCAGATGGGTGAATAAGAAGCAGTGTAAAGCACTTTGAGTGCCAATAAGTAGAAAAGTGATATATAAGTGCAGACCAATTACCATTTATTCTAAAATGGATATAATGTATTATTATCTCAAACTTCTACAAACAATACCCCATAATGGCAATGTGAAAGATGTTTGAATTCTTTGCAAATTTATAAAAAAAAAAAAATTTAAAAATAACATTCATTGCCTTTGCCATGACACTCAAAATTGAGCTCTGGTGCATCCTGTTTCCAGGGATCATCCATGAGATGTTTCTACAACGTGATTGGAGAAAACCTATGGCAAATTCAGTTGATTGAACACCCATCTATATAAGGTCCCACAGTTACCAGTGCATGTCAGAGCACAAACCAAGCCATGAAGTCCAGTAAAGGAATTGTCTGTAAACCGAGACAGGATTGTATCGCGGCACAGATCTGGTGAAGGGTATAGAAACATTTCTGCAGCATTGAAGGTCCCAAATGCCAAAGTGGCCTTCATCATCTGTAAATGGAAGAAGTTTGGAACCACCAGGACTTATTCTAGAGCAGGCTGCCAGGCCAAACTGAGCGATCGGGAGAGAACGGCCTTATTGAGGGAGGTGAAACCAGATGGTCAATCTGAAAGAGCTCCAGCATTTCTCTGTGGAAAGAGGAGAACCTTCCAGAAGAACAACCACCTCTGCAGCACTCCACCAATCAGGCCTGTATGTTACAGTGCCCATAAGATGCTTATGTTATGTAATAATAAAAAAATAATGTAATAATGATGTTAATGTGATTTCTTTAATTTTTTATAAAATAATAAAAAGATTTCAAAAAAACGTATTTCACGTTTTTTTTCACATCATTTTGGGGTATTGTTTGCAGAAATTTGAGGAAAATAATAAAACTAATTCATTTTGGAATATGGCTGTAGCATAACAAAATGTGGACAGTGTGAATATGTTCTTGATGCACTGTAGCTTACCTCAAATTAGAGACATGAAAGCTTGCAACCTTTACATATATTTATTTTTTGTGAAAACTTTTAGTGACTAAATGTTTGAAACATTTAGTGGGTGGCTAAGCTCCTCCACATGTCAAAGTGTCCTTGAGCATTATTAATCTAATAACTCTAATATTCTCGATAATTCCATAAGACTGTGTTGTTTCTGGATGCCCTGTATGTCCAACCTTGGTGCAATCTAAATCCTCTGTCTGCAGATTTTGGTCACTAACTCCTGAACTTTGAGAGAAAGTCAGAGCAGGTCAAGAGGTGCATTTGGGAGAGGGATTGGAAATGCAGAGGACCGGCTGTCCTGGTGATGGATAGAACAGGTGGCCTAGAAAGACATGAGGAGAAGGAAGAGAGAGAAAGGGGAGCATGTTGATCTGCATTTTATACCCATCTAAGTGAAATAGAGAGGAAATCAGTCTGGCTGAGAAGGAGAAGGATTTATGGTCTCATCAGTCTTGATGGATTAATGTTTGGCGAGGTGTGTGATCATTTTCGGCTGCTTTTTATGTCGGATATTTGATATTCTCAAAGCTGTGGGCACAGCAAACCAGTGCCTATGATGATGTGTGCCTCCAAAGCTACTGGTGGTCAAACCTGTGGTATATTCTCCTTTCAAACATGGGTGTTTATTCAAACATTGGCTGAATTCCCAGCCGCAGCAAACCTGTGTCGACTCTGTGTTATCTCTCTTATGAATTATACTCTTTGCTTTGGTGATATTTAAGAGCCTCTAATCAGCAGTTCCAAAGTAGACACGAGGAGCTGTCTGACTGATAGGAGAGGGGGAAAGATGGAAGGGGGCATAACGGAGCACCGTTTCCGTCATGGGGGAACGTGCTGAGTCAGCAGGCTCTGTGAGGCTAACGTCTATTTGTTAAGCAGCCTGTCACTTCCACTGCCTGCACTGTGGATTCTGCGAGTAGTTTATGTATTGATTTAACTCGGAGCCTTTCTCCATTTTTTAGCATAAATGATGGCTCACTTGGCTCGATGCACTGAAACCCGTTGTAGACGTGTGAGCCAGTCTATTAGTAGTCAAAGCACAGAGGTTGCAGGTAAAAGAGCAAACAGGAAGACCTCTTTAATACGGTAAATCTGCCTCCACTCCACTTCGTAAAGCTGACATCCTGGAGAGAAAAGATTACGGTGAGTTTTTTAATAAGAGAAGATTCTAGTTTGATCGAAACGACTGTTTTTTTGTGATTTTCCAACACTTCTTGATATAGTTTTACTGCTCCACTTTTTCTCAAATCCTGCAACATCAAAACACAAAAGCTCCTGGGACTCAGCCAAGCTTCCAAACATAACTTCTCTGTTGAATCCCAAAGTTAGTTGCGCAGCTTCAGAGTAGAACATCCACAAGTCCCCCGTGTGTAGACTTACTCAGTGTTATATAGAGGAAAATGTCAGGGAATTTCAACTTTGAAATATCTTACTCTTTTAAGCTCCTAGATAGTTAAGACATGTCAGACATTAAATATTTAGCCAGTGGTTGGAACATGAAATGCCAGCGTTGCTCTTTCGGTTTGGGGTCAGAAGGAAATTGCAGCATCTAATCATTTACACAGATTAGAGTTAATGTCTATGTCTATTATGTGAAAGTCTTTAAATTTCGTATAAGCATTTAAGTAGCGTTGCCACTTTTCACAATCGAAATGTGACCTTTATTTCACCGTGCGCGTAATATTTCTATCATTCAGCTATACAAAACAATGTGTTTTCTTTGGATATAAATGGACAATAATTTTATTCTAATGCTGCCTGTTTAGTTGATGCAAATGTCCTTTCTTGCCCACTAAAACCAGCAGAGGGGGGAAAAATATTCCCCAATCAAAACTTAACTTCTTCCTCTGCAACACAGAACAGTCTGCTGCTGCTGTACAAATGTGCACCTGTACAGAGAGAACTGAGGCCACGTCCAGGATGAGAGCACTGAGTATGATACGGTAAAGACAGATGCATTCTGTAACCAACACATGTGGATGCAGTTTGTACATCCGAGTAACTTTTTAGATTAAAATCTAAATTTACTTTATTTCTGCTTAGTGTTGGTCCATGTTGGTTCCTTTACTCCATAAATGAAACACAATAGATCTTGGAGCTATACTTACTTGTCATTCATCAGTGTTTGCTCAGCAGGGCAAAACCGAGCTTAATTAGTGACCTACTGTGTAATGATTAACTGTCATCATGTAAACTCAGCAGCATGTTGCCCTGTTACATCATTCGTACCCTGATCCTCAACAGGCCACACTCAGGGTTCCTTAAGCTGCAATAGCTGCTCTTTCAGCCACGAGGATGATACTTTATCAGACTGATGCAACAATGATCCAGACATGGTAACTCACTTTATTTATCAGCCCTGTGGGGATCTACTTTTCCTGACTTACCAGCAAGTTCATCTAGTGCTTCACATCTAGTTCTGAAGTTCCACTTCTAGTTCTGAATACAATAATGTGGTTATCTAAAATTCACTTAATAATGCCCTATAGTTACAAGCATGTTTTTAGAGTCAGGGAGTTTCCTATAATCTGTTACATGGTGTAGTGGTCTACACAGTCTATCTTGCTGATGAAATAAAGCTGACTGGTGGAGGCAGATATTGTAGCATTTCCTGTTGCGATGGTACAGTATGCATGAATTATGAAATGTGAACTTGGGAAGAGCAGTAGTGCAGATCATACATAAATGCAAGAGCAAGCTGGGTTGTGAGAGTTTTTGAGGGTGTGAGTGTGTGAGAGGGTTGCTAAAGGACAGCCTCTGATGAAGCCCCACGATCAGCTTGAAACTTCTGCTTTACAGGTGGAGGAGGCTGTGGACACATTGAAAATTCTCTATATGTTAGAATTTATGCATATACAAACTCGTAGAGGCTCTGTAGTTGAAAACTCATAAATATTACATGCAAACTCTAAAAAATGAGTAAATTGCCTCTTCTTTTTCTTCAAATTGATAAGGTAACTGGGGAGAGTCATCTGGTGAAAGTATCTCACTCTGCAGATTATCTGCTCTATTAAAGCACTTTTATACTTTTTCTAAATTAGTTGATCTATATATACAAGGAAAGATACTTGATCAGATTTTCAGGCAATTCAAAACAATTTTTCCTTTTAAAGTATACCAACAACAATAATAATAACAATAACCATAAATTATTGTTGTTATTATTATTAGTGGTAGCATTATTATTATTTTTATAAATGTGTGAAAAATATCTTTAGCAATGTTTAAATGTGATTGATTTTTATCAGGTCATTTAATCCTGGGATAAGTCAATTTAAATTAATTTACAGAGCACATTTAAAAACAATGTGATAATTAAAGTGTTTTACAAAATAAGAGTGCGCTCTTATTTTGTAACAAAGAGTCAAACTAGGGACTCATATCATTGACTGATTGCTGATCTCGTGCAGTTGCAGTTACATAAGGCAGCTATATGGAGAAGCCTCAAGTCCCCAGATGGGCACTGGGCTTTGTAATGTACTACCCAAACTACAGAAATGTGATTTCTGTGTTTATCATGTGATGCAAACTGCCACAAAAAGCATTGATAGAGCTGTTTGCCCTTGTGTTAATTCTGTGTTATAAGCTTGGCTGACTTGCTGCTCATGTTACGTAAACTATTTAAAAGTACTATATGCCTTTGTGTCCCTCTGCCAGAAATCAGTTTTTTATTGTTAAGATAATTTTCACATAAGTCAGTTTAGCTGTCAGTTATTTACTAATTAGTACTGACACTAATGTACAGCCTAACAAAAAATGTATCAGATATCTATGAACTGGCTTTGTTCTGTAATATATTTTATCATGCATAGATATCAATAACTGATATTCAAAGTGATGATAATTACACAATACTACAATATATAATTAAACTAACATATAAACCTGATTGTTCTCATGTAAAATTTTAAACATTTTTTCATTTGAACTAAAATGACATTTTACATCTACGACTGGGCTTTTTTTCAGTTTTTTTAGTCTCGAATTGTGTTTACCTGCAAACAGCACTAAATGGGCTTTCAGATGGATAAGACTACAGATGGAGCCTTGCTGCATGTGGGCTGTAGTGTTATTATGCCAACGTGAGAGAGTACAGTAATTTTTTTTTCACTTTGAAAAGGCAGAGTGCCCTCCCTCTCCCTCACATCTTCTCCACATTTCTCTCACACTCTATCCTCTCTTCTCATATTCTACCCTCAGTCCTTTCTCTCTCTCTCTCTCCCTCTCTCTCTGATGCAGTGGTGTGTTTTTGATGTAACAAGATCAACCATCATTTCTGGATTGAAACTCCTTGTGCACCAGTAAAGCTTGGCTGTTTGTTGGATGCAAAACATATGTTCATTCTAATGAAAAAATGTAATCATTAGCTGTCTCATTAGCTGTTGCAGCTTTTTTCTTTTTTTACTATATTTATTCAACACTTTATTCCAGATTATAACAGTTTTGCTTTTTATCCATTTTTAGTAGCATTTGCTTTCAAAGCCAAAAGACAAAACAAGATAAATTCCATCCATGGCTGTTGTCTTTTGAAGACACTCACGGGGGAAATGCGGCACAAAAGTATTAGTTGCGCTATAATTCAATAACAGTATCTATTCAAAGGGAAAAAAAAGGAGAAACTTTGCCTGGGGTTCATCTTCTTTGAATACCCATCTGCCCCCACCATCAGCAGCCTTTTATAAGGGCTGAATAAAAACCTCTGGCCTGGCTTTTTGTATGTTTTTGGATCATTAAACTGGGTTGTGAGGGATCCCATACATTTCAAATGAGCTATTTGATCCTCTTATCTGATCTGGTCCACTTTTGTGATCTATTATGAACAAGAAGGTGATGGAAAAAAGTGAGGAGAAGCAATATCAATGAGTTTCAGGGAAGATGTAGTTATTTTCTGCCAAAACCTGTACATCCCCCTCATCGACTAGCTTTTCATTGAGCGTAGAGAGAAGTAAAAAGGAAACCAATGCAAGAGAAGAGCCTTTTGCATAGCTGTTTGCTACTGTCTTAGGATGTGTTGCCTTTAGGAAGGTGACTGATCTGAAGCGGAATTTTGGCTACATACAGCAGCAGGAAAACCTACACTGTTGTAAATAGGCACTTGCATCTGTGTATATGTACAGTGTGTAAGGCTGCTGATCTAATCTCAGTACTGTCTGAAAGCAATGATAACTGGACATGTACAGATCAGCTGCAGTGTGCGTGTGGGCAGGTGCTGCTCAGCAGGGTCACATGGAGACTTGTCATACAAGCCTTTTCAGTGTCTGTTTGATGTGAATCAGTGGGACTGCAAACTGAGGTATTTTTCCTCAGAACAGGCTGCTTAAAATAGAAGCTTTTCTTTGTGTCCTATAGCTCTACCATAACATACTCTCCTATATGAGTCATTGTCTCTGCTGCTCTGCCTAAGGGTTTCATAAAGTTGATTCTCCTTTGGGATGATACCAGAATGCCTCTATTTCCTCTTCCTGCTTCACAGCTGATGTGAAACCAGAGCTGGGGTTTGTGTCTTTCTCCAGCAGTTCTGGGACCGGAGCCTCACTGATGTTTTTTTGGCAGGTTGGCAGGTACCTCAGGCAATTTATAATATTACAACTTCTATTCATAGTCTGAAATAAATCTTTTTGAAAATTGAGAACAAGATAAAACATTAAGGCTTTTACTGTGGAGAAAGGTCCTATAATTTCTCTCAGGAGAACTCTTTGGCCTCATTTTCTCTTTTGTTGGTGTGGAAACACTTAGGCTGCAATTTTTACTTTTGAACATCACTGATGAGCAGCTCGTCTCCTTTAATGGTTCTGCATGTCCTTCCTGCCACAGTATTAATATTACTGGCTGCACAGTTCATTTTGTTAAAAGCTGAGGAGGTATAAAGCAAACTTTAATGAGCCCTATTGGGAAACTGCAGTGTTGCAACATTAGAATCTATGTTGGAAATCGCAAAGGAAGATGATGCAGATGGAAATAGCAACAAGCTGAGAGCAGGCTGCAGAACCTCAAGAACAATGAGAATTACCTGCATTAACTTTTATCAGTGAATATATTTGAGGTTACACAATGTACAATTAAAAGACACAGCTATCATTCTAATTACTCAGACTCGCAGTTGCACAATGTGCAGTATATAACGATTAACAAATTATCATGGCTACTACCAGTGTGAACACAGTTAATGACTTGTCCATAGCAATAGGTCATAGTGCAGCTTTGTTTATCACTCTGGTGTCTAAAAGTGAAGTCCCTTCTGTCTCCAGGTGGCACAGCAGGTGCCAGTTAGTGACCTGACACCAGATCAGCTGCTCTGGAGTGTGAGCACAGTAATGAACCTGATAAAAAGTTGCTGTTGAGACAGAGACGACCAGAAATAATAAACCTGGTTCCAGGTGTGCAGCATATCAGTTAGTTTAATTACACACAACTTTATTTAGGAATATGGAGCACGTGAGCACAGTGTCATTTCATTTGGTTGGGCTTCTTTTCAGAATCCGGATCAACAGTTCTTAACTAAAGCTTTTTTATAAGAGCAGCTGAGAGCCACTTTTACAAGGGAATTTCTGAGGTAAGAACTTGTTACAGTACAGTGGATTACGTCATGTTACTTGCATGAACTGGTTCACAGTGTCTACAGTGACAGATGACTGTAGGTCATCAGAACATGGGACAAGGGCAAGGCATCAATTTTACAAACAAACTCCTGCTATCCATTATCCAAACTAATTATCTTGTAGAGGATTGCAGGGTGCTGAAACCAGTGTTTGATAATAACAAAGCACAAATACAGTACTTTGCTAATGAACTTAATTAGACATTTCAAGTGTCCGTGTACTC
This sequence comes from Channa argus, assembly GCF_033026475.1. NCBI lineage: Eukaryota > Metazoa > Chordata > Actinopteri > Anabantiformes > Channidae > Channa > Channa argus. The sequence continues at coordinate 4,571,567 of NC_090220.1, read as the reverse complement.
GAGAATTTATTTGTTGGAAAACTATTTACTGCCTGCAGTCAGGGAGTCTTGATAACATCTGCACAAATAAAGGGAAATTCAAAACTGGTTAGCACATTGCAGTGATTTATTTCATGTTATATGATGGATATTCTTAGATTTTTACAAGTTTACATGACCCGCAAATAAGATCAGCTCTGTGGCTGCTGGTAATCTGGGGCTCTGGAGCAGTTGCCTGCATTGCCTGGTTGGTAGTCGACCTTTGTTTGTGAAGAGAGAGCTCCTGAAGATTGGGTCTGAGCATGTTCATGCACAGTGGGGTTTTTATTTCAAATGTGAAAACGAAAAAACTATGTTTGATTGGTAAATACAGTCCGCCAGATAGAAGTTGGGGTAAAAACAGAAATGACTGGTTGTGCCATTTCAGCAGCCTTTAGAGATTCTAAATTGACTTCCTGCCCTAAAATATGATTCAAATCAAGCATCCCTACAGAGACTACAGTACTGCCTTACAAAGACATGTGTATAAAAGGTTGTGTGTATTTTCTGTGCATTCAAGTGTCTGTGTGTGTAAATCCGCACTATCTGTACAACAAATTATAACTATATTTTCATTTAACAGGACTTTGCCAAGACTTAATGCCACATTAATGCTTTTCATTGTCCACTTTGGTTCCCCGGAAGAAAACACTGGATGTCTGATTACGTTGAGTGACTTTGTAGTGTTGTGACTAGCAATGTGACTCTTTTTTTTATAGGCAAAGCTTTCAGAAACTGACTGTGGTTCACTAACAGAGAAGGTAGATTAAAAATAATAAATGTCACATGGTATCTCCCAGACATGAATAGAAAACTGTGCCGGAGGTTTTGGAAAGAGAAATTTCAACATCTCATATGTTGTCTTTGAAGGTGATTCAATGTGGAAAACATGGTAAAATTCTACCTTGGACCTAATTTTGTTGCTTTTGCCTCATAAAACATAAAAAGAATGCATCTGCAGTTTGGGGACTTTAGATTACTTATCAAACCAATATACCTTTACAACTTACAGTGATAGAAATTCCCCCCTCAACTTACAGGTGTTTGTGTGCTAACGTTGAGCCCATGTGTGGACGTGTTTGAGAGGGAATGGCTTGTGCTCCCATGTCCTCATAAGTGCTCCTGAATGTCACATCCTATCTGAAGCCTGTCCCCGAGGCACAAATGGACACTCCATCCACTTGTCAGGTGATTAATCTCCGCTCCCTCATCTCCTCTCCATCCCGTATTCACTCCGTACACACAGCTTCAGAGGGCTGTCACACATATACGCACACTTATCCTTGCGACTCTCCCAGTCTCCTCCCGGTGAAGATCAATGAGGAAGACAGATGTATTATTCAGCACATTAATAAAGAGATGGTTGTGGTGGGGGTTCTTTTGAATTAGTGCTCTGGCAGTGGGTTCTCAGCATTCCTCTGAAGGATGATGAAGTTACAAGATGAGCAGAGCGAGAGAGACAATACACGGGAGGTCAAATAGTTCCCAGAAAGAGGAGTGGACAGACAAATCCTCAGCTGAGCCCTTATGTGTGTGTGTTTGTGTGTGTGAGGTGGATGGGGCAGAAACACCTCTGGTGGCTCTGAGATGTTCTGGGAAGCTGTGTTACCGTGCTAATGGGTTTCTAGAGGCAGAACAAGTCAAGGCTGATGCTTTGGTGTGACCGCTGGGCTCTCGTGCTGCTGAATGCTGATTAGTGATGGGAGCGCTGAGGCAAGCACACACTGGATGAGACAGCAGTTGTGTGCAGATGGCATACCTGTCCACGTTATCAGGGAATGCTAAAACACACACACACACACAGGTAGAGAAAGAACCATCTAGTAATATGCCAAACCTGTCATGACTGCTTATTGGTGGATCTGCAGTGCTCTTTTCTCACCTCTTGTCCTCCATAAAGGCGAGACATTGGATCGTAAGTGGTGGGCTTATTTCTGTCAAGGGCCGGTGTTGAGCATTAACTGTCTCCACTTACTGGCTCTTGTGAAGAGCAGAAGCCCCTCCATTTTTCACCGGCCTGTGCTGAAAACATTTAGCCATTTTTTCCAGGCCTGAAAAGGCAAAGTGCGTTTAATGAGACATGTCTTGCCATCCCCATCTCGTAACTCTGAATTGAGGAGACAATGAAATTTTATTGGTGCATGCAGTGTAGTCCCTGACTTCCTTAATGTGATTGGAAATCAAACAGTTTCATTCAGACTGTCCCTTCCTCACCCAAAGAAGCCCGCGGGAGGTTTTTAATATCCGTGCAGTTATTGGTCTCCAACAGGCTCAGGATATGGATTTAATGTAGGAAACCAATAAAAGTTCTTTATGAGAGAGACAGATAGTCCTACATGTGTATCAGTGCCTGTAGTTTTATCAGTCATGTCACACTTTTATTAACAGCTGATACAGTCTAGTCACTAGTACTTTGGGATTAAATAATGCTGGTAGGTCAAGCCTAGCAGTGTTTGTGTTAATGATAATCGAGCATTCAAAGTTGTGTCTTTGTGTCAGTACACCTTTAGTCAAAATATCCTGAGACGATTCATTTCCACATCAAGTTTTATCTCCAGCAGAGCAAAGGTCTAAGAAAATTAAAACAACTCTGTCTCATTCTGTCATCTCCTAGAAAACAAAACACACACAACCATATTTTTCTCCTCTTCAGGATTTTCCACTCTTAAGCCCGCTTTCCCACCCCCCTTTCCTCTCCTCTCCAGCTGTTGCAGTGGCTCGACAAGTTACTCACACATAATTACAATCTATTTAGGATGATCACTGAAAGGACCGGCGCTGTTAGCAGCTCATTTTCTACTAAATTAACTTGTGCTCAGAGCAATGCAAGTACAGTTGAGGAAAGGGGCCTCTGCAATGTTTCTGTATTGTTTGTAAGTAAAACTCACGGTGATTATGAGTTTGTTTCATCCGACCACTCTCACACCCAGACACACAGTGCTGGGAGTTGATTAATTGGAACACCAATAATTGAAATGTTGGTTGTTTTCTGTAAAAATAGCTGTGAGGCACTTCAATGGCCTTTATTAGTCTCTGGTGTTGTGTTTAAATGGCACAGCAAATGTCGTGTATAAATCTATTAGTGCTTGGAGATAATTAACTGAAAAACTGATTTACAACTCTGTAAAGCAATGTTTTTTAAACTCGCCGTGTTTATTTTTATGCTAATCATTAAATTGGATTATTCAGCTGAATACAGCATTGTTACATGTTTGAATAAAAGTGCACCTTATAGAACATGCCCCCCCCCCCCCCTTTTTGACCCCACTCGCCTATATGAGGCGTGATGTACCTTTAATGTGTCACAGTGAATTGAGAACAGCAGGGTGGGAGGTAGGCAGGCTGCACACTGAGAGCCCACAAGGCACGCTGAGATCAAGCAGCTGAGAAAGGAGACATTCCTCTGCATTCATGAATATCATTCTAGTGAAAGAGGAAGGGGAACAAAGACCATTGAGTTAATGGCTTTTATGTATCATCAAGTGCGTCTTCTTTGTCCTTTTGTAGTCGAAGAGAAAAGGGAAGTAGTTCTTATTAGCAGCATGTTTCTTTCCAATCCATGTTATTCCTGCTGAAAAGTTTCAGTCTGGATTAAAAGAGGTGTTTGATTGCTATCTTCTTACAGATTAAATTTACCTAATGACAATAACACCATAAAGGTTTGTCTGTCTGCCATCTCCTGACCCATACTCAGGTTGACCGTTCGTGCCAAAGCTGGCTTAAGTTACCATCCAAGCGGCTGTCAAAACTGATCAAATGTGACCAGACACTGACTGTTAGAGAAGTGAGTGACTGGTGATGACTTATTTACTATTTGCTGTGCACATGATGACATTTCACGCATATATTAAATCAAGCTTCAAGCTTTCTCAAAATGATTTGTAATAAAATCACTTAGCCAAACGTTGTTCCTATTCTGCACATGCTCTCTTTTTCATTTTTGCTCAATAGCTGTGATCAAGGTGCCCTTGTGCAAGGCACTTAATCCCCAGCAGTTCTTAAGGCACTGATCAGCAACCCAGATGTGAGTGTGTGTAAATGTATTGTTTACATATGCGGGGCAATGGTGAAGCAGAACACACAAATTCAGCAAATAAATAAAGGTCAAATGAATAATCATCATCAATGACACCAATGTAAGGGTACTTCAGTACTTCCTGGCTTCACTCCCTGCTTTTTCTGCCACACACCCGCAACATGCTAATTGAATTTTATGTCAGGCATAGAAATGGCTCTGCTTTCATCCTCACTCCATTCACGTCAGTCACATCAGGGACATGCTTAATGACACGTGTTTTAGGGAGTTAATTCCCTCGTGCATGTTAGACATTTCTCTCTAAACACCTCTGCCTGCATAGTAATCACTGAGGTGGCGCTGTTTTGTCACTGTGTGTTGGACTTGGCCACGATGGACACATTTTACATTTGCAAAGCAGGATATGCCGCAGTTTTATTGAAGGAATAGCCTTTGAAACAGTGCAAAATATAACAACACCACAAATACAGATCATGGGAAATGCTGTGCCTAGACTTTTTGGTATTTCCCTGACTTTAAAGTTTTTGTGTGATATTTGCAGCGTGCACAGTGCAGAGGTGGTAGGAGACGTGCGGACATGGGGGAGGTTGATTTAATTAAGGGGGCAAGAGCAAGTCATTGATATGTTGGTGGAAAATGTTTTTGAAACACTGCAGTGAGAATGTCAGTGCCTGCTTCTGGTGCAACATCACTTCAAGGTCAGTGATGGCTTGATGATCTGATGGTTTTATCAACAAGATCAAACTAAATATTCAGAGTAAATATGCTGCAATAACAAAATAATGCAAAGCTTTCTGAAGAACCCTCTACATATTTATTGAGCTGCTGCTTAGTGGTTAGAGCTACATACTGAAGCAAGCACACTTGGAGATGGCCTCACCGACCTTTTGCAACCGGTGGGCAATCATTTTGTGCTTCTCTGCTGCTTACGCTATGTAATTTACATGTACCTATAAAGCACGAATATAAACAAATTATTTCCTTAATGAGAGGTCAGTCTTCTCTCAAACGAGAGACATCAGTCCTGGGATTTTGTAAGTTAGACTTCAATGAAATAGAATTTGTCTTGCCCTCTTTTACATAATTTATGTGAAAACTATTTTGGTCTGACTCCACCTTTAGACTGTCAGACTTGGCTGCCACATATTCATGACTGCACACTTTCAGGAGTCTCTGTAAGGTGGCAGTGATTGATTAGAAAAGGAGTCAAAGCACCAGCTACTTAACAGAGACTAGCTTCTGTGTCCGTGATGGAACTGCAGGGTCCTGCGCAGCACCTCTTACGTATGAAGTGCCTCAAGGGTCCATTCTTGGGCCTCTTCTCTTCTCCTTGTTTTTACTTTCTCTTGGTTCCATTCTCTGAAAAACATGGCATCTCATCACACTTTTATGCCATAGTCAAATGTATGTGCCACTAAAAAACAAAAACACTTACTCTACAACACAACTCCATCAGTGAATGGAAAAATGATTTTAAAATGATTTTATTTATTTTTTAAATGTTTACATGGTCTCGCCCCCCAGTATCTCTCTGACCTCCTCCTGCTGTGCTCTCTTAGGTCAGCAGATCACTCACTTTTAGTTGTCCCTAAGACGAAGAGGAATCTTTGAGGTGACCATGCTTTTTCAGTTGCTGCCCCAAAATTGTGGAATGAGTTGGCTTTGCACATCACATAGGCTGTTTTTAAATCTTCTCTTAAAAAACATTACTTCTCCTTGACATTTTACTCAGTTTGAGATTTTAGCTTTTACTGTTTTATTGTTTTTGTTATTTTATATTTGTTTTGTGTGTCTGTTCCTTTAAATGACTGATATCTATAATTATTTTCTGTGTTTTGTTTGTATTAATGTACTGTACAGCACTTTGGCCAACTGTGATGTTTTTAAGGTGCTTTATCAATAAAGTTGAATTGGATTGGATTAGCTGGACATTAAACAAAGAACCTAAGTTACTCACAGGTGCAGAATTAAATATGCACGCTTACACAAATTTACCAGTTTGGATGCAGAAAAAAGGGAATCAATGTATCATTTGTGTGTGTTTGTGTTTCCTGCCTCTGCTCCTCTTCCTCCCAGCATGTACAGTATGTGTGAATAAGTGAAGATGTAATGCAGAAGGACATCCCTTGCAGTTTGGCCATGAAAAACTGTTTTCCTGCTGAGAAAACCATTAACCAGTTATGTAGGATTGACTGTGAGATTACCAGGTGTGACACAAGCGTTTGGCTTTGGGGAGAGTTTTCGCATGAAACTATGAATCATAAATCTGTATAGCCAGGAGGACCTCTACTAAACAAATCTAAATATTTGTTTGTTGCTATTTGCTTCCACCTGTGAATATGTGCAAGTAAACGAGTGTCAATCCTGGTTTTAATTGGTCTACTTTAAGTGAATAAATGGCGTTTTAAATGAAATTGTTGTTTGTGTTTGTGTTCCTCAGACCAGCGCCGTGCTGTGTTCAGGAGGATGTGCTCTGCTGGCTGTCAGCTCCCTGTTGGCCATCATCACCATCTTCCTGCCCAGTGGAGGATGTGAGAGGAGGATCTGCACCCTGGCTGGATACATGCAGATGGCTGCAGGTTGGTACAGATAGAGGAAATTTTTTATTTTTTTTAGTTTGCAAAGTTCTCCTTTACATTAACGCTCCCCCTCAACTGTAAATCATTTTTAATATTTCACCATTAGAGGAACTCTCCACCAACCACTGATAGCTGATTTTGTTGCCCATCAGTCAAAGAAAAAAAACAAAAAAACAAAAACACAAAAGAAACAACTCGAGGACAGCTGCTGCTAGGCAACCAGAGTCTACATGGTGCTTGTAGGGGTGAACCAGCACAAGGAAGGCGAGGATAGATTTAGAGCCTGCTGTAAAAAGACAATTACGCCTCCTTAACACAGGTCATTGGTTCAGGGCTACATGTGACTTATCAGGTTGTCGCTTTCGCCCAAACACGGAGTAGTCTCATAAACAAAGTGTGGTCTTGTCAGTGCTTGGCTTTAAAAAGCTATAACACACCATGGCTCATGTCACCCCTCAGTACCGGCCTTCACACTCTTGCTTTGTGCACTGGAACATTTTAATGGCAGATGGCACAAATGTGAAGCATTTTTATGTTGTTATGAGGGTATGGTTCATGTAGTACAGCATCATACTTTGTTGTGTTGCAACTTACCATTTACCACTGCCACTGTCAGAGCCCTGTACTTCTGCTGCATACAGTAGTTAGTTCATGAAATACCTGCAAAACTAATGATAATTTCTCATTATTTTGTTTAGTTCTAATTACCAAATGTTGTCGTGTAAGTTCATGCTAATAGACCAAACTGACATGTCCACACTATACTTCAGCATGGTAACTTTGTCACTGTGAACTGGAACATGGGTCGAGCTGGATCAGCATATTTATTGGTGAACCTGACCCAAGCCTGAGAGTGGAGTGGCTGAACCTGACCTAATAAAGAAACCCACTTTGTATGTATATCTGAACCGGACCTGAGTACAATGCAGTTGAGTTTGTGCTATAGTTTTTCTGGTACATGCACTTAACTGGAATTAACATTGTCACGTAGGCTCATCGATTAATTTAGCACTTCAGAATCTAAGATTTATTATTAGTACTCAAAGCACTGTGTTCAAGAAAAGCTGGCTGTACACACTTGTTCTTCTCATGTTCCTGATGAAACTACTTTTTCTCTGCAAGTTGTAGCACTATGCTATTTTTGTTTAGTAAGTCTCAAGCCACTTCATCTACCCAGTCTGATCATAAGGTCAGCTGATCCACACACCCTTCTATTTCTTCTATTTCCTCTCCACTGTTGCCTATGGCTTGCTCCAGGGGGAATTGTTAGGTTCTCTTTATATATCTTTATAATCTTGACTTTATTCTGTAAAGTGCCCTGAGATGACTTTGTTGTGAATTGGCACTATATAAATAAAGTTAAATTGAATTGAATTGAATTGAATTCCTTCTGGTTTATTCTTCTTCTATACTCTAAAAAAGAGTAGCTCATCTAAATCCCTGCATGTGGCATTTAACTAATCGTAATTATAGGCTAAATACACTGTTCAGGTTAAATCTTTACTGAGAAAGCTGGAACTTTCATGGGACATGGCTAATGGTGTGTTTAAAGTAGTGCTTATTCCAAAGAGCCAGACTCTCATACTTCTATGTCTAACTACAGAATCAGATCGATGTTGCTTCAGAAAGATGAGAAGGTGTCTGAAGCAAAGTCAGAGTGCCGAGCTTCTTGTGTTTGTGTCTATGTGGAATCCTGTTCTGTGTGTCTTTTGTAGTGACAGACTTTGCTAAATAACAATGTGAAACAAGGAGCTGGCCCTTAGTTCTGCTTTCAGGTCGACTCTTGTCTAGATAGACGGAGGTTTTACAGATAGTCCACAAAGCCCAGATGAAGCCTGATCAGAGTGTTTGTTTTCTTAACGTGTGTGTGTGTGTAATGTATGTGTTGAGATAGTGTTATCAAATGGGGCTCAGAAACTATTACATGCAGATTTAGAACAATGGTTTTCTTTGTGGTATATGTATTAGCTATGTTGTTTTTGAAGGTGTGTGTTTTTGGGGGGATTGGGAGAAAAGATGCTGAGGAGATTCTGCTTGTCATCTTTTCCCTTTGCAGAGAGATTTAATGAATGTTTTGATCAGCATGTTTTCTGCCGTGTGTCTGACGAGCAATTGAGACATAATTATAAATGTGTGATCTGTTACTCTACTTATGGAGGCTGGATGTGATTGAGAAGAATAAACTAGACACAGGGAAGTGTTTTGCTTATCATTACTTATTTAGCATTTTAGTATTTGCAATCAACATTTAGATTAGCATAAGGTTAGAATATTAAATCATTTTGGAGCAATGCTAGTAGGTGTAATTGCTTCATTTACTGTGTGTCCTCTTAGAAGACTACTGAGGAAAGACAAAACTATACAGCAGTGAAATATCACATTGAATGGAAAGGGCAGGTTTTTTGATGGATTGAGTATTTGTACTGAAAGTATTTTTTGAGTGCAAAGTACTGTATATGTTGTGGACGGAATGTCAGAAAACACAGCATCAATCCGTTGCCTTTGGAAGATCTTACATGATAAACCTGCTCTGCTTTGCATAATCTTTGGCATGTGGTTTTTCTCCACAAATATGCTCAATTAACTCAAAAATAAAAAAAGCTTTGAACATATAAATAATGATCAAGTTACCAAGTTTAAAACTGTTACTCTGAAGTGTACATACACTGAAGATTTTGGGTTTCCATATTACACTTGTTCACGCTGCAAATTGTCTTCTAAATGTCTTGAATGAAGGTGAACTTTAGAAATAAATGTTCAGATTTCACAATAAAAAAGTCACATGATAGAGCTTCAGTTGGACAGTCTTGCAAGTAATGCAGTAATGCGTTTGTGTGGGTTTGCTGTGTTTATGTACATAACCTGTTTGACACTTGACACTGATATATATGTTGTCACCTGGCCTAATCCCGTCACCTTCTCCTCTAAACTGTGGTCAAACGCATACAGTTCTCGTCCAAAGCAGTGTTTTCTGCGATACATGTGCACGTACTCTTAGACAGCTAGATATTAGGAGGCACAACCCGAATATGTTTGTGTGGTCTCTCATAGTAAAAGCAAAGAAATACAATCTTGTGACTTTACAACTCAGCAACTCCGTCATGTCCTGCTTCTGTATGCACATTGGGGGTGGGTCTTTACCAGAAAAGGACTTTTTTGAGGTAAAACTGTCCAGCTTTTTCTCTTTCTCAGCCTGGTGGTCCCGTGGGTGAGGTCCAGGATTAGATACGAACTTGCTAACCCTCCATGAGCTTCAGCTCATCGCCCCATCCAGTGGTTCAGCTGGTGCGCTGCTGAGCGCTGCAACCATCAATGTTTTACGCTCCGAGGGAGGGAGGCAGCGCATTTCTGTGTGCTAGGATGGAGAGCTTTTTCTCCTGTCATGCATATTTCATAGCCCTGTTCTTAGTCGTCAGGATCCATTGGATTGAGCGGCTCTTTTGTGAGACGGAGTGTGTGTGTGTTTGTGTTTGTGTGTGTGTGGAGAGAGTGAGCAGAGAGGAATGTGAACATACATTAAGTTAATTTAAATCACACACTGATAGGAGAAGAGCATGTTTGGTTTTTTCTTGTGCATCAATGTCCACACAGATTCTCACAGTTTGTCTGCCGTTATCACACCAGTGGGTGAAGAGAGCACTCACTGAACATAAAAGCTTGCTCTCAGCAGGTTTTTATGCAGGTTTTATTGCCAAATTAACATATGGAGTCATTTACTTTATATTGTGTGCTTACTTAAAGTTTCCCTGATGATTGTGTTTGCTACATTGATTTCCTGTTTTTGGTTTTTATTGATTTGACTGCAAGTGAGTAGAATTCCACTTCAAAAAAATGTCTTAAAATGGTTCTTTGGGAGTTTCATGACTTGAAAGGGAAACGCCTGAAGCTGTGTTTTTCTGCTTTTGAAAGATATATGAACCGCAGAGTGTTTCTTTCTTACCTGTATAGTTGGAAATGTTTGTATTGCTCCATCTACAGCAGCAGCTTGTGGTTTTTCATTGTTACATGGCGAGATAAAAGGAGAGGGGGGAATGGCACTCAGCCATACATTTGAAACCACACAAATGGAATCTGGCTTTACTTCGAATAGTGAATTTGGCAGATGATGGTTTCTCAAATTATGAGAAGTATGTAAATCCAAAGGATTCAGGGGTATTTTTCTTATAACAAAGGAGTCTGCAATTGAAGAAATATGTCATGTGCTGCAGCATTAAAATAGGTAAATGTTCCTGCATAACCCCGACATTTTACCTTTGTGACTGTAAGCATGCTAACATGCTGATATCCGTATTGAACTAAAAGTGGTTTAACTTAGCCTTAACGTAACCTTTGAACTTCTGGCATGGCCTGTTAGAGGTCAATAGGGCAACAAGTGACATATCCAGTATTTTATAAAGAAGACTGTCTTAAAATAAATATGTCGTGTAGCAGAAATATATTGAGTTTTTTTTTTTTTTTTTTATGCTTTTAAATCATTTTGCAACCCCTCTGATTTCTTTTGTGACCTTGGCAGGTCCTGATCAGACTAATGATTTAGAGAAATATTTGATATTTGTTTTTGATGTTGAGGGGTAGAGTGAGGTGGTCATAGACTATTGTCTTGGAACATGCATAATCACAATACTTTGTTTCAGCCCCAGGACTGTATTTAAGTCGAACCCGTGACACTTTGCCTGCTCCTGGCAGTGAATGAACCGATTCTGCCGTCACAGCGGAATGAATGAAAAGGATTTCTGTGAAGGAATGTTATCATTTGCTCTGTGGAGCAATTTTTGGATGTAAAAGGTTTGCAATTTTCAGCTGAACTCCATCCAACCCTATGTATGCGTTGAATATTTCACTTTGAACACTCTCTGCCACCCTCTGAAACCATGCCTTCTTATCTACATCCTGATCGGAAACCAACCCCAACCCTGGCTGCTTGGGGAAGGAAAGGAAGTGTGTATTTCTATGTGTGTTCCCTCGCCAACATATACACTCTTACATTCAGTTTCATTGTGCTGATGCTGTGGAAGCCCAGCCTGCTGTGTCAGCATTCCCTTGGGCAAAGCTGCTATGCAGATGTCTCCAGAGCATGGTGATGAAAATAGGAAGTTACTTTGATCAAAGCACCTGCTGTGTTATTTCGCTGCTGCTGTAGCCGCTAGAGCCCATATGGTTCCTAAGCCAGCTGCCAATCATCTCTCCGACACAGATGAATAAATTCTTCATATCAGGCTGGATTAGAGCAGCAGCCGCTATTAACAGAATGTGTCCGTCTGACAATTAAATTACACTTAGTGGGTTTTTTTGTTCAACCGTGCAAAAATAACGATGATTGGGGCGTCTTTCCTGTCACCATGCGTATTCCCAAACTTTTTTCTAGACAAATACTAAAACTGAGTACGCGCTTTCTTTGAGAGCAAACATCACTGCAACATTGTTTGATTAGCTCTGCCATCTTTGAACTACTTCCAGCTGCCTTCAGGCACAAAGTGTACCCGTTCCTGTCCAGTTTTTAAGGTTTCTGTGTAGTCAATCCATGCTCCCTTTTCTGACCTATCACATCTGTCTTTTATCATCTGTCTTTTTTTTGTATTTGTTTCTCCTAACTCTGTTCCCTTGGAGAAAATTCCCCATAAACACATCTTTATCACAATCAAACAAACAAGCCTCAAACTTTTTTTGTGTGTGTTCTGTCAATTGCTGATATTTCATTCTGTTTCATCGTGAGTTGGGCAACTTGTTCTCAAACACCTCAAAAGTACTTATTTGCAGGCAGAACTTGTTCATCAATGCATCTCACCAAAAAAAAAAAAAAATCTGACAGAAAAGTCAATTTAGCCTCTCTTTCTCTCACTGTGTATGTGTGGGTGTGTGTGTTTATCACTTTTTATAGTTGTATTTCGCTCTTACTGACAGAAATATGATCCCACCACCATCAAAGCTGTTTGTCAGTTTTACAAATGTAATTACTTAAGCAGTTCAGGAGCAGATTTAGGAAGAATTTATTACACTGTGGCCTACTGTGTGCAAGCACTTACAGTGCAAACTTTACAAAGGATTTGCAAACATGTAACATGTGTAATTAATTCATGAATCTTTTTCTCCTGCATCTCCCATCATTGCTAATACACCGTAATGGCTTAACTAGACCTAATGTCTACTTATGACACAGAGCCTGTGTGGGGTTGTGTATTTGTATACGCTAAGCTCAGTCATTGGTCAAATCTGATGTCTAATCTGTAATTATGAGCTCAGTGGCACTTGGCTCTACTTGCTCACAGATACATTACCCACATAAACCACAGTAATTGATCTACTGGTCAATTAGAGCCAGAGTGTAATTAAGACTGAACTTTCATTCTTTCCTATTCGTCTGTTTTCTTTAATTTACTGAAAAGCTCTCTTGTAGACTTGATTTTAAACAGCCTTCTCATATGGAGCTTTTTGAAACCTTCTAATTTGTCTATTGAAAGAGTGTCTGTGCTTTTATATTTTAAATCTCTGCAACCCACGTTGCAGAGATTTCTCCTCTGATATTAACACACTTTACAATATTAATTAACCTCCTTTATCTTCTAAATATCCTGCAAACCCTTTGATTATCTCTGTTATCTCTGAGCACTGTTTTTAACACTACACACACATCTTAAAACTGCCACAGTGTGTCATTAAAACTGCCTGACTTGTGTCAAAGTAGCAGGCAAAAAATGGCATGTTGGTGGAGCAGGTGAATGAAGGCAGACTGAAAGGAGAGAAGTGGGAATTGCGGCACTTTTTGTTTTTGCTTTTTTATATTTGTTATGTGGACCAACTCAGTCCTTTTATTTCTATCAAATGAAGATCAACCACTGCAGGGCCCAGAACATGTTCAGCTCTTCCTCCCTTCTTTTCTCTCTTTTCCGTTATTATGCCATGAAGACTGCCAAATGCACACGCACACACACACACACACAAACAAACACACACACACGAACACACACACACACACACAAAAACACACACACACACGAACACACTCAAACACACTCAAAGAAAGAGTGGCTATACATATTACATGAGTCCTCTGCCTCTAAAGGCCTCTGTGCTTTTTTCATTTTGCAACTTACAGCAGAGATGATGAGCTGGAAGCCATGTCCTGCAATTTCATTTCTGCAGGAACAGTAGCTTCTGTGTAAACCATCAGCATGTACTAGCAACAGTTTTGTGTAGTGATTGTAAACAAGTGAGACCAGGAAATTAAGAAAATCCATTGCCTATTGATGTGCTGGCCTTTCTCTTTAATTAGACCATCTTTTCTCATCATTTTCTTGCTTATCAATTGCATATTAGACCCAACAAGCTTGCTGATCATTAGTTACTAAATCTTTAGTAATATAGTTGGTCACTAATGGGAAATCAGTACACAGTTAATTCAGATGACCCATTTGTCACTCTTTTGTAGAACAGCTTTTACTTTTGTAGATGTGGTCAAATTGAAGTGGCTGTAACACAGCTGATGAGCTAATAAGCTAGTTAAGGTAGGTTAACTCAAATGACAGCACTGTGTGGCCTGGTTAATGGTGCGAAATTGCTCATCTGAGTTTACCAAAGTTGAACTAACCAAGAAAAATTCACATAGATTTACTTTCCCTGTGTAAATTCACTGATCACTGCAGTTCCTTGGGAATTTGGCACCAAATTGTGATGAATGGGATAGTGACATGTCTATGGTTTCTATTGGTCTCCCTGGAACGTTTTGACCAGTTTTTATTGAATCTGAATGGATCTAGGTGGCTAAAGTCAGACCAGGAGACACCGTTCAGTAAAAATCAATTATGCAGTGAGTGTGTGTCTTCCAAGAATTTTCACTAGTCCCTGTTTGATGCAAATAACAGGAAGGATGACTCACTGTTGTGTCTGTGACTGTTGGATTGCAGCTGTTTTAGTCCTCTACACTGGGCTCTCAGCCGTAAACACACACAAACTTGGGTGACTGTGTGTGGGTGTGTATATGTGTGTGCTTATGTGTGCTTGCCCTTCCAGTTTCATTTCTCTTATGTCATTTTATTGATCAAGCGGCTGTTCTTGAGTACGTAGTGATGAGTTGGAGCTTGTGCCGTGTTGTCATGTTTTTTGTTTGTGCCATCTGTGTTGTTGGGAATTAGTTTTTGTAGGCAAAGTGAAGGGTTGAGACCGCTGGTACCTGTCACACAGAGGCATCGTGATTGATTAGGTAATGCTGCTCAGTTGCTCTTGCTTTGCTTGTGTTTATGACTTTCTCATTTGCATGATGTAAATGAATGTGTTTGCTGGGCTAAGTGAATTAAAGATGCTGCACGTGAGGACAGGGTGTAGGCGTGTACAAGCATATGTGGTGAACTACTGTGAATTCCTTCACATACAGTGTATGTGAAAATTGAACTGTCAAACAAAGAGATTTTACAACAGCTTTACAGAAGCTTTGTCAAGAAATTAAAAGCTTAAAATGTTTTAATTGAATCTGCCCATTGGTCACATTAGCAGTCAACCGACTGCTAGAATGGACAAACACTGGCTCCAGAGACATATTTTTTATATTTAAGTAGCATCTTGAATTTGGTGATGATGGCACTGCTTGGAAGATGAATAAGAATAAAGATAAGTGTCCTGGGAAGTTTGAGAACCAAAATTTGGAGAAGTGAATTATCATACTTAGATTGTACACATGACAAAGGCAGGGAGCATGAATCCTTGTCGTTAAAGAAACAAAGACAAAATGAGATTAGAAGAGGTGGTTTATTACGTCGCCTCTCCAGATGAAAACTGTTGATGAAGGACAAATTTCTCCAGAGCGATTTTCTGCTGAACAGGTAATTTAGCAGGCAACACATAAAGGTTTAGTCTGTGTTAGCTATATACAGTAATATTAATACAACACAAAGTTGCTATGCAAAGATAATTTCCTGCCGTATTGGTTGGTGTTAGTATCTTGCAGCCCAATATGATGAAAAATGTTTATAAATACAAACCTCAATTAATTTAAGCAACCCAATGCTATGCTGCAGCCAGATTAAACTCAAAGTATAAAATAACCTTTTTGCAATATTTTGATAATCAATAATGTGGATCTGCACTGCGTTATGGACCTGTGATACTTTATAACCAATGAGTGACTTTTGGTCATGGTTCTGCTAACTAATGCTAGCAGCATCCTGTTTAAGTCTTTGTTGTTTCCAGTTAAAATGTCACACACTAGGTCTGCTTAGCTCTTTAATGTTAATCCAATGTCTGGACTTAAACTGATGACAGGCCGAACTGAAACCGTTGTCAGGTTTTGCTCTCTGCAAGTTGGTGGAGAAACAGGCTTCAGCATGGCACAGCTCTGCAATAAGCGGAGCCAAGATGCATCACTCGCCTGAACATTTAGGGTGGACTGTTTCTGTAGATCTTGTTTCTCTGTCTCACCTCACATCAGCTGCCAGTTAAAATTTCTATTTTTACTGAGCATCTTAGTACAAACATTAAATATTGCATTGGAAAACAACACGAGCATTTAGATTATATTATTATTAATTTAAAAAAAAAGCTGTTATACTGTCTCAGTCTTCACTTACTGTAATTATCATACAAGTGGTATTGTTATTATATTTTTATATACCATGTTAGGTGAAAATAAAAAAGTAAACATTAAGACAAAGAAAAACAGCACAGCTAAGGAATAGACAGTTACGATTTAAATGTAGGCTTTCAAAACAGAGTGTTTCAAACCTCTGTATGTACAGTTGCTGATCCTGCAGATCTGCACAGATAAAAAGGAAAGAACAGCAGTGATCCAGGACATGTTTGAGCTTTCAAGTGTCTGCAGCAAAGGCAGAGAAAGCGGCAGAGGGAATATTTTTATCAGTAGCAGCAGGGGACTGGTGACTGACTGTGTTTAAAGCCAGCTGGTTAAGAGCAGATACCAAGGAGATTCAGTGACGCTGCTGAAGAGCAAATGGGTGCAGTGGTCAGTTTAACATCAATTTAACACACAAAGTTTATCACCTTCCCATTGCAAGAGTGAAGAAAAAACCCTGAGCTGCATGAGAAATGCTGCAAAATTTTCTTTTTAAGAATATAGAAGATAAACATTCAACCTGACAACAAATACTTTTTGTCCCCAGAGGAGAGTAATGAACACCAGTGTTCTCTTTAAAATTGCTTTTATACACAATGAGTCTTTGTTCATTTATTATTATTATTATCTTTGCTTTATTTCAAGTGGATGCTCACACCTGCTACAGTCCTAATAATATCAACAGCATTTGGTGCTGTGATAAATATCAAATGAAAGAATGAATGGATTATTTCACAATCCAGCTCCTTCTTTTGTTTAACACTGTAACTGTGGGGCACAACCGCTCCTTTATACTATACATAAGATAAACAAACATACAAAATATCAACATTATAAAGACCTTATGTAATGTTAGTTTAGAAAGAGCACTGGAGTGGTGCTTGTATTAGCTGATTGATGAAGTTTTATATTCATGTTGCACAATCAGTGATTAATTCACAGCTCTGTGACTATAAGCTAAATGTTACAGCCCAGTCATATTCATAAATGTCATCAACACAGCAACTGAAATTTGACATTTCTTACTGTTACTGTGCTCGTGTTAGTGCTGTTTGCTGCTGCAGTTACGACCTCAACCTCCTCCTTCTGTTGTATTATCACTGTTGATTTATCTGTTAATGTTAATTTTTCCATATAGTGAATGCAGCACTCATTATTTTGTGATATAAACCAAGTAAAGATGGCTGCCACATATTGAAGTTGTAGATCCCGGTGTGTGTTCAACTATACAGCACTTACCTACCTCAACTCCTTCATTCAGGTCTACAATCCCTCCTGCCCACTGTGCTCTGCCATCAAAAGGCGTCTGGTGGTCCCATCACCACAAAAAAGAGCAAAACTCTTCAGCTCAGTGGTCCCACAATGATGGAACAAGGTACCAAACTCTGCACGGTCAACAGCTTTCTTCCCAAAATTAAAAAAAAAAAAACAGTTGAAAACAAAACTCTTCCACAACTTTATATGCAAGTAAAACTTAAAAAAAAATCAACAAGAATCAATTCTTGCACAGGCATCTCATTTGCTTTTCTTTGATGTTTTCTCCTTGACTTAGATATTTTGCTTGCCTTGTACCTCACTTCTAAGTCACCTTGAATAAAAGCACCAAATGACTAAATGTGAATTATGATCCCAATACATACCCTTGACACACACACATAAACATGCACACATACACATCAATCCATCTAATTATTTCATTGACCATTATTGTAATAAAATCCCCCACCTGCTGATCCACTAATCTGGAGCTTCAGGTGTGTGTGTGTGAAGATGCTTTAATTAAATGTAAATAAGATGTGAGCTTTTTATTTTTTATTACAACTATTTCATTGATTTAAAAATATAACATTATTAAGCTTTTACAGACATAACAATTATTTTCCCATTGAACTCTGCATTGTATATGTTTTAACTTTAGTCATTTGAAGTTGGGCTGTAGCTATTGATTATCATAGTAATCAAGTATCCTATTCATTAATTTATTAATTGAGAAATGGCCATAATTTTTCTCTATTAAAGAGCAATGGTAGGATCACATGAACAATGAACAGAGAAATTAGTTTTGTTTTTGGGGGGACTTTCTTAGTGCTAAATATATAATAGTATTACACTGATCAGCCCCAACTTTAACACTGGTGGTCTTAATAATGTCAAGGGGGGACAAGGGTCTGCATGGCCATTCTGGGTCATACACAGAAAACTGTGATATACTGTTTGCAGAGGTGGTAGAAAGTGCAAGTATTTGTCTACGAAAATTCTGCACTTAAAATTTTTTAGTCAGGTGAAAGTACTAAGCAGATTATTTTACTTAAAGTACAAAAGTAAAAGTACTTCACTAAGAAAACAATGTATTTTAAACAATCGTTATTGGCAAAAATGTTCAGTAATTAATAAAACACAAGAGTTAAAGATCACTGTTGGTAAACATGGAGCTAATAACCTATAATAGTATGTCAGAATGTATTAGTTCATAATTCTTAAAATGAAAACAATATTTTTATGTAAAAAACACCAGGCGGTGGAGTTGTGACTGACTGTTGTACGTGTAAAAAACAAAAGCCATTTAGTACATTTAACTTTACTGTTTGTGCTGACGGGTGTTTAATCCCTAACAATACACGGCCTGGCCAAAAAAGTCACCACCTGGATTTAACTAAGCAAACAGGTAAGAGACTTCCATTGGATACTTACAGCAGTGATTATTATGTCTCAACTTGCAGCAAGTTCTCTGATGCACTCTAAATGATGCAATGAGTAGCTGACTTCCTGAATATACTGAATGACCATGTTTTTCCATCAAGGGATTTTTTTTCATCTCTGATGGCACAGGCAATGATTCAACTAGCTCCAATTGTGAAAGAAACGTTCAAGGAGCATGAGACTTCATTTTCACACAAAGATTGGCCACTTTAACCTGATCAACAATCTTTGGGATGTGCTGGAGAAGACTTTACACAGTGGTTAATGGTCTGCACTTATGTAGCGCTTTTCTACCTATTGGCTCTCAAAGCGCTTTACACTGCTTCTTATTCACCCATTTGTACTTACAATCACACACACCGATGGGGAAGCTGCTATGCAGCTGGCCAACAAAGCAAATAAGTTGAGGTTCAGTGTCTTGCTCAAAGACACTTTGACATGTGACCAAAGGAGCTGGGGATCAAACCAACAACTGCGGGATTGTTGGATGACCGCTCTACCTCCTGTGCCACAGTCGCAGTGGTAATTGATACAAGATCTTGGTAAAAAACATAAGCATTTCGACAGTAATAAATGTAGTGAGGATTCCCCAAGGATTCCATGGTGAATATGTTTTTTTTGTTTGTTTGTTTTTTTTGGCTAAGACAGTGAATATTTTGTATTGATTTTGCATTTGTTGTGTTTAGAGGTTCTGCAATGTGAGTAAAACTGTCAGATACATGTAGGGAGAAAAGTACAATATGTTCCACTGAATTATAAGGGAATAGCTTGAAATCTAAATACTTGAGTAAAGTACCCTGACAATATATGTAGTTATAGTAGTTGTAGTAGTTATATGGATTAAATGAAGAGTCGATGCAAATAATTTGCAATCGAGTTTTGTTGTGTCTTTTTTAATTTGTTCACCTCCCTTGCTGATAACCTCTCAAATGTTCAGTAAGATATATTTGCTATCTATTAAAGGAGTCTTTTATGAAAGTTAATCAGGTTTGTGCAACCGCAAAATACACAAACACACAAGCGTGCACGCACATGCACACACACACAAACACACATATGCACACAAAATTCTTTAGTAATTGATATGTCCTGTGTGCGCTGGGCTGCTCGCCCGGCTCACATTGATTGATCTGCTGATAGGATGGATGCTCTCAAGTTTGTGATGTGATCTGTTACAGCAAGGAAGTACACACACTGAAGACAGAGAGGATGGGATAAAGCAAGGAGGATCTGTGTGTCTCTCTCTCTCTTTCTGTCCTCCAACACATCCCTCACCTCGCCACTTCTCTCTGATTACAGTTTAAAGAGGGCACCTCACAGGAGCAGACAGACATGGGAGGAAGATGGATGGGCCCAGCAGCTAGTCTGGGACCAAACAGATTAAAGTCTCCCCCACCAGCATCTCATGTTCATTTCACTTCTTTTACCAAGTGACTGTGGGGTCATGACAAGGCCACGAAGCTTGAATATGATGGGATCATTGGTCAGACACATTCCTTAGCCACACTCTGTACTATATGTTTCATTGTCTAGTTTTTGTACCAGACACTGGCTCAGCTGTCACTGAAAAACTTGGGGGTTGCAGATTGTGTTTTCAAAATGTGGCACAGACAACAATGTAACCCCCACCCCCAAAGTCCAACTTGAGCCCAGAGGTTTTGACTACAATACAGTAGTTCACATCTGGGGACCCACTGACACCATAAAATATGGTGAATTAGCACTGTATTGATAATCACACACGGCAAATCGCAGCAGCAGCTCCAGGTCTGTGCATGTTGATAAGCTGGCTAAGTTGCACCAAGTAACTTCTCTTTGCTGTCAGCGCACCGGCCTGCTCCTCTGACAGTTTCTCTGCCTCACGTCTCTCACTTCAAAACCCTCCATCAACTCTCCTGCAACTCGTGGGGAAGCACACACACAGTTTACAAACCTTTGCTTTCAGTATATACATACAAAAAAACATGCATCAACCCATGGGAGTGAGACTCAATGTTCTCCGTTGATCTGCAGGTGCATGTATATAGAATTTACACAAGTCTGTATCCTGCCAGTGAATCTGGATGCCCTTGTGTGAACAGAAAGAAGTAACTAACTCGTTAAAGATTCTGACTGACTAGACATACAGGCTCTGCAACAGTATCTAAAACGTGATGCATCAATATTATGATGCTCAATAAATCTCAACCAACTAAGTCCATATCCGCTTCTACATTTTCTCTGTGTACTGTGTAGTTTAGAATCAAGTCAAAAGCTGAGGTTGTTGTAGCTTTAAATATCCTTGAACTATTGATCATATTGACTATTCTCAACTGCTGTAATTATTGTTGCTTCTCAGTGTGTTATTGTGTGTTCTAAACATTTGTACTGTACGGTTAGTTGTTTGTGTCTGCTGGGGCCCTGTTCTCTGTACGTAGATTAGTGAGTTACCCACATAAGTATGTTAAGGATTTGACTTAATGTCTGAATCTTTTGATTCTTTGCAGCTGTTTTAAAATCGATCTGAAACTGTTGGCATAGCAACAAGTTCTAACCTGCAAATGTGCAGGTTGGCTCAAGGAGACATAAGCATGTGGACTAGAAGAGCTTGGGATTGAGGTGCTGACCCTGGTGTCAGTGGACAGTCTGCCCTTATGTCCTGAGTCACAGCTGCCCAAATGCTGTGAGCAAAAGGACATAAAATCAACTTAAAGATTTAGGCTGTTAAGGGACCAATGAAACCTGAAAATATCATAGTTCCTGTGACATTAAATGGAGAATTGTCATTTAAACACAACATTGTACAAGTTTATGAATGTAGGATTAACTTTACTAAAAACATATGGCAATTTAAAGTACTTTAGTTTAGTTCAAGTACTCAGAGTAGTTTCACTTTCAGCCTTTTGGCTATTTATTTAAGCTTCCTTTTCACCACCCTTTCTGTGGTGAACAGCCCAACATCAGTCCTGGTCTGACCTCATTTTGTAAAGTGCAAATACAAGATAACTTTATCCATCCACAAACTGCTTTTTAGGAACCTAAATTAGTTGGATGAGACTTATCAGAAAGAAGTAAAACTACTAAAATAAGAATGTGGTTGAATATCTGTTAATCACAGTTGTTGTCAAGCCCACTTAGACTTACCTCACAATCCATCCAGTTATAGTATTTATCCCTTCTCACTGACTGAGAGGTATAAACAACCACAGTAGGGGCCAATACCATGTCAGTGGGGCTGGATCACCCCTTTCAAGGATGAGATGCTCATCATCTGCTGTGTTTACACTTTCAGACTTTTAGACTGTATTTATTTGACAGCCTTTGATGCATTAATGATTTCTCTTGTCTCTTGGGTCTCTTGGTTCTGTCTAGCTCTGATTTCTCTCGAGTTAGCTGCACTCTTTCATCAAAGCTGGACTTTCCCTGATTCTCAACTTTGAACCAAAGCAAGCCAGAGATATGGGAAGTATGGAGAAAAAAAGTATTTTTCTTTGACAGAGCTTGGGTAAAGCAGGCTGGCATTTTTTTTCTTGTCAGACTAATGCAGCTGAACAGTTCTCATCTTTGGAAAGATTGCTTCTGTGGAATTCCTGCTTTATTAGTTTAAGGAAAAACAAAACCCATGACCTGGATTTGAACCTTAGACCTTCCAACATCGTGTAAGTCTTAACCTGCTGATGCTTTAAGTTGACAAAGCAGATGATCAATTGCTGTTCAGTTCTCAAAATGGTTTAAGAGGCAACTGCGATAGTATAACTTGCAAAGAAAGATTAGTTCCTTAGTTCTATACTGTAGCATTTCTTACATAAAAACAGTCTTTTTAGCAGCCCTTGTGATGAGATATGAGATGTGGAAAGTGGCTGCAAATTGCTCCTCTTTCTCTCTGTCACACAGAAGCAATTTAATGCTGGGGAGCAAAGCTTCTCAGGCAGGAGACATCTATGTGATATAAGTCGTCTCTTGTGAGAAGACAAATGAGAAAGACAAACTAAACCAGACTGAAAGAGAGAAAAGAGGGTGATTGTATTTTGTAAACCCAAGGCATGTTCTGTTTTTCTTGGTGCTGTGCGGGGGGAGGGGACCAGGTCTGAGAGTGCTGCTGACCTTGACACAACAGGAGCAAAAAGCATCATTGGTCCCAGCACCCTTAATCTGTCACCACACATTGACATGCGCAGAGAAGCGTGGACACAGTCAACAGCACTGTAAAAAAGTTTTCTTTTTAAGGAAAACTATCTGATAGGACAAAGGTCTCTCTCTTTCCTAATGCTGAATATGGTATAAACAACACTAACATGGTCCCCAGAGAAGAAGTTCCAGGTTTTCGTTGAGCATCATCATCATCAGGTTCACGTTTGTGTTTTCTAATTAAAGGTTCAACAAAGGGTGTAAGATTGGACCAATACATTTGATGCAGGCATTCACGGTACTGTACTGTACGAATGAAATGTTCAATTTCCATTTTGCAATAAACTGTACATGGTAGATTTAAAAAAAAAAATCTTTCTTTATTGGTAAAGTTTAAAAATAGAGTTAAGGAGAATTTCCATATCCAAAGACTCTTGCCTTAGTGATCCCTGAAGGAAAGCAGTAAAAGAACACTTTAATAAACTGGTGTTTTATTCATGCACATGAATAAAACAATAATAAAGGATATAATGCAAAAAAGATTAAAACTAGGGCATTGACATTATAGGTTTTATATTCATAAAAAATAACCCCACAATGATAAGAAAATTGCCACAATGATGTTTTTTTTTTGGATAGATTTAGAGATTTGATGTAAGAATACTACTGGTTATCAGTCTGAAAACACCAAGGTCTCAATGGTGAAGATAAGAATTTTAATAGGAAGAAGCAGAGACATCGAGGCCCTAATCCCTGCAACATCTCAACTTTGCCTTTTATAGTCAGGCTGTTAAACTCATTGTGAGCATACAAAGGCCAGAGGAAGTCAACGACCCGCACGAGAGGACAATCGACACTTTATGTGAAACAGGAGAGACATGGTATTCTTCTAATCCTGAGAATCACTATCTGAAATTAAAAAAAAATTGGACTGCTGCTGAGCATTGATGTAGCACTTTAAGTTTTTTTTTGCTTGGCCTAAAGCAGAATTACAGCCTGTCAGAAGCTCAGAGAGGAACAAACAACCTCAGCCGAGAGAAAGGCCTTCAGCAAAAGCAGAGGGATGTTTTGTCTGTGACAGGACTTGATAATGTTTTCTGCTCCTTCAGTGGCAGGCCTCCACTCAGTGTGTGGACAGAGAGGAAAAGAAATGGCAATGAGACGTTCCAGCGTGTCTCAAAGAGACAAACCATGACAGCAAAGGCATCGATGCAGTTATTGGCACGATACCTTACTTCAAAGAGAGATGCAATAAGACAATGATACACTGTACACGCGTGCAAAATTTGTAAAGGAACATGTTCCCATGTCACCCTCTGCGATTTAGCCTTTTCCTTTCGGCTTCTTCTTTTGTTCCTTTCTCCTCTTCCATTGCCCCTTCATCTTCCTTCCAACCCCCTCCCGACTTCTCATCCCTCACCACCCCCTTGTGCACATCACCCCCAAGAATCTTTGAAATTCTCTGAAATGGAAATGTGTGGTGTTGGGCCCTACCATGAGGACACGGGGCTGAAAATATGTCTGATTTTCTTCTCTTTTCTAGTTTTCTGTGGGAAGGTCCTGTGCTTATGTTTTCTCTTGAGAGGAAGTGTAAATGTAAATAAAAACAGATTGCAAGGATTTGCAAATCTCATCAACCCATATGTTCTTCACAATAGAACATTAAAAAAAACATATCAGATGTTAAAACAGACATTTCAGCATTTCATGGAAAATATTAGCTCATTCTGAATTTGATGGCTGCAACTCATCTCAAAAAAGTTGGAACATGGTGATGCCAAATGTTTTCTATTGGTGAAAGGTCTGGACTGCAGGCAGGCCAGTTCAGCCCCCGGACTCTTCTCCTGTGAAGCCACGCTGTTGTGTTGGATACATTATGTTGCTTAGCATTGTCTTGCTGATATATGCAAGGATTTCCCTGAAAGAGATTCCTATTTACTGATGGTGCCTTTCCAGATGTGTAAGATGCCCACGCCATATGCTGCATAGTCTGCAGCACATGACGTCCCTGTTTCCACAAAGAATTTCTAATTTTGATTAATCGGACCATAGAACAGTTTTCCATTTTGCCTCCGACCATTTTAAATTAGGTTTGGCCCAGAGAACACGGCAGCGTTTCTGCATCGTGTTCACAGAGGCTCTGCCTCTCAAATGTTACTGTCATGTTACTGACCTGTTACCAATGAACTTAATTAGTTGTCAAATGCTCCTCCATTTGTTTTTGATTTGTGGCAGTTACTTTTCCAGCCTTTTGTTGCCCCTATTCTAACTTTTTTGAGATGTGTTGTGGCCATCAAATAAAAAATCTGCTATTATTTTCCATGAAATGGTAGAATATCTCAGTTCCAACATCGTATAGGTTGTTTATGTTCTATTGTGAATAAAATATGAGTTTATGAGTTTCGCAAATCATTGTAGTCTGTTCTTATTTACGTTTTCACATATTCCTAACTTCTGTGGAATTGGGGTTATATAAGAGGAGTGGCATGACTCTCCTTGTCCTGAGAGAACTGTTCTTTGCATGAGTAATGAGCTCCGTACATCCGTGCTGTCTCTTTGCTGTCTTTAATTGCCTCAGAGTGACTGTTTTAGAGGGATCCAGTAATTAACGTCTTCTTTAGGGTGAGAATCCAGCGTTACTACTTCATTGGCCTGAGTTGTTTTAGCAGTGTGAAGAGCTTTTACTCTTATAAATGCGCTTCAAAATATGTCAGGTTGTGATCTGTTTGTGACTCTGGCTGCTGGAGAAATGTTTCTGTGCAGGCATGTGTTTGTTTCAGCGCTCCAAATTATGTGTGTGTCTGCCTCCACCTCTTTCTCACCAGTACCCAGATGTGTGAAAAAGGAGCTGATAAATAATAATGTTACTCCCCTATGTCCCCACTGCAGCTTTTTAATCAGTGCCTTGAACAGGCAACTCTGCGTTTATTTGCTAGTCTACATATACCATAGTCTGGGTGACACAGAAAACAGATCAAAAAGTTTTACAGTAAATGTTCTCTGCAGCTTCAGCAGTTCAAGTGTGGAGGCTCATCTTTACATTATAGTTATGACCAATGCAGTCTGTAGCATACCTGTGTTGTCCACAGATAGTTTTACCAAACACTATTTCAAGCTGAACAACGATTTCCTTTCTCCACTCTAATGGTAAATTTGAGATGCACTTAAAGGATGATTTCCCAGTTTTTCAAGTCTGTCTGTAGTCAGGTGTTAAAATGAACATAAAAAGAGGTTTTGTATGTTTTTTTCTTTTCCTCAAGCTTTTTCAATGAAACTGATGGGGACAAATTCACAGTCCAAATGTATCTAGTTTTGTGGATTTGTATCTAAAACCACAACAAAGCTTCAGTAGTCTTAGATAATCAAAGTGTTTTTAGTTTCCCTGGACAGTGATTCCCGGTTGGGTTGCAGTGAAAGGAAAGTAACAAAAAGATGTAACTTTGTACTAAAATGGAAATATATTGTTTAATTTGACAATATCAAACTAGAAAAAAGATAGTGTCTTATTTGAAAGGCTGAAGCCTGATATTGTCTTCAGATAAACTTTTAAACTATTAGATTTTTGCACAGGGGAGGACTGTGAGTCATCATTTACATAGAATAGGAAGAGTCTTTTGCAGGGATCTCTTAAAGGCCTCCAGTCCATCTCAGAGCTGACACTGAGAGACACACACAGACAGACAACCATTCACACTCACATTAAAACCTTAGACAATTTAAGTCACCAGTTAACATAACATGCATGTCTTTCCACTGTTGGAGCAAACCCAAGCGAGCACAGGGAGAACATGCAAACTCCACACAGAAAGGCCACAGTCAGCAGGTAGACTGTAATTTGTTACAGGGTTCATACGTGTATCTTATGTATGTATTCTTTTTTTTGGACAGACTCAAATTATGAACTTATCCTTTGAGGCAAATTCCCATGCACAGTCCCAAGATCCAAGAGTTCATGTTCTTCTTGTTGGGTTTTTCTGTGGGCTGGCCACATGATGCTACCAGAAGATTGTGTGGTTTACTGAAGTGTGTGTGTGTGTATGTGTGTGTGTACAGTGTCCATGTGCACTGTCACAAAGATGCGATATGTGATCTCCCTCCAGATGAAGGTGACTTGGATGGGTGGTGGATTTTCGGTAATGCAGGCTGCTGGGATAAAGATGTCAGGCGATGCTGGCAGGTTTGTTACAGCTGTGCTCCCTGTGAAATGACTGAAAACACAAACACTTGCTGAGCCCTTCATCATACACACAGACACACACGCACTCGAATACACACTGCTAGTTCAAATAGTCTTAGTCCTTCTGTTTGTATTCGTGTTTGTTTTTGTGTCACTGGTTGCGTGTGGACAGTCTGTGTGTCACTGCTAGTAATTTTTCACGTCCTCTCTCTCTCTGATGATCCGAAGCACAGTGGGCTTGGCACAGCCTTGAACTCGCAGTCATGCCAGGATTCTGAAATCTGAACCTCTCTGCTGCCCATACCAGCCTGAGGATGGAGAGATGGAGGGGTGGGTACAAACAAACTAGAGAGCAACAAAGAAACTGAGACATGGAGGAGAAGACAGTAAGACAGAAGAGAAGAGAAGTAGTGTTTTATCTTTGAGAGGTTGTGCAGATTAGTTCTCTTCTCTTGTCTCTCTGTTTGTCTTTTCAAGTAACAAGGTTCACTACAGAGGGTGAACGGCAAAGGATAATCCTCAAGATCATAGATAATCAATTTACACCCTCTCGCTGCCAGGCAGCTTACTCTGTCTGTCCGGCTCTGCTCTCAGTTATTGATTATAATTTTTATTCTTTTTATTTATTCTTTTTGTAGTCAAATCACCCAGCTCCTTTCTATTTGTTTCCTGCACACATGCACATGTGATCAGCACACTATTCTCCGTTGGCACGTTTCACTGGGATTTCTCTCTGGCTGGGCTGTCTTTTCTGCTTGTAAGGGCCTCCATTAAGCATATGATTGTGGGTTAGTGTAAATAATAGGACCCAATGAGTGGTTTCTGGGTTCGGGTGTGTGTGTGTGTGTGTGTGTGTGTGTGTGTGTATGTGTGTGTGTTTATGTGAATGTGTGTGGTTGCTATGGGTTTCAGATTCATCCTAAAAGGGGTAATGAGGTGGGAAGACTTTATCCATTTGTGGGTGTATGCATGTCAGCTTGTGTAACTGCATCCTCAGTCTCGCTCTGCCTCACCTGCAACACACACCAACGCGTGTGTGCATGCGCACACACACACACATTGTATATTCGCAAATGAAAGCTAATTAATGAGCAAGTTAAATTGTAATATCCACAGCATTAAGTCCATAGACAGTGACCTGCTGGAAGGCTTTCACGGTGTTATTACAGCAAGCTGAACAAGCTACCATCTTTGTCACTATTCAAAATATAAGAAGTAAAGTTTCAGCCTAAACAGTTAATGCAGTCACAGCACAGCTAGAAGTATGAAAGTATGATTTAATTATCAGTTTAACTATGAATTATTATTATAGCTCCTAACTCTATACCACAACATCCACTAAATGCTTTGAGTTCCAACAAGAAAGGATGCAGGCCTTACCTGAACTTCAACCCTCCATACTAAAACACGAATAATATTACAAAGTATTAGAAAACTGTGTTAATCAGGATATAAAATCTTAATAATAAAGTTAAAGATTCTCTATACTGCTGAGATAAATAAAAGCCAAGGATTACATAACATGACATACTCACCTGGGTCAAATCTACACCCACCCAAATCTTTGAAACCTGTCTCTCTTCCTGTTCACTTACTATAGACACAGACACACATATGTCCTGTGTGTCACCACCCGGTGACAGCAGTGACGCCAATTTCCTTTGTCATGTACAGTCAAAGTGAGTCACACACACTCCCTGTCAAGTGCCAAAGCTATGGACCTTGTGACAACCCTATCAGTATTCCGTGTGTGTTTGTATGTGTGTCTGTGGGGGTGTGTGTGCGTGCGTGCCCACATGCATTTGTGTCTTTGTGTGGTGAAAGTTAGTTTCCATTGAGGCCTCATTGTGCAGAAGTGAAGTGTCTATAAAGCAACGATGGATAAACAACTCTCCTTTGTTTGGCTTCTAGCGCTCATACACAATCCATCCAGCAAAAACGCACAGTTTGTCAGAATGAACGCACACATTCAGACACACACATCCATGTTTATTGTTATCATCTCTGTAATGATGGCTCTATTTCCCCTCAACTCAGCATGGTCCGCACTTGGCTTTAAAAACATTCCATTTACTAGGTGCCAATTACAGATCTCCACACACACACAAACACACACACACACACACACACACACACACACAATACAGGTGGTATTTGTTTGCACTAACAAGACAAGAGAAAAGACAAAAAAGGAAATCAAAAATGAAAGCTTGACATTGGAGGTTTCTGTTGTTGGACAATAAAAGTTTCACTATTACATTTATTTTTCTCTCCTTTTTTTTTTACCCTCTTTCACGCTTCTTCATGCAGGAGCTTTTTATAACTTGTACTTTTTGTACCACTGCATAGTCGACTATCTGCTATTACTATGTGTTTATGAGTAGTTATGAGAGATGTTTTTTCTCTTTGTGTAGCATGGTAAATACTAGAATACACAGGAGCCACAACTGCCATTATTACAGTACAGATTTAACAGTTATGCTTGTGAGTCAGAGCTTATTTTTAGAGCACAGTTAAAAACTGATGAGTTACAGGAATACAATCTCCTTATTGCAATCAAGAGGAAATTAGTAAATTAATGAAAACACTGAGCACAAAAAACAACACCACTACAGCATTGCACAAAGACCGTTTTAAAGACAGAGTACAGACAGATTTGCAAAAATATCAGTGAAGGGGGAATCTTTAATAGTGGCAGAGTATTTGCAATACTGTTAAGTGGCACTAACAGAACAAAACTGATCACCTTTTAATTTTAACTGCGTGTATGGTTCGGTACATTTGCTATATTTATCCAAGGCTGTTACATAGTCTGAAACTGTCCTAAATGATTTATAAAGTTTCTAGAGAATTAAGATTTAGTTTCCATTGGACACATGCCATTAGACGCACACACACGCACACACACACACACACACACACCAAATTTGTAAATTAGTGATTGGATGCTCCTTGGGAGTTAGTTTTTATGCAGTTGATTATCATTTGCACTGGTGATTTAAATGAGAAAATTTCATGCCTGTCCAACTCTTTGAAATGCCGACTGCAGCTCATCTAAAACATTCTATGCCAAAATGTAGTGGGAGTTCTAGAAACATGAAATAACATCACACTGTCAACAATTAGGAAGATGCTTAACCAAAAGCGTCGAAAGCATGTCAGACATCATATCCAGGATCATTGTAAATATGAACAATATTGCGCTTGCAATGCTATTTACATTAGCCAAATTGAATGTGGTTTCTTTTCCAGTTAACACTCAAATAGATGGTTTTCTTTCAACATGACCAACACCAACATGGAGGACAGATGGTAGCATGAGTCTTTTCTCAAGTCACATAAATAACTGGCGCTAAGGCTCATACACCATCCTTAAGTATTCGTGTCTGTTTATGTAGGTGAGAAAATGAGTGCATTTATTTGTTTGTCTCATGTTCTCAAGTGTGTCTTTAAATCAGCCCAGACATAAACACAATGTCTATTCGGGGGTTCTTAATGATCGCTGTCATGAATATAAATGCTTCTCAGTCTTTGGACGAATTAACATCATCAGTATGCAAAAACACACAGAACAATAAAGCTTTTAAGGCAGCAAGATGTTACTGTCAAGGCATGGAGTCTGTATTATTGCTTCCCAACCAACACACTGATTAACCCCCTCTCCTTCTAAGCCTGGATGAATAAAAGACACAGAGAGGGTCTGTGCCCTTGCGCTTATCTGTGTTTAAGAAAATTACTCCAGCACATACACACATACACATGCTACGTTAATCATGTGTGTTTTCCACACATCATCAGAGAAGAGACTGAAGCTGCTTATTGAGATACAAAGTCATATTAACTCTAACTGGTAAAAACAGGGATACATATGCTTCAGAAGTGCAAATACCCTGAGGGTGTGCGCATGTATTTATGTGACCGTGTACTGACATCTGTTCGTTCTGCATGTGTGTATATGTGTGCGTAACTGCTGTGGAAAGTTTGTCCAAATACATTCAGACCCAGTCGGAAGTAATAAAGTTATATCTTTAACCACTAAGTTGTAGTTAAATAGAAGATGAGTTTCTAACTGATAAATGTTTTTTTAAATAGCATCATTTTCTTACGTGGGTTTTGATATCTGCCGGTTGATGAAATCCGTACAGGTGACACTGACACTCAGTACCATTGAGGCCTGGTCCCGCTTTGGTCCTAGCTCAGGTCTCAGTTTCTTAAAATGTAATGAGTGGACTAATGTAGAAATAAAATGGCCCTGTTAACACTTCGTTTGGTTTTGTACCGGCCTAATTTTCCTTCATTTTCATAATTTGTTGCAAAACACACTCAACATGCACATTTTTCATATATACTGTGAGTAAAGCTCATTTCTAAGTTGTCTGACGGTACGTTTATACCATTTTAATGGGCAATATATAACATAATGAGCTCATTAGCCAACAACTACATAAAAAACCATTTTCATGTAACTATTGCTTGTAGCAGTTTTTAGTATCACTTTTGTAGACAACGATCAACATTTTTATATTCTACTGAAAGAAATTGGTTATAAAGGACACGAGTTGGAGGTGATTAGGTTTTTTGTTTTGTAGGAAATGATGCCAAGATAAAGTAGGAGGCAGATCCAGCAACGGCCACCATGACTGAAGAAGTGACACTAAATCACATGGTTAAAAGGAGATCTGTTGCATTCTGCTGCATAACTGTACTGCTGCCCTGTATGTAACAAGGTGGCTATCATCTCTCTGATTTGCATCCCCGGAGGCGACAATGTATCGTTCCCTCTCCATCCTCTGCCTTTCTCATGTTCACCTTCTCCTAAACCACACTTCATATTCCATGGCTTTCCTTGCTGCTGTGTCCAGATGCTCTCTCTCAGTTTAGGAGTTGGCATATTGAATCACAGCAGGTAGGTTAGTTATGGGTTAAAAGCAGGTTCGGAGGTGAAGAACACACTTAAAAGGCCCGTCAGTGCTGACTTTGCTTGGCTGTTTCAGACATACTAAAGAGTGGAGCTTGGAAATTGGATTCAGGCATCTTCTCCTGTGTCATGCCTCACTTTGTCCTTGTTAGTGTTGGGGCCAGTCTCTGTGGTGGGTGAAGGTGCCTATGTGTGATTGGTGGTGATTACATCGAAGGAGGAGGTGTGTGCAGTTGTGCTCGAGTGTATTTGTAAGTTGTATTTACACAACAGCTCTTTTCCTTTGATAACACTTAGGTCACTGATGCAATCTCTGCTAGCATCTGTGAAAACACACTTCTTTCTTCTGATGCAGAGCAGATAGTCACAGCTCGCAGAGAGCTCAGAGAAGCAAAGGAGAAATAATCAAAACAACAGCACGCTACATGCCGCATCACCTCCCCAACTACTGGAGGCAGGGAGATGGGATGAAAGCAGGTGTGTACTTGGTATGTCTGTTAGGGAGAGAGTGTGTGTGTAGTGGTGGGTGCAGACTAAAGGGCTGTGGAACATCTGGATGCTGGTGATAGCTCTGCTCACACGCGTTACGAGCCAAATTAATCAAACCTGGTAGGTAGACTGTCAAGTGTTTTGTGTGTGTGCTTGTGTGTGTGTGTGTGTGTGTGTGTGTGTGTGTGTGTGTGTGTGTGTGTGTGACATGCATTAAGAGTCGATCCACATCCAGGACAACACAGTGCTGACTTATAGTCATCCATATAGGACAGAGAGATGGAGAGGGGAGTGGAGATGGAGGGAGGACTGAAAGTATAAATCAATGGGTTGATGTCAGCAGGATGTCTGCGCTCGATACTGGAGTTGGTCCCAGTGAGAAGAGAAGCAGACACGCTATGTTGTTGCCGTCCAGAACACTTTTAGTCCCATTGGAGGCAAGCTGATAACACTCATAACTACTTGCTTCATGTACCGAAGTCTTCTCTTAAACACATCATAAGACCGACTTTGGAATTTGGTACATACTTTTAGCCACCGTAACTTATTGCTGAGGGATGGACACTCAGGAACAACTTAGGTTTTTGTGTCTTACTTGAGGACATATGGAGCAGAGAGCTAAGATTGAACCACAGATTGTGTGGTTGATAGACAACTACCTTCTACCTGCACCTCAGCAGTCCCCCGATGGACATGGAAACACACTGTCTACCTAACAATACGTAGCAATACATTGTTACATAGTCAGTGAAAGATACATTTAATGAAAGATGTTTGTACTCACAGGAAATTTTATTGTATTGCAAATGTCACAATAATTCAACCAGTCAACTGGGAATTCTGCATTATCCAGCAACTTAAAACACCCTAAAGTCAGGCAATTTAGGCCCCAACAATTCAAACGTCCATGAACTCCTAGAACATTTGATTCTTGCATTGTAACTACACAAACATCGTTGGTCACAGACCTTTGGTTCAGACTGAAACATGTCTACAGTGAAATTTTGTACACATACTCATGACAAAGCCTACTGACCCTGATTGACCCTGTAGCAGCTCCCTGAGGCTGATTTTTTATGACTTCAGTAATCCCCCTGACATGTCAATGAGACTATTTCAGATTGTCCAGTATTTTGGTTTACAATTAAATGTCTGCAAAGCTAATGAGAGCAGCCTCAGCCATACTTCACAGCATACCATTGTCATTACCCTTTATCTCAAAACAGCCAAGGCCCAAGCTCACATTACTGACGTAGAGAAACCATAAATTTAATTAATAGAAAGATTAGGAAAGAGGTGTTTCTCTCCTCCTCCTTCTTCTTCTCCAATGATTGTGATGGTATTGGGAAGGCGGCAGTGGTGGACAACCATCCCTTATTTTCCGACTTGACTGCAGGATCGATAAGAATTAGCATTCCCCTCTAAATAAAACCTTTGGAGATTTACAATCCTGTGTTTCAGTCACTTGTCACACCCTTTGCTGAAAGATAAATTTGCTATTCTGGTATAAAGATGTTAGTTATACAACAGAACCTTTTAAATATTCATTCTCAGCTTTCTGTTTGATAATCTAATCATTCAGTGTACTCAGATCATTTCAGCAGCTTCTCTGATAAATCTGGAGGTGAGAGTTCTGAGATTTATATAGAATACACAGAGGAACTCAGTTGTTTTTAGGGGTTTGACCTCCACTCCATTTCTGTCATACTCCCCACTACCACTGTGGGAGTTGTGTTTGTGGGTGGGGGAGTGGGGGGGTCCTCTGTGGCCTTGCTGTTTTGTCCCATGTTAATGTGAGTGTGTTATATCAACATTGATTTTCTCCCCTGCACTGCATGGCCCCCATCGACACCTGAATACATCACGTTGACTCGCGAAGTGCGCCGGGTCAGGAGTGTATGCAGCGGTCAATGCAGCATAAGGAGGAAGATAAAGAAACTGTACAGGTTCTTCCCTGACATCCTTTCTTTCTTTGAAAAGTCACGCTTCCTTCCTAATTCCCTGTTGTGTACATCTTGACATCTTTAAAAACACTTGTTCGAAGTGCAGTTGTTGTTTTTCAGATCACTCTACAAGAAAAGGTTTAACCTTTGGATTAGTACTGTGTGATTTGTTTTCACTTGTCTGTAGATTCTCAGTCAGACTAGCACTGATATGTGCTGTTGGCATCTGTCCTCAGACGGATAGCGTATTTATTGCCATTATTTATTTCTCCCTCCCTCGCATTCTCTATGTCGATGAAATTGAATTAAACGTGCCTTCCACCCCCCCTTTCCTCCCCCTCCTCAGCCTGCTCTGACATGCAAAGGTTTTAATGATCATGAAGCTGGGATGCATTCCAAATGGCAAACACTTAATTGAGAAAAATGAAAGGTACAGCGGTACGATTCATTCATCTAAATAGAGAAACGAAGAGTGCGGGAGGGTCGCTTCTTCTTCAATTTCTCATCCCCCCCCCCTCCCTTTAGCCACTTGCTCAAAAGTGAATGTGGGAAAATTTCATTAGGTGAGATGTGAGATAAATCAACATGAAAAATCTTTTCTGCTCACCTTAATTGTGTTTCACTCAGCAGAAAATCAGACAGGGGGGCTGCCAGATGCTGTGGATGCATTTGGTCATTTGGAAAGGTGATGATAGATTGAATTTATCGTACATGATTTGTTAAAGAAGAATACTTAGGAAAAACTTTTTCATAACATTTCTGCGAAGCATGGGATCGTACAGTGTAGAGCAGTGAGAATGCATAACTGTGGCCCTGAATTGGTATTGTTGTTTGTGATGGGGACAGATACAGTGGTGATATGAAAATTATGATGACATGAATCTTCATAATATTGATACAAGGCTGGGATGTCAACCTGTTGATGGTGCATGATTTAGATG
This sequence comes from Channa argus, assembly GCF_033026475.1. Lineage (NCBI taxonomy): Eukaryota > Metazoa > Chordata > Actinopteri > Anabantiformes > Channidae > Channa > Channa argus. The sequence goes on along the minus strand of NC_090220.1, from coordinate 4,536,100 downwards.
ATGTTTTATCATTGTGTACTATATATGTTTTTTTTAAATGGTATATTTTCTTTCTTCATTTCTTAAATGTGATAATGTTAAAAATAATGTTCAAATTGCAAGAAATTATGATGCGTTGAGTGGATTTGTGTAGACTTTAATCAAAGCTTTGTCAGTGTCTTTCATCACTGGTTACTCATTGCAGAGTAAAGTGTTAACATGGCAGGATTCAAAAGGCTGACCTGGTAATGAACCTTGCATTAGTGACATCATTAGCGTCCGCCTAGCACCGTTAAAATCACACCTCCGGGACGAGCCCCGAGATCTGCTTAAATTACCTCAGACCTCGGTCGTCCGTCTCCACTCTGACTCCGGGTAAAGCTGTGCAGTGCATCCTGTGCCATGCAGGGGTTAATCTCCTCACCCACACAGCTTGGCTCGACCCATAACTTCCAGCCGACTCGGCCTAATCTGTGATTATGTGTCAAGCGGGAGGCCATTTATTCCAGATTAATTTATTCATCTTCCAAGTGTGGCTTCCGCTGCAGGAGATTGATGGCGCAATATATCTGAGGAAAAGAGAGCAGTGGAGAAGAGAGAGATCATCCATTTCTATCCTTAGCTCGGTGTGTGTGAAGGGTGGATATCACTTTAACTGTTAACATCTCCTCTTTCCTCCATAGTAGCCCCTTGTCAGACCACATGTTACGTACAGTTAATCAAACAGTTTAAAAAAAAGACTCTAAGAGTATTAGTAAGGCTCATCGACCTACAACTACATTTTTGTTTTAATTGTGCCTTGCAGATGGGTCATAACTTACTTAATAGTTAGTGTGAATATTTCACACTAAGAGGAAATAGGGAAGTGTCGGAGAATCAAAGTCTTCATCTGAATGAACCCGCAGCTCTTCCACCTTCACTGCGCTCTTCTCTGTAATAAACCGATGCCCTGAGGTTTCAAAAAGTCAGCCCTTTGATCAAGTTAATGTTCAGCAGTGAGAAAATTGGTAGCCTCTTCACGTCTCATTGTTACATTTTCTAGTGCTGTGTTGCCCTCAAGATTATGTAAAGCTAGCTGGTCTCATCCATTGCTCTAAAATATTGGCCCAAACAATGGCAGTAGAAATCATTCATCAGTCAGATAGAGCTTTTGCAGGAAAACAGAGATATACTGCACTGTATGTGTATAAGCCATCTTGTGTTTTTTTTTTTTTTATTCACCAGTTCAATCTCTCAGTGAAAACATAATAATTACAGAGGCTGCTGAGATGAATACAGAACATTTGTGAGCATCCAATAAAGGGGCTTATTCATTCATCATGCTGCTGATGAACAGCATGAGGCCATAAGTATTTGTTTTAAAGGTTATCTAGAGAGTGTCGGCACTTTTATTTTATGGTTTCCCTCTCCTCATTGCAATTCACAGACCTCCGTCTCATTCCCTCTAGCTCTCCTCCTTCTCCCTCCTGTCGCTGATATCCTGAGCTTTAAATGTGAAGTGGATATCCAGGACTGTGATGGCTCATTACAGAGCTCCTCCAAACCTGTAGAAGTGTCTCAGCTGGCATGGTGGTGGGTTCTCGTGGAGCACACATACACAGACAGCCAGTCAGCTCTTTCCCACTCATCCTTGCGCCTTGTGGGCACATATAGACTGCCTGTGTGTTTGCATGTGTTTCTTTAAACTCCAGGTAAAGTCTTTCGGAGATGTGTATTCTAGGCAGGTAGAGGTCTTGCTTTTCCGTTCCCTCACTGAAGGTGTTAAGACAAAGAGACAAGCAGTGGTGAGGTGGGCTGCTGGGGACACTTAGGGTTGCTCTCTGCCTGTTTGAGGGAGCACTTGAGAGGAAGGCCTTTCTGTGAAGCTGTGAAGCCAGGAGAATCTAGCTCTGAATTTCTTACACCTATTCAAATCCATCTAAACCTTAACTCCTTTATTTGTAGTCCCACGCTAGAGGAGCTCTGTGGATATTTGTAAGTGTTAATGTTCAAGCTTTTGATTGGTTTCACAACAAAATGCAGGCTACTCCGAGCTTTTCCTTTCCCATATTGTAACGGCTCTTGCAAGTGCTGCAGTATGTTTAGATTTGTATCTTATTATACTCTTATTAGCCTCATTTGTTGTAGGTTGGAATGGGTAAATGTATTAGCAAAATGTGAATTCAAAGGAGACACGTCTAGGTCAGGTAAGAGAGTGTTTAAATGATGTGTGTGTGGCAATACATTGGTGCACTTAACTTTTCTTAGTTGAATAGAAGTCAGAGATGAATATGTTTTAACAGGCGCTCAAGGACATGAAGGACTTAAAAATCTATCGCTTCAGTCATTCTGGAATATAAGAGAGACAACACTGAGTGACACTGCTGGTAGAAGATTATTGAAAGTCAAGTCAAACATACTTACTCTATCCCTTCCTTCTCTCCCTCTCTGTGTCTGTTATATCTCTTTTTCATCATTCGCTCTCAGAGCTGCTGTCTCCTCACTGCTCCATCCTCCCAGATGTGCCACATTAATTCCACAGATGCTGTCCCCATTAATGTTCACCGTCACAGCTTGCACACCCTCATTTTCAGCCTTTTCAGCCCCCTCACCACTCCATGTGTGTGTGCGTGTGTGAGGCTGTGTTTGAAAGGGAAGTGCACCAGCTGTTAGTCCTCCACTCCTAGTAAAACTATAGTAGCAGTGATGTGAGCAGGGGAAAGCAGCAGATTTACTCATTCATGGAGGTGTCATCAACCGCAGCACTCAAGCTTGTCTGTGACTTGTGCACACAGAGACAGACGTATACACACACCAAACACACACACATACAACGTCAGCATCACCACCACCACTACTCCCTTTCCTATTTCAAACAGCCTTGCCTGAGAAGATTTCAATAATCCCCGCTCCACAGAGGGCTGTTTTGCCAACACATTGCCCAGGCCAGTTAAGCTCGATGGACAATATCTGTTTTTCACCCCCCCCAGGCCCCCAGTGCCACCCCTTCAAAACAAAATGGGGATGTTTTGTATAGTTGTAGTTGGTGGGTTGAAAGATGCCCTTTACTGTATCCTAAAATACAAATGCAAACATATAAACAAAACTGTTCAAAGTATAGCCAACAGTGTTCCAAATACATTTTGAAAGTCTCAGTGCATACACATCAAATATTAATTTGTTTACTTAACAGCTCAGCCTCTCTTTCTAATTGCAACCCACTGGTTAATATATAAGTGGTTTTATATTGGGCTCATTAAAGCCTCCAGTCAGTACAAAGCATTAAAGTGATTTGTGTGTGATTTTGCACTTTTGCACAGTTGTATCTTATTGCTTATTTGTTCTGTGTGTGTGTCTCCCTTCTCTCTGCCTCTCTAACACTCTGTCTCCTGCTAAAGAGTGTAAATTTGCATGTGGAAGAGAATAATTGAAGGTCACACCTTTGTGTTGGCTGCCTGGGTTAATGAAGGCTGAAATCATCTAACAGAGGAGTGCAATTCAGAGACAGTGAAAACACATTTTCAGCCGCTTGATTACTATTAGAGGGAGTCATTGAGAACCTTGTAGACAATTGTAATCTCTGTATTATTAAACTTGATGTTCCCCATCGGTGCTTTCATGACAAGTGGCACTGCAATATCAGCTCTAAAGTTTCAGTTTTACTCACCAAAATAGGCTTATAATTAACAAGGATTATGATTATAAAACAGGTGTATGATATCCTTTTTTATGAGACAGTGCCTCAAGTGACATCACTAGCGTGGTCTAGACAGAGAGACAGACAAACAGAGAGACTTGTTTATGCTGTGTAATAATAGGCAGAGATTGAAAGAAACCATACAACATGTTAATAACAGCATTATGGAGTCATATTAAACTCCCACGGAGTTCAGTCCTGTTGAATTAGCCTTTGGTTACCTTGGTAATGATTGTTGTGGGTCCCTAAATTTTTCTGAAATACAGGGGATGAGCAACTGGTATGTCTGTGCATAGTGCAGCCACACCAAGATCACCTCAGAGTTTTAATAAAGCAATCAGGCGATAATTATTCTCTTTACATCATGCCATTACTGCAGCCTGATTTCTGCCTTTGTGAGGAGCTGGAGATGTGCAGCCTGTTGCTTGCAGCTGTAGATGCTCTTTCTTGTTCCATTACTCCCTGCAAAATTTAAAACACTCAGCTGTCAAAACATGCCCCAGATGACCTTGATCTTGTTCTGTACGTGCCATAATTGTTGTAAGTGCTAAATGCAGTGACAAAAATCTCATATTTCATCTGGTTTCTTCCCAATAAAAGCCACCCCTTGTTTCAGCTCATTGACTGTGAAGCAACAACCGTAGGATTTTTGGCTTTGGTAGTTACAGTATAGGTAGTACAGGTTTGAGATGGTAAAGCTATTATCTGTTATCTAAAATAAGGCTATTACTGTCCAGTGCATGCATGCTTTGCCTGTGAGTCCCTAATGCATGTGAATCCAGTGTAAATCCACAGTAACTCCTGAATTTGAATGCATGAAATGGCTATGCAGAGACCAACGCTGACCATAAATACATCATTAAAATATGATTTCTCAGTTTAAAATGAACTCTGATTGAAGGTGTCTCTCCAAAAATACATCACGACAGCCAAAACATTCTCTATTTTGCTGAATTGCATACTTCTCCACTCCTCATTTTTTAGAAGACTGTATGGTCCCATTATTGCTAATGGCTGCCACTTCTGTCACATGGCTTGTTGCTGTGACAGGATCCGAGCTATGATAGATTACTGTGATGGCCAGGGGAATATTCATACTGTACACCGCCACAAATAGATACATGTGCACACACCCATACACACAAATACAAATAAGTTGCAGTGAGCTGTTTGAGGTTGAGTGCTGGACATGAGGAATACAGCACTGAGGGGACCCATTGTATCTGAAGCTGTGACCCAGCCCTGCTTGCCGCAGATAACAGAATTACTGCAAATTGAACTTTAGGGGTTTCTCTCTTGCTCTGCTTCTTCCTCTCTGAATCACTTTATCTTTCCAGCTACCCGTGTCACCTCCTCTGCTGTTTTTTGTGGGATTTACGACTTTCTCCTGCTGTTCTGTTGGAGCCCACTGCTCCTGAAAAAAAAAGGGGGAAAAAGGCAGAGACATAGAGGAAGTTAGAGTGGAAAAAGAAGAGACAAAGACAGATGCAACAAAGATGAATTGCTGTTGGGTGGAGTGATAAAGAAGAGGAAACAGACAAATAGAGAATCTAAGAAGAGAAGAAAGTGAGACTGATGTGTGTGGAATGAAACAGATAGAGCCAGGCAGTGGATGGAGATGAAATGATGCCAAAGGGAAGAAATTGAGTCAGCTAAAAAACTGTGAGGGGAAAAAAGGGAAGACTCGGCACTACCCCACGCGTTCCTTAATCAAGAAATATAATATTGAAAGAGGATTGAGGTGGATCAAATGTTGGTAATGGTTTTATCTACAGCCACCATAGACTTACAACTTCTAAAGACCTTTCCAGGTTGGCTACCCGGAGTCAGAAGAAGTGGAAAAGAAAAGTGGAAACGAAAAGCTTCAGGCTACGATTGGCACAATAGAATTTAAAAGAATTATATGGAATACTACTGCATTATTAAAGCCTCCATTAAAGACAGAAAAGGAAGAGTGCCTATTATCATAAAAGTGGATTTGGACCCTGAAAGGACAGGCAAACACAATGGCAGACATTCATCTAATCAAATGCTGATTTCATGGTGATTTATCGTTGAGTAGATGTAAATGTGTTTGTGTCTGTTCGCATACATTAGTGAGTCTGAGTGAAATAAAGTAAGGTTGCTACTAAAGATTGTTATCATTATTGATTGTTTTATATTTTGAATGAGTCTAATTTATTAAAGTGGTAACCCGGTGATATTGCATTGCAATCTAATAAAATTAATCAACTGAGCCAAATTCATAAAAGAGCAGATACAATTGAAGCAGCACACACTGTTACCTCATATTTCCTGGTTTCTTCCAACATTTCCCACAATCCAACTCCGATCTTTACTCAAAGCCCACACATCTAGTTTGCAGTAAAGAATTTTAAGTCAAATGGTCCAATTTTTTATTTGCCGATGTGCTTCAAATGTCTTACTATTATTTTGTTATAAACGTTTCTGATTAATTTTGTGACATTCGACTAAATGATACATGGACAAATTGATCGAGCATAAATATGACATTCTTTGTCTACTTCCTCAGTCCCTTAGTTTTGTGTTGGTCTTGGCGATGTGTGCTCCTTCTGATAGAACAGGAGACAATTGTTTTGTCCAGGTCCTCCATTCAGACAAATCTCTTAGACGACTGCTTTAAGTGTGTTCTACAGATCCTCCACGGTCTGTTCCAGAGTATCCTACTGATTAAATGAAATTCCCCACTTCTAAATTTAGAAGAACATTCGCAAAACACCCTTTTTTCAAGGAATTTAGTGAAGAGTTGACGAAAAGGCCGCTCACTACCTGTGTTTAAGTTTGAGGCTTAAGCTACTATTTCCCCTCCACTTTCACAACTCCTTTGCCTCTTTCCAGTTGTATTTTAGTGTGGTCAATGTCCATCCTTTTCTGTCCTCTGCCAAATGGGAAGCTGCTGTCATCGTAACCTCAAATATCTGCATTCTTGTCCTTTTTCCTGTTTTGTTCTGCCTGCCTTTTTGTCCGTCTTCCCCTTGTTCTTGTGATGTGATAAATATGTATTTCCACACTACTTGAGGAGGGGGGAGGGAGCATGGCCATGAGGGCTTCAGTGTTTTTAAAGTAGCTAAAGGAATTGAAATTGGTGACTGTTGTCCTGGTACGAGGACATAGCAAATATACACACGTATACTCAGAATACACACACATGCATGAGCTGAATGGAAGGGAATTGATTGTGGCAGCAGCCTCATGCTGCTTGCCTTCCCAGGGGGGTCTTCATTGTCTGTTATGGGTAGGTGTGGAGGCCTGCATCATGTGCCAGTCAATTTTACTCATGGAAAGCTGTCCCGGCCCTTCACTGAAGGCATGCCGACTTTATATTCCAATACTCCTGGCTTTGAAATAGCATTTTGAGTTATGTGTGGACATGTTATTAGAACAAAAGACAGTCAGAAATGCTGTTTTATGTGGAAAATGGCTTAAAGAATCAAGCCTTTTACACAGTAGAATCATACAGATGGCAGTATTTCTCCGCTGAATTAGAACACTTGATATAAAAGACAACTATTTAATTCCATAGTTTTGAGTATTAGACTATGGGTATTTACATTCTCGACAATGCTTTTTTTGGCTTTTTATTACATATTTTGAAACCCCTCAGCCCTCCCATCCTGCTCTCTCTATAACCTTTTCTTTCCCACTGCTTCCCCAGTGGTTCACAAATACAAATTTTCCCCTTCGCCATTTGGGCTAAATCCTATAATAGCTGGAGCTGTAAGAGGTGTGGTCACAGTCTCCGTTCCTCATTCACACAAAAATTACACGCATTAGTAGCCGTGGGACAAAGCACAGCTAAAGGGGGGTGGACCTCTTTTTGGCTGCGATGTGAGATGGTGCAAGAGTGGAGAAGAAGCTGCTGTTTTGCATGGCAATAGGCAGATAGTGTGTATAGATGAAGTCATGGGGCTGGCTGGCCATCAAAAAGACGAAATGTGAAGGAGGCCAGGCTCCGTGGTTAATTGTGTTACCCAGAGAAAACCCAGGCTAGCCTGTTCTCAGCCATTGAGAGGCTGAGGCGCGGGTTTCAAGCCTTTCAGGATAAAGTAGAATGGTTCCCGGTCTCTGAATGGACCCTTCCAGAAACTGAGAATAGCTGAAAGGCAAAACGAGAGGAGGAATGTGATTATTGGATTGAAACTCTTTCCCAAACTTTGTTGGCAAACATAGTGTTGAAAGAGTTCACTGGTGCTTTGAGAAACTGATACTGTCTCAGCTGAATGTGTGGTCGTGCAATGTTCACACTCGGAAACTGGCAAAAAAATGAATGAACATTCCTCAACAGTCTTAACACTTCTTGGCCATAGTTGTAGTTAACATTCTGTTACCTTGTATTGATCGCTGTTAGAAAGCTGTGTTTCCTGCTGTGCTTCCACAGATCCTTTAGCCACACAAAGTCTGACATACCACAGGGGACTTCATTAATAACCTTGTTATCTTTTCTGCGCAGATAGAGTTATCTGATTTTATACAACTAGTCTAGAAACACATTATCTGGACTTTTTTTTATTTAAAACAACTCCCAGCGTCTTTCTTTTTCTTTGTCATTCTGACCTTTTCTTTTTGTGGTCATAATTTACAATGACAATGACAAAAAGATTTACATCCATCATATAAGAGTCTCTGTTTTCTGAAATAGTTGGTGCCATTGCAGGATGAAGCAGCAATAACTTACCCTGCCCCTGGCATCATCTCCTCCACGCAGACTTAGCTGTCCTTGGGTGTTAGGATATTTAACCACAGATATCCTTGAACTCTGCTATTTTTATGTCTTTCCTAACCTTTTAAAAAATGTTCTAGTCGGCCAGAGCCTCAGTTTATAATCTCCATCTATCTCTGTCGGCTGGCGAATGCACCCCCGAAAGACATAATCGGATTTTGGTGGCATTAAACAGCGAATAACTGCTGTCATTGGACAACCTGCTGGTAACCAGGTTTAGAGCAGAGCACCACATTTGTCAAGTGTCAGTGCTGAGGCACAAACTCCCTGATATGGACATGTAGTGTACACTTGCTGTGTAGTCTCACAGGAAATCACACTGCTGTTAGGAGTCCTAAGGGTGAGAGGGGAGCTGTCTCATTTCATTTACTGTCAAGCTGGACATACAAGTTAATGGGGTTTCTTAAGCTTAAATGAAGATTCTAAATGTGAGGGGGTCAGGAAGGTAATCTCTCTGAATGCGCTGAGCGCCGAATTCATGAGCGGTCTCTGACACTGGCTCAAAAGCACATTGCAGCACTCATGGATTTAACATCACTGCATCACAAATCGAACCAGTACAATGGGTCATTTTGAACAAGTATCAACAAGCACCCAGTCTATTAGTTACTTGTCCCAGTTAAGTGATGAATGATTTGGTGTTTTATACAGCTGCCCTGCTTATAATTCTTCTCATTTAAAAAGCTAGAACCAAAGTTAAAACAGAATTTGTTGATTAAAAGAAGTTATCAATGATCTTTGTGTGGACTGACTAACAGAACAAATGACTAATCACTGCAGTTCATATGACTCAGTATCAGATACAGCAGGTTTTATCTCAAAACTGAACTAGAAGCATAAATAGATTATAATATAGGGACATGCAAGGTTAAATGTATGTATGTTATTTTACAGTTATGCTACAGTATATTCACCCATACTGCGTCAAATCTGATAGTGAGTGTAGGGACTTAGAGGACATTTTCAGCATGTACAAATTGTTGGTTTCCTCATGATTGCCAAGTGAGTTGTGTTTCCTGTGTTCCTTCACCGAACAATATTCATCACAGATGTCTGTATTGTTTGTTCTGGTAATGAGAAATATGTATCAGACATGGGGCGGTCTCCCATTCATCACTGGCTTCCACTGTCCGAGCATCTCTTCGCCGAAGACAGATAGATATGGCAGAGTATTGTCTGTGGTTGACACTGTTGTCGGAAACGGTCATTCTGGAAGTGAATACGTCTCATTCCTGGGACAGATAAAAGCAAGGCCCTCTGTAATTGTATTCTGTCACCATGCACTGGAGATGTAAGTATCAGATATTAGTAATGAAAGTCCTGAAATGAGATGCTTTTCTTTTTCAAGTGTCATGCACACACTTGTTTGTAACTGGTTGAATGGGAGGATAGATTGTCTATGTGTTTGTGTGTGTCAAAGGAGGAAACAGTGATCGGTAATCATTTGGAAGGGGAAAATGAGGCGCCTCATCAATCACACGGTGTTCGTTAAAGGTTACGTTGCCACATCTGAGGGAACGTATTTGGCCTTAGTGTGGGGAATAAAAAAGTAATTATCCTTTATCATCAACCAGAGGAGATTTGACATAATTAGTTTTTTTTTTTTTTTGAAGCTTATTTGGATTCCTGTCCTTGGGGATTAAACATTTCAGCCAATCATTTAAGAGTTAACCAGCCATCATGCTGTAGAGTCACTTTTCTCCTGATGTTTAAATTCTCTCTGTATGTATTGTGTCTTCATGACCTTATGTACTTTGTTTCCAGTCCCAACAGTAATATGGTGGGGGGTTTCCGTAAGGCAGGCAAATTTTTTCAGAGGCAAGAATTTCTCCAGAGGCATCAATAAATTATCACACTGTACATTAGCAAAATCTGTGTTAATAATGACAATAATAATGGCACCCAGTTCTCATTTTCACAGTAACTCTCCTTTATAATTAAATATTACACATCCATTTTGAAATGGATATATAAACTAAAGAAATGTTACGTCCTAAAATCTTTTGCAGTGGAAATGTAGCTGTTCCCTCAAGATAGTTTGCATGTTCAGTACTTAAATATTAAATTAAATTTTTTTAAATTTTGCACATCTTTCCAAAAACATTTAAAAATATTAAAATCATTGCAGTGAATTAAATGCAGTCATTCACTTGTTTTTAAGACAGTTACATTTTAAATTATCAAAACAGCTTGCTCTTTAATTTTGAAATGTTCACAAGGTAGCTGAAAGCTTTGTCTGCCTGTTGTTTGGTGTATTGGGCAGTGGGCTTGTCAGGATATTATCAGTCAAATCCGCTTTCTTTTGAGCCCCAAACTGATGCTGTGAGACCAGATCAGGACCTAAACGTTTAAGCCTTAAAACCAAAATAATGAGCTCAATAATAAAATTCCAGATCCAAATTGCAGAGTCAAGTGATAATTCTTAGTAGGTGTGATGTCAAGTGTATTAACAGTAAACCATGACAAGTAGTCATGTGGCCTAATGTTAAGATAAAGATAAAAACACTGGTTACACTTTCACTCTCTAACAGCAACTCCAACTTCCAGAAATATGACCTCAAATTGATCAGCATCAAAGTAGAAGAATCCAGGATTCTCTGATCACAATCCAAAATTGCTGTCTCCTTCATTTTCCACACTATAACTTCTTCACATCTTTCTAAAGAAAGACCTTGACCCCCCCACTCCTCCCTGAACCCCACTTTGTTAAACCTCACACCCCCAACTTTGTAATGGAGGTTTTATTCTACAAAAGGCAAACATTTTGACATTATCATTATAACAAGTAAACTGAGTGTTATGTAAAATCTGTGCAGTGTTTCTACTGTGAACTATTAGACCCTTGTGAACAAATATCAAAGATTTTTAGTTCGACTGTCAAAAAGCTTTGAACATCAGACTATATTACATGTTTATGTATCCATGCGACCTTTCTTTGTGAGTAAAAGTTGTACATCATACTATCATCCTGTAATTTAACAGTGGTGTGTAAAAGCTTAAATGATCTAAAACACTGTCTTAAGTATGTTGTAAAGACTCTATTTGGCTTATTGTTGCAATTAAACTCCTTATTCTGTCATTATCGCCACCTTGATGGATCCCGAAGGTGAATACACTTAATGGCAGATAGATACATACTTCACGCCATCTGTGCACATTTATTTCATGTGGTTTTAAACTTCATTTCAGAAAGGACAGGCAAAACTGTTATAGCCGACAACTACTTGTAGTGCAAATAGCAGTTCTTAGATATCCAGTCCACAGACTGAGCTGTAACATTTTGAATTAAAGGTGGACAAGGACAAGGTGGCTTCTCTTCCCACCATCATCAAGCTTCTAATTACTTGCCATCTTCCTTTGTGTTGTGGACCTCACACTGGGCTATAAAGAGTTATGGAAAAGAGGAAAGAATGAAGGAAGGGGGTCGAGAAACTATAAGAGAAAGAGAGAGTAGAAGCCAAGTGAAAATCCATATACATGATTTATACCAATGCGACTGTGCACGGTAGGCAGGAGTTATCTTTTATTTATGAGGGCATCAGCGGCAAAGTGCCCAGATGTTAAGCTGTGTGGGGATCTCATCTAGCCAGAGTCGCTCGGTGGCTATAAAGCTAGAAGGTAGGCTGTTCAGAGCTGGGGGGGAATATGTGTGGATGAGAGATGAGGCTTTGTCTTGTTTGACATAAAGCTTAAGGGTGAATAGTCATGGATGTAAACAGGAGCCTTCAAATTTCTGTTAGATGGGTTAAAATTTGTTAAACTACAAACAGAAGAAGAAAAAAAAACCTTTAATGGAGTCATTTACTTAACTGGCTCATTTTCCTCTCTTCCATTATTTATCAGTAGAAGACAAGACGCTTGTTGTTTTCTACTCTTGTCAACAGCTCATCAAAGAGGTCCTGAGGATTCATTATGGAAATGAAGCCCTTATTGTCAACCTCTGCAAATCAGATGCAAATCTTCACACATCATCATCATCAATCTAACCTCACATTAACACAGCCTGGATATGAAAAATGCCTCACTCGCTAATAGCACTAATAAAGACAGCCGCTAGTGTTGTCATCAGGCCACCAGAGAGTGGAGGTTGCCGACAGGGCAGCGGCTCGTGCTTTGCATGTTTGCTGCAAAGCGAGCGTTTTCATAAGATCGCAGCGTTGGTGACAAATTCCTAACAGCCTCAGGGTGGCGTGCAGCGAGATTTGTGAATCATAACTGAGAAGGAAAGGTTACATTATGACCGGGTCACTGAAACCCTCCAGCAAGCCAGCAGGTCCAGCAGTTGTGTTGGTTTACCGTTCCTTCTTTACAGCTCCAGTAGGGCTGGTTGGCAGCATAACTAGATTTCAAGCATCATATAACCGGAGTGTGTTCCTTTTTCTAAAAATGTAAGTACTCAAAATGTAAGTACTCAAAACCTGCAAGCTGCTTTTGAGCTTCTTTGCAAGTGGGAACTGCATGGTTCTTGATTCTGCTTGATCTTTATATCAGAATGTGGACTGGTATTTTCCAAAGTGGCATCCTGCAATAATATAATAATGGAAAGACAGTACAACTGAAAATGTGTTAAGTATTTGCTTAACAAGTTTTTGTGTTTCTGCAGAGAGACTTAAGTGCTGTGATCATGCCGGTTCACTTGCACCTCTACCTCTGCTCCATTATCTGAATTGAAGCAGTTAGTTACAGTAAATGGACAGTATTACCGTGACACTTCTTGGCTCCTGAAGCAGGTGCTTACATTAAAAAACACATTTAATTCCAGTGCTCAGCTGCAGCCTCTTAATAGCTTGTACCTTATTAGCAATTACTGAAAATGGAAAAGGTTTTGCTAAAGTGTTCTATACAGCCAGTTTGGGATTCAAAAGTATCTTAATCTACCTTCAAAATATCAAAGACGAATGACGGCATCCCCAAACACTGCCAGTTTTCTACTTGAGTAACCAGAGGGATCTGAACCGTTACATGTTTGATACCAGGAATGCATACAGCTTTCACATCAGCTTTGCACTGCTGCTGATGAATAGTTTAATCTCAGTCACTGACAAATAGGGACTGTCTTCTGTCTGCTAGAGGAGTGTTTTCAGTGTATGCATGTATGACTGTATCTGTGTGCATGTGTAATGCTGCAAGCTGAATGCATGCAGACAAAGAGCCACTCCCTATTGGATTGTGTAGGCTGTTGTGTAGATGAACATCCTGTTGAAACAGAGAGGAAAGGCTCTATCTACTAAAATGAAATACTATTCCACAGCACAGGGGATGTAAAGTAATATATGACACGATATTATTTATGGTCTGCCATGGGACTGTTTTTAATATCTGAAACTGTGATGCACAGTTTTCTAGTCTAAATTAGCATTGTTAGCTGCTCCCTCAGAACCGCTGATGATGAAGGTTTCAGTTTTCCTTCTTATTAATGCACAGCTGAAAGTGAACCTCAGCAGGAAAATAGGTTTGTTAATTTAGAACTGAGGGTTCATACCTCAAGTTAAATCCAGACAAACTAACAGCCTTTCTGGGGTTAAGGGGATATAGATGGATTAAGCGTCAGAACCAGTTCTCCCAAAAAACTATGAAGTTTAATCTTTTTTTACATACTTTTGTAAAAGATAATCAGCCTGCTAATTTATAGGATATGAATGTAACCATGTATTATTAGTATTATTGTTGTTCCTGGTCCCAGAAGTGGACATATATGAGTTGGTGCTTTTGTTAGTGTGTGTGTGAGGCTGTTTCCTGCCAGAGATCATTACCTTCCACGACAGTGACAGGAAGTCTTCAGGAGACGGAACTGAATTGTGATTTATAAATAATAAATGGAATGATAATGACAATTGAATTTCAGCTCTTCAATACATATTTTATCAATTTATTCAATATTGAATTTAGCCTAAAATAACTGTTATATATTTAACTATATATTAAATATTTAAATATATGGAATGCTAATGTGATGTCAGACATTAATCTTTTCCCTCCACTCTCCACTTCAGATGAAACCTGCCATTTGTTATTCTACTTCCTTACTTCTAGTAACAGATCAGTGTGAAACACAAGAGGATATAAAGCCAAATAGGAATGAAACAAATGTTTCAGCGAGCCCAACTAGTACCAGGCTGCTGTTACTGTATCACCAGACAAACATAGACCTGTATGGCAGCTGCTCCTCATAGAACCTCTATTATGATAATGCCTCTGGGCTTAGCCCCCTGTCCCAAAGGCCAACAGAGTCTCCATTTCACTGCTGAAATAACAGGAAGTGCCTCAGAGCCCTGCCAGACCCCCACAAATTTATCCCATTTAGTTTTAGGCATTTAGGATTATTGTGAGGAAGTGTAATACACGCACATATGTGGTTTTAGTATGTGCTTTTGTATATATAAGCAAAAGCAAAGACAGACGCATTATGAGTATAATACTTTGACAGTTAATGGGATTTCAGCAGGAGCTTGCGTTGTTGACAGTTTACTGTAGCCGCCTACCTCAGTGTGAATTATTAAATGGCTGTGAATTCCTATTAGTGCTTGTGACAATGGAACAGGCCAAACAAAGAGGTAGATTCACAGACAGCACCCACACACAAAACAGAAACTAGAAAAGCCGCTACGCAGAACTCTCATAATCACAAGACACATGTTTTTGCAAATGTTATTTTGTTGGACCAAATTTGATTATTATTCATACAAGATTTAGGAATTACACAAGTGAAATAGGTCTTAATAAGATTTAAAGAAAAGTCCTCTTGGTCACGCACACACACACACACACACACACAAATACACAGAAAGCCCAACAAGACTAAAGAAACAGCACTTTCCAAGTCGCAGGGAGCTTTAATTTAATTTCCTTGCGTTTGCTTCGAGATCAGACAAGGTCATTTGCATTTTTTTAAGTGCCTCCTCCGCCCATCAGCAGAGCAGAGACACACACAGATAGAGAGAAAAGCACAAAAAAGCTCAAGCTTCAATGACTTTTTTTTTTTTATCTCTGAGGGTGTGTTGTAACTGCTCGAGGTTGCTTCTGTCTATGTCTTTGTCTTTGTCATTATGCAGATACACAAGGTTACAGTGGCTGCCTGCTGGGTGTCAGTGTGTTGCTGCAGTGTTTTACTACTTTGCTTTCGACATGAACATATGCATCATGGACAGGACTATTAAAAGCCAAGGTGTGCCCTCAACCGAGCTGTCTGTCAGCAGGATTTGCTGGCTGTTTGTAATCGATGGAGCTTGGCCCGCAGGCTAGCTATCTAAATCCATACAGACGGCTGGGAAAGATGAGATGGCAGTGGGACCACACTAACATACACACACGCACCAACATATGCACATACACAACCACACACACACACCCCACTCCATGTTTAAATGGTTCCCCACTGTTTAAGACCCCATCGATCAGTTAGTGAGCGTGTGGCATTTTGACTTAAACCGTGCATGGATAATGGGCTTGGCAGCCACCATGCAGATAGTGTGACAGGAGCCCAAGGAGCAGGCAGGGGAGATTGGGGGCGGGGGTCGTTAATCCAGGGGTGTGCATCACGCCTTGTACATTGCAACAGGCTGCAGCTGGATTGAAGAGCATCTGGAGCGTGGTCCCCCCCCTTTTCCCTCATCGGCCCACCTCTCTTTGGACCAATGGTCTGGCCTGGCCTGATGCTGCTGAATGCCAAGGCAGATGGTACATTGGGTGGCACAGGCTGGGCATGAGATGTGCATGGGCAGAGATGTGGGTGATGGAAGCACACAGACATGGTTTGGCTTGGACTGGCCATACTGGTCATATTTACTTAGTGATGGAGTGTAATGTGGGATTTGTGGTTGTGCATTTTGGGTGACTTAATAGGGCTGGACACATCCCCTTGATGATGTGGTAATTGGTAAGCTGTAGAGAGCACCTAAAAAGAAACTTGGGACCACAAAATTCCACTAATCTAGCTGACAAACAACACCGAGACAAATGAATATGTGTACAGGATGCCAGACAGTATTAGTACTCAAACCATGTGCTGTTCAGATATACACACATAACTTAGCAAAGATACTGTAATACATACATTATACACATCTAGAACCATAAAAGCAGTCATTTGCTGACTTGACATGCAGCCACTAGTGTGTCATGGTGAGTTTAATTTTAAAGGATGCCAGTCACACTGTAAATATGACAGCGCTCAGTTGGTTTGACTCACATGGTCGAACTTGGCCAGGCAATTATTGGCCGCTCATTCACCGTGACCGGCTTTACAGATGGTTTTATGGTGATATTTAGTTCCCACATTCATCACATGCTTCTGTCCAGTTCTGTGAGTGTAGGTCTGTAAATTCAGTGCTGTTTATATTCATACCGTTTAGTCAATGGTAGCACTAAAGGGATCTCTCACCTCTGATGCTTCAGTCCTACGCCACCTCTGTCTGGTTCTGCTCCTGCGAAATTACACAGTCATTACAGACTAAACACACAGTCAGTGGTTTCCAAACACAGACATCAATAAACTAATCACACAGTCACTACAAGCCAAACGCCAAGTCATTCGCAAATGTCAACGCTAATAAATGTAAATGTATTCAGTGTAAACCTATGCTCACCAGTTGAAATGTTGGAGGCAGAAAGGTGGAACGATGAGCAGAGAGATGCTCTTTCCAACAACCAGATGGTTCAGATTCACTTCGAGCATCACCCTCACTGCTGTACTATCCTTGAGCAGGACTCTGACTCAGTCCACCAGCTCCATGGTGCTTTCCTGTAGCTGATCGTGACCTGATTTCCCTTTGAATGGAAGACGGTGGACAAAAACCTACTCTTTTGGGATAATAGCATTAGTTTGACTTAATAGCAGATTTATGTTGTCTTTTATAATTATACAGATTCTTTTCTACCCATGCAAAGTCTCAGCACATCACCTCTCATTAGCCAAGACGGGCACCAAATTAAGCTGCTTAATTATCCCAAAACACAACGAGGCAGAAATTGCTAATGACAGGGATCACAACCCACATACAACAGAGCATGCGCACAAGTGCCTGTGTGTGTGACTTTGTGTACATTTGTGGCTTTAGTTAAAGTCCATTTTTCTAAATAGCTACAAAGTGTTGATGAGCACGATCTGGGCTACATATGGCTGCATTCTTGTAAACAGCAGACAGCTTCATTTTAATTAACCCACAAAATTAGAAGAACAGGAGGCCGCAGTTTGTGTGGGCGTGCTGGACCAGTACTATGAAACACAAACCTTACCGTGGTCTCAATGCTGGGACCTGAACTGTGGAAGGAGACATCTGATAGGTCGACTATTCTCCCCACTGTGAGGATCCTGGGAGTCTGTGCAGTATTGTATCAACTCAGTGGGGGATTGTGGAAGAGAGACAGTGATAGTCTCATAGCTGCTTTTAGTGCATGCTAATGGCTAATTAGGCATTTCACGACTAAAGCCGCATGGTTATTCTCATTACATGCTACTCAGTACTCCCGGAGTGCCATGGCATTATGCCGAGTGTGGGGAGAAGGCCTGTCTTGTTTTTTTGTAATGTCACAGTATATTCTTTGAATTGTGTTTGTTTTTTGTAACCCAAATACTATTAGCTGATTATTCGTGGCTGTTGGATTCACTGGTGGGATAACAGCAGCACCCTCATCGAACTCACTCTATACATGGTTTTGACTGTTGGATGTCTTTTTGCTGCCATGATAGGAGCCGTATATGCTTCTTTCAGCTTAAGTCCTCACCCAGGCTCGTGGTCATTAAAAAGCTGTCTGTCAAACTCTCACCAAATTAGACACACCACCATTACATTTTGAAATGTGTATGTGTGGGTTTTTCTGCTGTTGCTTAGTGATAAACCTGTTAATAGAGTAGCCTCTACAGATGATAGCCAGGCTTTGTGCTGTTCTATTAACGCCCCAGTTATCATAATAATTTGACTCTAGGGAAGCCGGAATAGTGTTTATGTGAGGTCAGGCATTATTGTGTGTTGTGTTTGTGTGTGAGGGAAGCTGTAGGGGCTTAAGAGGGGCTTAAAATAATATAAACCCTGTATCATTCTTTGTTTTCCATATCACCATCCTCAAACTGAAGAGTTTACCAGACATGTGAATGTTAGCACACAGTAAAGAGATAAGTATCGATTTAAGGCCACAATAACAACAACTATACCTTGTTTTTGAGACATGACCAGTCTGTTTTTGCACCTGATTTTATCTTTTGGCCTTTCATTCTCCCGGAGGTGGCATGACAACCAAGTTGCCCTCAAGACACTGTTTGAGTGGAGATAAAGGGTGTACGCTTGTGTTTATGATGTTGTTGCAATCCTGGACACATTACTTAACTTTATCATTTATACCAGAAAGGGTTTCTTTAGTCTGTGTACCTTGTAGAAAATCAATACTCCATTGTGCAGCATGTTTACAAGCAATCAGACAAATACTGTACTTGAAGCTTGTGGTGAAGGTAGCAACTCTACTTGTGCTATCCTGCGAGCCTCACCAATACATTTATGGCTAAAAGAAACCAAACCCAGCTTTAGAATCTGAATAGGATTAAGGTCTGACATGTTGGAGGTGCCATGGTAAACATTTTTCTCACCCACCCAGTTCACCGGAGTTCCTTTCCTCCTCCTGATATAAATTGCTTAGCAGGCCAGACAAGAGGAGGTGTGGGCCTCTTAATTTCATCCTTCTCAATAGCAAATTTTGCAAGTGCACTGAAACTTGTGTTTGTTGTTCGTAGAGATATGCACCATATCCAGATTTGTATTTGTGTTGAGTGAGGACATTTCAAGGAAACTAAAATACAAATGTTTTTGCTGGGTTAGAAAGACAGTTTGGCACTCACACAAAAACAAACGTGCACTGGAGCCAGCAGATCTATATTTCCTACTGTCTCAAAAAGAAATATTATGCCCTTTTATTATACTTTCCATATTTATCTCCAGCAATTCTCACGATTACGCAGCCATTACACTCTCCCATACCACCGCAATGAGTCCACTCCACCTGTGTTGTGATTGCTTTGATTGACGGACATGTCTGTATTTTTGTCGGTAGCTGGTGTTGAAATTGAGCTTTGAAACCATGCAGGTCAAACCAGAGGGATGGAACAGATTGCCTTGTTTGCAATTATACTGGACCCACTTGTGTGTGCGTGTGTTGACATACAATATGCTATAAATGATTCATGATGCCATTAAGTTCTGTGAAACCCTCTCGAAGAATAAGCAAGCAGTCAACAAAATTGCGGATCAGGATGTGGAATCTCTAAAAGATGTTTAAATTTTCATGATAATACTGCATACAAATTCAATTGTGTGGCCTAAAAATAATAATATTAGTAAATTGTAGTCATTGATTCTCACCTTTACTTCTGAATGAGCATTTCTGGAGTTGCTACATTTCTAGAAAGTTATTTTAAGGCTGTCATTTTTGCCACAATAGATGTTCAGAGGCTGAAACAAGTATGTGTGACTAAACCCCAGAGTCACGCCCGAGTGAACAAATGTCACCCTTTGACCCTGACCTCTGACACCCTGTGTGTGTGTGTTTGACAAAGCACTAAATAGGAAGAGTGAGGCAGACTGTTGTTACCGAGACTCTGTTCTCAAGATGGGCTACATGTCACACAGCCACACATAAGGTGTGTGTGTGTGTGTGTGTGTGTGTGTTTGTATGTGTGCGAGTGTGTGCGTGTGTGTGAGGAGCTCAAGCTGCACTGCTCTGACTGCTTTCATTAAGGCTGCTGTAACCCAGGAAATGCTTTCACCACATTAGCGCTCCTCTCCCTTGTGTCTCGGTGGTCTTCTTGATTACCTTTCTGGTCATACTTGTTACCCAAGCCTTCATTTATGGATCTGAAAGCTTGTGATCGATTGAAGGGCAGATGGAAGCCATTTATCAGTACAGAGAGGTAAATTTCTGGCTCCTTAGATTAAAGAAAAGATGTTGAGTGTATGAAGAGAAGACTGAAGCTATAGCTTCCTGAAAGAAGTCCAGTGAGATGGCAGAGGGTGAGGTTGAGAGGAACGGCCGAAGTCCGTTATTGCACCATTAACATGAGCAGTACTTTAAAAGATGCCATTAAAATATGTGTGTATGGATGTGTTTGCATGCATGTGTTTTCACCTGTGTGCTACTCTCATGCTTGGCAGAGGGAGGAAGTGCGATGCTCATTAAATATGTAGTAGATGAAAGAACACAGATTTTTAAAACAACACACTGAGAGACCAACTCACATGGAATCATTTCAGTGCTCCAACTATACAGCTGGATCCATATTGTTTACCCTCATTCAGAGAATTCATATTTTTGTCCATAATTTTGGACAGCTTTTAATCATTGATGTATTATAAGAACTTGCCAACGGACTCTGATGGCACCCGCTCACTTGAATGAGAATTGCCCGACTGTTGCATGAACTGAATTCAGCTGCAGATTGATGTTTTAGTTTTCTGTGCAGTGTTATCTTGAATAAGACCAGATTTTTTCTAATTTAGTTCTTAATGTTTGGATTTTACTGGTTTTGTGTTGAAACAGGGAAATTTGAACTTTTAATTTCTAAAACTGGTCACCTGTTCATAATAGCGCCTACAACTTTACAACACAAAAATGTCATCCTAAGATACAAGAGTGGAAATGTAGATATTTACATGTTTTTTATACATTCAACTGCTCTTTTCCTACCATAATACAAACTTAAAAGGTACCTGTATGGAAGAAAGAAAAGAAAAAATGTTCATCTCATTCATTATGGATTATTTCATGTTTATTGTGAGTGTTTAGAATTTAATGTATTATAGTATTTTATTTTGTTTCTAAAAAAATACATTATTGTGAATAATACATTTACTGCTCAAATCAAATATGATATAAACTAAATGTAAATGATAAGATGAAATAATGTTTTATTCTCCAAAGGTCTAATAAATTAGAAACTGTATCAGGATTCAGAGGTCAGACCAAATCTTCACAAAAACATGTTGAGTGTTTAATAGTAAGTGAGTATGTTGAGCTGTGCGCATCTTGGATAAGTAAACTTCTAACAATTTAATCTTTGCTGGCCACCTATCAGCCAACAGTTCTATTTGTCTATTCAACCTTTAAACATAAAGAGGAGAAGAGGAAAGGGAGGCCTAATGAGAAGATGAAGAACCAAACAGCAGAGCCAGAAGGGAAGAGACCTATCTTATCTTAAAGAGTTTATCTGGGGCATTCTGCAGTGGTGCTCCATATCTTGTAATGAACTTGATCCCCGAGATCTGCTGATCAGATGATCTTCAGCCAGTACCACTCCAATTTGAGAGTCCAGCCAACTGTGGAGCAGACACTGCAAGTGACACATCCATTTTCACAAAAGACATCCCACAAAATATTATTTGTTTAGAATTAAGACCAAAGCCTCCTATTGTTCTCATTCCCTTGTGGTGCTGTGGATTTCAGCACTTTTGAACAATGGCTGCTAGATACAGCTGAGAAATATGAAAAAGCAGACTGCAGCGGAATTCACGAGCACATAAACACACACACACACACACACACACACACACACACACACACACAGTAGATGAAGAGATAAGGTTTTAAAGAAGATTGGATGTTCCCTCAGTCACATTCCAGCAGCCTCTTAAACTGCCCAAAGAGCCTTGTGTATGTGTTTGTGTGTGTGTGTTTGTCACAGTTCTCATGCTTGGTTGAAAGCATCTTATTAGGAATAAAGTGTCTTTGTTTGTTGTACATTTCCAACATTTCCACATCACTTACTGGTGTGTCTGTGTGTGTGTGTGTGTGTGTGTGTTTGTGTGTGTCTAAGAAATTATGCCAAGGCTCAGGTTGTTTATATAACTAAAATATTCTCCGGCGTATTTAGCTTGACTTCACATGGCACATTCACAAACACCTGCACTATATGCTATAATCTGTCAATGTTGGGACAGACATTTTCTTCATATACAGTGGGAGGCCTGTTTGCTCTGAATCCCCTACTGTGCCTCATCTCTATCAATTGTTCCTGTACCCATTCCTAACCAACACACACAAACACATGCACACACCACTTGGTGAAGTCTGGAGGTAATGGTTCACATTTTTCCTTAATGCCAGTAGGTCAGGGAGCAATGGCAGGGCAGAGCTTCATTACAGAAACCCAGCAGGGCCCCACGTCACCTGTAGAGATTCATTATATTGCTGCCCCTCCTCTCCAGTTACATCACAGTCTCTACGTAAAAGCATTCTATCTATTGTCAAACAATCATTTTCCAGTTTTCCAGCGTAGCTCTTTGCTGCTGTTAAACTGAAACATCCTCCTCAAGTGTTTTGAACAAAATTACTTCCAAATTACTTTCACCTGTCTGAACACTTTTGTATCATTCACAAAATATAACTTAACTTATCCAGAGAAGAACACATCTAAAAACGTGATATTTTACAACATTTGCCAACTGCAGTGCAGAAGTGTCTAGTGTCCTAAAATTTCCCTCAGCAAGTATGGGAACACTGCTGAGTCCAGAGCCACTGTCATATTATGATTTTGTCTGCTAAAACAGCCACATTTCATTTCCACAGCAGGCATGCCACCTGCTAAACTCTTCAAGACAAAACAATTGTTCCTCTATTATTATTGTTCACATGTCTTTGAAATACATCCTTATTTTGTATTTGGCGAGATTCACTAACTGACAGTGGCACTGAAGAAAAGACAGAGGCAGAGCTGGAGGTAGCAGAGCTTAAGATGTTGAGGTTCTCTTTGGGAGTGACGAGGATGAACAGGATCAGGAATGAGGACATTGGAGGGACAGGTCATGTTAGATGTGTTGGAGATAAAGTCAGAGAGGCCAGATTGAGGTGGTTTGGACATGTTCAGAGGACAGACTGTGTATATATCGGTAGAAGGATGCTGAGGTTGGAGCTGCCAGGCAGGAGGTCTAGAGGAAGACCAAAGAGGACATTTATGGATGTAGTGAGAGAGGACATGAAGTTAGTTGGTGTGAGAGAAGAGGATGCAGAGGACACTTTCGCACACATTCACACCTACAAGCTGCCCAGCTCCATTGGAGCAGTTAGGGTTAAGGGCCTTGCTCAAGGACACCACAGTGGTGTTGATGATGGAGACACAAGTGCTGCTGTTTGCTAGTCCCAATCAGATTCAAGTCTGGCCTGAACTTTCCTTCACAAGCTCAGCTTTCTAACCATTAGGCCACTGCTGCCCCACTGTAAAATCCACTTAATATTTCATAGAAATCTCTACTTAAGTATAGTTTCCGAACACATCTGGGCATTTTTAAATTTAGATTTGTTTAATTACACCTTTGCACATTTGTTTATTTTATCCATTACTCAGCAAACCAAATTAGGTTCTTGTTATTTTTACATGTATCATCCGACCAATCTGACATTAGCAGCAGAGAAACGCTTACTTACAGTAACACATACACACAGGCAGAGATCGAGATTCAAACAGAGGAACATGCATTTATTAGTTTCAGATCTTCCGTGTGCAAGACTACACAGGCAAGAGATGCACTGACACAATCTGATTAATGGAAGTTTGTATATAGTTACTGTGCCCAGGTGTAGGGCTCCTGATTTTCTTTTGTCTACGGCAGCCTTGTGCACATCACATTCATACTGATCTACTTTCTCTTCTGCTCTGCTTTGGAAACAACACACTGTCGAGGTGACACTTTTTCAAATGGTCTCTGGATGCAAAAATGTAATTTATACAACAAAGGTGAATTCTTTCAGCATGACTTTTCACATTGTCTCACTTGAGTTAAAGGGCTGTCTAGGTGCTGAGTGAGCTGTATAACCCCAGCACAAAGGAAAGCTATTCAAAATATAGTCTGCATTATGAAAAATGCCTGGCAATCATTTGTAAAATAACCCCCTTATTCTTAGCCCACCTCATGAATTCATGCATTTTGCACTTTTTGTTATACCTGCAGTGATCTGCAGGAGGTTGAGTTCTTATGTATATCCTATCAAAAAGCTAGTAGCGGTAAAAACCTCACACTTTAGGAAAGTAGGAAAGTTGACCAGTCATGTCCTGCTCCACTAGCCCTGCCCCTGTACTTTGTATTCGGTAATCAATTCATTCATAGCCATCACCCTCTGACTCTGAGAGAGGGGGGCACACTGTATAAGACATATAATCAAAACCGAAATCATTCAATGTAGTGTGTTCTGCTCTGCCTTTCTCTTTACTGACTTTGTGGCACACAGATGTGAAGTGTGAAGCTATACTACGGCTGGATATACAATGCACCTACACATGTCATTGGGCAATTCAGACTTTCACAGCTGACATTCCCTGTTGACCCTGAGGCATCTACTGAACCCAGGAGACATCTGACTGCAGGGCTTAGCCTCAGGGCCAAAGACTGTCAACACAATCATGGGGTTAATGTCAGACACACACACACACACACACACACACACACACAGTATAGGACCAGGCCTTCAGATTCACAATTTTTCCCTCATTGACTGTTTTCTCATAAAACACACTGTCACTGTGAGCCCAACTCTTCACTATGGATTGATGTCTTCAATCTAATTGCCACTCTCTTTCTTGCATTATTATTATTTATTATCCTATCCATTGCATGTGAAGTACTCTGTCTCCTGTGCTAATTCAATCTGTGAAATGGTACGGATGGATTGATCAGTGGATTAGGTTTTGTTAGGATGTAGTCTGACAACATCCCCATGTGCATGGTGGGTTGCTTCATAAGGGATAAGGGAGTCAAGGACAAGCAATTTGTCTGAGGTGTAAATTAATTTGTAACATGAAAAAAAAATGGCGCTATGGAAATGGAAGTAATTAAAATGATAGATTGGATGCAGCATATGAGATTCGTGTGTCATCGCTACAATGCTCTCAGGATGGAGATTTGCAGTCATAAACAGGAGTTCAGATGGCTCAGCATGCACTGGGAGCTGAGAAATGTACACTAAAAGTGTGTTTAGAGGCTGAGAAAATGCTGTTCAGCTCACTGAGCACTATGCTGTGGCTCCTTTTTATCCATTTATTTATTCTTTTATCTCTTTATTTTGCTTTCATTCCCTTTTTGTGTCTTTCATCGACTAATCAGTTGGTATACATTAATTCATTATATCTCTCTTATCTCTCTATTATCTCAAAAGCTAATTAATTAACACTTCTTTGTTATTCGCTCAAAATGTTAAAATAAATGTTTTCATAGGTTTCACAGAGGAATACACAACATCTGGTCAGGAAATAGTCAAGCACAAATCCCTGTAATACCACATTATTTTATTTTTCAATGTCATTGTATTTTTTAAGCTACAGTTTGCATCTTCTGTTGACACTTCCTGTGACTCTGTCATTGAGTAGAGAGATATAGATCCAACAATTTCAGCTTGATTAGCAAGTTTTGCAGATTATTATTTATTCTAATTTGATAATGACTAATATCTGGGCTGTGCACAGTGAAGAGTGAAACTCTGAAAGACCTGAATGATCCTGGAGTCTCCCACTACATGTTACATATTGTAGGTGAGAATTGGTGAGATTTACAAGTGTCAGTAGGCAGCTTTTAATTTCTTTTATATTTAAACAGAACTATTTTCCTGTTTGTAATCTTTCTGCTAATCTAAGCTAAACTGTGGTCTTTAGATTCAGCAGATACTGTAGATACAGTGGGATTATTATTGTCAACCAATCTCAGCAATAAAGCAAGTGGCAATATAAAATTATGCCTTCAAATTAATTGCTAATCTGATAACAACCTTGTCTTTATTTCTTTGTTCTCACACAGAAACTCCCTAAACATACTGAGTCTTATCTTTAATACTCAGTATATGTTTTGTTCTAATCCTGATCTTGTTACTGCACTCACCCACAAAGAAGTATTAAAGCCTTCGTTTAATCTAATTTATTCTCCAAGATGGGATATGCTTGTACAAGTTATAGTTACAGTTCAGGAAAACAAAATGTAAAGTGTGTTTACATTCTCATATGGAATCTGAACCCTGGGTTTTACCCCCTGTGCAGTATGTGCATAGAGCACTTCTCAATGACTCAGTGATAAAGAGACCTACTAGTGAACTCTGATTGACCAGTCCACAGGGAAACCTGTTCACTCTACAGATAGCACAAGCTATTTTATTGCCCTGCTAATCTCTCACAACTCCCTGTATTTGATTTTCTCTTTTTATTTATCTCTTTTTGTACAGCTCTCAAGGTCAACAGGTTCTTGCCTCTATTGACAGTAGTGGACCATTTTTGCTGAACATTTTTAAAGATAAAGATAAGGTTAAAGATTTTTCTCTTTTACCAGTCGCTTTCACACGGACTCTGACAAGTAATTCCCCTGTGGTTTCAAATCAGCGTTGTGGACATTCTGGGCACGTGCTGCTGGTTTGTCTCATTGCTTTGTGGTAAAGGAAAGGAAGCTGTGCCTGACAATTTCATCCCATTTAAACTTGCGTTTAAAAATTGTACTGAAAAGTGGCAGCTATTGTTCATCAAAGGCTACTGTCAAATATCTTCTTTTACTCGGCTGGAACTCTCGCATTTTCTCTTTTCATTCCTTGCATGTCACTCTTTCCTTCTGCAAAGCAAGAATAGGTAGGTTGAGAAAAAAGAGAAAAAAAGACCAACATAAATGTATTAACATTTGGGGTGAGGCAAAGTAACTGAAAACTTTGTCAGGAGGAGGCTGAGGTTGCTAAATGGTTCAACAAAGCAGCGGACTATTCTGCAGGGAACCGGAGTTTGAGTCCAGTGTGACACAAGTTTATTGCTTTGTTGTAAAAAGTCACTTGACGTCTTTGTGCCTAACCCACCAAAACCATTGTGTTTGCACAGTTTTGATACAGTGTTTATGAGCTGGATGGTATTTTGCCGCCATTGTAAGCAATGATATTGACCCCTCTTTTTTTTCTTCAACAGGAACCTGCGTCCCCCTACATCGGGGCGCTAGTATTTCAACAAATGGACCTGTTGGTCATGTGGAAATGACAAATGCCATGGGTCTTTAAGTTAGAGAGCTTTTTGTTTTGTGTCATTGGGTTTTTCCTGGTTTGCTGTTTCACTTGGAAGTGTCCTCACCAATGGCACCAGCTCCCTCTCATTTGCTCTTTCTTGTGTGTTTTCTTAATTCTCTGTTGTTCTTATTTTGCACAAAGCTCTTTGAGGAAATTAAAAAAGTATTAAGCACTGGCAATTACAGGTCCGTATACCAAAGCACTTCACTTAATCTCTGAAAACTTGCCCTCTCTCCATCCTCTCTCCCCACTGCCCTCGTCTTCTCTCTTCCTTAATCTTACACCCAACCATTTTCTTGGCAGTTGTGTTTGTGTGTACGTGAGCACCTCAAGCCAAATGTTTCACGAAATGTAGGTAGTCGGAGGAGTGTCATTAGCATAATTTCCCAGAGGCGCAACGAGCCTAATTATCAACATGGCTGTATGCAGACTAGAGCACAGCTCATCACATTAGGATGAAGTCCCTGCTGTTTATGCCCACGCTCCACCAGGTCCCAGCTGACTACCTGGAGATTCACTGCTCACACAGTTCAACTCCCACCAACTCAGAAACTTTCATCTTCCACGCTACAATTCTTCACCTTGAGCAGACTGAGGAGATTAAATAATAGAGAAAACTCAAAGCACGTTTAAATATGTAACACTGGAGACCATCTTTGCAGCTTGTATAATGTGCTGTATGTTATTTCAACCAAATTTCTTCTAAGTTGATTGGTTATTCAGATAGGACAGACCATTATCTATGGTCTCAGGGATGCTCACACATTCCTTTGACATTCTTTGATCTTTATCTGCGGTCACTGTGCTTGGTCTTAATGCACTGTTGCAGCCATGTTTTGAACACCCTCCCAGTTGGCTGTAGGTGGGAGAAAAAAACGTGTGTGTAAAAGTGTGTGAAAGAGAAAAGGAAATTATCCAGCCCCATCTCAATTTGCCTGTAGATAGAGGGGAAAATGGAAATGCTCCTTGTGTCTGGCCAGTGAAAAGCCAATTTCCTAGAGACACACCACTGTTACAGTATTCACTGACCTTCTTATGCTTTTATCACACGAACATACACACATTTCTATTTAAAACACACAGATTAATTAAAAAAGTTTAAAATCTAATCTTTTAATTAACCCATGAAGCTGCCAATGAGCCAGGTGTTAACCCACAAGTGATTCTGTACCACGCTTTGCAAGGTCATTTACATAAACATAATGCAAATATATGCATATATATGTATGTATACAACACTGACATGTATACTTATGTACACACAATAGAGCAGAGGGTGTATGTGGGTCACAGCCAGTGTATGCTGCCCCAAGCTGTTGCTGTAAATCTGCACTGTGTTTACATCAGCCTGATCACGTCTATGTTATTATTATCTACATGTGGCTACACAGAGAGCAGCTCGCCTGTTCTATTCATGGGAAATGCTTGCTTATGGAAAAATAAAATGGGAGACAAGATGATGAAGAATATGTCTGAGGAAGACACCTGAGAAGAACAGTAGTTCTGATGTATCGCTTTGGGCGTGCATCTGTAATTAAGCAATGCTTCTCAGCTTTTTCAGACATATGTTTCCTGTCACAGCGTTTCATCAATAACCAGCATGGCCTGCAACACAAACAAATGAGCAACATGTCTGCAAATCAAGATTTATTAGATGAATTTTGTTTGTCTACAGACTTAACCTGAGAGAAGAAGACAGGCATTAGCCCTGGCAGCCGTGGTGTTTTCTCTCCTCTGGGTTGTGTGTTGTTGATGTCAGGTAACATGTCCTCAAACAGGTTTGTGGCTACGTAAGACCACAGTCTAATGTGTGTGTTCATTCGTGTGCTTTTGAAGTGAATAGCTGATAATGTCCCTGTTAGGACAGCAGCCATATAAGAAGTTTCTTCTATGGGTGGTAGTGAGAGGCAGTTGCTGGTGACATCGATGATACAAGCAACATCCAAAGGTCCAGTATGGTTCTGGGCTTCTTCTTTTAATCTTTTTGTATTTCCACATCTGACTGCTCTTGTCCCTGTGGAGCTTGTGGTCTCCACGTGAGTGGTTGTGTGGCTTGTAGGTCAGAGAAGATAAGCAAGGCTTTAGTCTATTCTAATATATTCTAGCTCCCTTTTGCTGGCTGCAAGGGTTGAATGTATATTATATAACCTGCCCCATCCTATTTTTCAGTCTCCTCCTGCTGACTTCTCATTATCAAACACTGTAATGTGCTTGGCCTCGAAAGAACAAAACTCAAAGGCAGTATATTATTGAATCGACTGTAAATCTTCCCCCACATCCTTAAAAAAGTTTAACAATACCAAATAATTAAAACGAAGAGTCACCCAATGTGAGGCTGCTGTACACCAGGTTTTACTGTGTGGTTGTTGTCTACCACAGACCTGCGTCTCTGTCTCTGGGCCTGGGTAACAATAATCAGTGCACTTCATATATTTAATGTAACTTTTTGCCAGAGGGAGCAAACAGACAGAAAACGCCACAGCAAAATAGGAATTAAAGGGTGTAGCATCCCCAATACAAGAGCCAGCCATTTCCTATTGAATTTAATTCAACTTTATCCGTTGCTAACAGAGTTATGACAGCCAGCACAGAGTGACAATGGTGCTTGAGCCATAGCAGAGGTCATTGTAATGAAAGCAGCATGAAGCTCACACAATTGAATTTGTAATATCTTCGGAAGAATAAAATTGTAGAATAGATACAAGGTGTAAGATTGTCCTGGACTACAGTATATTGGATTTGTGACAGTAGATTCCAGACTTACCATATTTCTACTGGCATTCACAGTGAGATATCACACATGAGTAGTCCTATGATTTGTGTGGGTCTGCGTACGACATCTGTGATGAAATTGAATCAGTGTCACGCTTGGACGGCAGGTTATCACACACCTTCCTGCCCCGCAATTCCATTCAATCTTTCTCTTTCTGACTGCTGTGACCCTGTTTCACTGGAAGCTGCGTGCTTAGTCTTGCTACACTACAGAGAGAGAGAACCATGGGTAATTTAGTTCCTTTAGTTGGTACAAGCTGCATTTATTATTGGTATGTTTGGTAATATATGGTGGTATTATGTTTTCTCCTCATTTTATTGCATCTTATTTTCACACATACACTCCCCCCCCCCCCCCCCCCCACAACACACAGACACACACAAACACACACACACAACACAACCTTAATTAAAAAAAAGAGTGACTCAAGCATAAAAGGTTGTTGCTACTCATTAATGAACACAAAGCCCTGTGCAGCCTTGCAGCAGCCTGTGAAAACTATGTTGGCTGTTTTGTTTTTCCGAATCAATATTTTACTCCCTCAGTCTGAAGTCTATGTACACTTCAAGGCTGTTCCTGTGTACTCTGAAACATGTTGTCAGCCATAACTAGTATACTGGGAAATTCAAGGACATAAAAAAAAAAAAAACAGATTGAAAGAATGTTAAAGGACAAAATAATGACTAAAAAACTCAAAACAGCTTAAAAACTATTGGTCAGAAATGACATTTCCCTATACAGCTGCCTGCTTATTTTTATGTCAGGTTAAAATGACATTTAAATACATTTAAATATCTGAAAAACTTTTGTTTCTTTCCTGGGAAAAAAGACATACTGAAAGATCCTATTTGGAACTTGTAAAGCTTGCAATAAAACTGGGACAAATCAGTGCCAACCTGACTTGAGATATCTTAATTTGTCACTGTCTCTTAAGTATTACAGTATTATGACAGCCTCATGTACTTAGTGGCACTTACCTGATTGGGGATGACACACTCTCTCCACACCTCTTCACTTTGATTCCTCTCTGTGGAGCAAGTCTAGCCAAGATAGATTTTCCTCCCCGTGTTGAGTTCCAGACGTTGATCTGGTTGGAATGTTAGTAAACTGCCTGATACTTGTGCCTATTAGGAGGTAACGTACCTGTATAGACGAATCTCAGTATAAGAGATTCCTTTGGATATTCTGCTTTCAAGTGGACTCAGCGACCCTCGTCTGCTGAACTCTGCATGGTTTCCTCTTTATTATCTTCATTATAAACCAGAGATGCTGACAACGCAGGGACATTCAATTTGTCATGTTATATCCACATGCAAATTTCTTCCCTGGTTATAAAACAGTCTCAGGCTTTAGTCTCCCTGCTTGATATCTTGGTGTCATGTCAGGCTCTTTCATCCCGATGTCCATTCTTCATAGGATCAGACCAGTGGACCATATAAGACCTGGTTGAAATTAAGCTTGTCCAAACTGCTGTGGAAAACAGTCTCCTGTTTCATGGATCTGCTACCTTAATTAAAGGGATTGTACAAGACATAGATATGGAAGATGTTTAATGCCCAAATGAACATAGAAATAGAATACAGTTTTTCAACAGTATTTACCTATTATGTCACAAATGACTAATTGTCAGCTAAACACTTGTTATCACTGGCCAAACATCTTCCAATAAAGCAGTAAGTTAGATAACACACCTACTTAGCTTAGGTATCAACATTTACTTAGAATTCAGTCAAGATGATCCCTGTTTGTACAGCCTCCATCACTTACAACCACAGACAGTCTGTTATATTACTAGTAGCAGCAGATGCACCCGTCCTCTTCACTGCCCACTAGAAACTATGTGATAATAAAAGACACTCTGTCTTGGTGCATCAGTCCTTCTTCAAACGTCCACCACGTCTTCTCTCAATATTCCCCACTTATGGTCCCACTCCTCAGTCCGTGACTGAATAGAAAAACCTGCCTCTCACCACTTACTGAAAACTGATGATGGTGCTACGGAAATGGTTTAAGCCTATGCGTCTCTCTGCTGAAAAACACTTAAATGCAATATGACCTTGTTTTGCTTAATATAGCACCAATATGACATTGTCAGACTCACAAATGACAGGTTGGAGTTGGTATTGGAATGTGCATTATGCGAGAAGTGGGTAGTATTGGCTCATCTCCCTGAGGCTTGAAGTGGACGTATGAGGTCTGGTAATCTTTCTTCTTACTAATGACACATCACCAGATTTGTTTCTTTTTCAAACCGGTAGTATTCAGATCCAACAACTGACACTGACTTGAGTGACTTCAGCTGTCTCAGGTTCCTCTGGACCTACAAAAGGCTTTATACTACTTTTTCCCACATAAATATTTCCTCCCTAATACCTGTAAACAGATTCTTTACATGTCTAATTAGTGGAATTCTTATTTTTAAAAAGTTTAAATGCAGTTTGGTTTGGTCTCATCTGTCTCAAAATTAGAAAGGGATAAAAATGTAACCATTTTGATATGAGGTAGATTTTACAGCTTTTCCACAGTTCACCTCTCATTAAGGTTTGCAGAGATTCTGACAACATGGGATGCAGCTTATCTGATCCAGACAACTGTCCTGAATATCCTTCTGCCCTGATCTGGCCCTCACCCAGCTTACCTGACACTTGTTAGTAACTGCTCTCTGGATTTCATTCCTGTGTTTAATATTTTGGGCTTCCACTGTGTAGTTCATCCATTATAGTTTTGTGCCCAGTTGGCTTTAAGCAGCATCATTTCTGTGAAAGAAGGAAGCTGCCTTGGGCTGTGAATGTGTGCCTGTGTCTTTGTGTTTCTTTCACAAAAGCCATAGTTTGATAAAGGAGATCATTAAAGTGTCATTAGGCAGTGAGCTTTGACGTACCAGGAACCTGCGGATAAAACACAGGGCCACTTTGAGAGCTGGGAGGGCACATGCACAAGGTTGGTTTATACAAGGCTGAGATGCAGACCCTCATTGGACCCTCAATCTACTGAAAAGATACCTCTCCTTGACACATTAAATCAGCTCTCTTTGTTTGTTTCCCATCACTCTGCCGTTCTCTCAAAAGTCACCTGTGTACAAATAGAACATAAATGAAAGCTCCTCTTTTTTTTTTCTTGTTTAACTAGCACAATGCTCGACTACCCACACAAATCATGGATTTGATACATACAGCTGTTACATTGTAGCTCTCATAGGAGCACTGTGAAGCTGCTGCCCTTAAAAACAGGAGAACTGGAATCTCCTGAATTCAATACAGGATAATAAGATGTATTTGTTGTGATTTCTACTCACTATGGGTAGTGTTCAAACTTGTCTAGTAACCACAGCTCTTTAAGAAACCACCAACGACAGCTGGCATTGTAACAGAAATCCAGGCGGCAGTCAGAATGACTTAGAGCAACACCGATAGTCTGTAGTGCTGTTGATAACTGCTTGGCAGCACAGGCTGGGAGACTTGACTTAATTTGTAAAAGTGAGCCACTCTCTGGCTTCATGGGAGCTGAGGATAGTGTCTAAGAAAGCTGATTCCTGCAGAACGAGCTTATTTTTATGAAGCCCTACAGCTTTCAAATGAGGATGGATAGTAAAGATGCATAAATCGTTTTGCATTAGAAGGTTCGGACAATTACAGGTCATCAGTACTTTTGTTGTTCATTACATTAAAAGGTTTGTTTTGGAGTGGTTGAACTTCTAAAATTACATAGGTTCTGATTTAGAATTGGAGATGTAACACAGAGCAATGCATAATAAACCTCAATGCAAATGGGGGTTCAGGTTCAGAGGAAATATCTAGATTACACACTTAACTTTGATTTAGACCGTTTAAAGCCTCTGCTGCCACCAAGTGACTCAGTTTTAAAATTTTAAAAGGTTGACACATCTCTCACCTACATCAAGAAACAACTAGTCGTATGACATGAGATTAAAAGAAAGAAACTTTGGCTATTTTATCTGTATAAACACAAACGTTTCTATGTAGAACTCCACACTGTCTAACCCAGTGTTTACCTTTTCTGCAGTGTTCATCATGGCTGCCGGACTGCTGGTCTACCCCTTCGGCCTAAACTCCACTCTCGTCAGGTCCTTCTGTGGTGATTCTGACATCTACTATGCTGGCGAGTGCCAAATCGGCTGGGGCTACATGCTGGCTATTGTTGGCGTCATGCTCACAGTCTTCTTGCCCTTTTTTGCCAAATATGCACCAAAGGAGCAGCTGTCCCCCACCCCTTTGCCCACGCTGTTATAGTGAAGTGAAATATAATCTTGTTTTTTTTCTATTTGTTGACTGTCTCTAATTGGGGCTTGATGTCATGGACAGACTCTGCATCCTGTAAAGCCCTATTCGGTGATAAGAGAAGCTGACACTTAACAACAAACAATGTCTTCCTGGATCTGTTATGTACAGTAATTAATTAAAATTAATTTAATTTAAATAAAGGCTTTATGTTACAGTAAAAAAGTTTTTCACAGTTTGACATACTCTGGTCATAACACAGTCAGAAGAACTGAGGAATGATCAATGATTTTACTCACAATTTAAGAAAATGACCACATAAAAATGCTAAACATTCTGTATTGTTCCTTCCTTTTTTGTGGAAACACTTAAATATACAGTATGTAACATTCCAAAACAGACAAAAGAAGTGGAAGCATGTGTTTGTGTGGCGATATGTTTTTGAGCAATCAAATAATGTTTCAGTAAGGGGTTTTGAAAAACACCAGAACAGACACTTTTTATGTTTGTGCAGCTCAAGAAGTTGCATCTAGTGGCACTGTTTGTGCTGAGATGTCTGGATTGTACATATCGTCTGGATTTACGGAGCTAATGTTTGAGGTTTGGAAATGACACAACTAAAAACTCTAAGGATTTTTGCTCTTCAGACTTTTTCGTCTGCCTGCCTTGTGCCCAGGCAGTGAACCCGTGGGAGTCAAGACAATGGTTTAGCTTTCAACAACAGTGCTTTCAGTAACTGTCGCAAAGAAAAAGACAATAAACACACCATCAGACCTGCTGAGAAAATAAATGAAAATCTGTTCGCATAACAAGGACTTGAATTCTAATAATAATATGTAGTGGTTTCAGAGCAGTGTTGTCAAAAAGTTCATGTTGGGATACTGCATCCTTTTGTTAACCTTTTCCCTAGAATTGTTTGTGTAATGTAACTCACTTGTTAAACTTGTAAAACAATTTTTTTTTTCCAGTCTACAACACACAATACTAAACACTCTAATTCAGGAAATAATAGGCAGGGAAATGTAGGAATTTTTCTTAAGAAGGCATGATAAGATGGGCTTTGTTAATGGTAGAGGAGTTGATCTAAAGTTTAAATGTGATCTGACCAACTTGTGCCTTTCAACATAACCAACACAAGTGTTTAATACAATTATCAGGTTATCATCTTTTTCTGCTTAAAGCTGCTTGTATTTTTTCCTGTTATATTTACCTTGGCGAAAAAGTGTGTCTCTTGTACTTGTTGCAGTATGATCTCATTAACCTGAGAAAATGTTCAAGAGGAAAAAAAGATGTCTTCTAATCCTTGGGGGTAGGACAGAAGGGAAAAACAATGTGTCTTCAATTATGCCCTGAGACATTACTGCAAATTATCTAGGAGAATTAAATCACTTGAATCACGTTAATAAAAGGTTGTGACATGCAGCTAACAGATTAATTCCTGGCATCCTTGCCTTGTGTGATATTGAATTTGAGTGG
Organism: Channa argus; assembly: GCF_033026475.1. NCBI lineage: Eukaryota > Metazoa > Chordata > Actinopteri > Anabantiformes > Channidae > Channa > Channa argus. The sequence continues at coordinate 4,500,224 of NC_090220.1, read as the reverse complement.
TAGTGGCAGGAGTTGTACAAATTGAACTTCGCCTTTTGTTATCTGTGCTGAACTGACGCATTATTCACATTATGTGTAAAATGTAGCTCAAAATAATTTGCTCCTCAAATAAGCCCATGTGTTGGCATGTCTTCATCAACCCACTTCTTTTTTTAAATGCTGGCAGAATTTCTGTCATGTTCTGAGGACAAAATGTCTACTTCTCCATTTACTGTCCCTATACACTGCCAATTTCAAGCCAGACTCCGCTTTCTAGTGGGTGTTTATGTGTGTGTGTTAGTGTTTAAAAATGACCTGGAGTCTGCTAATGGGTTAAAATTTATATAATTTAAAAATTTGGGTTCCCATAATGACATTCCTGATATTTAGAAAATGACTGTGATTATGTCGCTGTATTTGAAAGAAGGTCAGAAGACAAATATTGGTATTGGACCGGACCTCATACTGTGCTTGATTGTGAGAATGACTGACGTGACTGCACTGGACTTATCCCCCTCTCTGTTGATTCATTGTGTGTAAAGTCTCAGCACTGGTGAAACTGTTTTGCTAGAGTAGAAATATTGTTTTTTTCCATTTTGATGTTGAATTGTAAATAAACTAACTGTACTAGGTATCACGTTATTCTTAACTGCTCCATTTTTAAAGATATATTTTGAGATATTTCTTCTTCATCTTTGCTTTACCTGACTAATTCTCTAAACAATGTTTGCTGTTCTGTGAACGTTCTTTGTAATAAAAGTATTTCAGAACAAAAATAGAGGCTTTACTTTGCATTAAAGGTCTGGATAAATAACTCTTTATATATTGTTTGGCAAATAAACACAAGAACATAGGCCAAAAACATGCAAATTCAATTAAGTGCAATACGTCTGTATGTAATAAACTAGTGGCAACAATAAGTTTTATCGGTTTATAGGTCAAAAATATTTTCCTTAAACATGCTTTTCAAAACGAATGAGATTTCAACCTTTAAGAGTTATCTAGGATTATGTAGTAACCTTTTTTCTCATGTATACTTATCAATATCACATAATAGTATACTTTATTCCCATCAGTATTGTAGTGTGGAAAATTTCTACCAAAGCTCAGACTTCACGAAACAATTTGAGCACCACCCTCATCTCTGCATCACAGGCTTTTACAGCTTCCCTGGCATTTTTCAGCTCTGAGGGCAGGCCAGGCCTGACAGAAACACACACCAAAACATCTCTGCGGCAGTCGTAGTTACCCACACAGCGATGCACTTGACCACGGATAAGACGGGGCAGTTCCTGCTCCTGTTGGACAAGAGGCAGAAATAAAGCTTAGTAAGATTGGAGATTAACACTGACACTAACATGATTACGCATACACTCACTTGTCAGTTCATTAGGTATATCTCACTGAAACACAATGCTGTCTAACACAACAATGAATCCTCTTTTCATGAAAAGAATATGGTTCAGGGTTTGTGCAAAATTTTTAAAGAATGATTTATTTTACTGCTTTTTGCTGCTAACAGGTTTACTTGTACAGTGATTATACAATCAAAATGCATCATAACCATTATACTGAATACTGATACTGATTACACATAGAATTAAATGAAACACTTTAACAGAGCAGAGTCTGAGCAAGTAAATATACACAAAGTGACAGTGTCAGTTGATGCTTCCAATAAATTCAGGACACATTCACAGGAATTTTCTCATGAAGAGGAGGTTTTTCTCTTACATTTTCATAGAAGACACACTGCACAGCCTCCTTTCCATCTCTCAGAAGGAAGTTCTTGGCTCCATGGCGACCAAGTGTGACTGCAGAGTCTAGAGTAGCTGAGGGAAGTGTACAACCTGTCAGGTTACTGGTGTTTTCAAAATAATGTAGACTGCATAGTAAAAACAGCAGTGTCTCTGAATCAACTTACCAAATATCTCAAATAAGTATGGGACTTTGTCTTTAAACTGACTCCAGTGTCTCATGCCATTAATAACTGCAGTCAGGATCCTCAGTGAATTCTCAATGGCTGGCTTCAATGGAGACATTTCCTGCTGAGAACAAATACAAACACCATCACTACCAATGTTAGGTAGAACTAATGGCCATTTTAAAAATATATGCAAACTATTGAATATTTCTACCTGAGTAGGAGTTGGCTGTGCAGTCTTAGTTTGATTTGACCTCCCCTTTCCTTCAAAAGTGGATTTTTGCGATTCAAAGCTGTTAGTAAAGTTCCAAGAGTTTCCTTGTGATTGCATTGTATGAGCAGAAGGCCTAATGGGCTGTGGGACAGGAGGAGGCAGAGGTCTAGACTGCTGAGAATAGTGATGTGTGGGAATGGGTAGCCTGTAAGATGACTGTTGACCCATCTGAGATAACCTGGAACTTGGTTTTGGCTTCCTTTGTGTATCCTCACTGCTGCCAAGAGCTGGATACTTGCACTGCGTGGAATTACCACTTGAGCAGGAATCCTGTTGTCTGACTGTGGGCTGTCCTATCTTAGAACTAAAACAAAAATAAATCTTTTATACACATATGTCGCACAGTTTTATTTTTCATACCGCATTCCTTTAATCTGCGCTTAGTTACACACACTCTCCCTGTTCATCAATAAATCCTGACTCACACAGCTTCTTTACTGCCTTAAAAAAAGACAGTGTCTCTTTTTTTGCATTATTAGCAACCTCTTCACTTTTTCTTAGGATATAAATAATATTATACATACAAAAATGTATAAATAATAATTTAATATGTATCTGACATTGCCATTTGAAAGATTTCCTCTTTTTTATTGTTAAAGTAAATCTAATAACAAATGTGTCCATCCACAGTCTTTATTACCAATCGAAGAAGAAACATACCACATGCTTCCAACTTTGTATGGATGGAACACTGGTGTGGAAGTTCTCCCTGTAGTGGCAGGTCCAGGAGCAGGTCTGTTGCTGCCGTACTGCTGAGACTGAGTAGACTGTGGCTTATCCTGTCTGTCCCACGGATGTCTTTGAGAAGCATCAGAAGAAGAGCTTGAGGACTGGTAACACTTATAGGTACCTGAGTAAAGGTAGATTTGCAAAAGAAGGAGAGTCTGTACTGTCTGAAGTTGGAGTTTGTAATTTTAAACAGTATGACATTAAAAACATTGAAAAGCAAGAAATTTATTATTTTAAAAAATGTACATGCCCTGTATAAGTCACTTTGCCAAGATTAAAAAAAATCAGATGGGAAAAACATCTAGAATATACCAAGATGTTTTAAAATATCATTAGTTGTTCAGTCGGAATTTGTACTTTTCTTTGGTTGCACTGCCACCCAGTGCCTATAATCTAGTAGAACCCTAGAGAGCTGAACTTAACGCTGGACCTGGCCTGCTGTTGTGTGTAGCTAAGATGACGTTTGCAGCGTAGTTATCGTTGAAAAAGAATTCATTTTCAGAAGGAGCAGATGTCAAGGGAACTCTGTTTCTTTTCTTCTGGATAAAGAGCGGAACAGAGAGGCCGCCTGGTGGGGATAACAGAGGAAACAAATATATGAACATATACATAACATGTATGAACATGTACTACTCATACACACACACACATATATATAAGCTATATATATATCAAACCTGCTTCTGGCCTGGCTGGCGGGTTTTGCTGTCTCTGCATTTTCTTTTATAGAAAGCAGCTCAAAGCTTGCAGTCTATACGTAGACAGACATGGTAAATGACAAATATTCTGGTTAGTTTTGGAAAAACAAACAAACAAACGTTGCGTTAATATTGCTTAGCTAAGACTGCTTATGGATTTGTTGTCTATTTAGTTTAATATTAGCTGTGCACCAAAGCTAGCGTTAGCTAATTACACAAAAAGCTAAAAATAAGAAAAAGTTTTAGACTGCGTTTTTTTGCCGGTATGGCTACTCTAACATTATAGCTGTAATGTAACCTTACTGCTTTTTTAGGTCTGTACTGAAGAAATTTCTTTTCTACGAAGAATGTTATACTTGAGCTATGTGTTAATAAAAGTTAGCAAACGTCAAAATATTGTTTCCCGTTCAGCACCTCGGAAAGCGACACGCGCAAAATTATGCAGGTCTGATGAATGACGCCTTCACGCTCCCGTAGTAAGCTCGGAGGTCCAATTCACAATACATATTGAAAGAATCAAATGAATCTAGTGAAAATAACTAGAGTTTCTCACTAACGTTCCTTATTGTGATGCATTTTCAAAACTGTGCATCATAACTATGAATTATTTTACAGTTAAATACAAATCATATTTAACATAATTATAAGCCAACTGGCCTTTCACTCAATATCTTTTCCAGGTGTGGCTGCATGGCTGTGCCCATCTACACTTGACTCTTCATAGTGATTCAGAGGACAAACTAAAGTAAATGGAAATAAGATAATCATGCTGTGTTGACACTATTAGGAAAAGACAGGGGCAAGGTTACAGAACTGCTAGCTCTGCCCTTTGTTTTGCACAAAGTCTGAGGCTAATCTCACTCTCACTGGGTCTGATATCCTCGCTGAGAGTTCAGTTGGCTTCTTATTTTTCTGGGTAGGTAAATCCACAGCAACGGCAGAAAAAAATGGCCAAGAGTCTCTATTACAACCTCGGCCACTGAGAAACGATGGATCAGCAGCTAATTTTCTTTGGTTGATTAGAATTAATTTCAGGTGAAAATCTAAGATCACAACTTTAAATGCACATTGCTGTCCTCTTAATATTCTTTTTTTTCTGAAGTCCAAAACAAAAGTCACAGTTACATATGACATATGACTGATGAAGCACATTTTTTTTTGTATAGTCTAAGTCTCCCAATAAAAGGTAGATTTGCAAATACACACCCACAGTCCCCCAATGTTTATGTTCGGCCACATGAACAAGGCAGTAAAGACTCAAGAAGCTAAAGCCCCTGCCATCTTTCCAAATTAATCAAAAGTGCCCCTCACAGCTTTAATTTGTAAATTATTATATAGAGATCAATAAAACAAAATTCATTTGCATTTAAGTGAACATGCACAAAAACAGTGCGTCACACAAAACCGCACGAATGCTATCTGCTATCAAACACCTTTAATTCAAGTTACCATGAAGCCATGAAGTCACTTTGCATTAGGTTTTGCTTCAGCCTGTAGTGACTTATGGTTAAGACGATACCCCAAGAGTTTTGCATAATAATCATCATAAAAATACCATAATACCTTTTCACAGAAATATTTCCACTGTTACATTAAACCTACGATTAGATATCTCAGTGCTGACAGCTGCTCTTTTTATAACTCTGAGCCTCAAACACCAAGAACAACTCTGCATGTCACAGGTTATGAAAAAAAAAACACTATGTGATGGGCTAATATAACTTAATATATTATCATTAAAGCCCATTGCTTATACATGTTTTGAGTGAATATTTATATTTTCGCCTGAACAAGCAGTGATTAGCTTCTGAGAACAAATGTGTAACATTAACACTTAAGATTTAATTACGGGATCCCGTTCAAATATCATCACCTTATTGACATTAGGGTGTTAATATTTCCAGGTAAGAACCCGAATCTCTCACGTGTGTCTAAGTGCAGTACTATTACTCTGTCAATTCCCAAGCTGAAAGAGCAAACGTACACGTCTCGTAAAACACAATCTCGGTTTTTCTCTTATCTTCTGGAACTTTCACTGCTCTATATATCGTGTCTCAGAGTGCACTTGTGTGTGAAATCTAAATCTGTGACGTTGAATACGGATTTTATACATCCCTAACTGGCAACCAGCGTGTTGTTCAGAGGGAGGAGTTAGTTCACAGTAGTTTCTGGAAGGAACCTCATGCTTGTACCATGGACAAAGTAAGTATCCTGCAACTCGTAGCATTTTTTAATATTATTTTCAATTCTCATAGCATACATTTGAGCACTGTGCATTTTATTACGTTATTTTAATTTTAAGCCTCGTTAGTCTTAACAATTTCGAGGTTAGTCGTAACGTTTGTGTAGTTAGCCACCTTTTTATACACGGGCACCTTAGCTTATGTCAGAGAGCTAGCTAGTTAGCCTGGTGACAAACCGGTAGTAAAGTTCAGTATGCTGTAGCCTTTTGAATGATGCTGTCTGACTAGGCTTAATAATATGACCAAATGGAATATATTTTAACAATGCTAGTGTGTAATTTTGTTAGTCAGCTAAAGTTATAACTACAGAAAGTGCAGGAAATTTAGCTAACGTGAGGGTCATTTGTATGCTCATGATACAGGCAAATTTATGATGGCAACTTAAGCTAACTTAAAGGACATGGTTAAGTTAGTTAGCGTTAGTTCTCTCATTGTCCTTTTGGAACTTCTGTTTGCATTTGCGACACTTTTAAGACCACAGTATATGACATCATAGTCCACAAAATATTACCATAACCATAGCGTTACTTGACGTTAAATTTGTCAACTTGCTTTGTCAATACATTATTGCAGTAATGTTACCATGAAAGTTTTCCAGCAGTTGCCCTTGTACATTGCAAGATATAACAAAGCAGCTTGCTCATCTTTAGCAAATCACTGGCAAAACACCTCTTGTAAGAAACGTTACTCAGATTAGCAAATCACATTTTCGGTTAGCAGCTAACATTGACGTTAGCTCACTGTGTGAAGGCTGATATTGATAAGTTGGTTGGCAAAGTCGTAAGTTAACGACGTTTTTCAAAATGTTCCATCACACCGACAGCCTAAACTGCGGCAGGCAGCAAGTAACACATGCTGTAGGAATATTTTTGGATCGGCTTCAGTCCTCGGTAACTTAGCCTGCTCAGACCGGAGGATCATTCTAGATGCACACGCCGCCGCTGTCATGCCTACAGCCCTGTTTTATCGACAACTGCCCTGTTCTCTGGCTTGTTCTGCACTTTGACAATTAAAGTATTTGTAGCGATTCATACATTTAAAGAAAGTAATTATGTTTTTACTGGATATTTTGTCATGGCTGGACCAGAATTCATAAGTTATCAGGCAACGACTACGACCCAACGAGTATTTTTCGTAGTCATTACCTGAAGATTATTTATTACATATTTAAAAACAGACAAAGCAGATAAAGTCATTCGAGTTGTTTGTTTAGTCCCATTGTGTCACAGCGGTTACCTCAGAATTATCCAGTAAATTCTAACTCAGTTACTTGATACTTGTGAGATCTCTAATGAATGAAGGACAGTTAGATGTACATACACTTTTACATGCACTATATCTTCATCAAAACCACAGAGTATTCAGTTTACTTCTTTTACCAGAATTTTCTTATTAAAATTGTACTAAACTTGTAATAGCCTATGGTTTACAGAATGTTTTTTTTTAAGTTATCTTAGTTTTTTATGTATTTATTTTATTTATTTTTTGTTATGTGTACATTTCTTGGTACTAAACAAAATGTTTTTTTTCTGATACCCAAATGACCATGTTTATAGTACAAAATTAGACTTTTGCAATAAAAATATCAGTCCTTTTTTAAGGGAGTGATAGATTTGCACTTTTTGCTGTGATGGGTAGTGGCACCTTAGGTAATTTTCTTTACATGCTAATTATCTTCCACTTGTTTATGTGCTTTAATGAAGAGTTGCTTATTGTTTCTGTGGATGACTGGTGCACCTGTCTGAGTTGAACAGCTGAGTGGACGTCTTTAATTTTTCATTTCAGCTTGTAGCAGCTGCAAATGGTGTCTTTTCCTAAGCTAGATATATATTAAGGATTGTGTGGGGAGGAGTGTGTGGGGAGGGGGTGCGTGTGCGCAGGTGCGTGCTTTTGTTTGAGAGTAGTTGTGAATTTAGAGTAAGAGAGATGTACTACTGAGAATCTGTTTTTGAGCTTCATTGATTGTATCTTCCTGGCTCATAGGCAACCGCATTGAAAGACCAGGGCAACAAGGCTCTAAGTGCCGGAAATATAGATGAGGCGATACGTTGCTACACTGAAGCATTGGCTCTTGATCCTTCCAGCCATGTTCTGTTCAGTAATCGCTCTGCAGCTTATGCCAAGAAAGGCAACTATGAGAATGCTCTCCAGGATGCCTGTCAAACCATCAAGATAAAGCCTGACTGGGGCAAGGTAAGTTGACTGTTATTTGGCCACCACTCTATTGACAACATGAGGAGTATGTAATGCTGAAAAAGCTTTAATCTTTTGTTCAACCAGGGCTACTCCCGCAAAGCTACAGCATTGGAATTTCTTGGGCGACTGGAGGATGCGAAAGCAACTTATCAAGAGGGACTCAGACTGGAGCCAAATAATCAGCAGCTGAAAGAGGGTTTACAGAACATTGAGTCGCGACTTGCAGGTAGATACTCTTTGGGGTACTATGATTTGAAAATGTAGTTATTGAATTGTATGATATATGGACATTAGATTACATTATTGCTAACCTCGATTTTGCACAGTATGTTTACATGCAGTTTTATTTACATAAAATTTAATACAATCACTATTTTAGGCAGTCAGGCTCCCTCTGTCCTCTTGTCTTGTCCCTGTCTCTAAAGCTGGGCTGATTTGTGTTGAAACTGTTTATCTTTGCAAGATAATTGTCGTCTTTGTGGATAGTTCGTTTTTCTCTACCATATAAAGCTAAGGTTGCTCTGTTTATAAAACACGGGTCGCTGCCATAATTTTTTGTCTGAAGAATGCGCAACAATTTCCATTTCCACAGGATTTGCTTAATGAGGATCTTGCTGTTCAGCAACTCATATTACAAGTAAAACAGTATAGTGCTTGTATCACTACTCGGTATCGGCAAATACTCAAATGTAAGAACTTGTACTTCAACTCAGTCTAGGAAAAAGTAGTATTGGGACTTGCCTAAAATAAAGTCTTAGTATTTTTTCTGAAAGCTGAATGACCATTAAAAAGGGAATATCAGAGTGAAGCCGTAACAGTGAACTTTTTATGTGCTACCAAAAAAATTGTCTATTTCCTCCCTCACCCTTCATCACTCATCACAAAAATTGATCAACAACAGTAAATTTTGTAAAAGCCCACTCATTTTTCCACCCTACTTAGGAGGCTTTGGAGTTGGTTGTCAACAAAATTTAAGCAAAATGTTATTGTGAGTAACATAGGTAGCCCACTTGGTATTGGGACTTGAAGGTTAGTCAGACACAAGGCCAGAAATATGCATTACACAGGAGAGAAAGTGAATTGAATACAGTGAATTAAGTTTTTATTTTTTTTGCTCTGGATTAGTACAGAGTAGGTATTCTGAGTGATTTATTTTTATTTTATTTTTTTGTGGTCATGTATATAACACTAATAAACACTGTTTTTTGCTAAACCAGAGAAGTCAATGATGAACCCCTTCGCCATGGCCAACTTGTATCAGAAATTGGAGAATGATCCTCGAACCCGTGAGCTCTTGTCAGATCCCAGCTACAGAGAACTGCTGGAGCAGCTCAGGAACAAACCATCAGAGCTTGGCACGTATGTGCACTTTTATTAAGTTGCTAAATTATTTCTGTGCTAGAGTATAATAATTTCTTGATGCTGGAATGGGAAACAAAAATAATATGGTCAGCGGTAGTTGCAGTACAGGATTGCATAGTATGTCCTCACATATTATTATATCTAAATATATTTCCATATATTTGTTTGCTATTGTGAGATACAATTTTCAGTGTTGTCATTCAGTCATACATTATTGAAAAATCCAAAAGCTAAATGATTGCATAAATCTGCATCAAAAATCCCTTTGGTATTTGGAAAGTGTGCCTTAGGTCTGACTATTAAAATTACAATTTTTTTTGTTTTTCAGGAAGCTGCAAGATCCCAGAGTAATGACCACGTTGTCTGTGCTACTGGGACTGAACCTTTCTGAAATGGAAGAAGAGGAGGAGCCCACTCCTTCTCCTCCCCCCAAGCCCAAAGAGACTCAGCCACCTCCTCCCAAAGAGGAAGACCTTCCAGAAAACAAGAGAATGGTAAATCAGTTCATCAAACTAAGTTTTTATTATAGGTATTTTGCCTCTTCTAAAGGATCATTCTAAATTTTACTAATCCTCAAATTTTAATTTCTTTACAGGCATTGAAGGAAAAAGAACTTGGAAATGCTGCATATAAGAATAAGGACTTTCAGATGGCACTGAAACATTATGAAGAAGCAATCAAACATGACCCAACTAACATGACTTACATTTCAAATCAAGCAGGTACATATTGTCACACATTTGACAATATGTCACAACATTTGAGAAAACACACACATTTGAGAAAATGCACACATTTGAGAAAACGCACTCTCAACATTGGCAAAATAATGCATGATGCAGAATTTCTCAAACAGAATACATTTGATGTCTATTTTTGAATATAAAAATCTCCCTAACCAGACTTTGTGAGGGTAAAACAGAAGTTTCAACAGTATTGGACCTATCCCAAATTAATTCTCTGCTTGTATGAAAAAATGTGATCAGATTTGTAAATTTAAACTTGATTAGGGTTTTTATTTTAAAGTCCTTTAAAATAGGAAAGTCACTGTAATATTCAGTCTTTAACTTTATTGACAAAACTTTGGCTTAGTTGACATGACAAGCAACTTCATTTCTACTTTTTTGTTTAACTTTCAGCTGTGTATTTTGAAATGAAAGATTTTGAGAAGTGCCGAGAACTGTGTGAGAAGGCAATTGAAGTTGGCAGAGAAAACCGTGAAGACTACAGACAAATTGCAAAGTGAGTTATTTAAGATTGCATAATCACAATATTATTAATAATGATAATTTTAAAATCTTTGCTGAAGTGAATTTATACTTTCTCTTCCCACACAAGCTAGAGGTATCTTAAGCATTTGACAAGTGAAACTTCCCTGTGGTGTACTAGAACCACTAGATGGCAGGGCTGCTCTGTTAAATTTCACTACAGAGTGGCCAGCAGTGAAATGGGGTATTACGATTCAATATTTAGCATTTTTGTGTAGTATAGTTATAAAGGCATGTCAAAGTCACGGCCGGGCTACAAATCCAGGCTACAGTTTCTCTGTTTTCTAGTTAGCTGCTTAATTTCTTTATAGTGAAAACATTTATATATACATAAACATATTTTTGAAACCATATTTTTATGTTTTTACCCAAATATAGCATGCACATCCTTGAAGCCAGTGATATTCTATATTTTTGTTTTCCTCCCTAGATTTTATAGACATTTTATAAAGAGACACTAAAAAGTGAAGGTTGTCAGAGGTTGGCATAGAGATGTCATCATTATCTATACCAATTTTGATACCTCAACAAAAAAAATAAAACAATCAAATGAAGACTTTTCAACATGAACACTTTTATTTATTAATGTAGCAAATACTGTTTTTTTTTTTTTGTTTGTTTTTTTAATGGCAGCCGTAGCATTTTTACTGCAGTGCCAGAAAAATCAAAAAAGAAAAACAAACAAATGCAAATAAGTAGCTGAGGTGTAAGGCTCATAATGTGAAAAAACAACTAGGACAACTCAGTTATTGGATATAGCTAAAGTAAACCACACTGGCTACTGCACATACCTACAACAGCCACTATGGTACTTTCGAAACCTTTGGAACAATAAACCACAAGTACTGTCCTACTTTTCATAATTTTGCCATCGACTGGTATCTCATAACCTCTGTACCGTAGGCACTTCATTTTAAAGAAATACTGTGGTCACATTGTTTTGTTTTGAGGAAGAAACACATCACACAGTTCAACAGTTTTGCTGAACAATGGAGATCTATGACTTGGACAAATAAGATGAAAATCAGGTTTTGGAGTTAAAGTAAAGTCATAATATGTGATTTTATTTTTTTTATATAAGAATCAGTTTATATATTAAAAAAATCTTCATTTTCTTCTACCCTTTTTATAGGGCCTTGGCTAGGATTGGCAACTCCTACTTCAAGCAGGAAAAATACAAAGAAGCAGTTCAGTATTTTAACAAGAGTTTAACAGAGCACCGTACTCCGGATGTCTTGAAGAAGTGTCAAGAGGTGCAGTAATATTCTCAATGTCAATTGCAATACTAGTTTACCCAAACTTTTTACTAATCAGCTTTTTTTTAAGTTCTATTAGACCTGTATCTGGACAGCTAAGGTGAAAGTATACATGTCACTTGTACCTAACAATGTACTTATTTCTGCAGGCAGAGAAGATATTGAAGGAGCAAGAAAAACTAGCCTACATAAACCCAGAATTAGCCCTGGAGGAGAAGAACAAGGGAAATTCTTTTTTCCAGAAAGGTGCGTGCAATAGTGCTTGTGCTTCTTGCTTGCTAATAAATGTCTTTTATATTTTAAAAAGCTTATATTTTCCTTTCCACAGGAGATTACCCCTTAGCCATGAAACATTACACAGAGGCCATCAAGAGAAACCCCAATGATGCCAAACTCTTCAGTAACAGAGCTGCCTGCTACACAAAGCTGTTGGAGTTTCAGCTTGCCCTGAAGGTAGAATTCGCTCTTACCAGGCATGTTTGTGCATTAATGTCTAAATTGACAGTTTTTAAATGTATGTTTATTATTTGTCAGGATTGTGAAGAATGCATCAAACTTGAGCCAGCCTTCAGTAAGTAGGATATGTTTGCTGTATTATGTATCAACTAAGTTATTAAATTTAGATTTATGACAGTTATTGTTTTAGTTTTTTAAGCTAATTTAATATGTCTAACCATAGTAAAAGGCTACACACGCAAAGGAGCTGCTTTGGAGGCCATGAAAGATTATTCTAAAGCTATGGATGCATACCAGAAGGCTCTGGAGCTGGACTCTTCCTCAAAAGTAATTTCAGGTTTCCACACAATTTAGAAAAGTCTGGAAAATACGCATTTTTGAATACTTTGTGTTAATGATGTATAAAGATTTGTCCATATTTGTTGAGTAGTGGTTAATTGATGCATTTTTTTCCTCATTACCTTTTCCACCATCAGGAGGCCACAGAAGGCATGCAGCGCTGTGTGGTTAATCAGGCTATGAGGAATGACAGCCCCGAGGAAGTCAAGAAAAGGGCCATGTCTGATCCAGAGGTGCAGCAGATCATGTCTGATCCCGCTATGCGCATGATCCTTGAGCAAATGCAGAAGGACCCACAGGCGCTTAGCGAGTATGTTTGGTTTTTAACTTTTGTGTCAGTTTCATTCGCATGTAGACCGTTTTTTTCTTTGAGGTGCAGTGATCCACAGAAATGCTTGAATTTAATATTTATTGTTTTATTTTTTTTGTTTTATTTTTCCAGCCACTTAAAAAATCCAGTTATTGCTCAGAAGATTCAAAAACTCATTGATGTTGGACTGATAGCCATTCGTTGATGAGAGACAGGAGCCAGATGTATGAAGAAACTACAAAGACCACAATGGAACAACATGCAGATCCCACCAAAATATTACATCTTCTGTTTTCTTGCCTTCATGTTATGTTGTCCTGTTTCTCAGACATTGTGCGTACGTTATGTTTTTTCCACAACTTTTTACATTGTATCTAAAAAGAAAAAAAAAAAGAGAGAAAAGAAAAAAAATGTTGTAATTTGGAAAACTTCAGGGCTTCAGAAATCTTTCTATGACATAGAATTGGTTCATGTGTACAAATACTTTAATCCATCTTAAAATAAATATCAATACAATTCACCAGCATGCTCAGTGTTTTAAGGGGAAGTCCACCCTAAAGCAGTTCACATATTCCATATCGAAACAAATGTAGAGGCATTTCTGCACTTAAATTTAACTTTGAAAAGTAGTTTGAAAACAGTAATTGTCACTGTTAATAAGTCATGGCTTCTTTCAGGCCTGACTAAACAAGGTGCTTTAAACTTTTAATTTGAGGTGTCAAGTACTTTTTTCTCAGTGCTTCCACACTTTGATCTTCTCCAACACATCAGGTGCAAAGCTGTGTCTGTCCTTTCCACTTGCCTACTCACATACAGGGTGTAAATCCTTGTGGTTATATTATGTAGTAATTATCCCAAATGTTTGTAAGTTATATTCAAGCCATGGTGTCTTCAGCGATTTCACCAATTTTCAGCTTTCTTCCTATAGATTTATTTTATGGTGAAAATGTACATTAATGCTTTTAAACTTACCCCTAACTTCCCCTTTATTTAAATATTTCTCTGCTTCTAACTGAAAAACTCCTCCGGATGATGTCATCCGGAGGAGTTTTTCATCATTAGGATTTCAGATGATGTCCTATGAATATCTGGAAAAGGAGATCAACCATGATTACAACCTCGATAGTATGTGCAACAAGATGACATAATCTAAATTGAAGGTTCCTCCAAGTGATGTCATCTGGAGCTATTTAGCTTCAAGTAGGGAAATATTTTAATATAGGGAAGTCGATGGGACGTTTAATGGCATTCATCTACATGTACTACCCAAATTAGATCCAAAAGAAAGTTAAATATCAGTGAAGGCATCCTTTAATATTTGTCTACAGCTCATGCCGGGAAAGCATTTGAGCGTTTCCCTAATTATGGGCAAGAGAGGATAAGACCAAACAAGGGGACTTGAAGAATACAACCTTTGTTGATTTTATCAATGATAAGCAATTAACAGTCACATTTGGGTGTTGTCTTTTTTTTTTCTTCTATCCCTTTTGACAATAAAAATATTCAGTCAATGCTTGTGGCAGGTGAAATATTAGCAAGACTGTTGCAAAAAGCCGCAGGAAGAAGTTTGACTGTAAAGCAGGGCTCTGAGCAAGGGCGTATTTATGTGACCCAGTTAAACAGGCCATCAGTTAAGGTTGATAAAGTCTAAAGTAGATTCTTATGGCAGACCTCAAATTTTGCCTTCTTAAGTCTAAAACTAATGCTAAATACTGTAACTTTCCTGTTCTCCACATTTCAAGATAATTGGAATTATGTGAGTTTGAAGGGTGGATTAACCTTTTCAAACTAGCATCAGTTGGTTGAATATTTATAGTCATAATAATCTCACTTCATGATGGACCATGGCGGAAGAAATTATCCTACCACAGCAGCAGACTGCTTTCAGAGAAGAAATATACAAATGTTAATATTGGTCTAGGCCATTATGGCACAAGTAGCTTCAGAAACCTCAAAGTAAAGACAAAAGTCATATCTTTGAGCTATGATTTCCTATAGGGACTCTCATATTTTAGAAATTGGTTGTTTGTATCACTATTTGTTTTAATATTTTCACAATACTTGACAAATGTGGGATGCTCATTTGATGTAATAGAAATTTCCCCATCAAATGTAATGTATTAATGAAAATCAACTGTACTATGAAATATACAGTATCAGAATGTATTTTAAAGATTGGTGGCTTTTTTTGTTGCAGACCAACCATGTTGATAATGATGCAGAAGCAGAACTTTTTTATTTTTTAATATAGTGTGGTCTTGGTTAATGTGAATTTAACACCTTTCTTTACACGCACAAGTAAAAGTGTGAGGACAAATACGTTTGTGTAAGTAAGTTGTACTATTTTACTACAAGTTTAGTGGTACTAGTTTATTACTTAGCTTATTACTAATGTTTATATACTTAAGTCAAGTATAAAATGGCATCTTAAAGGTAATGTTAATAGGCACAAATAGACCTACATTTTCTCAGGCATTTCGTCACCCTTTTTTCTTTAAGATTTTGTTTTTTTATAGCAAATAAATATAACGTAATGTCTAGATTATCATGTTTGAAAACCCCGGGTGTTGGCAAAACGCGCTCCACCCACGCTGAGTGTTCACGTGACTGACCGTCGCCCAGGTTGTGTCGAAAGCATCCTGGCGTTAGCAGTTAGTTAGCCGCTGACATAAAATACAAAGTGAGGTAGAAATATTTTCATCATGGGCGAATCATTAAATCGACTGTAGTGGAGACAAAGAAGACAAGGGACTACCCAAACTGGCACTTCCCATCATGGTCTGCTAGCTGATATCTTTAAGGGCCAGTCAACATAGCGAACTTAACATTAGCATTAGCCACTGTTAAAACTTTGACGGGCATCAGCAACAAATCGCAAGCTAACGTTAGCTGCCTGTTCTCAAATGGACTATTATCGTTCCAGCTAGCTAAGCCAAGTAAAATGTCTAGTTATTGTAGCTATTAGGTTATTAACTAGCGTTGTAAATGTTTTCAAATTGACTTAACAGTTAACGCGTTAGGCTATCGACCATTTATCTAAAACTATGCTTATCGTTATTCCTGAGTAACGCCTGCCAGCTTTTGAAAATGAATAATGACTAACATCAAGGCGACACAGCTAATGTTAGCGGTAGCCATTTAAAACAGTCGGTTACATTACAACTGTGACATTAACGCTACTTAGAATCAGCATTGATGATCTTTCTCTGAGATAAATGTGAAACAAAGCAGACAACAGTCAGGGGACAGCTGGGATCTGAATAGCTTCACGTCTGTGCTTTGATTAATTTCACCCAATCACATGAGATAAATAATGCAAAAAAACATGTTGTCAAACGCGTGGGGATTAACGTTAGGGCAGCAGTATTGTAGTGAAATCACAACTGCTCGGTCCTTTCGATAATCCTTGTATTTGTCACAATGCAGCTACAATAGATTATTCATACTGATCAGCCCTTAGTGTGATATCTTATAAATTTGGCTCTGCAGTTCATCGCATATAGTTTGTATAGCGCATAGTGTACTTCTCTTGAAGTTATGCCTGGAAACGCATCTGACAGTAGTGATGACTCCGATGGCAAAGCAAATGAAACGGCCTGTACAGTCAAACATCAAATCACCAATGGTAAGTCACTTGTCCTTTTAGTTATTACAGCAAGTTATACTAAGTTAAATGCTACATTGCAAAACCAGATAAATAGAAAGCAGTGTGCACTATAATTATTCCCATCTCGTAAATAATTTGTTATTTCTCATTTTTCAAGCTTTATGTAAGAGATGGTAATTAAACTGCTAGGATTTTAGTAATGTTTTATTGGCTGCATAAATTGTTAGTTATTGTCTTGCCAGGTATTTCTTTGTTTTTCTGTATAGAAATGGAGTGGGTCCAGTCGAATACATTTGAATCTGTTTCCATCATGATTCAGTAGAATACGACACAATTTTAAAATATAGCATACAAATTTATTTAACACACAAAGTAGGAATATGCAAATCAAACAAACAAAAATTAATAATCTTTATTTAATCTTAAATATTTGAAGTTTGTACTTGTGCACTGGTTTTCAGCGAATGGGTTGCACTGCCTCCTATATACACCCAAGTAATTTGGTAGAGATGATATTAAGCACCTGTGGTGCCAAGCTTTAAGAGCATGTTGATTAAGCCCTATAAGTTTTACTTAAAATAATCCACAAATTCACTTAAGACAGAGAACCACTCCTTTATATTTCTGAAGTAAAATGAAAAGTTTAGGTTAGTTGCAAATCTGGTTACAAATTAATATGTGGCCTTAGCTTGAATTATGTCTGTGTCTGAAGTGTACTTAAATCACATACTCTGTTTGTGTTTGTGTTATTGTCTTTCTGTCACTAGCTAACTTAACGGGTCACACTGAGAGGGTTGGTATGGAGAACTTTGAGCTCCTCAAAGTCTTGGGCACTGGAGGTGTGTCTCTACAAAAAGCATGAAATATATGAAATATAAATGCAGTTATTAGACAAGAAGAAATTTGCCATTGTGGGGTATTTAAAACTCACAGTATATCTTCTCCCGCCATAAATGTTTTGATGACTTGTTTGTTTGTTTAGCTGGTAAATTGATATTGAAGAAATATTTTGGTGAAACATTTTCTTACATTAATTTCTAGGAATATTTACATCAGATCATACTCTGTGGATACTGTATCTGTTATTAGATCTCATCCATACTGAATAACTGTTAGTAATCAGAGGCTCTTTTTATCAATTGAAGAACACCTGAATTAATTTGGTTTATGCAGTTTCAGTTTGGCGTATATTCAATTGATTTACAGAAGCAAATCTTTTTTTGTACCTGTTCACCTTATGGTCATGGTTTGCAAATTAATTAAAGCACAATAAGTGTTTCTTTGTTTACTGGTATCCGTTTGACTTGGATACTGACATAACCCAAGGAAATATTTGTTTTTCTTTGTGTAGCTTATGGAAAAGTGTTTTTGGTCAGGAAGAACAGTGGTCATGATGCAGGCCAGCTGTATGCTATGAAGGTGAGAACTTCTATTGAAATATAAAACAAAATTAGGATTACAAAACAGTTTAAACGTCAAAGAAAGGAAAGCTTTTAAAATGTTCTATGTAAATTATTAATTAATTATAGTTTTATTCTAAATGTATTAATTCACAGAGGGTTTGGAAAACAAATTTTTGAACAATTTTTTTTAGAAGATTTGTAATTTCTAACTAAAATAAAATGAAGGTTGTTTCAAATACTGTCCTAGGTGTTAAAGAAAGCAGCTATCGTTCAAAAGGCAAAGACAACAGAGCATACCCGCACTGAGAGGCAGGTGCTCGAGCACATTCGCCAGTCTCCCTTCCTGGTCACGCTGCACTATGCCTTTCAGACACACAGCAAACTACACCTAATTCTGGGTCAGTGGTGAGACACTAGAACCAAATATGTACAACTCTTGCCTTTAGTTTTCAAAAGGTTTGATATTGTGGTTGGTGTGTCTATAACTGTACTGTATGTCTGTTGAACTCTTGCAAAAACAATTTGTTTAATTTCTTTATTATTTAAACTCTCTGTGTATTTGTCTGTTTGTATGAGTACAGACTATGTGAGTGGAGGGGAGATGTTCACTCACCTGTACCAGCGGGATCACTTTCCTGAGGACGCTGTGCGGATTTATATTGGGGAAATAATCTTGGCTTTGGAGCACCTGCACAAGGTACTAGTCCTTGTGGTGTAGTATTGCTTTTTGGACATTGTGGAGGAAGAATAGTAAAGCTCACAGGGACACTGCACTAACATGACAGTATAAAGTTGTAGTCAATGTTTCCACTAGCAGTTGCCTAGTTACATACATTTTGCCACCACATGCACATGATTGTCCCAGTAAGGTTTTGTTTCTGGTCACCTGACAAATAAAAGCCTTATATATGGTAACATTTTTGATCCAGTTTGGTTGCCACCAACTTCTTAACTTTGTCTGCTGCTGGGTAGGAACTTTCTGCATTAAATAGCCTCTTGCACATCAATGTTGCTTAGTAGTTACCTAATGTGCCTAATGTTTCACAACAAACTGAAGCTGTACATTTTGTACTAAACTCAGCATGTGCGCTGTAGCAAAGGAGGGTAGAATTAGCACATTATAATTTATTTATTTATTAATTTTTTTTTGAGTCTGTCCCTTGGTATATTATGGCCCTCAACAGGTGAACTACATTCACAGTGCACTATTAAATAAACAACAGTTTTCACATTGGAAATATTTATGTAAATAATTGATTCTTGCAGATTGTTTAAAATTTAAAAAATTGTTTAGGATTCAGGTTTTGTTTTGTGGTCGTGTTTTTCTGTGCTTGCTGCAGTGGTTAACATGGGTTACCTATATGTCTTTTGTCTAACAAAAAAGTAGGCTAAATTGTTCAAGCTTGATGGAGATGGGAAAACATGAAAAGGAACCCCACCTGGGAAAATATGGAATTTGGAAAAACAATTATAAATACATAAAAGGTTTTTCTGTGGCTCAGAACAAGAACTGCTAATTCACAAGCCAGCATTTCTGTACTGAACTAATATTGCAGCAGTGCTGCTCTACCATGGCAATGCTTTTTGGATTCTTGACAGGAATTCAAAAGACTTCCTTAGCTACTTACCAATGGCAAGTGGAGGAAAATCTGACAAGATGACACCCTTGCCTCCCAACAGTTGACACGCCATGACTTCTCATTCTCTCATTCTCATTCTAGCTGCTTTGGATAGCATGATATAACCCTTTGTTGAGCAATACTCTTTTGTCTTAAGGCGGGTTAAGGGTTGCCCTTCAGTTTTTTTGCTGTTGGGGCAGCTGTTTACTTTACAATGTGTTTTTGGAACAGCTTGGGATTGTGTATCGAGACCTCAAGTTGGAAAACATTCTTCTGGACAGTGATGGGCATGTGGTTTTGACAGATTTTGGGCTCAGCAAAGAATTTTTGGAAAAAGAGGTTGGTGAACACAGTAAAAAAAAAAAAAAAAATCTTGTGTTGTGTGTTATCTGTTATTATAGTCATCAATATCGTGGTTATATAAGATTTTTCTATATCTGTCCCATAACCTATTTACAGAAAGAAAGGACCTACTCTTTTTGTGGCACCATAGAGTACATGGCACCTGAGATCATCAGAGGGAAGGTCGGCCATGGCAAGGTAAATATATGACTGCAAGGCTGCTCTATTCTAATTGTGTTCACTAACCACTATCATGACCGATGACCTACATTGGACTGCCAGCATAGATACACGCTCTGTATCTCTGTGCTTATTATGTTCTCTTTCCTTTGCACAGTGTTTTTTACCATGTCTCCTACTTCAGTCTGTAGATTGGTGGAGCCTTGGGATCCTGATGTTTGAGCTGCTGACCGGAGCATCTCCTTTTACTTTGGAGGGAGAGAGAAACTCCCAGAGCGAGGTGTCAAAGTGAGTGCTGCTGATTCCCTCTCTCTAAAGTATATATCGAAACCTTCATTAATTTTCCAATTTATCATAACCAATTACCAATTTATTTAATTTTTTTTTACTAATATGCTGCAAATTTAACCTTAATGATTCACTGAACAGCACTGTACAGCACTGTATGAGCAAACCTTGTTCTTTTGACCAGTCAACAATTCATTTATTTCTGCTACATTAGTACATTTTCTAGAGTTTGAATTTATTATAATTTTATAATGACACCTGCCTAAAGCGCTGGGCAGAGCGTAATGAACCAAAGCAGATTGTAGCAGAGCAGAGATGTCAGGGATTGTGCAGAAAAGAACGGATTGATGTTTGGTTTTCATACTACCCCTGACATATTAACTTGCATTCAGAAAATTAGTCAAGTGATTGTTCATACCACAGTGAAAATTTTATAGACTAATTCTCATTCTCTTTCATGTCTCTGCCCTCAGACGTATTTTGCGCTGTGATCCACCATTTCCCTCCATGATTGGACCCACTGCCCAGGACCTTTTGAGGAAGTTGTTAGTGAAAGATCCCCATAAGAGGCTTGGCTCTGGACCACGAGGGGCTGAAGACATCAAGGCACATTCTTTCTTCAAGGTCCTACTTCCCTCAATTGCAGTTTACTTACATATGTCTTGTCTCCTGCCAACTCTTTTCATTTATGTATAATTTCTCTAATCTACTTTTTATTTTCTAACAGTCACTAAACTGGGCTGACTTAGCACAGAAGAAGGTGCTAAGTCCATTCAAGCCAGAGCTGAAGAGTGATGTTGATGTGGGTAACTTTGCTGAAGAGTTTACTGGCATGGATCCGGTCTATTCTCCTGCGAGCACACCTCCAAGCACAGATCGTCTGTTCCAAGTTAGTCTTTACTGTCTTTGGACTGTCTTTGGAGTGATATGATAAAGTAGATTTTAGTTCAGTATTAAATCTGATTCTGTTTGTCGTGATGTGTTTTCTCAGTCAAAGCAGACAGCTCAAAGTTTTTTTCTTTCTTTTTAGGGTTACTCTTTTATTGCTCCATCTATCCTATTCAATAAAAACGTGGTCATGGGAGACTTTTTAGAATGTCAGATTGGTGCTGATCGACCAGGGGCAGCCTCTGTCCAACGTAGTGCAATGTTAGAGGTACAGATTTTTTTTTTCTCTTTTTTTGTGATTTGTGCTTTATTTTTTTGTCCTTTTCTGTTTTTTGTTTTTCTGGTAGCTGTTTAATCTTGCAATAGTTTGCATGATGGCCTTGTCTAACTTACAGTGTCTCTTGTCATGATTGGAAGCCCTTTAGACTTTACAGATGCAAAAACATTGTTTCTAAAAAGACTCAGCTTTCTTTGTTTATCAGGACAAACAAGAAGGATAAGAGGAAGAGAAACCAGAGAATTTAACCTAGATTTATAACCATAATCGGTTACATTATTTCAAAGAATGTTTGATAGAAGAAGTATCACAATCATCAAAATGCTATTTAAAATACTTTGCTGTGAAGTCTCAATAAAATTCCTGGCATGTTCTGTTTTTATTGATATTTGAAGGGCTATCATGTTTCGCAACACTGCGGAGTGCTGTCTAGTGCTATATAGGATATTTAACAGGTGAATGCTACTCACATGAATTTCTTCTGTTTAGGAATCACCATTTTTTCAGAACTATGAACTGTATCTTCATGAGCCACCCCTAGGTGAGGGTAGTTTCTCTGTATGCAGGAAATGCAGACACAAGCAAAGTGACCACGAGTATGCAGTCAAGATTGTTAGTCGCAGGTGAGTGAAGATGTGATGCAACGATAGCTTTGTGTTTATGTGCTTGACTGTGTTTTAGTGTATATCTATATCATCTGGTTGGATAAGCCAAAGAATATCCTCATTACACTGTGTCTACACAGAAAGCATTTAGCTGTGTTTTTTCATCATTTTCCTGAATTTACACACATAACCGTAGTGATAGTGTAATTGTCTCTAAATGCTTCTAAAAAGCAGGTGACTTGTACTCTGTACTGGTGCCATCTTTGTAAACACACACATCACCCAAGCTGATAGGGTTGCTCTGTTAAGTCGCTGCTCTCACTACAATTACTATGTAGACATGGTGTTAATGTTTTGTATTTTTTTTTTTTTTGGATTGAGTTAGAATGGAGGCAAACACTCAGAGAGAGATTGCTGCTTTGAGGCAGTGTGAAGCTCACCCCAACATTGTTAAGCTGCATGAAGTATATACTGATCAGGTAAGAGAGAGCGTGAACTCTCATGTACTTTCAAGAAGGCAGTGTTGGATGTTGGATGCTTTATATAGCAGAAGAATTGTGACGTAAACCCGTGTTTGTGCATCACTTTCTTTGTCAGTACCACACATATTTAGTGATGGAGCTTCTGCGAGGTGGGGAGTTGCTGGAAAGGATCAAGAAGAAGAAACTCTTTGGTGAAGCAGAAGCAAGTCAGCTGTTGCAGAGCCTGGTCTCAGCTGTCAGGTTCATGCATGAGGCAGGAGTAGTGCACAGAGACCTTAAACCAGAGGTGGGCTGTGACCTAAAGACCTATGACTGTGACTAATTCCTTATAATGTATAGAATCTTCAACATAAAATTGTTTCATTGTGTGCCAGATATGCAGGCTGAGGCAGAGTCTTTTGTCTGCATGTAAAGCTGGCTTTATGAAATAAAAAACAAAAACTCCCAACACTATTACAGTTAATTCTACTTTATAACATATAAAAATTTTAAATACAGTTAAAATGTAATGTAAAGCATGTTTGAGACGTTTTGCAGAAAACCATGGTGTGTGAAATTATTAGGCCCAGAAAAGTTGTGAGGAAGAGAATTGTAAAATATAAATTACTGTTTGAATTTTTTTTCAGTACTTGTACCTGTGCACCCCCTTGATGTCTTTCTAAACTAAACTAGCTGAATACTGGTGAGACCAATGTGTGTGCATAATAGTGTGGCTACTTTGCAGCATTGTGTTCACATTATTTAATTGACGTAAACACTGTGGATAACAGTGCATAATGTGTCTGTGCTGTTGTGGAGCCCTTTTCAAAATGCAGGCTGCAGATTTATCACAAATATCCTGCTGTTGTCAGATGGCTGTGGGATTTAATTAACTCATGGAGAAGCTTCCATATACTATAAAGCAGCTGTGAATGACAGATAGTGGTGGAAATCAGCCGTTAACTTTTAGTTCTGCACAGTGTTTTACTGAGATGGCAGGCTTAATTACACATACTTTTACTTTGATGCTTATGTAAATTAATTTATTTGTAGGATGGTTTGATTGAAACAGTTGTTCTACATTATTCCACAATTCCTGAACATTTCTTATTAACTGCTGTGAATGGCCCTGAGAGACTCAGGGAGGTTGAATGTTGGTCAGATGAGGGACGGGAAAATTCCTCTCGTGTGAAGTCTAATTTTGAGCAAAACATCAATATTTTGCTGTGCCTCATTTGAACGTGTTATTGCTTACCCTCTGTTTTTGCTGTGCTGGGTGCAGGAATATCATACAAAAAGGTAAAGCGCATATCAAGGTCAGAACTGTATCATCTTTCAGTATTTAGTATTATGAACTAGTCACATTTAGAAGATTTTATTTCTCTCAAGAAAATTAAACTCTATATGAAAAAGGTAAAATAAAAAAAAACAAAATGGTGATCATGGGTTTTGTTTATCTATTTTACAGAATGTGCTGTTTGCAGATGAGGGGGATGACTCCATGTTGAAAGTAATAGATTTTGGATTTGCCCGTCTGTGCCCTGCAGGCAGCGCACCCCTGCAGACCCCCTGCTTCACGCTGCAGTACGCTGCACCTGAACTTTTTGAAAGTGCAGGGTATGACAAAGCCTGTGACCTGTGGAGTCTTGGGGTTATCCTGGTAATTTCACCTTAGAACTGTTTGTTTCTTTACATCTGTCTAGTTAGATGAAGTACTAATTACGTGTGTTTTCATCAGTACACCATGCTGTCAGGCCAGGTGCCATTTCAGAGTGAGCAGCTTGGGATGACCTCATCATATGCTGCTGATATTATGCAAAAGATAAAAGAAGGAGATTTCTCATTGGATGGGGAGGCCTGGAAGGGTGTATCAGAGGATGCCAAAGAGCTTGTCAAAGGTTTGGGATATGATTTAGTTACTATGTAACTAACAGCAGTAAGCACTTTATTAGGTCTTTCTCTGCCCTGTCTGAGATTACTTTCTCGAACTACTGATTTAGCAATGTTTACAAGTGAGTTGGTTTTGTGTGCGCCCCCAATAATTGTTTGTGTTCGTGACCATCTTATCTCCCTTCCATCTATCGTTTAAGGGCTTCTAACAGTGGATCCAGAGATGCGTCTCAAACTAACTGATCTGAAAGAGAACAGCTGGCTACAGGGTGGAGCATCCATGTCTACCACCCCTTTGTGCACTCCAGATGTGCTAGAGTCCAGTGGTCCTACTGTTCGCACCTATGTCAATGCTACGTACAAGGTAATGGTATTGTTTACAAGATTCCTCAAAGCTTGTAAAATAAATGTGAAGTTCACGTCCTTATTGTGCCTTAATTTCCTCCCTCACCAGGCTTTCAACCGTGGTAAGAGAGAGGGCTTCTTCCTGAAAAGTGTCGACAATGCTCCTCTTGCAAAACGACGAAAGCTGAAAATGACGAGTACAGGTGTAGAGACCCGATGGAGTTCATCCTCTTCCTCCTCCTCTTCTTCCACTTCCTCATCTGCTTCTGCAACAGCCTCCAAAGCACAGCCAAAGCAAACTGTCACCCCAAAGCAGAGTTAGCCTAAATGGCCAGGGGCAGGACGTAGGTACATAAAGGGGTATGTGCCTATTCTGGCATCACAAAGTCCTCCAGAGGTGATACGGTCCAGCCTAAGCCTGGTTAGTGTTAGTCTTGTTGTCAGTACAATGTTGAATTCCACTTTTTAACAGTAAAAAATCAGCGTTCATCGTGTGACACTCTGCCCAAAACCGCAACTGTATTTTCCTTGAGTGGAAGAAATGGGAAGATGATAGATTTTTTTATTTTGGCTTTTTTAAGATATACAGTAATCTGTGGCCTTCACTTATCACAACATGGTGACTTTACACACTAAAAAATAACACATTTGCCTATTTTCACTGTGGCTAAGAAACAGTGCCTGGCTATGTAGGGATAAAGGGAAAAGGAGCCATAAATGAGCAGAAGCCATATATACAGTGACGCATATTAGTTAAAGCATTTGCACAAAGCAAACACACATAATTTCCAGTAATTTGAAGACTTAATCCTTTGATTGTATGTAGGTGTAGGCATATAGTGATTGGGAGAATAGCAAAGGTTTGCCACATGTAGGCACTTTGTTTAATAGAAACAGTGGTTTTAAATATTTTTTTCCACAATTTAGGTTACGAATCTAGCTGCGTGCACTATTTGCAGAGAATGTAAATCATAATATTGTCAAAACATGAAATTGTGGCAGGACTGAGTGCAGAGGGACTTGTTAGTGGTGTGTGTATTGTCCAAGATTGTATAGGATGAAAAATGCTGTTTTTGAAATCTTCTCTATGTAGTGCAGGATGAACTGAGTTTATTTTAGGCCCAAATGCCACTGTCTTTGCAGTGAAGTCACACATCCGCCACACAACTCTGCAGAACCCACTGGACGCAGCATATTTGATAGATGGCTTTGAATATTCTTTTTGATAATCAGTTTGATTTGAAATGGTCACTCTACTAATCAAGTGTCCAACAGTAGCACCTGAAAAAAGAAGTCACACAAGCAGCCATGATATCCAGTGTGATGTTCTTGTCATACTTGCTGTAAATTACTGGCATTGTGCTATTCTAAAAATGTCTAGCATGCTAATGTGTTGTGATTGTCAATGTTAAGGGTGTTCTTTATTTTGGTGTATCGGCCTCACTGAGGAAACGTCAGCCAGAATGACTTTTATGCTACCAAGTGCCACTTGAGTGTTTGCACGTTGATTGGAGTAAAATTCGTTTAGGTGATTTTGAGTGCACATCGCCTTGGGCTTGTGAATTTTAAAAAGCTCCATATGTGTCAACCACAAGTACAATCTGATTTAATACAATGAGATCATTTTGGCCCATGATGAAGCTGAGCTTGTTTTCACCTATTTTACAATCCCCATTTGTCTTTTTACAGAGGTGGTTTTGAAACATTGTATAGCTTTGCAATTTAAATGATGCTACAGACACTTAATCATGACTTTAAAATGGCTCTTTGGAGACTATCCTGAGAGCTCTTTTGTGTAAATATTCATCCTTGATAAAGAGCAAAAAAAAAAGATGTTTGTAATGATTTAAATTTGACAAATGTTTTAATGGTATATTAGTCTCCTTATGTAATTATGGTTCTTTTTTACTTTCCTTCTTTTTACATGTTGCACACTCAGTTGATCAATTAAACACATTTCAGCTTTAAAGGGGCTTTTACTTATATTTATTACATGTAATTGATTTTAATGCTGTTGTAATGGGATTATGATAATGTAGCTCTTGTTCTGTACCAGCAGCATTGTGTGTGTGTGTGTGTGCGCGTGTGTGAGTGAGAGAGAGAGTGTATGACTATTAAAGGGAGATTGGTTTTAGTGATATTTCTGTACCAGATGAAGCATTATTGCTTGTTACTGTATTATTTTCTTGTTGTTTGCCACCTTTGTCTGACTAAAAGTAACTTGTTGTTTGTGTTTGAAAATTGAATTTTTACTTAAGGAACTGTGCTTTTATTCTGTGTTTTTTTTAAATGTAGTAAATGATATTTTTCTCTTTTGTCTTTTGAGTATTACCATTTACTGAGATGCACTGTCATTGATGTTGTAACTTGGAATTTATCTTCTGCACCAGATTTTTTGGATTGGTGCAAAATAAACATTATCTTTAATTAAATTGGTGTGTTTTCATTGAGTGATTGTGAAGATTGGTAACTGTAACATAAGGAAGAAAAGGTTCTAAATATTCAATGATTAATAACACTCCTTCTAAAATGACATACAGTACATTATATCCCATAGCAGGTGGTCCCCTCTGCCTTTAAAAGTTATTATATGCTAGGGTCCTCAATAGAAATCCACCCAAAATGCTCAAATCCTAAGAATGTGTAAAACCAGTCGTGGAATATAACAATACATTTCTCAAGTACTGTATTTAAAAGTACATATGTAAGTATTTTCTTTTCATGCCAGTTGATTCTTCTTTACAATAGAACCGAGAGGGAAGTATTATTGTTTTTGCCACACATATAAAGCTTTGCTGATTTTCTTTTTAATAACAGAGATTTGGACTGTGTGGTGGAAAAAAGCAGGACATTTTGAAGGAATCAATTTGGACCATTAATATTATTAAACAACAACCAAATGGGCAATTTAAAAAATAATTAATACTTCAGGTATGTGCAGATATGTTCACAACTGTTTAAAAACCTTGGTGTCAACTACTTTGGTAAAATGCTACTTAGATATTGTACATGAGTAATAATAAGCCACGATATAAGAAGAAACAGTTTATTGGTCACAGAGGCTATTTCTATTCTGCATTGACCTCATTTGTTTTTAAAAATGTTATTACAATATCTTTTTTTACACACATTCAGTGTGGTAAATTCCACCATCAGGCCACATGATTGTGTTGCACTTTGCTCAGCGAGAGGGAACAATGAACAACACAGGACACAAACAATCAACAGGACACAGCTGACTCAGGGCAAGACAAGCAAGAACGCACTGTCCACTTAATGTTAAAAGAACCTTATTAAACTAAATTGGACCTTCTCAATAAATGAAACTCTAGATCATACAAAGTGTACAGTATGAGGTTTGAAAGATGAAAATAATTCAAAGCCGAGTTAAACACTGATGAAACTGTGTTTAGAAATAGAGAGAGAGAAAGGGGTCGACATTTAGTTGTTACTCTAAAAATGTTGATTATACAAATTTCCCAAAAGATCTTGCAGATAATTGGTCATAAAAAATCAGATTCATTACAATTCTGGCCTAATGTTGGCACCCGATGAAAAGTCAAGGGATCACCAAAGCTGTTAGATTCATTAGTGTGGACCACATAAATCTATGTAGCAAATGTCTCTTCAATAACTATGTTTTTGTCTGCACCAAAGTGGTGGCTTGACAGACCCACATCGTCGTCCCCTAGAACAAACTATATAACAATATATTGGTGGTGGTGATGCATGCCATAACACAAAGGCAGGGAGAAACCAATAAAACTGATTGGCATGCTTCGTCGGCCGCTCATTGATCGTTGGCAGCAGATGAATCCCCTGCTGAGCCTCAGGGCTAATCAAACTCTCTGCTTCACATATTCTGCAGACTGTGTGGTCCAGCAAAGGCTGCTGTTATTGGCACCACATCGCTTACAAACAGCTGCACTTTCTGAAGGGCAAGACTTTAGTCTCTGCAGGAAGAAGCCAGTGTTTACTCATAAAATTCACACTTTCATATAGAACAAGAATGAAAGCCAACAAACTGTGCTGTGGAAAGTTAAAACTATATTTAGATTTTTTTAAGAATTGGAATATTTATTAGAAGATAGAATTACAATGTCATTGTAAGCATAATTCCACAAACTTAAAAGTGCACTAAATGCTATTTTCAATTGAAAATAAACCTGTCGTATGTTATCCAATTTTCCATGTGGACAACAAAGTTTGCAATGTGTTACATTTCCAAAGGAAAAATGTAATCAGTAACTCCACAGCTGTCTACTCTAGAATTGATGTGAAGTACTTTAACTAATGAGAACACCTAATTAAATATGTAACAGGCATTAACATTAAAATATATGATTCGTTATGATATATATGCCACAAAATGTTGCCCGTCATGAAGCCACAATTCTCTATTAGCTCTGTGATACGTTTCATGAACTCTGATGCTATCCATGGTCCTGAGCATTGCACCATAAATTCCACGCCACCGGGGGTCAGTAGGGTGCTTGGATATGACACGGCGTGCAGGAGGCACAGTGAGCAATTGAGAAGCGATGGATAACATGAATATAATGTGTCACTGCACCATTAATCAAATCAGTTCCCGGGTGGATGATTTGCATAAAATAACTGTAATATATTGTGCATGACCAAGACAGATCTGGATGGAACAGTTGTTCAAAATCATCAATTATAATCTGTAGGGCTTGGAAGTGACCCAAGAACAGAGTGCTCTTCCTTCAGTCAGCAGCACACACACACACACACGCACAAAAGGGGGGGAAAATTTAGCAGTAGCACCACCATGCTGCAGAAATTCACTTAGTGATAAGTTTCAAGAGCATATTCCACAGACAGATTTCCTTTGATTCGTCTGTAAAACTGCCACAAAATGTGTCCTTTGTTGCCTGAAGCAAACAGTTCAGTATTACAGTGTGGAGATGGTTAACATATAAACGTTACGTGACAAATATAAAAGGTACTCAGCCAAGGTTATATATACCCATCACTGGGAATACTGCACCCAGCCAGGTAAAACAGTTTAATGACCTGTCGGGAGAGAAGCTTTCAAGCACCTCACAAAAGTAACCCTGATGATGTCACTATGATGTGTTCAGGGTTATCTTGAAATAAAACCAATATTTGCATTTGTTGCATAATGAAGATGAAGTTGCACTGTGGGAATTGTACGATCCAGGCCCTGTTAAGCTTGATCCATTGAAAGAAAAAAAAAAAAAATAGCGTTTCAGCCTCATTATGAAAGCAAGGAGAACATTAAACACGCCACATTGTTTTTAATTACCACTGTCAGCTGATCTTCAAAATGTCAGGAACTAAATCTTGCATCTTGTGTTTTGAAGAGGTTCATTAACCCAAGGGTCAACACACTTCCACAGCGTACGGAATCTTGTTAGAAATGAAAAACAACCTGTTTAAGAGGTTTTCACCTGCCAGTGGTTTAATAGCAATGTGTAAATAATACTCTTCAGCTGGTAGATGCATGGAATCCCACCATGAGCTGCCTCGTACATGACTCGCCAACACCCTAGTGTTTGAAGACAAGAATGAACATGTGATGTGGTTGTGTGCCTGCTTCCTCCCTCTTACTTTGGCCCCACTCTGACTCAGTGGCATTTACACAAGCAACTTTTAATTTTGCCACAGCTAATGTTTGTGAGTGGATGTCAGAAAAGACTCAGAGCCGCTTTTACCTAATCGTGTAGAGTCAACCCAAGAGATATCAGAAGGGTAAAGGTGTAGAGTATTTCTATAGCTGCATATTTCTTTACTAAATTGGGACGATAGTGAAGCAGATTTTTGAAAGAAAAAAAAGAGTGAACTTGAGATGACTTATGAATATGTTGACACATTGGGATTTCAGTGCAGGCGCATTTCTCTCTGCCCTCTCCTTTCTGTTGAAGAGTCTTTTCTAACTGACAAGTTCTCAGAACGGAGTAACCGTGTATTGATTCTGCAGCGCAAACGGCATTTTCAATCCACACACCATTTAAACAGCCTCCCGTACATGTTTTACTCCAAAAAATGCATTAACCTCACCCTCCCCTCTGGCACCAATCTCCCCCTCCCCCCCCTCTCAGTGTCTGTTAACCTTATCCACTTTATTCTCATCTCATGATTTCTGGTTCAGCTGAGACACGATCATTACCTTTCTGCACACATCAATTTTTTAGTCACGATTGTGTACTAATACAAATACCACTGTTATCTTAAGTGTGTTGTAAAAACGCAAAATCACCTGCAGCAATATTCACAGGAGGATTTTCTTGCCAGTGATCCACTTTAACAAGTCTGTTATAGATTCAGTTGGCAGTGAGGATGCAATGTACAAACAAATAATCCAAGTCTGTTAAAAAAAAGGTAAACATTATTACAGCATATAAAAATCTAACCACAACATCAGCAGGGCAAAGCTGAAAAGATGAAGAAGCAGCTTTTAAACGTCTCTTTTTTACACCACGGCTTCCACAAAGAAGGGGGAAGGAACAGAACAAAATAAAAAAGAAGGAAAAAAAAATCACGGTGGCCGCACTGGTATGATTTCTTGTGCTTTTGTGTAATATAAATTATGAGGCATATCTATCTCTCCGGCATTGTTAAGTGCACCTCCTCAGTATCTGATCTGCAGAGCTGTGAGCAGTTTATTAAAAATGGAAGTCATTCTAAATGAGCCTCGTAATGCTCAACCCTTTCAGGAAATCTTAATGGATCCCAGCCTATCTCTGACAAGGTTAAACGCTTGAGGAGACAGTCAGAAATGTTAACAGACTAGATTGTATAGAGAGATGAATATTAACCAGCATACAGGGTGGATTCAGCTGGAACAGTGTAAAAAAGGTCATTGATGAATCCACTTTGTTTGCAGGTAGTGCAGATGTTAGCAGCTGGAGAATACGTCTGACGTCCATGACAGCCTTCGTGTTATCGATCCTTCCCAACGCCTTGTGTGTTATTCACTAATATAACGCACAAGAGGCACAATAGCTCTTTGAACTTTACAATGGGGCGGCTGTCGGTTTTCAGCTTCACTATTTCACTGAGCTATATGAGAAATGATTTGATGTTAGTAGAACACTTTCTGTGCTCAGCAGGCTCACTGTCTCCCCAGAGAATAATAGGCAAAATCCTGTTGACTAAAGATCATCAAAGCTGCCAATTTGTTGGCTTTAGCATCCACAAGGCCAAATAGAGTAAACGTTCTACCGGGAGTGTCTCCTCCTCACCACATGCAGTATGTGTCCTCCAGATGACGCCACTCAGAGGACATGTTCAGCCTCATTAACGCTGAATATCTCAAAGAGGAGGAATTTGTGGTACACTTTTGCAACAAGAGATAGTGTGAATAATGCATTATCAGTGATTGTTTGGTGAGGAGTGCCTTTAAAGTCTTTGGGATACGCTTATCATATGCATCTTTAATGTCATGCTCTCCATGTATTATGAATAAACACAATCTGAATATGCTCACAGATGCCATGGAAACTGCGCTTAAGTTGACATGCTGGTATGTGCGCTCCCACCAGGGGTATATTTAGTGCTTCTTTTATGTGGAGTGAGATCTTAAGAGCTTTTGGAGAATATTATATTTACATGTCCATTGTCAAACTCACACGTTTTATGCATTAACAATGAGCAACATTTTCCTATAGGCTCTGTGAAACTATGTTGGGGACATCTCCATCTATTCTCAATGTGGTTTTGTTCTATAAATTATAGAAAGAAACAAGCCATGAAATATAAAAGGAACGTCAGGGTTTTCTTTTCAGCAGAGAATTCATAATATCAGATATGGAGACTTCGAATGGTCACTCTGGTATTAGGACACAGGACTTCCAAAAGGACAACCTGTCATGCATTATTACGTCTATCTGTGATCTGGGTCGAGCCCTTGTAATGCATGAGTGCTTTTACAGGCACACACAGCACCAACATGCAGCACACAGGCCCCACATTTCAGAGGCTACACAATCGAGTCTATTGTGGAATGTGCGCTGCTCTTATTAATGGTTACTAAATCGCTCTTAGCTGATGTGTCTGTGTGCAACGACTGTCCGAGCGCCTGCAGCTATCACTCAAACCACACGGATTTATGGCCACACGCGCTATGTGCTGCAAGCGGCTCAAGCTGCTGAAGGAGACGTGACATACATTCCTGCCCCTATGCACAAACAGTGAGACGTAACGATTACTACTGAGATGCTTCATCTGCTGGTGGCAGTGTGTGTGTTTTTTTTATGTGCTTAGTCAAGCAATGAGGTTGAGGCTGGAAGGCTGTGTGTGTGTCTGTGTGTGTGTGTGTGTGTGTGTGTGTGTTTGTGAGGGCGGGGGGGTTGATAATTTACGATGAAGGAAGAAATTTGTGCTGTGGCAGTATTGTTAATTTAGTCCTTCCTCATGCAGTGCCTTCCAGTCATATCATCTATTGTTCCTTGACTTAAAAAATTGAGGATGAACATATTTGTTTGGTACTAAGTATGATTTCTAATTTTCAGTGTGTTCAGTAGCTTGATTGAGTAAGTTAGAAATTTGGCAAAGAAAAGCCAAACTGCACACTGTTTAATTGTACTTGATCTTGAGATATTATATTTTTCTTTTGAGGTTAAAACCAACAGTGACCTTTTAATTCAATCTCAGATACTCGTACACACAGCGCTGTATACATTGCTGCTGGAAATACACCAAAGGGCACCAAATGTGTATTCATCCATTGCTGAAAATAGTTCCCAAGATACTACGTCCAATTGTTTTTGGAATATTTTTTAAAAACTTACATCCTCATTAAAACAACTGTGTTTTGGTGCCCCAGGCAGGGGAGAATATAAACTGACAAACTAAAAGAATTTGTTCTTGGAATTTGTAAAAAAAACAAAAACAAAAATGAAAACTATTGGCCATCTGTAGCCTTGGCATTTACCATGGTAGGAAAAATCCAACTTATTTGACTTGAGTCATGTTTAATTTAATTTAAAAGTCCAGTAGTGAAGCCAACATTGAGCTCAGTTTTAGCAAAAGGTCATTTACTGTAAATGTTTGGGTATAAAAAGGGGAACATCTGTCCCCCGATGACATTTTTGAACCTATTGAGGTTCTGGCAGATGTTGCACTGGGCAGGCCAGATGAGAAAGGTTTGACAGAAAATCAACAACAGCGGCATCCAGAGCTGCTCTCACAGCTTGGCATGAAGCCATTTACTGCACCAGGGAGCTGGATGCAGCTCTGACCTCCTTGCAAACTCAGAGGCTTTTTTGCCTCCTTCTGCCATAAAAGCATTTTATGTAGGTTAGTGGAAATAAAGGACTGTATTGCACTCTGGACTCACAACCCACATGCAGAGCAGATCACTGGATCGATAGCTGCCGTAAGTTTGTCTCCCCCGTGTCTCATGCTGGGAGAGTGAGGACTGTCAGTGGGACTGTTCCCTCAAATAAGACTCTTGTGAAGGTGATTAACATATTAATATTCCCTACAATCTATTTTCCCTGTTAACCTACAGATTAACATACTGCCACACATCATTTCTCTCAGGTTAACTCATTAAATGTTTTATCTGTATTTTTCCAACCATCACTCTTTAATTAATGTACAAATAGCCCAGTTAGTTCTCTGTTTCTTATTATTCTGGCCCAAAGGCCAAAGAGTAGGTGTAAAGCACTGGATTTAAAGAACAGTGCAGAGCAACAATGTATTTATATTAGTTTGACAAACATACAATAATTCCAGGTCCAGTTTCCTGTTTTCTCCCAGGCATTTACCACATCTCAGCAATTATTCTGCCATTTTCCCAACAGTGCATGATTTTAGTGGATTAGTAGATTAAATATCATATCATATCATCGACATGCCCATGTGTGCATTCGTTCGATATTTTCTTATTGTTTTGTCAATTTTTAGAGTGGAGCCTCATACCAATCCCCAGCTCTAAAGTAGTTTTGTGTGATTTCAGTTGTGTAAAGTAAAATCCATGTGTTTGCTTAAAGTTCTGAACTTATTAAGCATTATGTTTACAATTAAAAATAAAACAACGTAAGAGCCCAGTGTTATATCTGAGATATTAATTACATTGTCAGCAATCACAACCTTCTTCAGACCTTCTTTTTAGACATATAGCTGTTGCTGCCTATTATTATACATTATTGTTTGGTAAATTACTTAAATATGTAATTTGTGTTCATGAATGTATTACTGTAATAGATGATGTTAGCGCTAACACCAAGTTTACTCCAATGCATACATCTGCTGTACCAGTAAATAGAAACCTGGAAGCACTAACCTTTTACTTAAAAAACAAACAACCAACAGTTGTGGTTTGTTTTTCCCAAATAAACAGCTTTATATGAAAAGAGAGAGCAGACAGACTTTTTCTGCTCACATTCAATTCACAGCTTCTCCACAATATGCATCTGTGGTGACTTTGTCTCCCTTCCCTGACTCCAATTGTTCTGTCCCGTATGCTGTGGGACAGAGTAAGCCAGCCCACCAGTGTGGAAAATTAGATCATTAATTGGAAATCATCAACAAGGTATCATAATTTAATGAGTCTTCAGTGGTTGTGGGGGATGAGCTTTATGCTGAGAATTACTCAACCTCTGTAGTCTATTAAACGATAAGGCTGGTGTGATGATAGTGTATATATATATATATATATATATATATATATATATATATATATATATATATATATATATATATACACACACACACTATATATATATATATACTATATATATACTATATATACAATACACCTACTATATGGCTTCTCCATCCTGCACTCATTCAGACTTTCAAAATACTCCCAAATATAGATTTTATCCATTTAAAGCTCTTGGAATTTCTAAAACAGCTGGGAACTGTGGTTCCCACTCAAACATTAGGAAATAGGGGATTTTTTGCAGCCTAATACACATTTGGTGCAGTAGTGATGGTACAGTATCTACAGCAGAAGGATGGAGTACTGTACTGTTTGTGGGGTTGATTCAAGATGACAGTGCCCACGTTCATGGTGATGATTCCTTCAATACCCATTGTCACCCACTGCAGCAGTATGGCTCACTGATGTGTGTTTATTATCTGTTGCCAACAATGAAGCTCTATGTAACAATTAATAAACTGTAGCAAGCTTTGGATACAGAGACATTATTTGGTAGTTTAACCAATACTTGTCTTTTCATGGGATTTATTAAAAAAATAAGAATGAGCCGACTTAACCCTGGGTCTCTCTCAGCTTTCCCTTCACTTCCTCTCTAACCTGCTTGCCTTGCTGTGCCAACCTGCTCCGTGCCACACTTCACATCTGCCTCTGCAGGGCACAAACCATGGCTGCGATGTGGATTTAAGAATGTCTGCCTCTGTAAATATTTAGTTGTGACTCGGTGGCAAAATGTCAGCCTGTGTGCAGCTCTACCTGCAGCTCCGAGTCTGTACTGTTACGCCCCCACTACAGTCTGTAAGTGTCCAGCGTGACAGTAATTCCACTCCCCCGACAACACTGGGGGAGGATCCCAGGAGTATATATTGAAGTATGGCGTGTAATAGATGAGACCAGCATCACTTTTATAAATATGATTAAATTACCCACAAGGACAAACAGAGTATAGTGAGCAGTTGGGATTTATTAGTTAGCAGGTCATGTCACTAGAATTGAATTTAACAGCTGCTTTGGGTTTAGTTAAGTGCTCTGTCTCAGTTCATCGAAAAGACTGTTATCTTGCCGTAATGGATCACTACCCTTTGCAGTGCGGTTTGATGGTTTGCTGATTGCATGATAAGAAAAGGGGATATTTAAGTCTGAAAGGAACATTTTACCTCTTTAACCTTTTTTTCCACCCATAAGCTCTTCTTGTTCGTCTAGTGTACAGTAAGTGTTGATTAACATGGTTTATCTATTTATTTATTGAATGTGGATTTACAAAAACATTTGAACGGTTTAAAGAGAGGACAGACAATTAAATGTCTGATTAAATGAAATGAGAAAGAAAGTGTGATTGCGTACATAGTGTCGATAGAAAGACGATTTGGATGGAAAACTGATGTTTTTATGCTTCTTACAAACCCATCTGCTTTGACATGAATGTGAAATTTCCAGCAGTTATTAGGAGTCCTTTGAATGTTACATGCTTTACTCAGTTTTATCTTACTGTCTACAATTGGATGATGTGACAGGTAGGGAAATTGCAACTTCAGTTCTTTAATCTTTATGCTGTAGCAATTCTGAATATGCAAATTTGTTTAAGATGAAGCGGCTTTGAGCCATTTATAGTAAAACCGGCTGTGACACGGCCCACTGTTGCAAGCTCCTCAAACTGTATGCTAAATTTATTATCCGCAAATTATCCTGTGATTGTGTTTTATGAAGTACTTACATTGGGTCTTGAGGGTTTGTGTGGAAATTTACTGCAATGATTTATACCTGCTTTTTTAATTCAATAACGAGGGCCTTCCAACAGACCCTAAAAGTTTTAGGAAACAAACATCCCAAAACTTTTTTTCATCTTCCCCAGTGTGAATCTTGGACACAATAATCCCATACTATCTTTACAGTGTTTCATGGTCTTCATTTAAATTTATCTAGTGTCTAATGGTCCCATTTAACATCAACAATATACTCACAGAGAAGCAGACTTTAGTCATGCAATTCTTCATCTTATGTGCAAACTAATAGGACCGAGCTGTCCACAAGGTAATGACCTCTGCACCGGAATGGGAAAGTAATGGCCGCAGTGTGTTTGTTCTTTTAGATTTTATCTTAAAATAATATGACAATGTTAGAGTTATGCTGAGGTCAGGTCATTTCCTGGGCTATGGGCTGCTGAAAAGAAGACTTAGAATAAGGGACTGTATGTGAGATAATGGGCAGCACGGTGGTGGAGGGGTTAGCCCTGCTGCCTCACAGCTAGAAGATCCTCAGCTGCAGCCTTTCGCTGTGTAGTTTGCATGATCAACCTGTGCTTGCATAGGTTTCCATCGGGTTCTCCGGGTTCCTCCCACAGTCCAGAGACATGCATGTTAGGTTAATCGGTGACTCTTAATCCCTTATAGGTGTGAATTTGAGTATGAATGCTTGTCTGTATGTAGATGTCCATCTGTGTTGGTGCTGAGTTGGACTGGCTGTAAAGGCTGTACCCTGCCTCTCACCCAGTGACAGCAGGGATAGGCTCAAGCCCCCCCCCACAACCCTGAACTGGTTGAGTGGTTACAGATAATGGATGGATGAGAGTTTCTAGTGGTTTTGAAGAGAAGATCATTTCCGTTTTTGATATAAGAAAGGGTTTGTATATTTCTTTCCACACTTCAGATATATATCTTGTTTATATTCAGTAGGTATAGAAAAGAATCACCCCTTTGGTATTTTTCAATTTATAGGTTTTTACAGCACAGAGTTATGATTGATTTAATTTGGCTTTATATCTTTGACAAAAGTAAAAAAAAAAAAGCTTCCATGTGAAAGTGATAGGAGTTAGTCAGTAAGCATGTGGGAGAATCTAAAGTCAAGTGGAAGATGTTTCTATGGTCTGATGTGACTGAAATTAGGTTTTTTGGCCATCAGACTAGAAACTGATTGGCAAAGTCTCTCCCATCTTAATCTCTGACGCTTGTAACTTCTTCAGAGGAGTCATAGGTGTATTGGTGCCCTCTGTCTCGAATCTCCTTCTGGCATGGTCACTTTTCTGAGGATGCCATGTTCTATGTCTAACAAATGGATTTAACTGCATTCTAGGAGATATTTAATGAAATGTTCTTGATTCCATCTCCTGGCTTCTGTTTTTCAAAAACAATTTCATAGAGTTGCTTAGAGTGTCCTGTGGTGTTCATGATGATTCTGCCCAGGACCGTGACAGTAACTGGACATTTTAGATACTAGCATATTTCTAATACAATCCTTTAACTGCATGCACTGCTCTCAGTTGACGGCAGCAGCGATGATTTAGGTGAGTTAATTTAATCATTCATTTTCACTACTTGATTACTTTGTAGAGCTCTGATTTCACTTTGACATAAAGTGCTCTTTTTTGTAATGTTTGTCAAAAATTATTTTAATTTCTACCATGTTTCAGTGTTGTAAAAAACGTGAAAGGTAAAAACTTCCAAGGGGTTAGAAACAAATGAGTTTATATTATCTCTGACGCCTGCTCCTCATGTGTCCCCTCGTGACTTGAGGGGAGATATTGGGTACTACACCACAGTCTGTATAGTTGAGTGAATGAAGTTGCATTGTACTGTTGGTAATGTTGCCGACAGCATCGTGAGATCTTACAAAATGTGCGTTTGGGTTTGTATGTTTTGGTTTTTGGTAACTAATAACTGCAATAAAGTTCCTCAGTATCACCATGTTTTGCATTCTCATTAATACATTACAGATCAGAAAGGAAATTTTCAAAATACCTTTTCAACTTCCACATCCACTAGTCAGTCGTGCACATTACGTGAGCAATTTTTCACTCTTTTGATCAAAATGAAAATGGTTTGGCACATTTATTTAAATGATTACACACAGTTGTCACAAAACAACAAAATGAAAAGCATCAACTGCCTGGAGGAGGAGTAAGGTTCTCCACTGGGTTTCTACTTCTCAGCGACAGCAAATACACTGAGGTGGAACTGTTGCCTTGTGCTGTGCCCAAGCGTTATTTGTCCCCCCCTCCCCTGTGCCCTACTAGTCTGTGCTTACCATGCACTTATAGTGATCCACACCCAGGCACAGTGATCATGTTAGTCAAATGATCGGAATGTTGGGAGTCAAACATGCCTGGGTGTGATAACCAATTTCCCACATACAGCATTGTGAATCTTTGTTCTGTTTCAACTGATATACACATATAACATCCAGAAAAAGTGGGCAGCTTTGTGCAATTTCAATCATTGCCATCAAAATGTAATTTACATCCAAAAAATTCCAATGTGTAAAAAGATTTGATTTTGAGCAGGTGAAGCTTTTGCAGCTAATCAACAAGGTGCTGCTGTCGGCACAAATTGTTTCGAGAAATGCAGTTTGCAAAACAGCCAGACTTAAGCCAGGTCACAGTTAGATGGGGTATATTGACTACTGGCTCATCAGTACAACCTAGAATCATTTAGTTTGCAGCACTTAGTGGAGAAACTTGACAGATGAGCCAATTCTTTCCTGCTCATATTGGTTTGTTGACATGTGTGACAGGTGCAGCTAATTTGTTGAGGTGTGTTTGCTGTAGATCACATCCCTGTGGCGAGAGAACCATGGCTCCACCCAGCACTTCATTTATAGTTACTCACTGGCGAAGTCAACCTTACATTCATCAGTCTTTATCATTTAATCTAAGCTATAATTTCTTCATGTCCACTTCCCCTCTCAAGCACCTTTTTCTCCACTGTGCATAATAAATCTTTTTTCTCCTTTTGCACGCAAAACCTTGTTCCTTTAATTAGTGTTTCTGTATTAGAAATGATCATTTTAGCTACACAGAAAGATTTGTTATATTCATTGTCAGGCCCCTGTGGCTTTGACTCTTGTACTCCTACTAATGGTCTTATTACTGCTTAGCTGTAATTTTGGCTGTCCAGGAATTTAAGATTATTCTAGCATTGCACTAAATGAAATTTGTCTTCTTTATAAGAACTTAAGCTCAGAGAATAAATGTAAGAAGCCTTAAGGTGTATCATTTTTTCTGCATGATGGTGGCACAAAGAAGGATGGCAGAGAGGATGACACTGCATTTACTGTCTCTATCTGTGTAAAACCTTTAAGCAGCCTCAGTGCATTTAGCAGACTATGTAAGGTTTCTCAACTTGCTCTTTTGAACATAGTGTGTCTTTGGGATTGCAAACCATCTCTTTCATTGTGTCCTGTTCCTTTTTCAAATTGCGGTCAGCGGCTGCGTCAATACTGCACTTTCATGGAGGATAGAGAGGCGTGTTTCCATGCCACTACAGATCAGCTTGCTGTTTTTCTTGGGCATCTTGACATACGTTGTTTGGTGTGGTCATTAAGATTTTGTACCTTGCCTCACATGGTTTCCAAAAAGTCAATAAGAACCATTGTAGCTGCTGTTAGGTGGCAGTATGAATGTAATCAATGGCAGTTTTCTCACCGGTGTTCACAGCTTTAAAGACATATAAGTTGAGTAAACACAGAAGTAAATGGTCTTGTGGAAGGTTCATCAGCTCAGGAAGGTTTTCTTCCTGAGCTGATGTGCTGATCACTGTTGGCGTCCGCTTATGCTTTTTACAAAAAAAAAACAAACAAACAGGATAAGTATAAATATTGAATATAATAACATATTTTTAGATTATTGTTATTTATAGAAACATCTAAAACCCACCACTGGTTGGAAAAACAAAAACAAACAAAAAACTAATTTGTGGTAAAATGGTTGTTGGTGACTTTAATATGTGCGTACGCCCTGTAGTGCCAGTTCTACTCAACTGTATTCTATACATTATAACGTCCATATGCTCCTTCTTTCTCCCCCTTGTTCTCACTATCTGCTTCTCTCATTTTCCCACTGGGTGGAGGAGCTATAAATTAAAGTGGGGAATTACTGCTAACTGTTGGAATAAATTAAGGCGCTTTTGCGTCTGTAAACACTGTCTGACTGCGTAATTACACTCCCACTCCCACCGAGACACCATGGAAAGGGAGGATAAGGAAAGGCATACAGAATAGATGGAGAGCAGTGGCAGTGGGAGACAGAAAAGATGAACAAAATGTCACAAGGGGAGTCTGATATTAGATTCACTCTTTTCACTTGGTCCTCAACGCTGGCTGAGCACTCTTACAGATTAGAGGGGAAAAGGTGACTTTGAACATTAGGATCTTAATCAATACATTGTTCATCACTTCTTAGTGTTTGTCTTTGTGTAGAAAAGTACTGCAAACTTACTCTAAGCAGTTATAAACTGCAAGGGCTTTCTGTGGAATTCCAGGTTGCTATCTAAATCTAGTTTTGGGAATTTTGTTTTTTTTTGGAGTATTTACATATTTTAGCTTTGCACCTCAGTGACATGGCCAGAAGGGGGCCACGGGTGGCACCACTGCACAGAAATCCAACTGGCTACTCATGGTGCCCCCTGCCAGAGTCGGCTACTTTCGCTTATGAAACATTATAAAAACATGTTAATAAACAACACAAACATTTAGCACCAGAGGAAAAAGACCAAATTTGAGGCAGATATTTGGTGCAAGGGATGGATTTTACCTTCCCCAGTGTAGGAATCAAGGACAATTTCTGACTCAATAGTTGTTGCTAACTGGCACATCATCCCATCCATCTCTTAAACCTGTATCGTTATGTGGGGTCGAAAAAGCACTGTTAGTGCTTCATGTTGGTTTTCTTGTCAGACAGCAATAGTGATTTTAAGGGCCGTGTGCAGCTCAGCAGGATGTCCCATGTTTTTTTCTCCATCTTATATTATATGCGTCCCCAACACAGATTTACACTATTACTGCTACTACTGCTATTACTACTGTACAATTTAATGACTTGTGTGTCAAAATGAGTAAAGCTCAGTTGGTACTGTAGAATAGTTGTTAGAACAAACCACAGTGTCAGTGGTTTGACTTTCTAGTTAATCCTGGCTGTATGTTAAAGTGCCCTTGGATAAAACACTGAACCCAAACTTGAGTGTGGAAAGCTGTGTAAAATATATTGCTTACACTAAACAAAAGTTATAAATACACAGTTTATATTCTCCTAAAAGTGAGGTGTTGATTTTGAGTGTAAGACTGATCAGAGTGACTGATTTTGTACACATTTAGCAGTGGGTCGTTGGTTGGACTGAGAGACCTTTTATCACAAAATGATCAGGTGTTTATAACCAGAACCAGATACAAACAGCCTTTAAGAACAGCCGCATCATCAGCCTGAACATAAAGCAGACCACAGTTAGCATTGTATTATGTGATCAAGGCAAATTTAATTAACACATGTGAAATGTGCATTCTGCTATTCACACACACATCTGTTGACAGTGAGTCATGCACTCAAACAAGGTTGTTGACATTCTCCAGAACAACTGGTGTAGTATAGTCTATTCAATGTTGCAATATGCAGCCAAGCAGGCAAATAAATAAAGAGCAGAGTCCATAAAGCTCAGATCACCTTATCATTTGATTATATATAGCTGTTGTATAAAAAAATCTGCAGTTGGCCTGCAGATGCACTGAAATGTCTGGACTTGCCGGCAGTGATTGAACCCATTGTTGACTTGCAGGCACATTGCAGCAGATAGCTCCTCCGATGGCGGCGGACACAATAACATATACACATTCAGATCAGCACTAAAGTCGTGATAACTGACAGCAACACCTGACTCCATTATACACATTGTTCTGTTTATTACGCCGCACATTCCCATCCAACATCACATAAAAAAGACAAGGCCTGATGCAGAGGTGAGAAACAACACCACTCCAGTGATTTCAGTTTAGGTTACAGGCCTACTTGCCTTTCTGTCAAGCTGTACCCCTCAGTGCAGATGGCCACACTTGTTGGGTTACACACACTGAACACCCAGTCCCTTCAGTTTTCCTGCTGCACTATAATACTTTCTGTTATGGCACTAGCTTCCATGAGAAACACTGACATAAATTAGAAGTGCACAAAATTACATTTAGTGCATGGTGAGTATAGGAGTGCATGATGGCATAGAAAGCTATGAGCAGCAATTTTCATTTTTCAAAGTCTTGCTGAATCTTTAATGTTATAAGCTGATGCTCTGCATTGTGATTGCATGAGTCACTGATTGTTGCTTATAGTTTTTCCTATATATAGAAAAGTTTGCTTTCTACACAAATCACAATGTGACTGTACATGTAGCACAATAATCAAAAACTGTAAAAATGCTGCATTTTGTTCATGGGATGTCAAACCTTATGATGCAGGATAATTCATGGTAAGATCTCAAGTTGACAAGGATTGTTTTCTGATGCACATCTGAAATGTAAGCAGCCGGTTTGTGCGTGGTCCCACCGATGGGATTCACTGTGAGTTCCTCCCACAGCAGGCCATGGACCACATGGCTCTGGGGACTGTAGCAGATGTCCTATCAATTTGAGAACCGTTTTGAAAACCCTCTCTGTCAAGACTCACACTAACAGTGCCATGATTGGACAGAATCATAACCTGCCCGACATGTTGCGCTGAGCTGAGTGGCGCTCTAATTAGGGGGAAAAACATCATTCTGACTGAGACCAGCCT
This sequence comes from Channa argus, assembly GCF_033026475.1. NCBI lineage: Eukaryota > Metazoa > Chordata > Actinopteri > Anabantiformes > Channidae > Channa > Channa argus. The sequence goes on along the minus strand of NC_090220.1, from coordinate 4,456,107 downwards.
GAGTAAAGGGTTTGGATGAACTGGGGATATTAGACAAAACAAACATGTTTAAGACAGGTGACTTCTATAAAAAAAATAGACAATAGACAATAGGTAGAATAGCACTTTAGGAGATAGATAGATGCCATGTGTTTGCAAAATGCTAAAATAAAGGAACAACTGAGAGAGAGGGACAAACAGAGAGAGAGAGAGAGAGAGAGAGAGAGAGAGGAGACACACACAGAGAGAGAGAAATGTGGGAACTATACTGCTTTGAATAGTTGGCTGTTATGCAAAGGACGTGCAGAGGAAACGCTTTCACAAATGTGTTCCAGCCACCTCCACCTTCTCCTGTAATCCTCTCCATCCTTTACGCCTCAGTCTTTCTCGCCTCTGCTCCTCTTCTCCAGCCTCAGCCAGTTGACTGGGAAGATTGTTGTTTTTTTTTTTTTCCTCTTTCAGAAATTAAAACACGTTTCGGGATCTGAGGGGCAATTTATTCAGTGCAAATAGCGGAGAAGCAGCACATTTAGCATGGGTGCACGATGAGCAAGCTCGGACCTGTCCGGCGTCTAATTATCATAATAGGGCTCACAAGTTCGCCAGCGAGTCAGGCACGTTTTATTTCTCCGTATTACCATGTAGCCAGTGCCGCAGCGGGGAGATAATCGGGCGGAGGGAGCAGTAACAGAGAGGAGACAGAGAGACTGAGAGAGAGAGAGAGACAGAGAGAGAGAGAGAGAGAGAGGGAGAGAGAGGCTGGCGGCACATGATCACACAGGCTATCCAGTCACTGGTCAACTGGAGCATTCATAATTGCGCTGGCGACAACATATGGAAATACAACAAAGCGAGATTTTGGTCACACCTGGTTCTGGAGGACATCGGAGGACCCGTGCGAGAAAAGGGCGGCCAGATCGGATGGACTTTGCATCGAATGGAGCGGAGAGAGAGAGAGAGAGAGTGGCATCCAAAGCACCATCCGGTAGGTGAGCCTTGATTGATGTGCATGGACTGCCAATATGCTTTTCATCATCAGATGTGGCAGAAATTTCACCTTATCGGGATTTTTTGCGTTATAATTCCACCAGTGTTTTCTGAAATCTTCTGTTTGCGGCACGGTTCAAGAAATAATTAGGTGTGTGTGTACAACAATACAATCGGTTCTTTGCAAGCGCCAAACCACTTGATTGAGGATGCGGGTTTCAGTGAATAGCTGGCAGTCAGATATATATAGGCTGAGCAGTAGATTCTGGTTCGAAGGCCCAGTCTTGATTTAATTTCAAACAAAGGAGAACACACATTATAAAAGAAATAAGGCAAAGGCACATTAAAGAAGCAAAATGTGATTTTACAATTGAGATTTTTCCATTTGGACTAATGTGCAATTTATTAAATGTCTTCATTTGAGCTACAAATACATGAGGGACAATCTGTTTTCAAAGCAATGCTTTCAAGATTCAGGCTGACATAAATCTTACAAAGCCCAACGTTCTGGTTTGGGGGAGAGTGAAGATTGTAAAGTTGGTCAGGTGAGTCCTGGATAACCTGCATCCTCTAAAACCACACCCCCACAGTCAGGTTACTATTGACTTATCTGCCAAAAACTTGTGGACCATTAATCTCTTGCAGCAGTGTCTCCCCCCAAAAAAACTAACAAAACAAACAAACCCAACAATTATTAAATAAAATTAAGCAACTGACCTTATGGGCACATACAACAAATTTTACAATGTAAAAAAGAAATATTGTGTTTCAGTTGATCACAAATCACATTGACAGAGGAGCTGTTTATAATGTTTATCCATGGCTGATCCAAAAGCAAAAAAGGTAAATAACACAGCCAATGGAAAGTGATGTCACAATTTCTTCAAATTATCAAGCCTTTTCTATCTACCCGTCCTGTTTGTGGGAAGCCCAAACACCACATTGGGGCTGAAGGATGCAGTGAGTTTAGGACGGAATGTTCATTCCTAATCATACTGCAGCTTATTGAATAATCGTGTGCTGAATATCACAATAAAGGCAGGTTTGGTGTGACTAACCCCTGTCAAAAGCCCTCACAGAGGCACCACACATAGGTGAAACAAAATGGTGAGCAGAGTTCATATTAATAGGGGACTGCCGAGGCTTAAGATATGCCGGCTGCAATAACTTGAACTAACCTGGGCCAATGGCACACAGGCGATAGACAAACAGATGGTATCTCCGAAGGAATTCATCTTGTGGAAGTTGGAAGAGATATTCTTGGATGGACTACCCTCTGTCTCTCTGGCACCGAGGCCTGTGTCTGGCAGTAATGACGGTAGTCATAGTGAATGGCCTCACTGATTACATCTTATGACTTACCCCCCAACTTAAAAAAATAAATAAATAAACCAGAAAATGCATCGAGTTGCGCCCTAGCTGTGATGCTGATTCTGCATTGTGTTGATTGATTTGGTTTGCATGGCCTCATCATACAACAATAGATAAGCAAGCAATTGAGATGTGCAATTGGAGGACCAGCTCAGGCACAATGCAGCCTCTTCCACGCGCGGTTAGATGTCTTGGTCATTATCATGGGTTTGAATGGTGTGGTTTTCTATACATTTGTCTGGAGATAGAGGAGGGAGGCACATTATTGTACAAGGTCTATGCACTTAAAGGGTCTCTCTTTGGTGTGTTCAGTGTTATTTGTTCATACTGTGTTTGCCAATTTGATGCTGGGGTGTGGTGTAATAATTTATTCGGACACCACAATACTGTTAGAACTGTTTATGTTGCTGCCGTTCCACTTTTTCCACAGTGTAGCCATGGATGCGAGTTGCAAATGTTACTATGGCTTCAGTACTGAGCTGCCATGTTAATTACTTTATTGCATTAAAGAAAAACATTTAAAATCAGTATTATGTTGTCGGATGATTTATGTCTATGGTAAGCAGCTATATAATAGGCAGGGTAATGCACGGGAGTCATTCATTATTACATTTCGCCTTGGGGCTTACTTTCAATAATGACCAGCTCCTTGTAAGTGGGCCTACTTGGCAACCTGTAGCAGATCTGAGGCTCGGCCTGTTGCTGTCAGTGATAAGTCGGTCAATTATTAGTTCAGTTGGCTGTGAACACAAGGTGAAAATACGCAATGGCTTTTAATCTATTGATGTCATTGACATTTTACTGATGTCAATTCTGTCCTGATCTTTGACACTTTCTATAGGCTCAATGTGTGGTTTTTTTTTTTTTGGAGAAATAATCAAAAACAGGAAAGATAAGGGTGTATCAAAGATCTTACAGACAGATAACATGGGAACACATCCTCACGTTCCCAGAGACACTGACCGCATTCAATTTTACTTTCTTTTTACCAACACAGAGGGCTCAGAGCTGCTACGAAACAGCCTTTCAAAACCAGATAGAAATGATGCAGCCAAGCTAACTGCCCTCAGCTACAGTATAGTACTTTTTGCTCACTCTGGGAATATGTGAACTTCCTGTCTATAAAACATAACAGCATAGCCATTATATTCATGACAGCACAGTCATTATAGGAATGACAGCCTTCCTGCTACCCATTGTTGCTGTTAGAGCTGAAAAATTGATGAAAAATTGATGGTTTGCAGTGTCTGTGTTGGACAGTAGGTGGAAACCTGTCAGAACAAGATGGAGGTGGACTGGGGAAAAAGGATTTAAGCAGTTCATAAAAATAAGTTCCGATTGACTTTGGCAGAAAGTACTTTCAGTATACTCACCATTGACTCATATTGCTAATTGCCAGGTAAGTCATTCCAAGAATCCTGCAGTGGTGGTAAAACAATGCTGGATTAAGGAAAGATGTGAGCACTAATTAGTACTGCTCAGTAACAGAATGGACATTTTTATCAGCATGTATTTAAATAATAGGTTTAAGAGGTGCTAAATTGTTGTCGGCATGCACTAGTTTCTAGGAATCTGCCATGGTTAATATGAATTTTGCAGCCATTGTTTTTGCTGTTTTAATGAAAGCCATTCTTGAGCCACTTGCCACTTGCAGCAGCAGGAAGACAAACACAGTCACTCTCTTTTCTAGTGAAAACGTCAGAGGGGAGGAAGGGAAGCAAAGGAGGAAAGGGAGGGCTTTCTGGAACCAGTGTGGCCTTCAGTGTTTATACCCTTGCCACAGGCCTGCGCTGAGCTGGACAGCCTCTATCTTTGGCCATGACCACAAATTAATTAGTTGTACATTTGCAGGGTAAACAGCACGTTGAACTACTGCTGACAAAACTGAGCTTCACTGGATCAGTGTTAGTCAGCTGGCTGGGAGACAAGAGAGGGGCAGCTTGTGACAGGATGTGTGTCTCTCTACCTCCAGTTAAATGAGCTACTGCCTCTGCATAGACTGGTGTTAGCTCAATCTCCACTCACAGCACCCGTCCCTTTTTTGTCCATGTTGTATTCTCACAAGTCTCACATCCTGATAATAAATACATATTAACCTGATTTACATATAAATTATGGTATTCCATCATCTCCTTTGTGTGACTTTTTGAGCAGTCATTAGTGTATTTCATTGGCGAAAAAGTTGGCAACACTGCCTTTCGTGGATTTATCCAGACATTTATTGTAAACTTCCTGCCATCCTGTGCAGCAGACGCTTGAGTTTTATGAGCGCTATTTATTTGGCAGAGCGGGAATGGCGATATCAGCACATACACTCCAAACCCAAAGCCTTCCAAGGCAAATAAAATACAAATGGACACGAAAACATTTCAAATTGTTCACTAATTGCCGTTGGTTGCCGTGAAGTTGATTACAAATTAGAACAAAATATTCACAGTATCCACATTCTGTTTTGTGTGAGGTAAATATTAGCAGTTTTTGAAAAATTAAGGATTTTAGTCCAATAGCAACTTAAACACAATCGTACACAGTGGTTAAAGCCCTCTCATGTCTCTATTTTTGCAACCCAGGGTGTAATTTAACAGCCGCCTAAGAAAAGTCTTTTAAGGTTGCCTTCATGCTGCTATGCATGAAATGAACATTTAAACATGGCATTTTATTTCATTTCCAAGATTCAAAATATAATGAAGTCAAGCAGAGCATGAGAAATAGACCATAATAACCATAAAACCTTACACCTACAATGTAACACAATACATTGTGTTCATCAGTGCTGATGCTCCTTTAAGTCACAGTGTGTCTTTTTTGACATGAAAACAGGGAGACTGGATCTTTGATTATGAACCGATTCAAGTATTCTCTTATCTTACACACCCGACTGAGAAAAAGTAACAGTACATCTTTATTTGAACTGACTGAATCAAGGCAAAATGGATGTTGATAAACAGGAATTAGTTTCATTAAGATGTCAATGTGGACAGCGAAACACTGAACTTGTCATAGTATTAAAAGCATAATACAGCTCCAAATTGACCCAGTGAGACAAGGAAGACCTTTGCGTCATACATCTGTAAGTGGACAACACTCCAGAGTGAGTGTCATAGGTTTTATACTCTTTGATGTCTCAGATTGTTGGCTGATCAATTTGTTCTGCTTTAACTGGTTAAAGTATTGGAAGTCGGACGATTCAGCTGGGGAGCAGGACAGGAGCTTTTTTATAGGCCCTCTTTTTCATTCACTGAATAATATAACCACATTATTTCTCTTTTGACCCAGCCACCAAGGCTGTCCCCGAGCCCAGATAAAATAGGAGGGTTGCGGCAGGAAGGGCTCATCCCAAATCAACGTGCCGAACACGTTCCACTGTGGTGACCCCTGAAGGGACAAGTCGAAAGCCATTGATTAATTTAATGTAGAATTACATTTTTACAATTCTTTGCAGCCAATCAACAGTAAGCTGCAGTATTCGCCAGGTAAACAGAGTATGCAAAATATTACTAAAACAATCACATCTCCACATCCAGCACAATATACATTTAGTAAGCTAAAAGTACTGAATACATTAAAAATATCCTAAAAAAAAATGTGTGTATATATATATATATATATATGTATATGTATGTATATATATGTGTGTATGTATGTATGTATGTATGTATGTATGTATGTATGTATATATATATATATATATATATATATATATATATATATATATATATATATATATATATATATATATATATATATATATATATATATATATAAAAATACTGTACTATAATAAAAGTGTCGGGGTGTTGTATGATAAAAGAGTATCAGTAAGAATGAAAGTAAAGGTGTTCAAGGCGATGGGAAGAACAGAGATGTTGTTCGGCTTAGAGACAGTGGCACTGAAGAAAAGACAGGAGGCAGAGCTGGAGGTAGCTGAGCCTAAGATGTTGAAGTTCTCTTTGGGAGTGACGAGGATGGACATGATCAGGAGTGAGGACATCAGAGGGACGGCTCATGTTGGATGTTTCAGAGGTAAAGTCAGAGAGGCCAGATTGAGGTGGTTTGGACATGTTCAGAGAAGAGATTCTGAAAATATCGGTAGAAGGACGCTGAGATTGGAGCTGCCAGGCAGGAGGTCTAGAGGACGACCAAAGAGGAGATTTATAGATGTAATGAGAGAGGACTTGAAGTTAGTTGGTGTGAGAGAAGAGGATGCAGAGGACAGGGTTAGATGGAGGCACATGATTCGCTGTGGAGACCCCTGAAAGGGAACAGCCAAAAAGAAAGGAAGATGTACTATATTGAACAGTAAAGAATAATGAAAAACCTGTTGAAATGTGCTGTAAATGACCTTGTGTTTCAAATCTATCAAAATGAACACATGGGACATGATGGGAGGTGAGGGGGTACTTGAGCTCATCTGACAGGTCTGTGGGTCTGCCATACATCATTAACCACCACTGTTGGACCTGCTGTCACTCTAACAGTCAGTCCAGGCCTATAACACGTAGACATACACAATACACAAACTCAGTCCCTCCAACCCTGTTTCCAGAAAACAACAATTCTATACAACTAAACTGAAAACGCAAATGAATGAATGGAATTACAACTGCATTACATTTTCCGTTAACATGAATTAATTAATTAATAAAAAGATGTTGTTGCTAAACATATCTATATATCTATCTCATTATTTTGTTGAAATGTCCAATGTTGCTCTAAAACACCCAGTTTGCTTAACTAAAGCATGTTCATGTTTGGGCAATTAAGGTAAAACAAAGATCTGGTTTGAACTTCACTTCACTTCACTTCAGGGCTGATGTGTTGATTTAATTTTAAACTAAACCATGATCTTTGTTCTAACCTCAACCAAAGTGAATTTCTTGCCTAAACTCCACCACAGTAGCATTTATATTTACATTTAGTAATTTTGGAGACAAGTGAGGTACAAGGCAAGCAAATTATATAAGGGGAAAACATTGAAGCAAACTGCTAAGAAGAAGTGTTTTCAATAAGATCGAACCCAAAGCCCTCTTTACATGTAGTGCTTCATTCATAAAAGACATTATGAATCAGAACACAATCCAGCCGCTGATTTTGTTTCTTACAAAAACCTAATTGCCTTTGCAGTTTAGCTCCAAAGGAAAGTCATTTTTAGGAGAGAGGGTAAGCCTATGAGATCATGGGCTTTTGTAAAAATGCAGGAATATAAATGAGGTTTAAGCTCACATTCTTAAATTGAATCTAAGCCAGTGCAGGTGCAAAGATGAGAAATCGACAATTTCGTCATATCACTAAAGAGACCAGACAGGAACTGCTCTTCCTCCCCTGCTATGCTTCAGTCTTGCTGTGTGTGCAGTGCATATCTTTCTCTGATTACATCAGCTGTGATGCTGATATAACCATTTACTGTGGTTGGAGGCTAAAGAAACATAGCTTTCTGCATTCATTTAGTCTTTTTGGCTACTTTGTAATTCTGCCATTTTGACAGTCACAAAACCTCTTTTCAAAACAGAAATGCTGTGAGCAACAGAATTGCTCTTCTTCGACTGTGCATGCACAATGACCAGTTCATCTAAAGATGAAAGCTCTGTGCAGATAAAAGCTCCATGATGATGTGGGGTCATCATTGCATAGACAATGTCCAGTGTCTGGCTTTACTTTTAAGAGTAGTAGAGCCCCTGAATTGAATGTCGAATAACACTAGTTGTGGGAACAGACATCGATAGCTTGAAGCTGCTTTTGAGATTGTACTGCGATGGAATAAAATCACAATTTGTTTGTCTCAAAAGAGCCTGTGTTGCTCTAGCACAGACAATATTATTTCCTCCATTATACATTACACTGCCACATTGACTGCAAAAGCAAACTGCATCCTCTCTCAATTTTCATTTGTCCTTCATTTTGGTAGCACGCTCTGGGTACACAGTTGCAGGAGATATTGTGCTGATAAAATTTAAGACAGTAATAAAAATGTAACCTTGCTTTCCTTTCCATTAGAAAACTCATGACACATGAACTTTATTTGCTCTGTTTTATGCATTCTTGAGACTGTACAATACAATATGTAGCTCGCAACTGATTTCAATACGGAGGAAAATTCTGCTGTACATGAAAATACTGATAATCTGACTATAATAACCAGTCTTTGATAATGCTTACACAACCTTATAAAGCACTTTAACCTGTACATGCTGGGTGTATTAGTACTGTTCATGTCAAGTTTCTGTACTCTAATAGACCATGCTGGAGTTTTAAGCCAATTGTAGGACTTGCACACTGATAATTATATTTTGCATGAATGATGTTGAAATCCACAGCAGTGGATTTTATGGAAAAGGAGGACTAATTAAAAAGTGGACGCCTTTCATATCTAAAGTGCAAAACAAAGTCCAGCAGGTAACGTTGGTTTATCTTTTATGCTGAGGCTCTAAATGAAGCATGAAGGAAGCTTTCTCAGGCCCAGTAGTATCGACATTTATTGACACTAAAAGATTTAAATCCAGCCACAGAATGTGTGGTCTAATGATTCACTGATCACAAAACTAACGCTTATGAAAGGCCTAAGCATTAATTCTCAATGATCTTGTTATCAAAAGACATTGAAATCTGAAATCTATACACAAATTAAAATATTATAAGAATTAAGTAAACTGCAGAGCACTGCTTAGTTCCAAACTATTGTATGGGCCAGTGGTAATAAATATTAACATTAATACAACCTGTGAGGCAGAATGTGAGTAAGTTGTGTCTGCTTGCGCCGTGTCCAGTTGTGTGGCATGAAACACTTCGAGAAATGTATTAATCTGTAAATCTGCTGCACCAAAGCAAAAAATATCAAGCACATTCTTGTCAAATCCAATGTCCAGTAGGTGCTGATATACAGTATTTTCAACCTAAACCTCTGCACACATGCCGCTGACACTGTTTTTGAGTAACTAAGCTGAAATTCTCTGTGTGCTGCACTGTGACTGTTGATTGATGGACCTGAAGAGAGAAGTCATGACATCACATATTTTACAGTGTGTTGTTAGAGCAGCAGGCTCCATTAGAGGTTCACACCAATCTTCATTCATCATACTAGATTAGAAAACAAGCTTTTCTCGAAAAACGGACTGTTCAGTTTTCTGCTGTCTTCCTGTAACTGTAGTTTACTTTGGAGTTGGATTATTATGGGGTACAGTAAACCGCTAAAATTCTGAATGACTCGGAGTGCATTGCCAAATGTTGCACAAAAAGAGATCTCGCATTTTCATCACATCTTGTAACCTGTATCTTATCGCAGGCATTAGAAATTGGCGCCTGTCCCTGTCTAATTAAAGGGGAAAAAGGAATCTAAACCCAAAAGGATGTTTGTTTTCTTTTTAGACTAAAATGTGCCTTTTTTGTTTCTTTATATGAGGAGCTTCACTTTGTACAGAGGAGCTTTTTTTTGTCTCCGCCTGCCCTAATTAGTTGGAAGAGTATTGTAACAAGTCCTGAAACAGGCTGTAAACCTGCACTGCTCTGCAAACAAAGCAATTTAAAGCATGCATAACATACCACATTGTTGTATATGGTTCATATCATGGGAAACCCCTTTAGACTAATGTCATAACAATCACTGTGTTGCTCCATGCATATTTAATTATTTTGCCATCAACATGAAAAATGGTAAGTCATAGTTCTTTTCCGTATCACGTGCTCTCTCCCTCTTTTTTCCTTCAGTATTCTCCTCTTTTTCTCCGATGTCGACCTCTCTTCTTTCAAGCTGCCATGTTTTTTGTTATCATCAGAGAGACAAATGAGAAACAAGAGAGAAAGAACGCCTCAGGGCTCATGTCCTCACATCATCACCACTCCCTTTATCTCTCCCTCACCCCACCCTCTCATTCTCTATCCTCCATCTTTCCGTCTTCCTGAGTGACAGCTGGCAGTCAGTAGGGTACAATGGGGCGTGCCAACCCAAGTCCACATATTTGCCAACTGACTTGAGAAAATCCACATTTGAACGTGATGCATACATGCTGTAGCACTACCTGCTGCCCACAGAGCTTTGTGGCCATTAAAACATGCAACTGTGGGGCCATACAATGCCTGTAAATGAATCCAGTGGGACAGGCTTGAGGCAGAGGCCACAGAGGCAGCCGTAATATCGATTACTAAAGGCATCAGTAGCTGAAAAAAACTGTTACATGTGGCCTGATTTAGAAGTTAGATTCAGTTTTTATACATTTGTAATTGAAGACATCCTCAAATAAATTCCCGTGTGACTATATTCTGATGAAGACATTTGTTTATTGCTTCTGTGAAGCTCCTTGGGTTGTGTCTACTTTGTTGCAACAGGAGCAATAATTAAGGTCCGCTTTGTTGCTCATGTGGCTTTTTCCTTCCTTTTTCTGTCTCATATTAAAGCAACTGGAGCTTTGCCTTTAAATTTATATTTATAACACAGCACAAGAAAGACATCATCTATAATGACTCTACAAAATACAAACAGCACTTTTTATGTCCACGCAGTGCAAACACGAACACATACATCTAGTGTTTTTACATACAGCGCAGTTCATTTTGACCTGAGTCTTGAAAAGGTGACACACTGACTGATTATTGGTGTTTAAACAGTAGGAGCAGTGCCCATGGTTATTCTTTCATAATTTCTACAATTTTGTCTTTTTTAAGGCTTCCCCAGTGGCAGACAGCTTTTCTTTCATTCCTTCACCCTAAATGGGAAGTGACATTTGGGTCAGGTTCACTGGTTGATGTAGACTGAACAACAGCTCTGAAAATCCAATATCTGATTAGTGTTTTGTGGAGGCTGGATGGCTGAATTTTACAACAATTTATAGTGGTGCAGAGGTCACGAGTTGCAAAGAGGAAATTACATGCAAGATTACAGCAAACATGCATACACAGTAAAAGAAAACTAGATGAATGTCACACAAAGGCATGCATGTGCACAAAAACACATAGATACACCAAATATCTATTTGTAATCTGGGATTATTCTGGTACACAAGGAGGGCATGTCCAGCACTTCGTGAATAAATCGAAAAAAGAACTAGACAAAACACAAGCATCAGACTTGAACCTTGAGAGATAAAGCAAGACAGGTTGTAATGAAAAATCTGGGATATAGAGATTTGTTGTTTTGCTTTGATGGAGGGGACTGACAGAGAGAGGGAGAATCAGGGAGACTGTGAGATAAAAGCACCAGAAACAATCTCCTGGAAACATTTCTGTCTAACTCTGGTATCTGTGTAAGGATGTTTTCGCCATTAGCACCTGTTAAACGTGTTAACATCTGGCACCGTAACACCTATTTCTACCATTAGCTCAGACTTGTTTAATTAACAAAACAAACAGGACAGCTGCCATGCCAAGCCTTTACTCTACACTCTACATTCTGACATGGAAACATTTTTTATGTTAATGGTACATAAACAATCATGAATTATGACTTTATGCATGAATGAAGTGAATGGATCTTAGTAATATGTCATAAATTATACCTCATGCAGGACTTCATGTAAAAATAATGGAACAACTAACGTGTAAAAATCATCATCACTTATGAGTGTTAATGGCGTTCATGTCTGCAATCAAACGTACTGCCTGAAAAACTGATCTGTCACAGCAGTGCAAACCTACTAAGTTGAATTCTAAGAGATGTATTAAAAATGAACAAAGCATGACTTTTTCATGACTTCATCATGTATCGGGCAATTGTTTAACTTTAGTTGCCAGAAACTACATATTAAAAGTACATAGTTGCTGCAATAATCCATGTATTGTTTTTACAATAACTCATCCATACGAGATTAATTCTTGTCCAGACTGGATAGTCCATGAACTAGTACATGAATAAAGTCATAATATTTTTATTCACAATAGTTACAGTGTGTACCATTACCAGTAGATGTTACTAGGGTGTCATTGGATTTTGCTGGAATTGTAATGAAGTGCTTTATGACGGAGATGGTAGTGGTTTGTTGCACAGGACAGGAAGAGAATGTTCTCACGTTAGTCGATCGGCAGGAAATTCATTCTGCAAATAATTTGCTAAATGATTAATAGTTCAATTTAGTTTTTAGTTTAGCTAATTTTTCAAATAGGTTTCAGCTTCTCAAAGGTGAATCTCATCTGATTTAGTAAACTGAATAGGATTTGGGCTAATTGTCAGCTTCTGTACGTGATTTGAGATTGTTTCTTGGACTCAAAGTGGTTGTGATGTGCATTTATCACAATTTGGTGACATTTTACAGGCTAAACAATTTAATCAAGAAAATAATTGGTAAATTAATCAATGATTAAATTAATGGGTGTTTTGCAGCCCTAATCATTATCCTTTTCAGTAAAGTGACAGCACATTTTGCAGCAAAGTACAAGGTCCATTGTGTGCTATTTTTATACTTTTGCTTGAGATGAAGATGCAGAACGTTCAAGCTCACAGCAGAAGACTATCAGTGGGAGCATTCGAAGTGTACATGCTTTCACCAGTTACCTAATCTTACCTGCTATTTTTGTTTTAAGTACCCACTTAATTTCCACAACTTGAAGTGTGCGATTTTATACAGAGACACTTACAAGAATTGGGACAGTGCCCAGCCGAACCAGCCTGATGCATTTTAAATCTGCACTGGTTGAACATGTCAGCTCCACCCCTTAGTCATTTAAGTCACACTGAGGTTTCAGTGGTCATTGAGATTCCTTTTTACGAGCCCACTGATCAATCTGTCTCGTAATTCAATTCCTTGGTCAATCATGTTTAAATGAATAATTCACAAACCATCACAGAAAGCTCTGTGAAATGGCTCACAACCAGAGTGCTGCCCTTAAACTGCAAGGAGACCTGAAAGATATCAGTCTACACTTAGGTGAGATGTAGATGTGAAAAAAGAAAGTGAACGATTGTGTATCTCGTAGGAACGTTCTTTCGCTGTGTGAGCAATGTGACCTGAGGAAGTGTCCAAGAGACAAAGTTATTTACCACATTTCAAACTGTGATCAGTTTGTGCAAAATATTTCAAAGTTGGGAAATTATGATGACTCGTGCCTTGTGTCACTGGACTGAAGTGGATTCATTACATATGTGTGCATCAATGAGAATTTAGTAACATCTGAACCAGTATCTGGCTCAAATGTTGCTAAGTGTTGCTGTCAATTCAGTGTCACCCACAATCACACTAAGGAAGTGAATTACACTCCACATTTCTGTTAGACTCAATAAATACCATCTAAAATTGTGTTTTTTTACTCTTTTCTTATTAAGTCATGGATATTTTGTGTAATAAAAAAATGTCTAAGGTTTAAACAGCAAAACAAGCAAAGTGAAAGAGGCCACATTATGCATAACTTAGGGCTTATATTTTATTCAGGGGCTCCACTTAAATAAGTTGTATGAATTTTAATTTTAAAAAGTGCTTATTTATCTTATACTGACTCTTTCTGCAACAGCTCATGAGGGAAATGATTCATTTCAGCTCCTACGTTGTTAAGAGCCCCTTCTCCCCCAGCCCACTTGTGGAAGTCTTCTTTTTGGTGTCCTCAGTCGGCACCAGATTGTACACAAGCTTAATATGGCCTCTATTAACAAAGTTAGTCAAAGGAAAATAATAGCAGAGAGAAAACTGCATTAACTGAAAACAATCCTGAACAATTCTACAAACACACATGAAATGGTTCCCACCAACTTGCAATTGATTTGTATTTATTTTTCAGTCAAAACCTTGTGACTGAGTGAACACAGTAGAAAACACATTGATTAACTTGCTTAGTAATGACTGGAGTTTGATCCTAGTTGACTGTCAAACCCTGAAAGAAGTTCTTGTGTGTTCTTATACCAAAACAACCAGCAGAGTGTGTATTTACACACAGTACATTCTGTAGTGAAAAGGCCAAAAATTAGGAAAACCAGAGCAGAGCTTGGGTGAGATCCTGAATGAAGAGTAGTGAGCAACATGGGCTGCAAAACAGTCCCTACACTTTATGTGTATTTCAGCTCTGTTGAGGCAACGTATTGCAAATGTTAATCAAATTATAAGTAAAGCAGACTTTGGATAGATACTGAACATCGGTAAAAACCACTGGAACAAACGTAATCAGTGAGGTCACTGTGCTGAAGTTGTCTCAATATCAGACTCAAGCCTGGTAAAAATAATTTGGTACATACAGTATCTAATAAAAAAAGACTATTTTTATTATTATTATTAATGATCTATTTCGGCATGTATCCTGTATGGTGCTACAATGTTAACATCGCTTCCATTAGCTTCTCATTATGTTATATTGTTTTTCATATTTTTCTCATATTTTCTTACAGCTTTATGTTATTTTCGTAAAATGGTTCAGCTTCAGATTAATGCAGCTCATTTTGTGCTTGTGTGCAGTCAGCCATGCTACAGTAATTACTTTGATAAAGCAGCAAAAACATGAATATTTAGCGTGTTCTAAACTCTGTATCTACACACAGACCTGAACATAAAAGCAATCAGGGTCTGTTGCACCTCCCACATCAGGTCAGATTACAGTGACACATCAGTCGGCCTCGACGTGGACATCCCTGTCAGGGTGCAATAAGCACCAGCCCACACAGACAGCACCCAGATGGACAGGTTTACTGCTTCCGATTTCCTTCCCTCCTACTGCCACTGAGCAGTGCTCCCCCCCCCTTCAGGCTTTGTGGTTTGTGAAATCAAGGGTGATGATCAATTGTGCTGAAAATTTCTCCTAAGATTTAAAATGGAGTTCTGCGGCCTCGGTCTGCCTCCTGAATTTTTTAATTTTCCTATGTGCAGAAAGACAAATGGCTGCCCTTTGTGGAACAGCCTTAAGCAGTTTCAGTGTTAATGCTACGTGTTTAATATTACAGAAGAGAGTTGTTGAATATACAAACACATTTTATAATTTATGAGCTTTTTAGAAAACTGCATCAAGTATCCGGTATGTCTCTTTATTTTTATGTTTTAACTAATATAGCAGGAGTTTTTCCCTTTGGTAGTTCTTTAATTACAATTTTACACAATCACAATATTCAGTGTCAGAGTCACACTGTCAAAAGGCCATGGATCACATCCAGCACACACATTTTCTGAGAATAAAAGAATGAACTGCAAATTAAAAATGCCAGGAAAACATAAAATTTCTTGACATTGAGGTTATTAGATTTGCGACAAGAGACAAAGTTTATGACAGGAAGCTTTTCAGAGGCTGAAAGGAGACAAAAGAAGTTAATCTCACTTAGAACGGTGAAATCTGCTATATGGCTAATGAAGTATTATACCGCGGTCAATGAAGTGGAGGCACTGCAGAGAGCCTACGCAGTGTGTATGTCTGTGCCTATGTACAATATGTGTGCGTCAGTGTGCTTTGTTGTCTGTGTGGGGGTTTGTTTGTCAGGAGGTTGCAGTGATAATGCTGCCATCAAGAAGTCTTTCAAGGGAGAGTGAGCAGAAAGAGAGGTAGAGAGAAAGGTGAGAATTCAGTGGAATAGAAATAATAAAGTGTCGGGAATTTAAGGGCCAAAATAAGAAACGGAAGGGCACTGAGACAAAGCTATAAACACATTATGTCAAGTATGTTTTGGAGAATTTTAGCCCATGAACTATGAAGCCCAATAAAGAGTAGAATGTCAACACTTTAGTACTGAATTTAAATTTGATTCCTTTTCATACATTTGTTTTTATTAATTTCCATTGAGTACAAGAAAAATATGAAATTTACAGCCATAGGTGATGCACATGAGAACTATGATATCATTCTGAATGCTGATTGCAGGCATCCTGTTTACCATTGTTCCTCGTCATATTTTAATGTATATAATTCTTGCGTTTAGTATTAACACCAAACACAGTAAAGTAAAGATTAGGCCAAAGTCAATTAAAGGTATGGAACTAAAACAAACTCAACTTGATGATGGTGCTGGACAAAAGGTATCTCCTGAGTTTCTGCTGGGGGAACATGAATTTAGCCACATAGTTTTTGTACATATGCAGCAGTAGGTGTATATACATAAATGTGAAGCAATGACTCTGAATGTAGTGGAAGAAATAATCAATATAAAACAATCTAAAATGCAACAGCGAGGTTTGCAACCACGTGGTGAAGTGGTTAGCACTGCCGCCTCACACGTCCCCTGCTGCAGCCTTTCTGTGTGAAGTTTGCATGTTTCCCCTGTGCTTGCTCTTCGTACTCCTCGTTTCCTCCAACAGTCCACAGACATGCATGTTAGGTTAATTGGTGACTCTAAACTGCCTGTAGGTGTGTGAGTGTGAATGGTTGTCTGCGTGTGGACGTCCCTCTGTGTTGGCGCTGAGGTGTACTGGCTGCTCAGGGCCAAGAAATTACAATCATTTCAATTTGAGGATTTTTATAAAACCTTGTAACCTTGTGTAAAACAGTGTATCACTGAAGGAGTTGTATGATTTCAATTTTTTGGTAATATAAATTGGTAACACAGCTGCATATTGATCATTCTTGTGATATATATATACATAAAACTTAGCCAACAATGACATTTTAAGCAAGAAAGATCAATATACAGTACAATATCCAGTATAGATATTAATATATTAATTAATATATTTAGACATGGATGATATTACTTTATTAAACTTTGAACTTAAGAAACACAAATTCAAGATTGCGTTTTGTCAGTGGGAGTATTCATCATAAGGGAAAGTTTATTTAGTTCAGTAAAATGCTGTCAATGTGATATTTGAACACAAGTCAAGGTTCTGGTTGCTCCGTTGACCTGTGTCAAGGACGTGTATTTTTAAAGATGACAACTATATTTTCCTCAGCATGAGACCAAATGTCACTGGTGCTGAAAATGTAGCTGAGCAGCAGTGTTATGGTTAATGGTCATGAGAGAGAGCTTTGTCCCCACAAACCTAATGGTGGTTATTGGAGCCAGCGGGTGTAATAGGAGGGATAAAAACCTGGTTGACCTGCTGCAAGACCACAAAGGGGAAAAAAGTGGAATACTAAGGTGTCAATCACTGCTGATGTAATGTAATTGTTGATTGGCATTGTCCATCCTGCAGATCGACTCACTCTTCAAGAACTGTGTACCAGTGAAGTAATGATAAAACCTCTAAAGAAACGCCGTTTTTGATGTTAGCCATTATACATTTAGGCTGATTTTCATTTCTCCTGCATGGCCACCTAAAATTGTGTTATTTGGGTCTCTTGATGCTCTTGGTCCCCAGTGCCATGTGAGTATACACTGGAGGCTTATTCTATTAAAAATGGAGGAAACTTTAAGAAAGAGAAAGAAATTATGCCTCCAGTTCCTCCCCTTGTGTTCTTGGTTTCTGCCACTCTCCATTTGTCAAGTCCTGTTGAATCATTTTAAGAGTAATCTGTTTTTCTATTACCTCATGTACAGCCAGTATGGCAGCCCATGGGATATGTCAACATGCAAACCCATTAAATTATTAGACCTCGTATATTATTAATTCTGTAGCATACACAATTGGCTGCGGCCTTTTAATATTGATGCAGCATGACTGGTCCCAACTAATGCTAAAAGGAGCAAGTGGCATTAGATTAATGCTGTCATGCCCGCAAATATTGTACATGTCCTGACATTAGCCTTTTAACAAATTGTGTTCTAAGTGGTCAGTATGTTGATGAATCTGCATATTATGCAGAGAAACCATGTGGGGAATGGTCATAAGATACAGTAAAGTCTGTTGTTCTGTTGAGCAGCCTGGTCAGATTGACGTGTCCAGTTGGATCAGCTCCGGCTATTTCTGTCTTTTTTTAGGTCCGAGCTCGCTGCAGGCAGGAGAGGTTGGAACACTGTCTGCTTGGCTGAGCGGTCGAGTAAGGGCGACCCATCATGCAAACAGAGAGGACTTTTTAGTGGAAGCATTTTGAAAGGCAAACACGCTCACTGAGCTGAAGTCTGAAAAACATCAATCAAAGAAACAGCGGTCAAAGTCCCAAAACTGGAAATGGTTAAAGGTGTATTTCAGTCTGTGATAGCATGATCTGTTGCTTTCTCTATTGTGAGGCTGTAAATTTGTCATTAAACAGGCCGTCCAGACATGAGTCATTTGTGAGAATAGTCTTGGTTTCCCAACTGCCCTCTGTCCCTCTCTATTCTTATTCTGCCTAATTTCCTCTCCATCTCAGACATTTTTCTGAACTGCATGTTGACCTTGTCCCCTATTCCACTTTGTTCAATTGTTAGATTGTCCACAATGTATGTGTGACTGTGTGGGTGCACATACGTGTGTGCGAGGGGACAGGGAGCGAGCAGAGATAAGGGAAGGAGAGAGAGAGCAGTGAGTTGTCCAGCACTTGAACTGCCTGTTTTTTTCCAGTCACTGCATCACTTACACTGATACAGCTTCTAAACGAGCTGATAACTTGTTTGTGTGTATGTGGGTGATGAGGATGGAATACAGACACAAACCATCAGAGAAATTAATTTTTTCTTTGCTGTACTATGCAGTTTCTGGATTGACGTGTTTCACAGATGTCACATGAGGAGGATTTCTTGTTCTGTTACCACGGAGAGAAGTGAAGGAAACTCAAGCTGTATTTTGATTGTGATCCTTTTGACAATCAGTGAATTCATGCAGAAAGAGCGCACGCCTGAGTGTGTGTAGATGGGGTTACACGGCTGTCTCCATGAGCGTGTGTTTTGTGGGGTTGGCCAGTGGCTGCCCTAAGATCAGGAGCGTGATCGTCGGCTCTCTGGGGAAGAGGGGCGTGTCTGTGACAGGCTGCAGTGATTAGTGGAGCTCAGCGGGCAGAATTTATCAGACTCAGCCGAGGCCATGAACCATTTCAGCCTGCAGCTCTGCAATTTGTCTCCTACTTTGCTTCATATAACAGCCTCAATGTGGCCCGCGTGTGCACATTTGCAACATAAAATGACTATTTTGCATTGTGCTTTTCTTAATTTGCCTCTTATGGCAAGGTATAATTCACTGGTGAAAAATCCCCTTAACAGTACAGGACCATTTACAGAAGCAAGATATACAATTAGACTTTACTTACTCAGAAAATAATGTAAAAATGCCTGATATCACTTCCATGAAGAGATAAGAGGCAGAAAAAGAAAACAATGTGAGACATTTATTATTTTTGGTATATATTTCTGTCTTTCAGGATAAAACCCGTAATTTTTGCATTATTCCTTCCATGCAAATACAGCTCATGTACAGTAGATGGAAAACTTCATACATACATCGTCAAACCTGTTTCATTATAAACTGTAATATTATTACTCTGCACTCAAACAGCAGTTTGTTGCGCAACAGAGGACCAACAGACATGAACACACATCTTGTCCTGCACTTAAGCTTGTTGAACGAGCGACCAAACATTTACTGAGGAAATGTGCACTGCGAACATCAGGCAATAGCTAATTAAGTGCTCAGCTGCTGCACATTAAATAACTTGTAAATGTACCTACAAAAGTCACTTGAGTCTGTTTAGTTATTGATGCAGTTTTAATACCACAGCATGTCGCATTAAAAAACATGACACCTAGAGTATTCATTTTAGAATAGAATTCGACAACGCAGGTGAACATCTTAAATTCAGTACTGGATACGCATTAGAAGTACTTACTTATGTGTACTTGTTAATAGGATACATTCATGGTTGTTCTGCTTGTTTTTTTAGGAGATTTATTGAAAATATTAAAATCCTAATTTATATATCCAGCAGTTGCAGAGTAACATTAACATTAGTTTGGGTTCTTTTTGTTCGGGGCTTTTATTCTGAAAACAGCTACCTGCTGTGGCCAAAAACAACACTATGAGCTGAAGCTCATTGTAATGCTCTGTGAAGCAAAGTAGTTGCAGCTTCACATGATAATTCTCTGCATTAGCGCACATGTAAGTGACCACTTCCACATTGTTATTTAACACCATCTTTATATAAAAATATAATTTAACACAACCTTTTCTTTATTTATAGAAGACAACTTGAGATAATTGCTAATGGAAACTGTTATTATGTTCATTACTTTCATGAAGCCATTTTGTGTTCCTGTGTAGGAAATGTCAAAGTTAATCCATGTATTAGAAGAAACTGCTTTTAATCAACCAGTGAACATCCAATCATACTGGCCTGACTCATTACTGTCAAGCGCAGAGAGCATGAAAAACAAGGATGACAGATTTAGAGGCCTGCCTCCATCCCTCTGGGCTGCATACGCAGTTTTTATGGTAAGGGAAACAATTCATCACAAGGCAAATCATCAGCTGGATAACTTTTAATTAATGTTCAAATGTTTAAAATGGAAACCTCAGCTTGCACCCTCTCTTGAGTGTCCACACTGTTTGTTTCCTCCTCCTGACATCCACATCTTTCACACTTCTGTTGCGTCTTTTGCCCTTAAAGGGTAGTTGTAGTCCATTTACTAATCTGTGTTCACTTTAACACTATCTCACTCTATTTTCACAGCTCTCCTTTTCCTCTTCCCTGTATATTCCCTCCATGTTTACATTAGTTTCACTGGCAAGTCCTTGTGGCTCAGTTCCTGCCAATGTTTGTTTTGCGGTGAATGCTGCCTCCTGTTTCTGACATTTTATCATCTTAATATCCTTCCAAATCAGCTATTTTATTTTCCCGTATTCCTTTTTTTTTTTTTTTTATCCCCTTTCTCCTTTTACCCCTAACTTGAATTAGCAACATCAAGGCTGAGAATAAAAAAGAAATGGCCAATCAGAAAGCGCAGTGGAAGAGGAAACTATTGCAAAGGCTTAAAATGGAGCCAGCACGAGCAAATTGGATAGTAATAAGCACAGAAGTGGGCCTTGATGTAGAAAAGTCCACATAATAGGGGGGGAAAAAAAGAGTTGGACAGATTGATTCTGAATGAAATTAAAGAGGACGAAAAGGAGAATGAGATAGAGTAAATTGAGCATTACATACTGCATTACAGTGTCTCTTAATTAACCGTGTAAAAGCTTTCTTATTAGGACTGATGCACTCCTCACTTAAACAGGGAAGAGAGAATGCTCTTTCAGTTGTCATTGAGATGGGCCTCAAGGGAGAAAGTGAAACGGAAAAGCGTTGAATTGAAAAAGAGCAAGAACAACTTTGGGACAATGATAAAGAAAGGTCCGACCTAACAGCTCATGTGAAATCATCTGACTTGGTGCATTTTGTCTCAAATATATGTCATCTTTGTCATCCTAGTCTACACTACTCACCACCTCCTCCCTGTCAGTGAATAGACATTATGTGCAGCTGTGTTGAAAGTCTGATCACATCGTAGGGTGTCTGTGTGTGAGAGTAGTGTCTGTCTGAACGAGTGTGTGTGTGTGTGTGTGTGTGTGTGCGTATGTGTGTATGAAATAATTTCCGTTTCATGTTTGCTGTAGATCGCTCATTTAAATATTTTATTTATAACCCAAAATAACAGTACAGTATGTTGCAGCCATTTTTTTTATTCCTGTGATTAACCATCAGAAATTTTCAGAGCAAGTCATGCACAATCTTGCACAGAATATGGCTTAATGCAATGGGTTTGCAAAATGTGGTAGTTGCTTTTTCCAGTTTGACCTTTTTATGACTATATATAAAATTAGTCTGTTTGAGCAGAAATAACACCTAATGTTTAAAATCTTAAACAGTCCTTTATACATTTTTGTTAAAATAGGTCAAATATACATGTTTTCTATAATAAATACACTTTATATGTTATAATTTCTCAGGTTTTGAGTTAAAAGATGACTATTCTACTCTCTGTTTATTACTTAGATCATCAGGGGATGTGGAGTCACATTGGAGTGCATTATAAGAAGAGGGGGTTTGGCCCTGTCATTCATTTTAAATAGCTGTCTGAGGCTACACAGCTCCATACACAGCAAACCGTAATACACTGTGTGCAGGTGGTAAAAGTACAAAAGCTCAATGCTCAAGCAAAAGTACCTCCAAGTATTGCCTCAAATAGTTTTCACTTCAAATCTTTTATTCAAGTAAAAGTACTAATCAGACTAAGTACAGTATAGTATACTGTGTAAAAGTATAATACTAAGAAAACAATGTATTTTAAACAATGCTGATAATGGTAATGACAAACATGTGAAATAATAAGTAATAAATAAGGGTCAAAGCTGGAGATGATTTTACCACTGCATAATATTTTTATAAAAACCTTATGATTTTTGTTTTTTTTTTTTACAATAAAACCATCAGGGGGCAGTGCAGTGGCGGAGTGGTTAGGGCTGCTGCCTTACAGCTAGAAGGTCTGCAGTTCAAATCTACCTGACGGCTGCGACCTTTCTGTGTGGATTTTGCATGTTCTCCCCCATGCGTGTATGTTTCCTAGCTTCCTGCTGCTGCATAATCAGCCTTTATGATAAGCCAAACTAACTGGCTGCTGGATGTAGCCTTATATTTAATTTACAGACATAAATGTGGTACGAGTCTTAACTTTTTATTTAACTTTAACTTTGACTTTAAGAACATTTCCCAACATGCTGAAAGATCTTTTTTTTACCCATTATCAAAATACAGTCTAAAATGAACTGTCTACAATACAATATAGAAACATAAAGAGCCTTTTACTGAAATTACATTTTAGAAATTTGCTGTTTCATTACTATTGTTTATTTCAGAAATACAAATCCACTTTCTGTTAATATAATGACATCAGGACGCCCAGTCAAATCCACAGACGGTACATTGTGCATCACTTTCTTTTACACTAATGGAAAACAAGCCAGCTTATAGCTTATGTTGAAGTTTAGTTTGACAACTGTCTTGTAGCAGTTATTTTCAGATTGTTCAGCTAGATCGGAGCTGCTGCAGTCCAGATGGGAGACAAAGTGTTTGTACAAGCAACTGGGTCTGAGTCAGCAGATTTTACTCAGAGCAAATATGCCGTAGCAGCTGTAGCAGTTGGTTGTCTTAGATCAAACTCAGTCAGTCAGCGTGTGCAAGAGCGACTGCACGGGTGTCACTGTGATTGACGGTGCTTGTTAAGGGCAGAATTTCTGAGAGGAGAACAGCAACTTAGGCTCGTCAAGGTCAACTGGGAGGTGTTTGGCAGGAATCCAATTCGAGATTTCAGCTGGAAAATTGGAGATATGCAACTCAACCTGTGTGTCAGAGCTGGGAATCAAAAGGTCAGTTAAGGGTCATAGCAATGATAGGAAGAATTATGGGATGTGGTGACAGAGCCAAGTGGTTTAGTGTAGGGAAGGAGGTGGGTTTGACCCAGTCGGACCTCCTTGGAGAAGTAGATCGAGACTCTAGCCTCATACCTACAACACGTTTTCGAAAAGCACAGCAGATCTTTCAGCAATAAGTCCATCAAATCACTGATTGCTGTATCGAACATTTACAAACCAATCGGATTCATCAGTCTCCATTTTTCTCTTCTATTACTAAACAATAATCTTTCATTGATTCCACTGTTTCTCCTTAAAATATGCCAATGTCTTTGCTTGGTGTTTATAAATTAAAGATGCTGCCATTCTGCCTACAGCATATGGCACTAGTTTTATATTCATTAGAAGTTGCTATCTTCAATTGTGGTTATTTCTAGCCGTCACAGTTGTATAAAGTTGCCCTTCTTTCCGGTATAGAAGTTGAACATGAACACCATGGTAACCAGGTTATCTTAATGCTGCTGTGTCATTTTGATTTTACTCAGCCAACTGTAGTATTTGTTTCATTTCACTGATGCCATGATATTTCTGACTCTATCGACAATTTTCAAACACACCTACAGTAACACCTGCGTTCATTATTAGTCAGAGTCAAAAGATTTCAAACTGTAAGGTGCACATCCCCACAGTAAATTACATGAGTGGGTCAGAGGTGCACTGCCTCGCGTTGGAAAACAAACAGAGAGGGTGGGGAGTCGAGAGCTTGATGGAAAAAACTACTTAACAACGCAGCATTACTGTAGATTTGAAGGGTTTCTAAAGTTTGCTGACTTTTGATTTTTATAATTGGTTTTAAAACCCCTCAAAAGGCAAGTTCATTGTAATATTGTCTTTTAAATTTGTTTTTGATTAATTTGTCATTGCAAATGCACATCTAATATATTTAGAATAAATCTGATTTGGAAGTTTGGTAAATAACAACTAAATCATTTCATCCTCTAACCAAAAGTAGATTAAAGATAAATAGATAAAAATATAAACTGTATATGACACATAGTAACAACATGTCACAAAGAATGATCTGTAATACCATCACATCTTAATCAGATATTTTCTGAAATCTTTGCATTTGATTGACTTTGAAGACCAGCTGTGATCCCTCGTGATTTGTTCTGTCACTCTGTTTCTCCACAGAGAACAAATCTGCAGCCAGAGGTGAAAACTAATCTACACTGAGGCTGAGCATAAAAACACAGAAGCGAGAGCTGTATCTGAGAAAGTGCAAACACAACACTACGCATCACCTCCAGCATCCGTTTCCCAGAGTTTATGGACTACGTGTCATCAAGAACCAGAGAAGGTACCATCTGCAGACTTTGAAGACACTGTGTTGGAGAGAATAGTGCAAATGGTGCCTCTGCACCTCCTTCCCTGTCAGCCCCACTTCAAAAAGTAAGCTTATTTTATAGATTCTTTTTGCTTGATCTTGACTTAGTCTTTCTTAGGGTTAGGTTATCCAATATCCAAGTTTACACGTTAATTATGTATTTACTTCGGTGTTGGACTTTGTCATTGTATGCTATTTTAAACCCTCATGCTACCACATCTATGCATCACTTTATCTGAAAAATAAAAAAATCAAAATTTTTGTTTTTAATCCAAATGATTTGAAGATTATTCTGGAGATTCTGAGAATTCCTATAATCACAAGTACCATCAAACAATGCCTGGCTTTTCAAAAATCACAGCGTAACTACATTTCAAAGTGCAGCAAGCGCTGTAACTCAAATGTTATGGTAATTGTGAAAGGCAGAGCTATTTTAACTGCATCTCGTGTGAATCTAAGTCAATTAAAAAACCTTTGCCCTGGGATTCAAAAGTCAAGAGCATGAGCAACAACAATCTCGCTTTCATGAAATGTAGAAAATACGATATAATTATTGCTTGAAAGCACCAAAACTGTCTGTAATTTTTCTTCAACATAAAAGAATCCACTGTACTTCACCTAAAAGTTAAAAGCCTTAAAGCCTATAGCAAACATAAAGAGAGTTAGAGGACCCCCTTGAATGTGCCTCTTTTTCAAATGGTGCCAGTAATTAAATAAAAGTTAAATGAAGCCATTAAACAAACTAACAGTTATTAACGGCTAAACAGTGAGCTATAATGCTCGATTATCCCCTCGTTTCCCCCTCAAGGCCACATCAGTAAAGGTTGCTCTAAAAGCCTGCACCCATTAACAAAATATACTAAATAGCTGCCATTGGTCAGTGCTTGAAGGTGGACTCTGTCTCTTTATACCACATCTGCCTTAATCTGTTTTTAACTTAAGACAAATTTCTCAGCAGTTTAAAAGAATACATTTGAAAAACTCTAATCTAATATTAAATGTCCATACATGTGTCTTTTAAATAATGATTCATACATTATCTTTATTACCCTGAACCCATCCTGACCAGATTTCAGGGGTGGAAATGAGGTCATGTGGAGTCTTAGGAGTGTGAAGAGTTTTGTGAGGCATCTAGGGATTCAAAGCAATGTTTGTTTAAGAACTGAACACTCCCACAGTTGATATTTCACGCAGTAGAAACCCACACACACACACTGAGAAGTCAAAGTCAAGCATACACTGCAGAGGATCTTTTCTGAGCCCTGGAGGTGGCCTGTATCTGTTTATCCACTTCGATTTCTCATATGGTGAAAGATGAACACAGTCCAAATGTGAAAATAGCTTACTGTATTTGCTTCTATATTTACTTTATTGTTATCAAAATCCAGCCTGCATACACCACTGTCTTATAAGTCACAAGTACAGTTCGATGTAAAGATGCTTCCTGAAAGTAGATTTGGCCAGTTGCTCTGTAATTAATAGTTGCATTAAGTTGCATTACTGATGTGATTTTTTGATTTTTTTTTTTTAAAAGTGATAGTAGACTATTTAGTCTCTTTATGATTTCTGCATGGATGGTGTATTAGGACTTTTTAAAATAAAGCACATTTTGCATGATATAGGGAGATAAAGGAAGAGAGAAGCTGCTATAAGCTTTAACATTGGAACGTGTGTACATGTTGCACGCTGCAGAAGACAGTAAAAAAATAAAAGTTTGTGACAGGTAGGCCTGTCACAAAAATTACCTTACCCACCTATTGTTAAATATATCAAAATAATACTCGCTGTTTAGAGACATAATCAGCTGTTCTTGGCTGCTGGACCATCAGTATAGCCGACATCAGCTGACGTCCCCGGACAGGTGTCACTGACACAGAGAGGTTTTCCACTGCTGTTATCTTTTTCTTTTTCCTCTGTTGTTTGTTTGATGTAGAGGTTCATTTTTGGCCTGAAAGCACAGCGTTGTTTTGTGACTCAGTTGCCTGGGCCTCCCACAGCCCTCTCTTCACATTGCAAGTTGTCAGGCTTGAATTCAAATTTAACCAATTACGCTAACCAACCTCCCTCTCTCCTTTTCTCACAAATAAAAAAAATCCAATCAGAGACCTAGCTGAAGCGTGACAGCCACAGCCTGACTCCTTGACTTTAAGGCAAAAGATAAATTTGCCTTTATAAGTTCCATTTAAAATGATCAAGTAGGATGTTTTCTCTAAACTGAGAAGTTCAACCCTTCTTAAGAATAAACACTTTCCTCTATTTTATGTAAGGCCAACACCACTGAAATAAACAGGACCATTAGAAGCAGTGCAAATGATTTTTGAAGGCAGTGATGCATTGATCAAAGACTGTATTATGACCACTGACACAGACTGACACAACAAAGTTTATTTGCAAGCTGGTCTGCTGAGCTTGTGCCATCTCACTGCTTCATTCACCAGTGTGTCAGAACAGCAAACCTCCTAATAGATATGGAGACCTTTGTTTTAAATTGCCTCACGGATAAAATCCAGAGCCATGTCAGTCGTTTATTGCAACAGTGGATGGTATCACAATGCTCACAATGATAATGCTACCATACATGAGGTAAACATTAACATTTTCGTCGTCTTAGTTTAGCATCTTAATATACTAAGACTAGCAACAGACACCCAAAGCTTGGGAAACTCTGTTTGGTCACAAACCTACAGTATATATATGACAAATAAATCTGTCAGAAGGGGCTTCTGACAGTTCAGCCTTACAGATAGACAGGCTTTTCTATGCAAACAGTATGGTGCAATGTGCTAGTCTGGCTAAAAAGCTAATAGTTTTTTGTCTTACGCAAGACAACTATTTATTGATTTACTATTATTAACAATTTTTTTTTTCACATAAACCTCTTCACTCGAGCTGAGAAAGGATGACTTCTTTCATTACTGTAATACTGTGGGGAATTCTACTGGATTACGTTGTTAAACACGATTGGCATTTTGAGCACATTTTGAACATAGCCCTCTCAAAGCATCATGCATCATATAAGATTTGTTCTTACCTTTGCACACAATGCAGGAGAACATTGCTGTAAAGAGCTGCAGTGCTTTTAGCAACGCGGAAAGGATTTACCTGTAATCTTGCTGTCCTGAGCTTGAAAAAGAAACATGGAGGCAACAGAATTCAGGGGCAGCAGCAGCTGCGGTGGAGAGGACAGGGAATTAGACTGGTGGCACGACAGTAGATATTGTAGTGGTGTAAAGATAAAACATGTTATAGTGCTGTAGAGCTATATATCAAGTCACTTTGGGGCCTGTGAGCTGCATCCCCACCAGCACACAAAACCTCCCTGAATGAATCCCAAGCTCTGTATAGTGAAACACTCCATATCTCTGTTACTTTCCCACAGTATGCTTTTAAACTATATTTGATACAATTTTAAACTGTGATTTTGTAGGTTAGATGTTTATTTCTATCTTATTCCTCATCATTTTTATTAACTCTAAATTATATTAAAGAGATGTAAGATGTATGTAAAATCTTTTATATTTGTAGGGCAAGCAAATGCAAAAATGCAAAAAAGTCTCTAAATGTGCTTTTTTAGGAATGTCAATGTCTTAGATGTGGATATCATTTTAACTGTGTGATTTGTAATTGTTATTATTATTATTATTATTATTATTTTAATGCACCTTCTTAAAACCAAATTTCATGCATGTTTTTGGAGAATCTAATCTGTTTGTGTTGACCCTCTTTTTTTCATACTTGTAATCCGTCATAACACACACACAGACACACACATACAGATTAAAAAAAAGGATTTTTAATTTGAATGAATGTAGACGATATGACAAATACAAGAACACCATTTTCTGAAAATCACAAATCACTATACAGTAGATGCCACATATCTGCCACACTGCGTTCTTTATGTCACCAGCTGATATGAGAAAATGCTCAGTGCAAATCCAATCACTCCTTCAAGCCAGGAAATTGGTGCATGAACCAAGGGGAAAAAAAGAGTTAATGTGGAAGGAAATCTATTACTTATTTTGCTTTTAACTTGTTATTTAATCTGCTGCTATAGCATATTCACAGGGAATGTTTTCAAGGAAAAAGAAGATAATATACAACCCCAATTCCAAATTTGGGAATATGTGAAAACGTAAATAAAAACACGATGCAATGATTTACAAATCTCATGAACCTATATTTTATTCACAATGAAACATACACAACATATTAGATGTTGAAACTGAGAAATTTTACCATTTCATGGAACATTAAATTAATTTGAAAGCAGCATCACAACACTCATAAAATTTGGGGCAACAAAAAACAGGAGCAACAAAAGGCTGGGAAAGTAATTGCCACAAATCAAACACAAATGGAGGAGCATCTAACTTAGGTTACTTGGCAACAGGTCAGTAACATGACTAGGTATAAAAGGAGCATTTCAGAGAAGCAGAGTGAAGGTAAAGATGGCCAGAGGTTCACCAATTTGTGACAAACTGCGCCCAAAAATTGTGGAACAATTTCAGAAAACGTAAAATTGCGAATGTAAAATTCAACGTAAAATTGCGAAGACTTTGAAGATCCAACCATCTACATTATATAATATCATCAAAAGATTCAGAGAATTAGGAGGAATCTCAAGGCCAAAGGTCAGAACTGGATGCATGTGATCTTTGGGCCCTCAGATGGCAAAGCATTAAAAACAGGCAGGATTCTCTACTGGGAATCACTACATGGACTCAGGAACACTTCCAGAAATCAGTGTCTGTGAACACAGTTCGCCTTGCAGTCCACAAAGGTAAGTTAAAGCTGTATCATGCAAAGAAGGGCCATATGTGAACACGATGCAGAAATGCCCCCCGTGTTCTTTGGGCTCATTTAAAATGAAAAACTGCTCTGTGGTCAAATGAATCAAAATTTGAAATTCTTTTTGTAAAACATGGATGTTGTGTCCTGCAGCCTAAAGAGAGGGACCATCCAGCTTGTTATCAGCGGACAGTTCAAAATCATGCATCTCTGACGGTATGAGGAGCATTAGAGCCTATGGCGTGGGCAGCTCACACATCTGGAGAAACACCATCACTGCTGAAAAATACACATCCATCCAGACAACGTCTCTTTCAGGGAAGGCCTTGCATATTTTAGTAAGACAATGCTTAACCTCATACTGCATCCATAACAACAGCATGACTTCCCAGTAAAGAGTCTGGGTGCTGAACTGGTGCTGATAAGAATGGAACAACATTCCTCTCCTAAACTCCAGCAACTGGTCTTCTCACTTCCCAGGCATTTGTTAAATGAAGAGGGGATACTACACAATGGTAAACATCACCGGTGTGAGTCAGTCAAGGGTTCTTCAGTTTAGTTTTTTGTGTTATGTAATGTGTGCTTGTGATCTGTGTCTGTGTACAGATGATGTCATTAGTGACACCATATAGTTATATATAAACGTTTTTATTTACGTTTTACACATTTTCCCAACTTTATTGGAATCGTGGTTGTATTTTTAAAGGGACTGTAATTTATTAACGCATGAATTAACTGACAATTATAATTTGTTAAGCGCCACAAATGCAAGGACTCATTTAGTTTAAAGATGAGACAGGTGATAAGTAAAGATATTTCTAACACCACATTACACTAGTGTGTATTAAATTTACACAAAAGTGGCAATAAATATGCTGATTTCGTAAGCAAATTGTGAATCGAGTGAATTGTTTTTCCTCTGTTGTGTTAACCAATTTTTTATGTGAGAGGCTTAATTCTACTTTCTGTGTCCATGTTTTAAAAGGTTAAAGATTATAGTACATTGCTGCAAAAACATGGTCTTGAATACAACAATATTTATGATCAACCATAAATGAATAGCCTGTGCTCATCTGACCTATTTTTTTCTATTTCAGATGCCTTGATTTATTTCTGTCGTCACCATAGCCATTATGTTTCATGTCATCTTTTTCATATATCCAATCTGTAAATCTAAAACACGATCCAAGGCTGTGGGATGAAAGATAAGCTGTAGGCCGCTATTATCTTTTTGCCTGCCATCAGTAAAGTGGATTTCAACCAAAATCCAGTTTTCCAGATTTTCGTGTCCTATTCTTCTGTGGGAGACTTAATGGGGAGATGGGATTCAAAGGTCTTGCTCAAAGCTGCTTTCTGTCCCTCTTGCTCTTTCCTCCAATATGTTCTCTATGTAAATCGATCCAGACTTGGGTTCCCGTATTAGATTGGGGGTTGCTGTGTGTACTGAACTCAGCCTGAGGCGGCTGGCTGTCTGCCTTACTCATTACCCTACATCCCTGCTTCACTCCCCACTACAGAAATGTAGACCGTCACCATATAGATTGTCCACATATGGGTTAATGTTTGCAATTTGATCATGGATGAACAGACAAATACACAGTAGCTCTGAAGCAGAAACATTAACAAGCACAAAGACCACTCTTTATATCACTCTCTGATTGAGAAAGAAAAATGAGCAGCCATACAGCGAAAAATCCTGAAATATCTGTCTGTCATTCTCAGTAGCACCTGCTTAATCCAGAGAATCACAGCTCAATATGCTCTGTTAATCCCTCTGGCTCTCTGAACCACTTCAATCTTACACCCCATCTTTCTTGTTTTTAAAGAACTGACCCAAATACTGTAGTGTTCAAGAGGACTACTGAGACTCCTGGGACTCAAAAGTCATCCATTCTTTAGCACTACTCTTTCACACACACATAGACTCATAAAACCTTAATATCAGAGTACAGTGTATAGTTGTCTTTGTCATAAAACAAATCGATATCAAACTGCATCAAACAGACATATCAGCTCTTTAAATTTAAATTTTTAATTATTTTACTCTCCAGGTTCCACTGAAAGTAAAAGTGACACCACTTTGGTGTGTCAAGAGGACTGAATTGTGGGAAAAAGCCATAGATAGTTTATGGTGAATGTGAATACGTTGTGGCGCTGGCAATGGAGATGATCTGATGAATTGAAATAAACTTTTTTTCTTAAAAAATATTCCTAATCTTTAAAATGTAACAAAAATAAAGTAAATGGTAAATGGTAAATGGTCTGCACTTATATAGCGCTTTTCTACCTATTGGCTCTCAAAGCGCTTGACACTGCTTCTTATTCACCCATTCACACTCACAATCACACGAACACACTCGTACAACGATGGAAACTCACCGGGAGCAACTAAGTTATAAATAATAAAGCCAAAATATAAATTTACTTTTAGCAAATCTCAATCCCATGTGTAATACCACCTTTTTTTGCAAATATACTCTTTCTGAATTTGTCACCACTTTCATTGTTTCTATTGTTATGTTGATAAGAATATTTATGCTGTATTTTAGCAAACCACACTTTGCCGTAGTCTGCGTATTGTTTTAAGCACCGAAAGGTTGTGACCGATGTGTATAAAGGTTAGTTAGGCTTGGTATTTACACCTTTAAGTACAAGTGAAATTTAACATTTAGTAATAGTGAATTTTTAACACTCGAGTCATCTCTCAGTGAAGAATAACTCTAACCTACATTAAAGGAATTTTAACCATGTGGATTGTCAAATGGTAGACTTTCCAATTTAATGAACCCTGGCCTGCCACAGCTGAACGACTGCTGAAGTGTTATTTTTTAAAACATTGATTCATTACACTTAAACAGGAGCCAAAAAAATTAGCTGTTTTAATATTCAATATTTTGCTAATTCATAAGTACATACAGACTTGTGTTTGCAAATACATACTCCGCAAAGCTGACTCCCAGCAGAGTCATCATTCATTTGGGTAATTAACGTGCTGTCCAACTTACACTCCTGGGAGTCCTGTAATCTGCACGAGAGCCGACCAGCTATAGCAGATTACCTTGGATTTGTGAAGAAATCAATTCTAAAGCCTATGTTTGCTGCTGTGCGGGTCTTAACAGTTTGACTAATAGCCTGGTTATTGAGGAGTGTGATGGACTCAAGTTGTCACTGACAGGGTGCTGCAATTTACCAGTTTTCCAGATCTCTGTAGTCAATACTGTACTTACTGCTGTGGCATCTCAGGCTTAATTAGTAACAACACAAATCACGGTGCCAATCAGGTTCTGAGTACAGCTTATGTAGACTCCCACAGCACAATTGTTGTTATATAATCTACAGTACATTCGTCTACAGTTCCTGTCTTTATATTGCTGGTTCATTGTACTTTTTAAATTTGAAACGACTGAAATTAAGAAGTCGTGATTGTTATAGTGCCCAGTGCTGTTCCACTCGCCTGATGAGAATTTAGCTGTTGAAGTTGATGTCTCTGAGCTAAAACATGTTGTTCCTTTTTGATAATGAAAAGTATCTTCAGGTCTGTCTAGCTAATGCAGCCACCTGCTGGCAACTCCTAATGGAGTTATGGAGCCTCTCAAGATCTCTTACATAATTTAGAAGTGGAGCATATTCTCAAGGCTTTATACTTTTGCACAAACTTAATTCTAAAAGTATGATTGGATTAGTCAATTCCAAGAATTGTTCCTCTTTAAATTAAATAGTTGTCAAAGTTTAGCTTCAGAACTCTCTCTAATCTTGAATTACTGTTGCTAATTCAACACACTAAATACTGGCTGTGCAGTTATTTTGGCAAAATGTTGGGGGAAGCTGGGATGGGAATCCTCACAGATGCATCAATGTGTGAACAAGCTCCTAATCAAGATATTATTAGCTTTTTAAATACAAAATGTCTCTGTACACTCTGATTAGATATACAGTAACTGTAGAATGTCCCCAGTTTATAATATTGTTTAGGTTAAATGAATGAATATGAAAGTACAGTTGTTTTTAATTAACTTTATGTCTTGTCACCTGTGACCCTCAGCTAAATAATTTTTGCATCAGTGCTGACTGTAATTTCTCTTTTTCCCCTCAGGGTGGAGGTCACAGGATTCCAGCCTACTGCAGCGATTTGAGGAATAACCACAGAATCACAAAAGTGTATATGTTCACATGATGGCACCCGTACGTGTGCTCAGACTGCGGGCTCGGGTCTTCCTGCTCTTTCTTTGGCTGACACTACATGCTGGCATGTTTCAGTTCACTGCAGCCACGATACAAGGGTATATTGGAGACAGGGACATATGCCCATCTGTATGCAGGTGTGATGAGGACTTTATCTACTGCAATGATCGTGGCCTAAACTCCATCCCCTCACTGCCTCCTTCTGCATCTGTTCTCTACCTTCAAAACAACCACATAAACAACCCGGGCTTGCCCACCTCATTGGAGCACCATCTTGCTGTTCGTGTGGTCTACCTCTATGATAATGAACTCGATGATTTTCCCATGCACCTGCCACCATCAGTACGTGAACTACATTTACAGGACAACAACATCCGCACCATTCCTCGAAGTGCACTGGCTCGGATGCCCTTGCTGGAGAAGCTACACTTGGATGACAACTCTATTTCCACAGTCAGCATTGAGGATCAGGCATTTGCTGACAACCCACGGTTGCGGCTGCTTTTTCTTTCACGCAACCACCTGTCTAGCATTCCCTCAGGACTCCCTGCCTCTCTGGAAGAACTGCGTCTGGATGACAACAGAATCTCCACTATCCCAACTCATGCCTTTCGAGGCCTCACTTCACTTAGATGTCTTGTCTTGGATGGTAACCTTTTGGCAAACCAGCGCATTGCTGATGATACATTCTCCCGACTTTCTAACTTGACTGAGTTGTCATTAGTCCGTAATTCCCTCCAGACCCCACCTGTCAATCTTCCCAGTGCCCATCTGCAGCGTCTGTCTCTACAGGACAATGCACTGACTCATATGCCACGTGGTTCCTTAGATGGCATGCGCCGACTGCAGAGGCTTGACCTGTCCGGAAACAACTTGACTACCTTACCAAGGGGACTGTTTAAAGACCTGGAAAGCCTTGGTCAGCTGTTGGTGCGAGGCAATCCTTGGCACTGTGGCTGTAACCTGCGTTGGTTGTATGACTGGCTGCATGCTCGCGGTAACTCCATTACTGTCAGAGGTCTCATCTGCCATGGACCTGACAGAGTGCGAGACATGGCTTTGACAGACCTAAGCAGTGAGATGGAGGAATGTGAGGTGGTGAGGACAGCGGGGACACGAGACAGAACAGGTGCAGGTGGAGTCGATAGCTCTACGACCCACACCCCTCCACAGGGGTCACTTTTTACCCTCCGTTCAAAGCGACCTGGTTTGGGGCTTCCTGACTCTGGCTTAGACTACACTCTAAGCAGCAGTGGTGTGGGTAAGAGCCTGGCCCTCAATGTGAAGGCTCTCTCTCACAACAGTGTCCGCGTTACCTGGAGCGTGGCCCAGCCCAGCTCCTCCTTCAGGCTGAGCTGGCTCAGACTGGGAACGGGCAGCGCCATGGGATCAATCACAGAGACGCTCGTCCGGGGTGACCGTAGAGAATACCTGCTTACCTCGTTGCAACCAGGCTCCAGCTATATCATCTGCATGGTGCCACTGCCTGCCAGTTCAGAAAACAGAGGTACCATTTCCGGAGATGCTGACTCCGATGAAGCTCTGGTGTGCGCAAAAGCCGAAACTTCAGACGTCAGCCCAGTGGAAGAAGAGGACAATGAAGGCTCACAGCAAATTCCAATGTTACCATTGGCAGCGATTATTGGTGGGGCTACTGCTATTGTATCTTTGGCTCTTATTTTTGGTATCTTCTGTTGGTATGGACACAGGACTGGACATTTGTGTTCTCGTGACCACTATACTCGGAGCAACTCCCGAAAAAGCAAAGCCTACGATGATTACATTGAGTCAGGCACCAAGAAGGATAATACAATTTTGGAGATTCGTGGAACGGGGTTCCAAATGACACCTATGGCGGCTTGCCAGCCAATTCAGCCTAAACCGCTTCGGGAGGATTACATCATTCATACCATATTTCCCTCCAATGGCACTGGCCTGTACAAAGGTACCAACCATGTTTCTAACGCAGGACATGGCACCAACCGTGGCTACAGAGAAGGAGGAATCCCAGATATAGACTACTGTTACACATGATGTACTGTAACCAATCCTGCTCACAGTGTTTTTGGTAAACTGTATAGATGCACAATTTCCCTTCGCATGGACACTTCAGAAGCACCCCTCTGTGCCTTTTTCTTCTGGTCACCCATTCCAAATTACCTGCTGTTCGCTGCACTGAACGTACTGTAAGTGATTACCTGAAACTGAAACCGTGTGGAAACAGTTCACTGCAGGAAGCAGCAGCCAATGCCCCAGGTGTAAATGCACAGCTGACTGTTTATTCACCATCTTAGTAATGGTCTGTGTATGGTTTCTCTGCTCTTTCCCTGTGACATGTAAGCAAAGAATGTATCAACTGTGGAAAGGTCAAACTTAGCATAGGTACAGGGAGAGTTCCTCTTTCACACATGGGAGCCACAGCAGCCAATTCAAAATGGATGAGGAAATGATGAGAAACAGACATTTTTGGTACTCGTTTCCTGCTCACTGTTCATAAACAGTATGTAGTCTTATCAACTCATTGTTCCAAATGCCTCAACTATATTGATGTGCCCTACCAGCTATCCAAGGAAAGGGCTTTGTGAAGCTGTGAATTGTTCTATTTCAAATGATCCAATAACCACTTGTCTTAAAGTAAGCTTGTTATTACCTTATCCATTAGTTTGCAGGTTGGAGATCTTATCAGGGCCAGTCAGCCTTGGTCATACCTCTTGAGGTCA
Source organism: Channa argus (assembly GCF_033026475.1). Classification (NCBI taxonomy): domain Eukaryota; kingdom Metazoa; phylum Chordata; class Actinopteri; order Anabantiformes; family Channidae; genus Channa; species Channa argus. The sequence continues at coordinate 4,419,631 of NC_090220.1, read as the reverse complement.
TTTACCTGACATCGATATTGTAGTGTTGCATCAGAGGAGGTGTGGCACAAGCGTGTAGATAATTTACTTAGATACCGTCTGGGCTGTGTTTGAAAAATGCTTTGCTATTTTCGTCAGTGGTTTGTTTAGTAATCAAATCCTGCACAGCTTTCTTTCTTTATTCATTTTGATCCTTGTGTGATGGTTTTTGCATCTGCTGAAATGCCTCTTTAATTTTGATCCTCATGTTTGCCCTTACTGATGACAGCAGTGGATCTGGTTCATCTAAACAGCAAAATATGAAAGAGAAGAAAATATCTCCATATAAAAGTTTTCTTAAATGAAGCAGAGTTAATCTTTGATTGAAACATTGTTTATAATATGGATGTGGAAAATTAGACCGAACCAAAAGACATGTCAGTTCACTGAGAGAGTAGAGACCGACCACAATTCTTCTTTCCCATTTTGTGCCTGTGTGACTTCAGTTGGTGACTCTTGGTTGTGAAATGTCTCCTCCATATTCTTAAAACGATGATGACATTCACAGAGAATCTGAAATGGACTAAATAATAATGTGGAACCTCCCGTGTGAGGCAGACTCTTGTGAATGAACTTCAAAATGAGGGTGAGAACTGTGAGTGCAACTAAGGAGACTCGAACCGCAACACTGTTGACCTGCACTGTGGGGCAAGCTGTGGGTGGGTGGATGGACTGGTGGGGGAGTTTGGAGGTGGAGTGACTCCTCACTGAGGGAAGGTCGTTGATGTTTGTTTTAGCAATGGTTAAAGGCCTCCACTCAGTCCACCTATTTTATTACTGAGCAGCACTAAAAATGTAAATGTATTAGCACTTAGCAGAGAACAGGGATAAATGTAATGACAGGCAGGGGAGACGAAGGGTGAAGAAACATCTCTAGGCACTGAGAACGATGCAGAATTGATGGCCGTGGTGCAGTGGAGTTCACCCATGCATAAATCTGTTATTCTTATTCAGCTTTCCTTCCCTTGGGTTTAACATCGTCCATCAGTTGTTTACCACTGTGTTGCTTCCAAAGGGGAACCCAATTGTGCTTCCTTGACTGTTCTGTCCACCAGAGTTTTACACTGGTATCAGACCATATGTCAGTGGAATGTATATTTTATGTTACACCCAAAATCACTAGCCTAAACAAACACCATCTTACTGGCCCAACTCATTCTGCTTTGGGGAATGTTAATGTAGTGTAATTGCTATTTTATGGTGGGTCTCTTCATGACGCATACTTCCTCATCATTTGTATAAATAAAACCATGGCCACAGCCACATGAATATTTTTTCTGGTGAAAATTATAGAAAGTAATGGTGCCATAACTTTGCATAAAAAAATTATGTGAACCTGAGATATGTGTGGAATTTGCTTTATGAATTCATCTTCAGAGGGGATCAATAAAAAGTTTTATAATCTTGTTATTACTGCAACCTGTCATTTCACCTCATGCCTCAGGAGACATTTTTGTTCTACCCCATTCTTGAACTGGGGATAAAATTCTATCCCAAAAAGCAAATGTGCAAATAAATTAAACCTACACATTGTTTTTATTTTATTGAGCAGTGCTGGGATAAACCATTGCTAACTGCAGCCTGAGGCCAGACTCTTAAAACCAGCTGAGGTTAAAAGATGGAGCAAAGAAGAGTCAACAGGCTGCTTCCTGCTCAGTGACTTTACGTGTACATGCATCCTGAGACACCACGAGGTGTAAATGAGCTCAACTCCAAATGAACAACTTCATGAAAACACTTGAGATAAAATAGACTAATCAGTCTCTGCTGGGTCGAAAATCCAGTTCACTTGAAAAGCTTTGCTTGTGCATCAGCTGGTTACCCTTCAGTTACTTGTCTATTTATTAAAGAAAAACAAAGTTGTTTCGTTGTTAATACAAATTAGTACAAGTTTTTTTTAATCATATTTGCTTGAATACGAGACAATTTATTATATAATATTTTTGAATGAAGTGTAACAAGGTGTTATGGGTTGTTTTTTTAGCCCAATTATGTTATTAAGTGCCAGTATGACACTTCAAGGGAAAGATGCTGACTTTTGGGGGTCTATAGAAAATATAACACAGAAACAGGATCCGTTGCATCTAATGTATTACCACCTAACAGTAATGGCACAGTGTGGAGACACTGCCCTTAAGTAAACTTCTACACCACAATAGTTAAGAAACCCCTGAAAATGGGACTTTCATGAGAGGTTAAATTACTCTGTATGTGTGTGCAAATACTCACATTTGTCTGTGAAAGTGCAAATTAACATCTCTTGTAAAACTGATGTGTTAGAACGAAAAAAAAAAGGCACACAACAAAGTGTACTATCACTATTATAATGTGCTATTGTGCCTGAAAACGATCACTTCAAGCTGTACACTCAGAAACAATGCCTCACATGAAAACCCTTTTGCTTGTCAACAGTGAATACTGATTGAGTAGACATGGATTATCCATTGGCAGCCTTTTGTGCAGCCACAGTCATGTTGTGTTTGGCCATCATGGAAAAGCTTATTCCTAACGTCTGTGGTCTGAAATAGAGACTGTTAGATTAATAAGGCTTTAGAAAGAACTGCCGATTATGAACTTAGAGTACAAAATGTTAAAACACAAAATGAATTACTCCCCTTTTGTTACTCCATTTCTCTTTTGCTTAGTTTGATTTCATTTACCTCCATTAATGAAACTTGAATTTCTTGCCATGTCATATACAGTACGATCATCACAGAAATGCAAAGTGCTGCCTTTTATTTACTGTATTGCCCCATGGGAGTGTTGTAGGACTGTGGGAGAATTAATGAGTATCACCACAGATCAACAATGTAACTGCTATTTCAAAGCATTGTGAACTGTTTGCAACAGCAGCTGAATTCCCCAAGCAGAGCAACAGAAGTTGATTGGATTAGACTCTCTTCAACATGCTGGAGCTGTGAGTCAATGCAGAGCAAGTTAATTAATTTCAAAGGTGATAGGAATAAAGTTTATACATACTGTTTTTGTCAGAGTTGTAGTGAAAAGCCTAAAGCGAGCCTCAAAGATTCTCACGTCTTAACATTTTCTAGCACATCTACTGATCCTGGCCAGATGTCACTGAAGTAAAACGTGCTTAGAATAATACATACAAGTACATGTAAAATCTGCAGGTATTTCTTTCCATGGGACCATTCAGTTTCTAAAGGGGAACTCCACTGTTAGACATCACAATCAAAGTATAACACCTAAATCTTTCACGTTTATTGGTAATGTGGGTAATGTAGGCACTTAGTTTTTAAAGTAAAGAATATATGGGATTTCAAAAAAGTTCATATATCTGGTTTTGCTGCTTAGTATTTTTTACCTGCTCATTGTGAATTGGACAGTGTTTAAAGAATGCAATAGAGAGTCAAATGATCGAGAAGCGACTAACTTGGATCAACCTCACCTTGAAGATACTGAAGCATCTGTCAGTGATCACCGTTTCCAACGAGTGTAAAGATGGGATATGTAAAGTGGAACTAAATGAAAAAGCACGCTTAAGAAAGATGATTCCTCAAACACTGCACCCTTTGTTTAGGTGAAAGCCCTCTTTGGCCTTCTGGTCACAGAAAGGCTTTACAGCTAACAGAACATACTGTATGTCTCTGCTGGTCTTGGACAGTGCACTCCCCTTCTTCTAGCACCTTTTGTACTCACAGAGATGAGAGAGTATCCTATTGTCATGGCCAGCTGGATCACAACTCAAATAACTGTGACCTGAAGGTTGTGCACTAACCTATTTCCTGCCTCACTCCTGGACGATTTAAGACTGTCTCCAGTAAATCTCATCGTGCAGAGTGAGAAAAGGCGAAGGGGATGAAATATGAAAAATGCAATATTGGAAATGGGGCCAAAGGAGGGATATTGAGAAAGAGATCATAGAGATGTTGGCTGTGGGAGCTGTTGAGGCGTCACACAGCAGATGGGCTCGCTTGGTTTCTAATGCAGATGGTTTAATAATGTTTTTCCAAGATTTCAACAGTTAAGGGTTGATAAGTTGGCAATCTGATAATCTTGGATAAGCGTAATATAATGCTGAATGGATTTTGGAAGGATTGTATCATCTGGGCCCCTAAGATCCCGAGGAGAATACTGCACTGACTACACTCACAACACAATCCGTACCAGTAAAGAGACCAACTGTATTAGTGTCTCTCTGAAGTGTAAGCACCATAATCAACCCAAACCCATTACTAAGTTTTTTCTTTTTGAGAAGTAAAAGTAAATCTGGGCCAAAAAGACATTACTAAAGATCAAATAAAGTCCTTTTCTTTCTCTTGTTCTAAAATAGTAAGGACAGAATCTCATGTAAATACCCAGAATGCTGTGCAGTTTACATAAGGACCATTACCCAAGGACTCAACAGTTCCCTCTGTGCCACCTAAGTAATTATTCAAATAAATGAAAAAGGGAAATTAAAGTTGAAGAATCAGTTGTGACGAAGCCACGGGGAAGTTTAAAATGTTACATTTCCTTTTGCCCTCCTGACACTGGCAATGCACCGATATCGTTGGTATTTATGAGCAATTAGACAACTGCAGATTGGAAACCAGACATAATCCTTGTACCCAAGAGATATGACTGAGCTTGTTAGCTTGAGCTTACTCATCTGACTGTAGCAAGAAGGAGATCAGTGCTGTACATCAGATTTACAGTAGATGCTCTTGAACTTGTTTTGTTGTCAGCTGGCCTCTAAATACTATATGTAATGTTGGTTTATCAGTACAGCTGCATAGGTTCCCAAATAGAAGTGACATAAAGGCAGATTGGTCTGACTCTCAGACATGTGTTCAGCTTTACCCTGCAGACATACCATATCTTTTTCCGCGATGTAGTGCTAATATTAAACTTGCATTCTTTTTATTTTCTAATTACTTAGTGTAGGAGAGAAACTGAGACATAATCTTTGCGTAGGTGGGAGAGATTTTTCTCTAAGAGTGGATTAAATCCGAGTACTATCAAAGTCAAATTTGTTGGGGCACAAATCTATTGTAGGTGCTCTTCTAACATCTGTATGAAGTGTGCTATTTATTCTGAAGTGGCAGTAATCACACTGATGTGGTTCAAATTACGAAGGTAGTGCTCCAGACTGGAATAAAATTACATTGAGTTGTTTTACAATTAGATCAAAACAATTTCACTGATGCAGTTGTTCAGGATGGACTCAATAGTAAATACATTGTGCAGGAGCCACTTAATAAAACTAAAACGCTTATTTCCATGCAGGTTGACTTTGCACAACTTGGACACTTGGAAACTCTTTCAATTCTACAATTAGGACTACAGGAGTTGACATGTGTGGAAAGGTGAAGGTGGTTCTGCGATGTTTGCCTGTATTTGTAAGTATGTGTGCATGGCCAGGGTAAAAATGAAATAAAATGATGGAGTACAAATGAAGTGATCTGCTCTACTCTATAGAAAAATGAGTTGGTGCTTTGTGTCATCAGCACATCACTGTTAAATATGACAAATGGACCTGTAGACAGTGGTTCTCCGCCCTGGTCCCTGGTCATTCAGCAGTTGGAAGATATCATCTTAGATGAGGATGAAGTAGGGAAACACAAAATGAAATAATATCTTCCAGCTTCTGACTGAATGAAAATAGCTGATCCACGTGATCCGCTGTGTGTAAGTTGGAAAACAAGCAGGCCAGCTGTACTCGAGGATCAGAATTGAGAACCACTGCTATAAATGATGCCCACAGCCAAACCAGCATGTGATTTCATGTCATTTTCATGTCAGATAAATAGGATCTTAAATAGGATCATAAATAGGATCATAAATAGGATCTTATGTGTTTCTTATGTGTTTCATTAAAAGTTATTGAGCTAGCCTACGTCAATGTTAGCAGGAGAACATCATCATTTGTGTTGATGTCCCCTTGAAATGATTTCCTTGAAATGGTTTGTAAAAAAACTTACTTTGTTGGACCAAGTGTCACCTTGGGTGGGGAAAATAAATATTTTGTCAAAGGGTGTCTTCTTGCTGTGATTGGGTACAAGCATTGGGATCCGTTTGTTCCAAGCTGGCTAATTTGATGCATGGGTCAGTGGCTCAGACAAAAGCTTAAATTTGTCCAAGTTAAAACTAATGACGTTCCCATCAACCTCAGCTGTAGCTAATTTATGTTAAGGGCTAAATAAATGCTATCGAGCTAAGATGTTAAACTAAGATGGGGACGATGCTCCTATTAAACTTGAAAAGAAAATACTGGAGGACTCAGGAAGGGTGTAGAAGACCCACTGAACTGTTACCCTCTGTCTACCCTCATCCCTCTGTATGCCTTCATCCCATGACTTATGTAAAAATACTGTTACAGATGTCTTGTTAAATTCTACATTTATTTGCATTTGCTAACATTGCAGGAATCATGTCAGGTTTTCTTATTTATGCAAAATGTTAAAAAAGAAGAGAAAGAAAGCCACAAACCTATCAAAAGAAAAATGTTGGCAGGAGACATTTATCAATAAAGCTAAATTAACAATAGTTTCAAAAGAGCAACCTGTGTTTTGCTGGATCTGGCGGAAACGTCATCTCTCATCGCTGACACTGACTGGATATCTAAGTGAGATCTGCAATTAGTTTCCATTTGAAAAATTATTTAAAAAATTAGTTTTATCTTTTGGCCTGTTCTTCACATTTTTTTTTTTTTTTTTTGGGAAAGCTTTCATTTGTTGTAATCTAAAAAAGCACATACATCTTTTAACAGTTCAATCTTTCAGACGTCTTGCTGGAGATGAACAGGCTATTACTCAGTGAAATGGTTATGACAAATTCACAGTGAGTACTCATCTTTGCATCAAGAGTTATTTTCTGTCCAAAACATATCCAGTGGAGTGTTCACTTTGAATCGTTTGAGATTTGAGTGGTGTGCTGAAATTGTCGACAAAGCCATTGTGATCAAACACCTCGAAGGTAGGTGCTACTGACAAATCACTTTAATGGTTCATCTCCTTCCTCTATGACTGAACATATCCATTACTCAGATCAAATCACCGTCAGCCTCTGCACTAAAAACAACTGTATCCTTCCTGGCTTTGGTTCCCATCCTTTATTCTCTACGCATCACAGTGCACGGACAGAAGAATGAACCAGTGAATGGACTTTTTAGCATGACAGATGACTTTGATGTTTTAACTGGATTTTGACATTGAATGGTCAAGTGCAATTTGGGCTCAGATAAACTTAGCCTGCCAGAGTCACTGGCAGAGTGAATCACAGATGGTCCACTGACTCACAGACAGCTGCTGGACATTATATCAAACTACAGAGCCAGCAAAGCTCAGCATTCTCCCCTTGTGTCATTTAAGACTAGACACAGCAAAGCAAAGCAGTCAACATGATGATCATGTATCAATTTAATGTTTCCTTTTTCTTCATCTTCACGCACAGGAAACAATTGTGGCAAAGATTTCGGTGTTTCAGAGGCACAGAACCTAGCAGCTGAATATGCTGATAGCAGGTCAGCGTGCTTTCAGAGAGCGACTCAGTACACTCCTTCAGCAACAGAAAGGCCTTAGTGACTAATTCTGTCTGGATGAAAAGACAGGATGGCCAAATAAAACATTGGGAAGCCAATTTAAATTTACTGGGGGGTTTTTAATGTTACAAAAAGCAATTTTTGGAAGCAGTGATTGTCTTTTATACTTGTGTGCTTACAAGATAAGAAACACAATTCAAGCTTAGTGCTCAGGAGCAAGATAAACAGATAGCAATGTGATTTATCTGGCCTAATTAATGCTTAAAATAGAGTTGATTTCAGTGATTTTGCTCCACAGCTGGAAAAATACAATTACTTTTCAGAATCATCTTAATACGTTTGATTTCATTAATCTTTTGTGTGACATTCCCATGCTACTCAGTACTAAACTATTTGATATTGTAATTATTAGAGTAAAATAATGATCATCAAAACAGTGTATAGGTTGTAAAGTAAGCTTTATTATTACCATCTGCAACATCAATTATAACCCAACTATTTTATATTTATATTTATTATATTTATATTATTAATAATAATTTATAACTTTTATTATGTATTTATGTATTTTTACCTAAGTAACGTTCTGGATGGAATGGAAAACTTTTATTTCTATTATAAGAGAGTATTTCCTCAATGTAGTAATGATATTTTACTTAAAGAAATGATCTGAGTACTTCTATCACCTAGTTGCAGATTGTTACAGACAATGTACTGGTTTTCTATGTATATTGCAGTAGAAAATCTACTGGTAGTGACTTCAGCATTAATATTTTGTCTGTTTAGAGTCTCATAGCACTTGGTTTGGGTTACGAAGAGATCCTGACTCTCAGACAAAATAGCAGTAATTATCACTACAAAGCAATGTTTTTTAATGTTTAAACAAAACCCAAGAGTTTTGCTGTCTAAACACAATGACAGATCAGACTCTGGTTGTGAACCTTGGCATTTGGTGCTTGCTTCACCCAAATGTTCTGTCCTTTTTTTTTGTTAGTAATCCGTCAGTAATTCAAAACACCATCCTACTTGCAGTTTTCTTTGTCCTTAGTGACATCTTCTAAAGGTTTTTATCTGACACTAAGAGGTCAGATAAGGGTAAGTGCTACTTTAACTGACTGTTAATTGAAGTGGGCCTATTGAGAAGTTAAGAGTGATAATGAACCATCCGGAGAACCAATACCGGCTCAGAGCTGGGATAGGGAGGGTGCCTCAATCCTCTGCACACCTACACTCCCTTTCAGCTGGAGCATTTTATTTTTGCCTTTAGGGCTGAAACTCCACTGTAAACACCAGGCAATGCTTCCTATTGGCCTAGCTGCTATTTTGGTGTCTTATGCCTTGATCTTAGAGAAAGGACACAGGCATCTTTTTTTTTCTTTTTTGAATTTTTTGATCACTGAGGTGATATCGCCACATTCTGTCTGTCTTTCCTGAGTCTGGATAATCTAACGGTGGGTCAATCTGGTTGAAATTGTACTTTCCACTTGAATAATGCCATGGTAGGGCTTCTCCCAAATAGCTGGAGAAACACATCAACTGCAAGAGTGACCAATCATAAGACTCACAGGGGCTGAATAAAACACATTTTGGTCGATTAATAAAACTTTGCAGAACTGGAAAATGTGCTGCTCAGAGCAACACATGGCCTACAGCAGACACCTGTCAAAGATGTTATTCTTAAGAAAATGACGGTGTCTTTTTTCTGTCAGCTACTGTGTGTGTCTGTGTGTGTGTGTGTGTGTGTGTGTGTGTTTGAAAGTGAGTGGGAGAGAGATTCTGGCAGTTGAACATAAAGCAACTAATAGGCAACCATTGATTTCTGTTGTGTTACTTTACACCAGAATTTAACTTGGCCTATTTATTTAACTGCATGAAATACAAGACAAACATTTGCTCAGATACACTTTACATGAACATTATATGCAGGATCTGCGGAAGCAGTAACGTTTTATGCTTTATCGCCCACTTTCCTCACTGAGCTCAGTGATGAGGACAGTCTAAGTGCTCCAGACCTCGCAGCCTGTTATAAGATTACAGGGTCTGAAATTAAATAGAGGCATGTGCAAAGGTTGGAGGCCAGGGAGCAGTCAGACAGGGCTGGTGTAATGTCACTGTGTTTCTGATCTTTATTGGGAGCGACACAGACAGAACCTCCCTCCAAACAAGCACACACCCAAACACACATTTCCCTGTATTGATTTTTTATTTTTTTTAACGGCTGAGGTCAGCAGGCATATGTCTGAATTTCTTTCTCTCTGTCTCTCACACTCCATTTGTCTCTGTCTGATTCAATACTCTCCTTCCCCTATCAGGGGGTCTACGCGTCAGCCATATATCTGCAACTCCCCTCCCCTGACCTGCTCTCACACTGTGTGGTTTCTTTGTGTCCATCTATTTGCCCTTCACTTGACATACATAAATCAATCAGTCAGTCCAATTTCATTCAGAGCAAAGCCTGATGACTTTGCTCCTGAGCCACAATCCTGATAAAGTAACAGGAGTTGCAGTGTAATTACATTCCAAATTAGATGATGTGGTAATGGCCATGGATTTGATTTTGCTTCATTTTCAATTATAACTCAGAAAAAAGAAAACCCAACAACACACATAGAACACAAATGCAGAAATACAAAGATTTCATAGTTCAACCTCATTGTGAAACAGAGTAAACACAGACGTTTTCACCGTGGAGGCTGGGATGGTTTCAGGTATACGCCAAACGATCATGGAACAAGAACTAAACGCATTTTCATTGAAATGCATTGCACATTTTATTTATTTATTTAATTTAGATTTTTCCACTCAGACAACAGCCAGTTTCACTTGTTCAGAACAGGAATTTGTGTGGACCAAACATTGAATGTTTCATTTATTATTTATTATCATTTATTGACTGAAAATGCATTCAACTCATTTACACTAAATGTGTACACCAACAATTCTGTGATATTGTTTTTAAAAACAGATGTGCATTAACTTAAATTTAAGTATAAAATTTCAGCTTTAGGGACAGTGATCACTGATGACAATTTCACCCTTAAATTACAGGTTGTTAAAACTATTTTCCACTAATTTCATTTTTCTTTATAATACAGAACTTAATATTTATATAGTACATTTATTTCTTATTTTCTTTACAATCACCTGCTACAATGTCTTCTACAGGAATTGGTGCAAATGAATTAATTTGTAATGACAAGATTATATATTTGCTATGCGAAATTTAAAGAAAGATTTTACATTCGCTGCAGCATTAACTTTTTATTTCATGCAGCATAATTTGAGTAAGATGTTCAGCACATAGTTGTCTCCATCCTTTGCACTTTTTGCCTGTAAGTTCTTCCTAATTGGCCTACTTCTTTAGTTACATTTTCTTTCCAATACAGTTCCCAGTATTTATATATTTATTTCTTCTTTCCTATTACAATGTTTTACCATAAATTGTAAGACTGAAATCTCTGTATTAAACCAACCTTATAAATAAAGCTATTTCATAAACACTCTTAGGAGCAACAACATATATCAGTGTATTAGATGAAGTGTGAAAATCATCAGTGCAAGACTTATAGAGAAGTCATCTAAACATGAAACGACACCATATGTTGGAAAATAATTTTCTCAAGCCCTGGAAACATATCAGAGGCCTTGATAACACTGAACTATTGAAAGAAGCATTTTCTTCTTCAAGCACATAAAAACTAAACTTGTGGGTGGCAGGTGTCTGCCTGTGTTTGTGAAAGTTTTTTTAATTTCTTGGTGTCTTTTTCTTCAGTATTGCAAATGCAACAACCACAATGTATTGAAACCACAGCCACCACAGAATCACTGGACTTTCCTCACACCTCTGATTTGGGGAAGGTCCCTTTTACAGTAACTTCAGACAAGTAATATCTTACACAAGTCATATCTGAATCAACATATTCCTCAAAGATAGAGCTGATACCTGATAAATAGTGTCAGACTCAATCAATCAGTGTCCTGAACCAAACAACCTCCTGTGTTTCAGACCCTGCTGTTTCAGCTCCAGGCCTAATTTGTCCTCCCCTGCCTCTGTCATTTGTCTTTACGTTTCCCTTCCGTCTGATATTTGCAGTTTGTTTCAAATGCCCTTTCAACATGTCCTTACCCTCTCTCAGTGATTTATAGGTGTCCCTGGTCATGACTGAGGCCTGTAAAATTCCTTTTTCACGAAAGGATCGTGTAAGCGCAATCTTGTTTTCCTTAAAAGAACAATTTGCGACTGGGGGTGAGGTGGTCTCACACTTATTTTGCAATTTTTGCACAAAAGCATGTGAATGCTTTGAAGACAAAATAGTGTCATGCACACACTGGTGTCACTAACATGCATCTTTAAAAGACTGCACGTATTCGGAATGGAAAGCTGTCGTGGCTGTCATTTCTCTAAACTTAAACCACTTGGCCTGAATTGTTTTTGCTATTTTGACCATGAAGCATGACCAAGGTTTTATGTAATTTCTTACATTTAAAGTATATGCCTGTCTATTTTCACTTGTTTATATTAATAATTCTCTCCTTCAGACTGACTTTAAATCTTGCTCATAAAGACAAAGCCAGTAGGTCATGAGTGATCTGATGATTAGAATTCATAGGCCCTTATGAGCACTGATTATAAACTCATAAGACCCACAGCTACAAATGAGTATCAAAGTATTTAATTTATTGAGATGTTCTCCAACTTAAAGGTTAACAACTTACGTTTGAGTTTGTGCACCATCTGCTGTCTAAACACACTAACTGCAGTCTGATACAAGCAGAAAGTGCCAAAAGGCAAGAGCCTCATCAAACAATGAGGATTTATTGCTGCTGGAAAATTGTGAATGCTTAACATAAACTGAAAGGTGACAGTCTAATGCATCTGAAGAACAAATTAGTGTGACTGGAATATGATTATAATTTTCTTTTCATTCTTTACACTATATATATTGCAGAATGCCTAAATTATAAGATACTTATAAATACAACAAAGAAATAAAAGTAAATGTATAATTAAGTATAATTTTATCTTTAATTTTAATGCTGTATAGAGTAGGGCTAAAATATGACGTTTCTGATAAATATGCTGCCTTTTAGTTGTAAATCTCAATGTGAATATCCAGCTTCAAATAAGTATAAGGGTATGATTATAAACGAGATTGGAACACAAAATGTACGATAATAATTCAATTTTCTTGTTATGTGTGGACTGCAACCAAAAGGACACACAAGCCAGTGTCTTCTTGTGCAGTCCCAAGTTTGGATAAATGCAGAGGGTTGTGTCAGGAAGGGCACCTGACATAAAACTCATGCCAAATTAAACATGAAAATTATGAATTTTACACAGTGTCTGACTCACCATACCAGATCGGTCAGCACCCAGGATAAGAATGACCGCCACCGGTGCAGGTGGAAAAGGGGCAACTGTTGGTCGGAGAAGGAGAGGAGGAAGGCATGTTAGTAGGCAGAGAGAAGAGCAAGCCAAGAGTGTAGGACTGACAGTAGGGACTTTGAATGTTGGGACTTTGACAGTAAAGGCTAGAGAGTTGGTTGGCATGATGCAGATAAGGACGGTGGATATACTGTGTGTTTAGGAGACCAGTTGAAAAGGTAGCAACGCTCGGAGTTAGAAGCAGGGTTCAAGTTGTTTTACCATGGGTCAGATAGGAGGAGAAATGGAGTAGTAGTTATCCTGAAAGTGGAGTTTGTGAGGAACGTTCTAGAGGTGAAAAGAGTATCAGACAGGTTTATGAGTCTGAAGCTGGAAGTTGAAGGGGTGATGTTCAATGTTGTGAGTGGTTTATGCCCCACAGGTAGGATGTGAGTTAGAAGAGAAGGAGAAATTCTGGAGTGAGTTAGATTAAGTGATGCAGAGCATCCCCAGAGGTGAGAGAGTGGTCATTGGTGCAGATTTCAATGGACATGTTGGCGAAGGGAACAGAGGTGATGAAACTGTGATGGGCAGATTTAGTCTTCAGGACATAACCACACAAGGACAGATGGTGGTAGACTTTGAGGAAAGAGGATGACAATGGCTGTGGGGAACAAATTACTCCAGAACAGGCAGGAACATAGGGTGCAGATAAGAGAGGAGGGAGAAGCACTCAGGTGGACGACATCTTGTGTCAACATTGTAATCTGAAAGAGATCAGTGACTGTAAAGTATTGGTAGGGGAGAGAATAGCCAGACAACACAGGATGGTGGTGTGTCAAATGACTCTGGTGGTAAGGAAGATGAAGAGGACCAAATCAGAGCAGAGGATGAAGTGGTGGAAGTTGAAGAAGGAAGAATGTTGTGTAGTTTTCAGGGAGGAACTGAGACAGACTCTGGGTGGTCAGGAGGTGCTTCCAGATGACTGGACCACTACAGCTAATTTTATCAGGGAGACAGGTAGGAGGGTACTAGGTGTGTCAGAGGGATCGAGGAAAGTGGACAAGGAAACTTGGTGGTGGAATGAGGAAGTTCAGGGGTGTAAACAGAGAAAGAGGTTAGCTAAGAAGAAATTAGGGAATTGTATGCTGGGTTGGAGACTAAGGAGGGAGAGGTGGATTGGTACAGGTTGGCGAAGCAGAGAGATAGAGAGGGGAAGGATGTGCAGCAGCTTTGGGTGATTAAAGATAAGAATGGAAATGTATTAACAAGTGCCAGGAGTGTGATGGGAAGATAGAACTAGATAGAACTTTCAAAAGTTGATGCATGAGGAAAATGGAAGAGAACAGAGAATAGAGGAGGTGACGGGTGTGAAGCAGGAAGTAGCAAAGCTTACTAAGAGTTAAGTGAGGAGGATATTGAAGGGGATGAAGAGTGGAAAGGCTGCTGGTCCTGATGACATACCTTTGGAGGTATGGAAGTGTCTAGCAGAGCTGGCAGTAGAGTTTCTGACTAGTTTATTTGATAAGAATGTGGAGAATGGGAAGATCCCAGAGGAATGGAGGAGAAGTGTACTGGTGCCAAAGAATAAAGCTGATGAGCCAAACAATGAAGTTGTGGGAAAGAGTAGTGGAAGCTCGGCTAAGGGCAGAGGTGAGCATTTGTGAGCAGCAATATGGTTTCATGCCTAGAAAGAGAACAACAGATGCAGTATTTGCTTTGAGGATGCTGATGGAGAAGTACAGAGAAGGTCATAGGAAGTTGCATTGTGTCTTTGTAGATTTAGAGAAAGCGTATGACAGGGTGCCAAGAGACGAGCTGTGGTATTGTATGAGGACCTCTGGAGCAGCAGAGAAGTATGTTTAAGAGGTGCAGGACATGTATGAGAGCTGTAAGACCATGGTGAGGTGCTGTAGGTGTGACAGAGGAGTTCAAGGTGGAGGTGGGTCTGCATCAAGGATCGGCTCTGAGCCCCTTCTTGTTTGCTCTGGTGATGGACAGACTGACAGATGAGGTTAGACAGGAATCACCATGGACTATAATGTTTGCAGATGATATTGTGATTTGTAATTAGAGCAGGGAGCAGGTGGAGGAAAATCTACATCTGCTCTGATGTGCTATAAAAGACTATTAGCAAGAATGAAAGGAAAGGTGTTCAAGACGGTGGTGAGACCAGCGATGTTGTTCGGCTTAGAGACAGTAACACTGAAGAAAAGAGCTGGAGTTTTGACGAGGATGGGCAGGATCAGGAATGAGGATATCAGAGGGACAGCTTGTGTTAGATGTTTTGGAGATAAAGTCAGAGAGGCAAGATTGAGGTGGTATGGATATCTTCAGAAGAGAGACTGTGAATATATCGATAGCTGGATGCTGAAATTGGAGCTGCCAGGCAGTAGGTCAAGAGAAAGACCAAAGAGGTGATTTATGGATGTAATGAGAGATATAAGGATAGTTGGTGTAAGAACAGAGGATGCAAAGGATAGTTTTCACTTGTACAGCTAGACTATAGACCCAATAGTCTAATAGGAAAGGTTGGCATTTTTTAAAAGTAACTCCGGCTCAGTAGGTGGCGGAAGGCACCTTTTGGCTTGTTTAAAAAAAGACGCGAAGAAGACGCAAAAGCGGAAGAGACGTGGCACATAAACAGAGTACGGAAGCAGTTAGCTAACACGCAGTCAAGTTATTGATGACAACTTCTCTATCCTTCTCTCATATGAATTTTACAGGAAAGCTTACATGACAGTTATACTATAAATTACATGAAACAATCCGGACTTCATTAAAGGTTTGTAAAATGTTACTTGTAAACATTGGTCAATTGGGGTAGAATTTTACCATCTAGTAACATTAGCTCGCTAATGCTAAGTAACGCTTTGGTTTGCTGATAACTTATAGTTAAGCTAGCAGTTGCTAGTTCAGATAAACGTGGGCTGTCAGAAAGTGTTGTGGCTGACACACCCTATGAATTGCTTTAAAGGTCTGACTTGTCTCATGATTTTACACAGTGTGTACGCTAACGTCAACCTCGTTAAACCAGTAACGTTGGAATTAACGTTAGAGCTATTAAGGAAGTGACTTTTCAATTTACAGACATTATGGATAATGTATATATGTTACAGCTAGGCAATATGTTTAATTCTATTGGAATGTTACCCAGTTAGTCCATCTGAGTTTATTTTGTCATTAGTGGAATGGAATGGAAGAACTTAAACGCCATTAACAAAACAAATTCTATGTGCAAGGGTTATTATCTTTGTTTGTCTTGTCCTCTGCTGGTAACATGACAGTAGTGGTATGTTTTTTAAAGTCTCTCTACCTCTCTCTCTCTCTCTCTTTCTCTCTAAATATATATATATATATATATATATATATATATATAAAGCATAATTTTATACATATATACACACATGTTCACAAGTTCAAGTAAGAACGTTTATTTCATGATGGCCTAAATCAACATATAGGTATCAACCTTTTAGCATCACTTGTTTTTTGCTAGTAGAAGTAACTGAAGACAAGTCACGTGCCTCCTACAATTACTAAACATGATTACAAACGCAATCAGTACTTTAGAGAAATGAAAAGCTGAGTCTAAGACAAATCTCATTTGCTTTTTGTTGTAAACGCCATTAAATTTGTTCTCAGTGCAGCACAGGTGGATATGGGTCTCTGCAAGTGCCCAAAGAGAAAGGTGACCAATTTATTCTGCTTTGAACATCGTGTAAATGTGTGTGAGCACTGCCTTGTCTCCAATCACAATAAGGTCAGTCAATGAGCAGTATCATAATTTATGTTTCGTACTTGTAACACCTCATTACATTCCTGCGTTTCTGTTCTCTGCTCTTCAGTGTATTGTGCAGTCATATTTGCAGTGGCTTCAGGACAGCGATTATAATCCCAACTGTACGCTGTGTAATAATCGTCTGACTCTTCAAGACACAGTCCGACTGGTCTGCTACGGTATATTAATATTATATTATAATATTATGGAATATTATATTCAACTAAATAACTAGAAATACCTCCCCTTGTTCTGTGTAGTTTTGGTTATTCTAATATAATAATATTATTTAAATTCGTTTTTGTTTTTTGTTTTTCTCTCCACAGATGTGTTCCATTGGGCTTGTCTTAATAACTTTGCATCTCGGCTCCCTCTCCACACGGCCCCAGCAGGATATCAGTGTCCCACGTGTCAGGGTCCAGTGTTTCCCCCTTCCAACCTGGCCAGCCCAGTTGCAGATCTGCTGAAAGAACAGCTTTCAACTGTCAACTGGGCAAGAGCTGGTTTAGGGCTACCACTGGTAAGAGCCAATTAATGTTTAATCCCTTGTTTGGTGAGGGCCGATTGTAGTGATGTATTGTCTAAGGCAAACTGGGATCCTTGACAGATTGAAGAGCCCATTGGGAACCATGAGGAAACTACAGCTAATGATGTCACAGATTACACTGATTGGTCAACGTTTGATGGTGAGCCTTAAATGTTACGGCGATGACGTTACATTGTACCTATGCAGACTCATTAGAAACTGTTTGTGTCATTTTACATTATATTGCAAGTGGTTAATTTTTTTGATGAAAGTCAACCTTACTAACAACATAGTCAGATAATCTGTTTTTTCTTTGTTTGTGTCTGCAGCACAAGAAAAAAGTAGAATATACTCCAGCCACTCTTTTAACACCAGCCTCAGCCCCCCACCAAATTCTGTCTTACCTCCAGCACAGGAAGACCTTGGAGGTGCACATAAAAATGGGGATCCAAATGTGCAGGATCACTCTGTGATCAATTTTACTACTGCCACCACCAGTGACACAATTACAATTCACACAGGTATATTAATAGTACCTTCTTTTAGCTGATCATTACAAAATTACCATTATAGCAGTGTTTTCCGCACATACTTGGGTGGCCCACCCAAGTATGTTTACTGCCGCCCAAGTATTTGGCCACCCATTATGTCTAAGAAAACGACGACCTCTGCAATCAGTTTACTATAGGACTATGTCCCCTCACCCTACCACACCTGTAGACTGCTTATTTGTCGCATAAAATGTCAAACAAGTGCTCATATCACCTATTTGTATGACTGATTCCATGATTGAAATTGATGACAGGATCAATGAAACAAGTTGTTAGTGTGTTTGCTTTCTCCACACGGAGAAACAGACAACACTGCACAGCTGCCTTTACTAAAGATTGTCTATATAGGTTAAGAGTTATCACTCTGTAATAATTTTGAACAACCAGTGGACTAAGTGTCTGTAATAGTGGTAAGCCAATTAATTTGGCAAATCTTTGACATTTTTGTTTATTCTGCAACATTTTCACTCGCACACACGACTGAAAAATAGTATCTTTGAATAAAAAAATTAAAATATTGGTCACATCAGTATCAGTAATTCGGTTGAATGCATTTTATTGGCACTTTGTAGTTTCCGAATGTTGCTACACTTTATTTGTTATTGTATGCACATCGACATAAAAATCAAGTAATCTGCCTATAAAAATAGCTTGGCAGGACACATGTTCAACAAGTATAATTTAGAATGACGGTAATATCAGCTCTGTCTGCAATCACTCATTCATTGTCTCATTAATCACAGTAAGCGTATTGGCTGATTGATAATGACTTGAGATTTAGTGATGGTGATAATGACTTATAAATGTGTTTAATGTCAGGACTGTTATTTTATTTAGAGGGTGGGAGCTAAATACTCATGTTGTATGTACTCTGTTGCAGAAATAATTGTCGGTTTATTAGGGACACTTAAAGCTAAATGTAGTCAGTTTAATCCACCAGTTTTTTATTAAATCCTCACCTCATGAAGGAGTCGATTGAGCTGCTGTATGAGCATTGCAGAACAAAGCTTCATTGATACAGATGTGATAAAATACAGATTAAAAAAACATATTGCTCCACCACTACTCTGTAGTCCCAAAGACTCTAAGACTGAGAGCTCTTTATCTTTCAGAATCTTTCAGTCAGTAAATCAATAAATAAAATCTGAGTTCTGAATCAGGAGCTTTGGTGGCCTATTTGACCCACCTAGCTCCTGGAAAACAAGGTATGCCAAAGTAAGCGGTTAATATGTAAGTATAAACCGCTTACAATCAATATTTATACTTTTTTACATTAAGGACCCCCCCCCCTGCTACTTATGGGCGAGCCATAACCTCATGTATAATCAATATCTGTGGGAAATGTTTTACAGCTTATTGTTTCTCTGAAGTTTATTGAGATTAATTTTTATTTTCCAGCATCATCCCCAAGAAAGATCTATGATACACGGGACACTGGTAACAACTCTGTCACGCAGATAGACTTTGACGACGACAAGTACCGGAGACGACCAGCGTTAAGCTGGTTTGCTCAAATTCTCAAGTTAGTATTATCATACTTCGGTCTGTGGTTTTCTACTTTCCTAAAAGTTGAAAACGTTTTTGTGTGATATGATTTAAAAAAAAAAAGTATTTATTTGCATTTTAATCTTTTTAGGAATCGCGCAGGTGGTAAGCGGACAGCTCTGTCCTGGAAACAGCGAGTCTTTATACTTCTTCTGGTCGGAGTTCTGGGATTCTTCACATTGATCATCATCATGGCTAAATTTGGACGGGCCTCAGCTGGCTTAGACCCAAACTTAGATCCTCTTCTTAACCCTAATATTCATGTGGGGAAAAACTGAAAACAACTATTGATCCTTCTTTTGTGTAATAAAACACAAGTCTGTGTAGAACAAGAACAACTGAAATGGGACTTTCCAGTACATGGTCAGCCCAACAGGTGGAGCCATGTACCCAACTTGAAAAGAAGACGCTGCAGCTGCTCTTTACAGTTGTAGCAAATCCCGAGTCCCATTAAATTTCTTCAGCCAATGTAGATGCACCAGGACCCCATGCAAACCCTGGTTTCCTGTTATTAAACAAAACAGCCCACGAACTCCGATGGTGACTAAGGCCTGACACGTACAGACAAAGGAGTGAGCATTTGTTGCTTTGAATAGCTGTTAATAATAGGGGCATTTATATATATTTCCAGCTAACATTTGTCAGTGTCCTTTCTAAGTTGATTTTTTTTAACTTCAATTGAAACAAACACTTGTTGATGTTGAACTTTTGTTTGCTGACAGAAGTGTGACAGTGTAGATTGCTGTAAAAGGTTGAGGAAATGTCTGTCTGTATTAACTGATTTCCATTTGGTGATTTGAATTGCGTGGCCTTGTGCATTTCTCCTGTAGAGAATTGGTGGCCCTCACAACTGGAATCAAATATCCCCCACACTTAATAACTATTTATTGGTGTCTGCATTACTTGTTAAATTGAGTGGATTGCTTTTAAATTTACCATACATACTGTATGTATACTTTCCTGATGTTTTCTGACTGCTCATTAAATGACACTACTACAAAGGCTCTCAATTGTGACCACTATCTAATGCTGAATATTGACAAAATCCAGACTGAAGGACTTGGAAGTTGTGTTGCGTAACTTCAGTGAGAAGATTATGATATAAAACACTATTGCTATTGCACATTTGATTGCAGTAGCTAGAACAAATTAGTTTTTCTAGTGCCCAGTTTTCACGTATGGGCTGCTAGTTGAAAGCATGCATATTAATGCCATCACAGTAGTATTTGTATTAATTTTAATTATACATTTAAACCATCTGTGTGCATAAATGAATGTGTGTGACATAATTGTGATCAATCTATCTTAATGTGAATATGATAAGTTTTCTAAGGATTATTTTGTCACGTTCTTGTGTGTTTTGTGAAAGAGCATAACCAGTTGCAGTTCAGGCTTTAAATACTTTTAGTTCATTTTATTAATACAGCATTTTGTGCATGATGTCACATTGTAGTCAAAGAAACATTCTCATAAGTTATTTTTAAAAATGGATATGAATATTAGATTTTTTAAAACATTAATCATTCATTCATGTACACCAGAGAATAATCTAAGTTACATTTGTTTTATCTTAGTTTTTGTATGTGACTTTTTTACACACACAAGTTTTCTTGTGGCATCGTTTGCAATCATAGCACAAGTAGAGGTTATTTACTGGAACACATTTAGAAATAATTCTGTAGGGCAATGGCAGGGTGGCAGTATTTCAGCATAAAGGCTACTGTACTTATCATTGAGTAATTATCTCATATTATGCAACTTTGTCACGTGGTGCCTAGAAATCAATATTCACCAATAAGTTACGTATCCATTTGAGCGTTAGTTGCCTCATCTATTTTTCCATTGTGTCTTCCAAACAAGTCACAGCATAGTTTGCCATTGATTGTCACTGGATCTGAGCCATGTTAAATTGATGCAGGGAAAGGTGCTGGCGGCGATGAAGATTATCCATGCTGCAAAATTACAGTGACAATGACAGATACCTAATTACACGAACAGGCTGTAATTTGTGTTTAATATATTTTTTGACATATGAGGATGGCTAAATATAACAGTATGACATTGTACCTTTGCAACTATTGGAGTTTAGTGTATTTCTGAGTAATTCTGTGTTATTACCCGTTGCACTGATATAATAGGCAAATCCTGATCAATTATGTGCCACTTTGTTGTTAACATGCATACTGTAAGCAGCACGGTTTTCCTGTACCTCTGCTTTACACCCACAACAACAATCATAGATGGGAAAAAGATCTTTGTATAAATCCAAAGTAAAGTTTTGTCCTTGTTAATGGTTTGCGTTTACTTTTGTGTTTTCTAGCTCAGCTTTGTGTCGGGAGTATTATCACATAAAGAAAGGACGCAGTAACAAGTGGGAGAGTACTCTTTAAATATTCTAAAAACGTACTGTATGTAATACAAGATGATAGTGGGTAACAACTGATACTCACACACTACCACTCAGCTTCAACTGGCTTTATTTCTGACAATTTCTCTCTGCTGTTACAGCTTTTGATGTATCATAATCATCTGTGTTTTTTGGTAGCTACAGTGAACCATATATTAAACATTGTTGATTTGCTAAAGAAACCTCAGAATTTTCTCTATAATACATGAAGCATTGTCTAAAGATCCCAGACAAAAATGCATTTTTGTCACTACGTGTCGTATATATGCAAATTGCATCTGATTTGTATGTTATTGTCGAGTTGTTCTTCATTGCAATGTGGTAGACATTCATAATTGTATCTCTAAAATACAGGCATACAGTAAGCTATCAAATAGAAAAGAATATAGAGTATAGTTCACCACAGTTCAACGTAGTGTGCAACAACTGGACTGTCTGTTATTGGATGTCATAGGCTATTGATGTGTGACAGTGAGTGTTTCACATGTGCTTCCCAGTTAATTTAGAAGGTGCATCCCACATAGAGAATCACTTTGTTTCTGGTACGCAGCAGTGATCACCGTGGTTAATGAACATCAATGAACACCTCTGCCTGCTTCTTTGAAAACGTGAGTACAGATTTTTGATGTGTAGTTAATGAGACAAATATCTGAATTAACTTTTCTGTAATTGTGCTCTGAGCTATCAATTACTATAATAATGAGAAAAATACTAGAAAGCTAAACAATGCATGACAGTGTTGTTTGTAAATTTACAAATCTGCAATTTGCACAAACAATAGGACAACATTTTTTACATTTACTCTTTTACTGCATCAACCTGCATTTTTTTATATTCCACTAATTAGTATTTATGTTACTCATATAATGACCTTTTTTCATTACCATGTTTTTTCTCCAATTACTTCAAAAATAATTTAAATAAATAAATATAATTGTTATCATTTATACTTGTGAATACACTTTGTATACATATGGGTAAGCATACTAGTTTTGGTAGATTGAATTATATAACAAAGTGTTAAAAATATTTGCTCTGGGATCAATATTGTGCCAGTTTCTGAGAATGTTTCTCTGCTGAAAAACATTTCAGAGATGCTAAAGGTCATAAGTCTGAAATGTGTGACCAACAAAAAAAAGACCAGAAATGTGGTAAGACTGCTAATTCAAAATCTCAGCGAATAAAACAGCATCACCAAAGTCAGAGCCACTGTCATCACCACTACCAGCAGTCTGATGACACTGATAGCCACAAGTAAGTTTACCATTTTTTGTAATGTAATTTTTGTATTATTATTAGAACAGGAACATTTTGTATTTTTTGTTTACTTTTGGTTTTTACTTGTAAACGATTTAATTTATCCAAGGTTGTTGGATATTAATAATCATTTTTCTTTTTTGAAATAGCACCGGTTCAATGGCAGAGGACAGTATTTTCAGTGACCTTCAACGTCGAACTGGTCATGACAAGACTCATCATTCTTGCACTCACCATTACCATCACAAGCAAAACCGTCGCCATGTTTCTCTTTCAGAGTCCTTGAGTTCCCCTAGTGATTCCTCGTCATCCTCCTCTTTTTATTCATCTTCATCATCATCACCCTCGTCTTCCTCATCTTCTTCTTCTTCCTTTTCATCCTCCTCCTCGACATCTTCCTCTTCCTCTAGCCTGTCCTCTGAGAACAGCAGTGAGGATAGATGCCCCCTTAAGAAGCCTCAGCATTCACAGTCCTGCACTGACATTTCTGGAAAACACAGCTATTTTGATGAAGGAGATGACACAGCTCCTTTAATAAATAAAAGGGATTATCTGAATAGGCATGCTACCAAAAACCGAAGGGAGAGAGAAAAGTCCTCTCAATGTGGCACTACCCAAGGCACCCTGAAGAACAGCCAGAAGATTATAAAAGGCTCAGGAAATTATGGAAGTTTCCGCAAATCCAAATCGATGGAGGCTCTCACTAGACCTAAAGAACAAGAAGGACATGGAAAAGTTGATGAGGATGAGCAAGAGAAAATAAAAAGCGAAGCCAGGAAGAATTTCATGAAAGAAAAAATTAAGTTCTCTGCTTTTCTTAACGAGATCACTAGGCAGGTTCTTAGCCCAATGAGACTCACCACACTCGGGGTTACAGATGCTCAAAGACCCTGCAGTCCAGGTTTGTCAAGTGTTAAGTCTGGTAAGATAGAGAGCAGCATTGATAACCCTGGACAGGAAAGGAGTTGGCCTGGCAGTGCAGACTCAGTTAGCTCCAGGAAGTACTCCCATACTAGCAGGCATTCAAGTCGACTCTCTCAAAGTAAGTCTTTCCGCCACCTTTATAGCCACCGTTCCACAGATTCACAACATCACATGTGTCACAAGCCCAAAAGCTGCACTGATCTTAGTTGCGATGCTCAAACTCCTCAGCATCGCTCCCGTTCACCTTCTCATAAGCACATCCTTCACCACCACCAAGAAGACAACGCTGCTAGTGACCGTCATCATGAAGGTTGCAACAGCCCAAGACATCACCATCACCGTGGACGACACCACACTCCTAGCAGTCAACCTGGAGGCCCCACTTATCAACATGGTGACCCCCACCATGCTTCTCGTCACTGCAACACCTCCCATCGTCATGATCATGGAGGTCGCTACAACTCAACTCACAACCATGGAGAGCACCCGATTGCCACTCATCAACATCACTCTCATGCTCATGATCATTACTATGGAGACCATTATGGTCGTTCTCATCACAACCACCATGCTTATGCTTATCACCTTGAAGCACACCACAGTCCAACTCATTATCGAGAAGGTCACTACACCCACTGTGGAAATGATCCAAGTTCAGTTCACCACCACCAAAGCAACCTCCCAAACACAGAATGCCCTACTACACCACATCACCATGGACACCATGGAGATCATCACAGCCCATCACATCTGCATCGCCACAGAGACCACCACAACCCAAAACATAGCCATCGCAATGGAGATAATGGAGATCTTCAACATCACAGCTTTAGCTATCGTCATCACCATGGAGACCACCACAGTCCAGGGTGTCAGCATTACCATGGGGATCAACATAGTGATTCTCATCAGCATAAGAATGTAGACTACCACATTAAAGACTATTATTACCATGGAGACCACCCCAGTGTGGGTCATCAGCATCATCGAGACAACCACCCCCCTGAATCTCATCAACATCACCATGGGGACCACCAAAGTTCAGACTGTCAGCATAGGCATGGAAACCACTGCAATGAATCTTATCAGCATCACCATGGAGAACAACATACTCCAGACCACCAGCACCACCATGGAAACCATCACAATCCAATCCATCAGCATCATGGAGACCACCAAAGTCAGCTACATCAGCATCATGTTGGAGACCAACACAGTGCACATGATGAACATCACCATGGAGACAACCACAGTGAATCTCTTCAGCATCACCATAGTGACCACTATAGTCCAGGCCATCAGCATCACCATGAAGACGAGCACATTAAATCCCCTCAGCATCACCATGGTGATCACCACAGTCCTGGCCATCAGCATCACCATGGAGATGAGCACATTAAATCCGCCCAGCATCACCATGGTGATCACCACAGTCCTGGCCATCAGCATCACCATGGAGACGAGCACATTAAATCCCCTCAGCATCACCATGGTGATCACCACAGTCCAGGCCATCAGCTTCACCATGGAGACCCCCGTGGTGAATCTCCTCGGCATCACCACGGTGATCCCCACATTCCAGGCCATGAGCATCACCATGGAGAGCACAAGAGTGAATCTCATCACCATGGAGATCACCATAACATAAGTCCTCACCAAGGACATTGTGCTGAACCACAGCCTAACCGACCCCATTCCAAGAAAAACCATAATGACTTTGATGTCCATGATGACCACCACACTCCTTTAAAGGGGCCTTCTACTGGCAGTCTCCTTCCACATACAAAGACTGATTTGCCCAGGAATAGCAGCAGCCCCTCCTACCAGGATGAGGAACAGACCAGCTTCACTAGCTCTTCATTACATAAAGTAGGGCACAAGTTCAAAGACTATACTTCTTCATAAAACCACTTGTTACAACAAGTTAATTAAGAACTGATTAGCAGGTCAATAGTTTCCCATGTTTAACATGACTGATGTACAGGTTATGCAATAATTTTCCACTAATCCGCATAATGATTTGGGCACCAGTGAACATATCACTGAAGGCAATAGATTAGTTGTTACAGGACAATTGATAAGTTATCACACACAATCTAATAGTAATCAAAGTTATGTTGTTTGTACATTGTATCTTTGCTCATTTGATCTCTTCATTTTTTGGTGCATCGCTAATGGTATTGATCATATTTGTTCTTGTCAAACTGAAGTCAAACTTTTTTTCCCCCTTTTTTCACTGCAGGAAAAGCCTTGTGAGTTAGGTACAATCATGTAAGTGTGATACTGCAGATAAATAAACTGATAATACACACACTTGAATAATTTCCTGCCCAGTGTGTAAAGTGTGAATTGTTTGTATCCATTCTGACAGGATACTACAGAAGCAAAATGAAGGCTTGCATCAAAGTTTGCTGAATTCAGCAGTAAGGATGGAGTGTTTAGGAGAGGAATTTATGAGCAGCCAAAAGCTTTTGGAGATAGAGCTTCACAGGACACGTATGGAACTTAGCAGCCTCACAGTGAAGTTACAGAGGTAAGGAACGCATTTTTGATGAGGATTTGGACGGATTAATAATCTCATAAAAAGCATCCTGCAATATACTATGCTGTTGTATAGTAATTTCTTTCTCTATTGGTTCTTTATATTAGTCTACATGATAACTGCTCCTCCACACAAGAGACCAATAATCTTCTAGAGCAAAAGCTTCAGTCGTTGGTGAGATCGCAAGTATTTTGCAAGTAGTTTTTTGTGCATGAGCACATGAAAAAAGTTTATAAATGAGTCCTTTACTGCTGAGCTAAATTAAAATATTTGGAGGGAATTACCACTTACTAAAAGGTTATCTGTTCTAACTTTGCTTCCTGTAATTTCTGTCAGGTTCAGAGTATGGAAGGAGAACGTGAGAGGTTGAATCAGCGCATTGTGGCACTGACAGAGCAGCTTGCTGATGCTAAATTTGCTAATAGTGTGGAAACACTAAATGTAAGATCTTTTCCTCCTTTTGGGTTCTGGGAAGTGGTTTTACAAGCACGTTTCAGAGACAGATGAAGAAAACTGATTTAATCAAGAAACTAATTAATTTTAACCTCTATTTGGTTGAAGGTAACACCAGTGGTGCACAAAACTGACCACCATTTTGAGTTAGATGATGGCATTAATCAAGTGGTCCACCCCATCACTCCCCCTCCAGCTCAGTTCATGGACAGCCATAACTATGAAAAGGCCAAAACTGCTGCGCAGGAGCAAACTCTGGGGTCAGTTCCAGAAGAGGAGGAATCTGATTGGTCAGAGATGGGAGAAGAGACCCCAAGGTTTATGCTTACATCATCAAAAAGAGGTCAATCATGGAGGCTTCAGGAAGTAGATGTGGACAAAGACAGTGAGTCAGGGGGTGAGGAAATTGTCAGACATCCAAGACAGATACCTCATTTCCAGTTCACCATCCATAATGAAATTTTACCTGCACCCCAAACCAATGCTCACCCTCCTGACTACATGATCCCGAAATGTCCAAACTTTGGTTCTACCATCCTGATCCGATCAGCTAGCCTGGAGGAAATTCCTCTGGCTCGCCATCACTTGCAAAAAGAGCTAAGAGGCACAGAGGCCATGATGGACCTGCACTATTCAGGGACTGAAGCCATTGAGGATTTAGATAATGAGATCATTCATCACTGGAAAACAAGCAATGACAGGGAAAGTGCTATTGGGAGGCCATTAGAAAGCAGAACATCAGAAGTGGATTGCAGCCTGGCCCGCCTGGAGTCGGCTGAGCGGATACTCAACCACTTACTATGTGAACATCAGACCAGTGAAGGAAAAGGTCAAGGCAGGGCTGAAGTGCAGGGGTGGACAGGAGGAATTCCAGACCAGGTGTTGAAAGGGGAGCGAACACAGCTGTGACATTAACATTGTACAATCCACTGTCTAAAACCCTAAAATTATTTTTGATCTTTATTTAACAATATAGAAGAAGCTATTTTTCAGTAGTCCACTAATTAACGTGGTTTGAGGAGCCTTGGAATTCAAACTACAAGATTTGGTGGTATTGATATTTGTATTTACTTGATCAGCTTGTATCTAACTAGCCAGTAGTTACAAAGTACAATAAAATTAAACAATAAAGTAAAAAAAAAAAAAGATTAAAAGTATTAAAAAATAGACCAATTCAGTGTACTGCAGTAGTTACACTTGAGGAGCAGCAGAGGGTCCAATAGGATGCAAACTTGTCAGTCCTGAATTGAGGTGGTGCTATTAGTGTGAGATAGTGCCAAAATATAGGAAACTTAAGAAAACATGTATTTTACCATTATTTTTTGTGTACATTGAAACATCTTTTAGAGCTTAGATTTGTTCATTTAATAGTAAAATGTAATGCAAATGTGTATTTTTTGTTGTAAGCATGTTCTTTCCTTATTCCTCGGCTAAAAAAAAACAAACAATTGTTATTATTTGCTTTGTCCCATGAACCATAGGTTGAATGAATTTAATGCATTGTTTTATTCAACTCATTGCAAATGCAAATTCAATGCACTGCAAAAGTACAATGTTAAAACAATTGTTTCCCAGTGTTGTCCTGTCTTTGTAGATATATATATAATGCTATAGAATAATATAGTTACTTACAAATATAACTATGGTTTGTAATAGCTTTAAATGTGTATGTATAAAAACAGTATCTATATAAACAGTATTGTCCTGTCTTTCCACATTGTTCAACATTTTTATTATCTCCTCAGTCAAAAGTAATGTTTGTTTGCAACTCAACTCAAGTGTCCTCAGCTTATGTCACTGTAACTCTGTCCATTATTCATCCAATAAAAGAAATGAAATATGAAAAAGTTTTAACCGCTTACAGTTATTTATTTCTTAATCCATACGTATAGAAGGATAATAGTAGATAGTGATACATCTGGGGAGGAGCTCCTTTATGTTTTGTTGCATGGAAAATTGCAGGAAAGATATTGAATGTAAATAACCAGGGGCACTTTTTAAAACAAGATGCAATACTTTACTAAGCTGAACCTCAAGGGCAGAGGTCGCAAAAGTAAAGAAATTCAATGCTCACATGAAAGTAAAAGTAAAAGCTACTCAGCTAAAAATAAACGGTACCACTTCAAAATTCTACTGTAACTCAGGTTTAAGTACAATATTGAATCTGATTTCAAAAATGTAAACAATGCATTAGGACAGTGAACAAATTGCCTTGTGAGTTTCATATAATGTACAGGTTTAAGGAGATAACAACATCAAAAGCCTTCAGTTAATTAAATTTCTTTTATCCAGAAATTGACCTTTTAGTTATCTAATAAAACAGCAAATGTTTGGGGGCGCACAGCAGAGAAACCAAACATTTTAAAAGAAGAAAAAAATTCATTTTACAATTGTGAAGCAAATTAAAAACAATTTAGTAAATAATATTAAAAAACAGGAACTAAATATCAATAATATATCAGAACTAGTTTTGAACAAAAGCAGCACATACTCCGATCAGGCATAATATTATGACGACCTGTGCAATTTAATGCAATTCAGTACAGTGGCTCTGCCATGAATTCTACTTTTACAAAGTAATCACTTCTCAGTTTTTTGGTTAAAACTGTCAGAAATGTGTAATTTTACTATGTGTTTATTATTCAAAGTGTGTGGTGGGGTCATACTGGAGTGCATTATAAGACGAGGCGGTAACATGTTTTGGCCACCCTATTTAAAATTAATGAGGTGAAAGTACTCTGAAAGTATCAGTAATACTTGTGAAAAAGATATACATGAAAGTTGTGTACTGAAAACTTCACTTAAGTAAAATTACTAAAGTATTAGAATCAGAATATACTGAATGAAACATTTAATAATAATATCTGTCACTGAATTTCCAAACATAGATGGTTAATCCATGTTTATATATAAGTAACAGTTTTCAAGTAAAGGTAGTATCTTCCTCTCAATTGTAGTAGCTCCTAAGTACATCATGTTTGTACCTTTTCTCAGTTATATAGTACTTGTAGTAATTTTCAAAACACATCACTTCCTTTTTCCAGGCACGTCAGCTTTGAAGTTCCACTGCTTCTGACTTCACCACCAACATCCCAACCTCAACCTTCTTGCTATCTCATCAGCAGGGTCTAATGGCGCAAGTCCTTTTCTGTGCTCACTTAATAAAGATTCCTATACACAACCTATTGATCCCTCCTCATGAACCTCTTCATGTCCGTTCATGATCTTTTCTGCCTATGAACTGAATTTTATTCAGGTTTCAGAGCAGTGAAGCAGCTTTTTACATTCCCGCAGTTAATAGTGGAGTCACAAGAGCTGGCTATAAATCTCTGGCTTTTAATGGATTTTGCACCTCACAGTTTTTTATAATAAAGCAATTGTGAGATGCTCCTCCTGCTGCTTTCACCCCAAACTTCTTTAACTTCTGCATCCAAGCCATGGCCAGCACAAAGGCACCAAAGAGATAGTTATATTTATCCCTCTGATCTGCTCAAGGGTATTATAGGATAATCATCATTTCACATAACATCATACTCTTATTTCTACATTTCTTTCTGCTGTGGCTGAGCAGCACCATTTTTTCAATGGAAATGTTGCTCACTTACCATAGACATGACTGTGTTTTTTTTAACTCTTCCTTTACAATTCATACATAATTAGAAGATACAAGGAAAAGAATAAAATAAATCATTAGGATTTGTCAAAAATTCCTATTCTTATTCGTATATATGAAGTTGCATTTCAAGCATTTCAACTGACTTTTGAATGAAAAAGTATTCCAGTTGTGTGCACTGGAGGTGGTGTCATGAGGACATGTTATGGAGTTATTATCTAATTGTATTCATGTCCCTGTCAGGTTGAGTTTGGGTTGTCATCTGAGTCCACCTGTATGGGTGATGCTGAGCAGACAATGGCCTGGATTCACAGAGCAGTTTAATAGGATAGGTAGGCATTAGAGGTAAGACGCTCCCAGCATCCTAGTTTGCCAAATCCTGTGTGCCAAATCCACTGTGTGGCACACTGGACAGTACACAGTGGTCGGTGGAGAAAACTGGGCTTTTTTTCAACACGTTTGGGGACACAAATAAGGTGATGTTTCACACGTTTTGATACTTCAAGGACAATTATTTTAACTGTGTTTGTTCAATTGCCATTGTTTTATTTTTTTCAAACCTAAACTTTTGTCATGTTTAACTCGAGCCTTTGTCTGTCATTTGCCCTTCTCTCCTACAGAAAAAACCCCCCAGCATCGTCTCTTGTTGCCTCATCGCTCTCCTTCCCCTTTCCCCCGGTAATACTTAAAGTCCCTCACTGCAACCATGGTGGTGATGAAGATGAAGTTCCCTTTTCAGAAAAGGGTTAAATTAGCCCAGGGACTGTGGCTCCTCTCCATGTGCGCCTCTGCGGCCGGTTCTATGACCTTCACCCTGGGGTGCATCCTCAAGACAGAGCTCCTCAGAAGGGCAGAGGTATTTCTCAAAGTTTAAATGCCTATATTATGAAGCTACATTCCTACAACTAAAGCTTGGTTGTTACTATTTTTTTCTACTTTTGAGCTACCAGAAACTTACAGGATTTTTATTGTAAGTTACAGTAGTTGAAACAGTGTGCATATGTCATCTAAATGTGTTCTGGGAAGAAAATCAATACGTTTAGTTACCTTCAATCTGATTTGTGACAGGGAAAACAAACACATAAAAACTCCAAATTGTGCTATAAATATGTGCACTCAGGCTCTCAGGGACAGCTTTCAAGTATTAAAACATAAATTTCCTTATACACACTTGAAACCTGACTGGCAGCTTGTGCTACTTTTGAACAGTTGGGACATTGCAAAATAAACAAACCTGCATTTCAGGAGAAAACATGAAAATCTTTAAAAATAAATGCCCTTGCTAAGAGGAAATGCACAAGAAGTAGATATACCTGTGACCCACTTTGCATCCTTAATCATCATTTAATGATCAAGGCTCCGTCAATCTTAATCATTTTAATCCACATTTTGCATTATTTAAAACATACCTGTTGCCTCCTTTGAGAGCCAGGGTGTTTGGTTTGCATAATGAATACATAATGCATATGAAAATAAAAAACAAACAATAAATATTATACAATCAGGTAGACTAACTATGTACAGGCCCTTATGTATATTACATTGTAGTTTATGACAGAGGTTTTCCGGCCATCAATTTGCACTAAAATACAATCAGTGAAACTAATAAGAACACCTATAAAACCATGCTATGTTCTGTAAAATACAAGATATATGTGAACTTGTATTAAAAGTGAGATTACAAATTTTATTTTCTTTCTAAATCAGGTACAGTACTGTTTATAACAGAAACATGTCGTCGACTAATGTGGGTATTCTTCTTAATTTGGATGAACTGCTTTTCCTGTTTCTGCCTTTCCTCAGCAACTATACACTACAGCACTTGAGCAAAACATTTAAGCCCCTGTGGTCTGAAGTGCTCAATAGACTCTGATTAAATCAAGGTGCTCTTAATTAGGAGTATTTGTGCCTGACTATAATGCGGATGATGAAAATGATTATATGTGCATTCATAAGCTCCTTTATGAACTTTTGTTAAAAAAAATATTATGTGGTTTGTTCAAATTCACACTTTAACTTTAAATACAAAATGTTTCATCGGCCTGAATTATTAGGATTTGCATGTGAATGTACCATTAAAAGTAGTTGGAAAAAAATTTTGTAAAACATTTGGGTTTGAATTTTGTTTCCTTGTGTCTTTCACATATTCCTGATGAATTTTGAATTTTCAGATAATTTCAGCCAAATACACACTGAATACTCTTCTGTTGGGTCTTAATGCAACAATCATGTTGCAACATTTTTACAAATGTGTTTAATGTAGTGTTTATTATTTGAAATAATAATTTTTAGTTTTGTTTTTCCTCTTTCACAACAAATGTAATTTCTGTGAATTATACTTACAGGTGATGGATAACACAGACATACATGTTGTACCCAATACTCTCATGATAGTTGGTCTTGCCTCCTTGGGCATCAACTATTTTGCCTCAAAGATCTGTCAGGATGCTCTGGATGCTGGGCGATTTCCTCGCTGGAAGAATTTCTTGAAGCCCTACTTTGCTGTCTCTTGTTTTTTCACCGTCCTCATGCTGCTAGCTGTCATCATGAGCTATGCAATGAAGGGCAGTCTGGAGTTTTCTCTGAAGGTTGGCCTGAGAAATGGCATCCGCTTCTACAAGGACACCGACACCCCAGGCCGCTGCTTCCAGAAACAGAACATCGACCATCTGCAGATGGAGTTTCAGTGCTGCGGAAACAATGATTTCAGGGACTGGTTTGAGGTCCAGTGGATCAGCAATCGCTACCTTGATTTCAGCTCCAAGGAAGTGAAAGAGTAAGCTGTGGACAATATTGCAAAATGTACTGGTGTTGATGGGGACAATAGTGGGATGATAGTAATCTTAAACACATCTTTCTTTCTCTTTCTTTCTTTTTTAGCCGCATCAAGAGCAATGTTGATGGGCGTTACTTGGTCGATGGAGTCCCATTCAGCTGCTGCAACCCCAGCTCTCCACGCCCATGCATCCAGTATCAACTCACCAACAACTCAGCTCACTACAATTACGACTACCAGACTGAGGAACTTAACATCTACCTCCGTGGCTGCAGAGAGGCCCTGGTCAACTATTACATGGGCCTGATGAACACCATTGGAGCTGGAGTACTATCTGTCTTTCTCTTACAGGTATACTAGTAGTTGGACAAATGTGGTTTTAGGATTATTCAAGGCAGAGCTGGTGTTGTAAAGAAAGCTTTTAATTTAGAGGCTAGTCAAAATGAGTTAATGTTTCATATGTTTAAAGTTCTGCTTCTGTATGATTCAAAAATATAATTTGTAAAATGTGACGATGCTCTTAAGTGGAATCTGCTATATATATGACTTGATCTCCTTGTCTCCACTTTCCTTCTTCCTAGGGCTCTGTGCTGGTAAGCTTGCGGTTCCTGCAGACTGCCATGGAGGCAGTTGCAGGGAAGGAAAACACAGAAATCGAGACAGAAGGGTACCTGCTGGAGAAAAGTGTGAAAGACACCATCATGGAGTACGTTGACCCTGTGCTGAAGTTCCTCCTACTTAAAAATCAGGTTGAAGAGGGCACTCCTGCTGCAGGAGCCACCACCTCAGCTGCTGCCCAAGCTACCGCCTAAATCATGATGTACGCACATAAACAACTTTTATACACAGCGGGGAACCAATATTTAATCAATAACTGTTAAAAATTGAAAACAGAATTTATAATGCAAATTGGGAAAATGTACAGTTAGGGATATTTTCTTGTCAGATGACTATCAGAAATAATACTGTATTACTGCAGTATAGATACTCATGAGATATTTGACTGTACTCCAAATCAATAATATGCTCAAAGTCACTGAACCATTTTATGCTTCTTGTTATTTATATGAATGATAAACCCTTTATTGTTATACTGTATTTGTTTACAGCTCTACAATCACGTCATTGCTTTCAAATGAAATTTAATTGTCACATGATTTGGTTCAAATGCAATAAAACAATCAATAGTCAGCCTCTGG
Source organism: Channa argus (assembly GCF_033026475.1). Lineage (NCBI taxonomy): Eukaryota > Metazoa > Chordata > Actinopteri > Anabantiformes > Channidae > Channa > Channa argus. The sequence goes on along the minus strand of NC_090220.1, from coordinate 4,385,191 downwards.
GTAAGCAATGCCTTAGTATCCCCAGTTATTAATTTCTTTTTTTGTCTTTTAAACGTGAGGGTAAGGCTGAGTGTAGAGAGAGATTAGGCACAATGCTCTGCTGCACAACGGGGCAATGACATAATATGAAAATGACTTAACACCACATATGACAAATAAAAACAACAAATCAGGGCACACAGAAATACTGTCATCCAAATACCACCCTCCATAATAGGTACCAAGATACTACCATCTACCTGCCTCATTTTTGCTTCCACTGAAAAAACAGGATTAAGAAGATGGATTAATCGATGTCAGTAATGCAATGAAGCCTTGAAGTGTGTCCTCGGCTCTGACACGTTTAGTAAAGCTGTTAATACTAAACCTGCTGCTCAAGCAGTTGTACATCTGCATCAAGACAATGTAAGATGCACGATGAGTTGTAAGATGAGTTGTAAGTTTAGTTGTAAGATGAGTTGTGCATATAGTAGGCTTTGCTGTATATAAAAACACAAACACTGAAATAATTTTTTACCAACAAATTGAGATTAAATATTTGTAATGTTCTTTTTATGTTGACAAAGTGTGATTGGTTGGTTTTCTAGGGAACTGTCTCTCTAACACACAGAAACACAAACACACAAATAAAAACTGGGGATACTAAGGCATTTTTTAAACTTTACTTTACTTTAAGAAACAAATAATACTTTCTTTATTCTTGTATACCATAATGAATATAGCTTTATTAAAAGTCCAGAAATATTGCTTCATATTGATTTGTTTTCTGAGGATAGGAAGAACAAATAAAAGCAACATAAGTATTGCTGTATGTGGATGTAAAATGTACTGTATATTTTGAGGAGGAAAAGGTAATTATCAAATTTGTCTTGCATTATTTTGTTATTCTTGCGGTTTAGTGCTTTTGCTCACCACTAGTTGTCAATTTCTTCAAACTCAAACTATTGTAAAACTATTGTTGTCTTACTTTTGTAAGAGTCAGTGTACAGTTTTTTTTTTTTAAATGATGCCAGAGAAGTATTTTTTGTCCATTGGAGGACACAACAAGCATGTTATTATTGTATAACATCAACTACTTCTTACCATACAAACTTTACCATAAAACTGAACAATGACTAAATTTACTAAAATGTATTAAAATTCAATCAAGCCGAAAGGAGAGTAGTAGTATTAAAATTCAATCCATTAAAAGTAAACTATGTAGTATTTTGTAATTCAGGTCTTAACAATTTGATAGTTGTAATTTGAAATTATGTTATCAACATTCACCGACTTTTTAAAAATAAACTTTATTTATATTAAAGAAGTTCTCAGAGAGACATTCTGATTTACAGTAGACATACAAAAACAACAACAATAATAAAAAAATAAATATTTTAAAATATATTTTTTTTTACATTTTACTGAATGTAATTCAAGGCCTTTGTATTTTCTGAATAGTAAATAGAAGAAATGTACTGTTGGAGCTCCCAATTATTTAAAGTCAGACCTTTTCCCATAGTTTGTCATCGACAAAACGTTTTCACTGAGGAAAAGCTTTTGGTGTTCAAAGACGTTTAAAGACTGGCTGCGTAATTGCGTCTTTGATGACGTTTGAGGATGTGACGGCGCGACGTCGCTTTTTGTTAAATCCAATTTATATTCCGATTCAGTCTCGGGAACGTATCTTTTGTAATCTGTGCCGTGTAAACATGTTGCAATGATTACGGTCTGCTTGCCACTGTACAATAAGGTGTAATCACTTACTCTATAAGAAAACTGATATTATTAGTTTAATATTCGCGTTTATATGTTTTAAGGGCTACTTTATATAGTAATACTCATGGCGTTTGAAATAAACCGGAGTAACTGTCACACCCAGTAATGAACGGTTCAGAACGACCGGATCGTCTGGAAAAACTGCAACAGTGCAGCTGCCCGGAAAGCTAGTTTTAGACAGCTGGGTAACCAATATCAGGGAATTGTTGATTAGCTAATGTGCTTAGCTACAGTATTCACAGAGTTAGCAGGGTATTATCAAGAATAAGCAGCTGTGGAAACACGTTTACGAGCACTGGCAGGTAGGTGGCAAACAAAGGCACTTTGTTCCATCCCTTGCTGTAAACAGTAACATTAGCTAAATCAGCATGATGGACAAAACCCAAAAGTTAGCTAACAAACAAGATAGTGGTTGGGTTACCACTTTGTTTGTTGTTGACATATATTAATACGTCTGAAAATGTAATTTAAATTCCTCAGTAATTAACGCTGGCAGCTAAGTTAGATAATGTTGGTAAATTCAGTTTATCGCCTTTAAGTAACGTTAACGTTAGTTCGTGAAGCTAACTAGCTAACGTTAACGCTATTGCCTATCTCAGTCATTGTTTGGTTAATCCAGAAAATCCTGGCTCGGGTTAGGATCTTTCTACCATTATATATTGTATTTCTCAAGTCCTCATAGTAACTTATGTGGCTTATTTTATAAATATAGTTAAATATCCCATAGATGGGACTAAAGGACAAAGAGATTAACAACGTGGATGTTGCTACTATGGTATAGTTAGTCAGTGAAATGCTGCTTACATACATGAATACAGACAGACAGTAACACTAACACACACACACACACACACACATTAATATATAATGTATCCTAAGTGCTACTTTGCATAAACTACTTATAATATTGTACTACACTATGAATGTGAGCACTGCTTTGCTGGCCACTCTGGTTAGCTAGATGTACATAGATAGCCTAGACTTTTAGAAAACATTGACTTCTAAACTGACAAAATCACACATCATTTTTGTTAGTTCTATTTTAAAATGCATTGAAATGTACATCTTATTTGTTGAGACATCTGAGTTTGTTCGTTTTGTTTCAGATTAGACATGGAAGGAGATGGCCTCAATTGTCCTTCAGATTCATCAGACAATCACTCACAAAGAGGAAGCGTCGCTTCTTCTGCAACACTGTCCCGTGGTACGATGCGCACATAAATAATGTAAAACTGGAAGTTCAAGTCACTCACACTTGTTTTCTAAGAAACATTATTTGCAGCATTTTGCATTTCAATGTCATGTTTGTCTTTGGCTTATTACTCTGTATAATGTTATTTATTATTTCTATTTGTGTATTTGTGATTGTTTACACAGCTCAAGATGTGCTCATATACCTGTTTGGTGATAGTGCAGTACACTTATCTGTAGAAGGGCTTGGCAGCATCACTGTGCAGGAATTGGGCCGCAGTGTTCGTGAGACTCTTTGTATTCCTGAGTCTACACAGGATGCTTTTGCCTTTTGGTTGTGTTCCCCATTACTTGGTAAGAACTTTCGTCTTCCACACACTTCCAAAACTCATAAATGCTTATCTCTTTATCTAATCAAATAAAATAGAAAAAGTAAGCCATTATGAGAATGTTGAAATCTTCTCTCTTTCAAAATAGCTAAAAATATTACATCACATTTCATATGAATGTCAGACAAGCATCAACATGCCTATGCCCAAATTATAATATGCAAAATCTTAGTAAAAGAATCATAACTGGAAAAATAGACTCATGTCACATGCTTCCTTCTTACTCCTCAGAATTGCAGTTGAAGACGAGGCATCAACCTTATAAACTGTGTCGGCAATGGCAGGACCTGCTTTATCGCTTCACTGAGGCATCAGAAGAAGACATATCACAAGGTCAGATTTTGGTATGATGTTGCACTAATAATGTGCAATTAATTAACCACATTATTGTCAGTCTCTGTAATAGTCTGATTTGAAAGCCATAAAAATGACTCAGAACAGAAACACACAGGCTGTGATAGCTGTTAAAGGAAAAAGAATTACTTGTAGCAGTGTGCGTTACATTCAGAGTTACAGTAAGTGTAAAACTGAGAACTCCTATAAAATGAATGTTGATATCTCCCATCAAACTTGTGAAAAGTTTACATTTAGATTAAGTAAGGCTCTCGGACTGAAGACCCCGTCTCCTCACTTTGCCATCAGTTTGACTGCTCTAGTAAAGGAAAAAACAAAACTATACCCTTTTCAGGCTATATAAATTTAGTTGCTATTGTATTCAAAAATACAATTTTACAGAGCCACTTTGTATATTTGTAGCTTATAAATACTTGGGTTGTAGATTTATGGTAAGACTAAACAAACAGTTTGCTGAATTAATCTCATGCTTTAGAAAACAGTAAAATGCATTTTGAACTATTTTATGACAATCTTATTGTTACTTAAGGAAATGATCATCAGACTAATTAAAATTTAAAATGGCTTTTAATCTAAAGTTTAAGTGTATAAATGCATTTATAATCTAGTATTACCTCATCATGAGATTCATTAAACATGTCAACGAAGTATAACATTGCAATCTATGCAACTACATTTACTCAAGGATCATAATGAAGCATTATAATAAATCTCATTGCACAATGTGTTATAGTGGGTTATACAGTACAGTAGTCTGCTATTCATAAAGTGAAATCCGAATGTATATGATGAAAGAGGGATAATTTAACTGGGAGAAGACCGACTTAGATGGCACAAAAGTTGTATTTTACAAGTTGTGCGACTGTTAATGAGTTGTTGCTTATTGCTTTGTTTGAATTGTCACCTACTGTATAATAGACTTTTGGTGAAGTGTAAGACAAATTAATAAGTTGAAAATGAGGTATCAGGCACTGACTCAGAGTCTGGTGTCATTTGTCATTACTTTGTCAGTCAAAGTAAAACAGCCCACACTTTGTGTGCTTTTAGTGCAGTGGTATCAAAGAAATGGAGACACAGTGACAGATTAGCACTAATAAAACAAAACAATAAAAAAGGATCACAAAGACATTGCATAATCATTTAACTGCTGTTATGTGTTTTCACGGAGTATGTCAGAATACCACCCACAGCACAGAACTGTGAGGCAGAGCAGAGTGGGTTTGAAGGGGCTTGAGTGGTGCATTTGATGTTACCCCCACCTCCACACTTCTTGTCTCTATCCCCTCACTACCACTTTAGGTGGTATGAGGCTGAAATTCACACACGGAATGATCTGAAATTACAGTTTTCCTAAATGTAATGCCTCATTTTTCAGATGAACCCTGTCTCCAGTACCGACGGAATGTGTTTTATCCAAAATCCAAAGAGCTGCAGGTACATTGCTGTTGCCTCTAATTTGCTGCGACAACAGAAATTAATATTGTATATGAGTGAAATTTGACACTTTTGTACTTGGAGTTCAAGTTTTGTTTAACCAAGATGTTTGGTTACTGCATGAAAGTTCTGTCTGTTTTTTATTCAAATATATTAGGATTAAACAAAAACCTGAGCCAGACTTGCTATCATATGTGTAAAATATTGCTATTTTCTTTCACCTATGTAGATACATGATGAGGGAGTGTTGAAGCTCCTGTATGAGGAAGCAAAGAGTAACATCCTTGCAGGTCGGTACCCTTGTGATCCCGAGCATTGGGTGGGTCTCGGGGCCTTGTCTCTTGCTCTTGAGGAGGGAACTGCTCTGGATAGCCAACAATTTACTACTACTATAAGGTAAGATTTATAATGTTGGCGTTTACAGTATAAGTTTGCTTGATATAAATTGATAGCAAGTGCTGGTTAGCCTGGGTTAACATTTTCCCACATTCAAACAAAAGTTTGAAAGTGGGAGAAACTGCTGGCATTGTCACCCCATAGTGATACGTCAACATTTACATCAGCAACATTTGTTTTACAAAAAACATATTTTTATATTAAAACCACCAGGTGGAGTTACTGTTGTTGCTGCTTTCTTTGATGTCATGCTAACCTAAGTTACCAGCTGGTGGATTAGGCTTCCTTTTTAAAAACAAGCAGACGTAAGACTGATTTCGATCTCCTCTAACTTCCTGCTACAAAACAATTAAGTAAATTTCCCAGCATTATTATTATTATATGTATTTATTATGTATAATATTTATGTTGTATTCATTATTAAGTATTATTTGCATTTTACTGAACCCATTGTCCAGAAATTGCATATATAGTATCTTAAACTGACTTTAAAAAAAAGAACATTACATGTAAGAAAGTGACCTGATTTTAAAATTAAGCTAGTAGCAAGCTTTTCTCTGCTAAGATCACCATCAGTTTACTTGAGGGAAATGATTCAACTTCCCTTCTTTTCAACACATGATCTCACTAGACTTTCTGTTCTTTGGCTCCTGCACTCGCTTAAAATGTTATTTTAACATTTTCGATAACAATCTCAATTGTTGTTCACCCTTTTAGAAAATGATAAGGTAAGGTGTGGCTGCGCTTCTAAAGATTTTATAAAATCATGAGAGGACATTTAGCTGCAGCTTAATATGCTAATAAAAAAACATTTGTCAGAAGCACAGCTTTACTTGTATCCCTAAACCTACGTGTTTTAAAGGGCAGCTAGTTGAGCAGCTTCAAGTACATTCGCACAGTCACTGACAACACGATGCAATTTGATGAAAATCCACAGGCATTGTGAAAATATTTAACAGTGCTTCTTCTGTCTGAAGAGGCTCTAATTTTTTCTCATGTAGAGAACACACTTTTACTGCAGTAATTTTCATTTACTTATTTGTTAGTGGAAGAATGTAGTTAGTGACATTTTGACCGTGGGATAGTCATTGGGGGGGGGGGTGTTTTTTTGTTTTTTATTTTATTATTTTTCTTTCTAAAGTTTTCTTTAAACTTGATTGTGATTAAAGGGCTGACAGTTATAGGTACTTATCTGTAACACTGTACTCGTTGAAGAAAACCATAGCTGCTGTTCTTATGTTGGGTTTTCACAACAGACAATAGTTGATAAGCAGTGCCAACATTAGTAATATTAATAAATACATTAGCACAAGATAGTACATTACATCGATGCTATAGATTTTTATATCCTGTTCATCTGGAAGCATGAAATTAATAAGACTTTACAAATGAATTTTAAGTTAAATAGAATCTCACATAGATTTGCACCGATGAAAAAAAGTATCATAAGTATAAGTATCATAAGTATCATGCACATTTCTCTCTTTTGCCTTCTACAGAGAAAAGAAGCTTTCTTCTTTTCTGCCTGCTCATGTGGCCATGGGAAGTGGAGGTTTGTTCTCTACTCTGAGAGGGAAGTCGAGCCGTCAGTCAGGGCTAGAGCAGAGCCTGTTCGAGGAGTACAAAAAAATCAGCACATCTGCTGGAAACCCTCCTGAGCCCATGCAGCTTTTACACCAGTACCTCAACACATGTCACAATTTGCCTTATTATGGGTAAGAAAATAATTTTGTAATGAGCCATATGTATTAAGTTTTTCCCCTAGAATTATTTAATAATTCAAAGACCATGATAAATTTAAGTGGCTCCTGAAGGTCGCCTGACCCCTTTTTTTCTCTCTGTGTGTCTTTAGGCACACTTAATTGGGTTGTAGATTTAATTTAAAATTAATAGAATTTCTATTTCTACACATAGTAACTCAAAACAACAAATTAAAAACATGTTCTTAGACATTTTTGGGGGGAATTTTATTGATAAACAAAAACTAAAATATCTGATTATTCACCTTATTGTGTTGTAAAGTGAACTCTTGGGCTAATCTCAGATCACATACTCTCTGATGTAATGTTTCTCGGTATATCAATACTATTGCCATTAAAACACATACTACACAAAATTTTATCATTAAATATGTGCATCAGGAATGACGGTGTTTTATTCAGAGCCGTTTTTCCAGAGTTACATCAATGTGCAACAGTAGAGCAGTGTGTGTTTGCCATATCTCTCATGGCAAAAAGGAAACATGGCTGCAAGTACTGCTGCAGTAGTTGTTAAGTACAGTCTTGAGACCCCCTCCTTTAATTCTGCTTGTGTGTGTAAAAACATGACAGAAATCTGATTGTAGTGGGTGTCAGTCAGAATTAGGTAAATACAACCTTAGATGAACAAGGACAACAAGTACATAGTTTTTCAATGGGCCATTTTTTATTTAACAAAAATGAAGTTACAGAGAAGGAAATGTATGTGTGTGCAAAACTAAGTCCCCCCCATGATTCAATAGCTTGTAGATCTTTAGCCAGCTATTGGTAGCAAAAGTCATACTTTTAGTATCATGACAACACTATCCTGGAAAAGGGTTTCTTCCAAGACTTCTCTGGATTTGGCTGCATTCGTCCTTCACTAAATTCTGACTTACCTGTGCTGAGAAACATTCAGATAGGATGATGTTGTCATCACCATCATGCTTCACTGTAGGGATGAGCTAATTTATTAAATAAGAAATCCCAATTCTCATCTGCTAATGTATATTTATATACAGATTTGCAGTAACCAGGCTTTTAAGTACCTGTAAATGCGTTCCTCAATTATCTGTGAGTAAGTTAGTCACAATAGTATGTCAGCACAATTCTAAAGTCATTTTTTAAACGATGTTAACTTCTCAAACAGCTGCGCTTTCTTCTTTGGGGAGATTGACAAACCTGCACAAGGGATCCTCCAAAGGGCAAAACGCAAAGCTGTCAATGTTGGGATCTGCCTGGAAGGAGTTTATGTCATAGATGTCAAGGAAAAGGTAAGCACTGAATTCTCTCTGGCTGACAACTTTGTGTATGGGCATTTGTGTAAGTCAATAATTGTGCACCCCAAAAAAAAAAACAGTGAAAGCACCTTTCAGCTGATGACCTCTCCTCTTGAACACATTGTAGCATGTGCTGCTTGGCCTGCGTTTTAGTGAGCTTTCCTGGGACCACAGCTACCCTGAAGAGGAAGGGGACTCTCACATTCTGTGGCTGGAGTTTGATGGAGAGGAAGATGGCACTCCTGTCAACAAGTTGCTCAAGATTTATTCAAAACAAGTAAGATATGATCACATTTAAAATTTGTACATACAGTTATTTCTTAGCATTGGAGAACCATTTCACATCTCCACTAGCTCTGTTGTTATTTGATCATCAATTTAAATTTAAATCTATATCTTGCTCGAGAGGTTGACAGATGTCATCCTCTTGCGTGTATCTCACTTCAAATGTTTTCAAAAAGAAAATGCAGCCATCTCTAGAGAGCATGATGCACCTGGTGTGTTTGAGATAATCTGGGATGGGTGCAGCTACTCTACCCATTTATTCTGAGAGAGGTATAGCACTTGGTATCAGGCTTGTAACTTTGAGACTTTGTATGATTTTATGTACTATTACCTATATATTACTTGTTCTGAGACACCAAATGGTGAATAGATTACTTCTAAGAATCAGATTTAATATATATATCTATATATATATTTGTTTCAACCAGGCAGAGCTAATGAGTGGTTTCATTGAGTTCTGCGTGGAGCTGAAGTCTGTGTCTGAGGCGGTAGCTGCAGCCGAGACAGATGGTGAGGTGAGTCTGTCTCAGCAGCCCACAGGGCAAGAGTGCAGCAACAAGAATGGACGTGGAGGACGTCGCGGGATGTTGCGCAGGCAAAGCAGTGTTGTCAGCAGTCGGGTCCATTCACTCAACACTATTAGCTACGTGGACAATGGTGGGTGACTGGTTCTCTTTCATGAAGCTTTCCTAGTTCACTTACACAATAATCTTTGAATACGAACTCCTTGCAGTAACTTCTTTTCGAGTAAGTGTTTCAAATTTTGTTCATTGTTTTTCTTTCAGGAAAAGAAATCAAACGTTTGAAGCCAAAAAGAGCTGCGTCCTTCTTTACCCGACAGGCATCTGCCCCTGCATACTCTGCTGTGCAAGTTGCGGAAAGTCTGGAGCAGGGTTAACCTCACCAATCAGCCATGTAACGTTCCTCACAAAGACCAAACCCGAACATTTTACACTGAAATTAAAAGAAAGGACTTGATGCAATCTTGAAACATTTGACTAATAAAAACATGAACGTGCAAAGGACCAACCGAGCGATTTAAGCATAAGTGGTTTTTATCTTCTGAAGTTGTGTATATTAAGACAGTAAAGTAATGTGAACAACTAATTGACCCCTTAATAACCATGCTTCCATGGTTATAGTGAAGTGGCTATTGAGAACATGGCCTTACTTACAGAAAAAATATTCTGAGATAAGCCTGAGCCTGAAATGAGCCTTAGAGAAACCTTCAAGATGATGGCAATAAGATATTTCATGACCTTTTTATCTTACTGCAGTGCTCTGGAAAAGCGTTTATTGCACTTATTCTAAACCTCAAATGAATATGGCCACTCCATTACCTCTTTTTACTTTAGCTTTTCTTGGGATTTGACAACAGAAATATTGCAATAGATCCTCAGATACTATCAAGTACACCGTAACATATTGTTACTACTCAGAACTGTAACAGTTATCACAAACTTCACAGTCAGCATGACAAACACTTTCAGGCGGCAATCTAAGGGCGTGTTTACACTATTCTGCATTTTTGAACTGCCAGTGCCTTGTTCTTGTAAAAGGGTGAAGCCACTAAATCTGCTGGTAGAAAACCGTTTGATTTTACTGATCGTGAATAGACTTTATGGGAACACAATGGTTGTGTTGTGGAAGTTTGTTGTAAGTATATGCATATGAGTGTGGTTAATAATTGCTTAAATTTGCAGCTGGTCAACGCAGAAAGATGGTGCAGACGGCATATTGCACACTTTAAAAAAAAAAAGCTTTTTACAGCATTCGATTGTAGAAGCCAAAACTATACATTCACAGTGTTAACTCCTCAATAGGAAGTTGATTCGTATTTATACAATTTAGAATCAATAACTACCGAAACTATCAAGCAAGATAGTCAAAAGAATAATAAATAATTTCTTTTGTCTTAAATGTAATTAGCAGTTCTTATGAAAACCATGTTTTTATTTTTGCCACTGAATGTTCTATAGGTGTTCTGCAGATAATGTGTCATACTCGGAGATAAACCTCCAAATGAACAACTTCAGTAATTGTGACATTCAGGCGCTAGTTGTAACCTGACTATCAAAGTCAACTGATGCAATAACATGCTTGTGCGACTTCTGACATGATAGGCAAAAATTAAAAGAAACCTTCCTGTTGTCAGCTCTACTTTAGCTTTTAGCAAATTCTGACTTGTCTTAAGGTTTGTTTAGCCATTTCAAATAATTCTACTCCTTGCAAACATAAACTTGGTTGACATTCGATAGAATACAGTGAACGCTATGTTTGTATGTGTTGTTGATGCCTGATCTCATCTTTGTAACAATGCACTTTATCTTATAATGACGGGAAAAAAAGAAAAATATCTTCAACCCCTAGTAGAACATTTAATACTTCAATTTATTTGAACAGTTAAAAATCACAGACTTCTGAGATACACAGTTTTAACTGGACAGGATCAGTGTGTTCTGTGTAAATGGCACAGTCGCACTGACCAAGAACCTTTGACTATACTGTTGAAATCTCAGCCTGTACACCAAAGCAAGCCTGTCTAACATGCTGCAACACAGTATTCTACAGTACCTTAACCACATACGAGTCCTCCAGGTGTATCTCAGAATTTTACCTTAAATGCAGTACAGGCATTTACTGTCTATGCTGCACATTTAACAAACTAGCTCACCCAGAAGATATGTCTCCATAACGCTGCCTTCCACTAGAACATATTTCCTCTTTTGAGATGAGCTGGCATCATGTATTCTTCCTCATTGTCCTAAGCATGCAAACTTCAGAATGTTACTATTCTATGCTTTAACTTGTATGTTGGCTACTGTCTGTAACCTATTGCTAACTTAACACTATGCATGTCACACTGTAGAATAGGCATTCCAACAGACAACACATCATGTGATACTGCACTATTATTACTAATACACTGTTTGTAAATCTTATACATCTTCAGATTGTTTTGTATTGTTTTTTAGCTTTTATGAAAGATGATTTCTACTTTCTTTTTCATATACTTGTCAGTGTTTATGCTTTACCGATTTCTTCATTTTAGTGTTCAAAGTGCCTTTTTGTCTGTAATGAGTCTGCATTTGAATAGTTATATTGGTGCTTGAAAGCCAGGCATTTTGGTATTGCTATGGTTAAAAAAGTTGACTTGTGTTTTGTGAAATATTTTCCAAAAGTTCAATACAATATGAACTAAATGATGCATTTCACCCTGTCTAGCCAATGTGTATATTGATATACTGGATAATTATTCTGTCTCCTGTTGGACAGTGAATAGTGGTTCCTAAGTGTAGTGGCCAGTCAGTTCTGCCTTTATTAAAATAGGTCTGGTATGTTTTTTGTTTTTTTTTTCTTTTTTTTTTATTAAACATATGCAAAGTGGAATTGTTTTCTGTTTACTACTTATACTCTTACGATGAAAATCTTTCTCTGCATTGGACACATCTGCATTTGCAGCAGTGGGCTGCTATGGCGGGGGGCGCCCAGGGAGTGAGTGTCTCGCTCAGGGACACACCTGTTGGGCAGGGTGGGATTTGATCCTGATGGCCCCCTACTCTAATTGTAATACTTTTTTGTAATAATAGTAATAATTGTAGATCTACTTGGGTTTACTCTAGAACTATTGTATCATTCCCACTAGTTACAGTATGTGTAGAAATACTGCCTGTTAATGCAGATGCAATATAGTTTTTTGCTCTTACACCTGAGGAAATGGTTTCATATGCGCCTAAAAATAATAATGCTAAATATTATACCTACAATATTGTGTATAATACAACGTTTGTCTTTTTTTTTTCTTGAGCAATAAAATGTAATTACTTGATATTCAGCTTTATTTTTGTAGGTCAAATGTCTGTCCTCTTTATTTCCTCTTCTGCTTGAAGTTTCTTTAAAGTTACATTTTGCAGAAAAGTTGCAATATTATAAATTCATTTTTATTCATTATTTTAATAAATGTAATGCTTTTCTTTCATTTAAATATCCTTCGTTCTAAATATTTATCAACAAAACGGATCCTAGTGACAGACATGCGCAGTAGTGCACTTCCTGACTGTCCGAGCAGAACAACATTTCAAGTTAGCAACCGGCAACTCTCTCGACTATACACATTCTTGGAAAACGAAACACCGGATAGGCTGCTAACCCGGAAACGGTAACATTTGTAATGGTGTTTCAAGCTAACCTAGCTGCTGCTTTAAGAGAATTATGACTTTTTGCCATTATTTATTTTGAAAAGCCTATTAACAATAGACCGCAAGCCGGGGTACGAGGAATTTTAGCAGCTACTGTTTAGAAAAAAGTCTTTTAGCAGCGGCTGACAGTTGTATCGTACCAGCCGGACCTCTGTCATCTGTGTTTACCGTCATTTTGCTTGAAAATTTCTCAGCTGGCCGGAATTAAGTATGGACGGTGAGACGGACGGCTTGGTGGTGGGGTCGGAGGATTCAGGCCCCGACAGGAGGCGCAGGGTTCACGGCATGCTCAAGCTCTATTATGGCTTGAACGAGGAAGGACAAGTCCTGGATCAGCAGGAGTCCCTGGATCCCTGCGACATTAACGGGCCGCATTTTGACCCCGAGCTCTACCTCAACAAGGTGGGACCACTGCCGTCATGTTAACACCGTGTCATCACTGTCATACATGTTCTGTAATAACCTTTTCATTTAATAAAAATAAAGCGTCAGTCAGTGTCATTGTTAGCTTGACACGTTGAGCATATAGGCCAAGTAACTCATAATTGATTTACTGCACATTGTAAACATTATACATCAAATGATCAGTAGACGTACAGTAATTCAAACTTTTGAACTGATATTGAACTCTGAAAACAGCTTAGGAGGGAGTGCTCCCTTGCAGAGTTAATGGACCAGGAGACCTGCATGGTCAAACAGATCCGGTCTTTGGATAGTGACATGCAGACACTGGTGTATGAGAACTACAATAAGTTCATATCTGCCACAGGTGAGGAAATGTCTTGCTCACTGTTAAATTGTTGTTGAAATCTTACATTTTGTTGAATTTAGGGCACTTTGATAGTTCAGCCATCCTTTATGTTTTTCCCAGATACCATAAGAAAGATGAAGAATGACTTCAAAAAGATGGAAGATGAAATGGACCGCCTGTCTGCTAACATGGCAACGATCACTGATTTCAGTGCTCGTATCAGTGGTACTCTTCAAGACCAGCACACTCAGATTACTAAACTCTCAGGTGACATCTAAATTGACAGGTCTTTTTTTTCTGTTTTGAGTCCACTGTGTCATCATTTCACATTTTTTTTGTTTCATCGTGTTTCACTACAGGTGTTCACACTCTGTTGAGGAAACTGCAGTTTCTGTTTGAACTGCCTGCTAGATTAAATAAGTGTCTGGAGCTGCAGGCTTATGCTCAGGCAGTGAACTCCCACCGCCGTGCCCGCTGTGTGCTACAGCAGTACAGCCACCTCCCCTCCTTCAAGGGAATTCAGGATGACTGTCATGCCATCATGGACAAGCTGGCACAGGAGCTTCGACAGAAGTTCAGGTGATTTTTATAATTTCTCAGCTTTTAAGTTTATTATTAAGGTTGGAGTGGTTTGTGGAGTTGTACTGGAGTGCATTATAAAAAGAGGTGGTTCTAAAGTTTGGCCACCCTTTTTAAAATGAATGAGGTGGCCAAAATATTAGAACCACCTGTTTTTGTAATGGACTTCCTCCATTAACAAATTTTCGAAAGCAATCTTTATTTAAGATACATTTTGTAGCTGAGCCACTTGTTTTAATGTTGTTTATAGGGACGGTGGGTCAAGCGCTAAAGATTTATCAGAGTGTGTGGAGCTGCTGCTACAGTTGGATGAGCCAGCAGAAGAGCTCTGTGATAAATTCCTGAGCCATGCACGGTCTCGACTTGAGTCAGATCTGCAGGGCCTAGAAGCAGAGATAAGGCCATACCCATCTGCTCCTATGAAAGATGCTTCTGCAACCAGATCGTCATCTACTGCAGCTGCTGGATCTCCTACTGAAAACGCCCCTAAAATGAGCACACTGCTTTCTCCCACCTCAAACACTGACATCCTGGAATTCATTGACAGGGGTTGCAATGAATTTGTGAGCAGCTTATGTTTAGTAATTACATCCTATCAAGAACTTTTCATCACCCACGCTCAGACAGGAGAGCTCGCAACTAAGAATATCCCACAAATGGCAAATGGCAAGCTGCATGCCTTCGTGGATGACCTGGCAGCTCGGTACTTCTCACTTGTGGACCGGAGGATACAAGAGGAGAAAGGCGTCAGCGATAACTCCCTCTTGGTCCGTGCGCTCGACCGGTTCCACCGCAGACTTCAGGCAGTAGCCAAACTGTTGCCAGGCTCTGATGTGCCAAACAAGGGGACTGAGATTGTAATGCGAGCAGCAACAGAGCGAGTCAAGCAGTACCTCTCTGCCCTGCAGAGCTTCTACATGGACAGCTTGACAGACGTGAGGCAGGCCCTGGCGACACCTCGGCTCTCTATGACGGGTGTTTCAGTGGCTGGAGGTGGAGCTCTTCTAGGGGGGGCAGTCTGTGGTAGAGATGCTCCAAACAGTCTGCCAGAGCTGCTCTCCTCCCTGTCAGCTTCTATTCTCAATCAGATTAAGTCAGTACTGGCATCAGTGCATCTCTTTACAGCTAAGGACATTACATTCTCCAACAAGCCGTACTTCAAGGTGAAAAGCTTATCTGTTTTTTACCAGTTTGACCTTGAAATTTTATCGTGCTCAACCACATTTGAACTAATACTCTACTTTTGTACTTTTTCGACATCCTTTGTAATCGCAGCTTTATGTTCTGCTTCTGCTTAGTGAGAGTCAACTCTTTTTTTTTGACGTCTTCTGCTCACAGGGTGAATTTTGCAGCCGGGGAGTGCGTGAAAGCCTAGTGGTGAGCTTTATAAAGTTTGTGTGCCAGTCATCTCGCCAGTTCTGTGAGAGTGCAGGAGACAAAGGAGGTTCAACTCCTCCGGCCCTTCTGTTGCTGCTGTCTCGCCTCTGCTTGGACTATGAAACCTCGACTATCTCCTACATCCTCACTCTCACAGATGAACAGTTTCTTGTGCAGGTAAATGGCTTGTTATCTCACATGACATGTACATAAAATCATATTACGCTGTAAATATGCAGTAATTAAATTCAGATAGATACAAACGCCTGGTTTTTGTTATCATGACCAATCTGTAATGTTTCTGTTTTTTTTTAACTGGCATTTGTGATTCCTTAAAATATCCCATTTCACTGCCACCTGATTTCACGTCTTATTTTTATTCTCTTTCAGCACCACAGTCCTGTAACGCCAGTCACAACCTTATGTGCAGAAGCCAGGGAGGCAGCACAAAAGCTACTAAACCATTATGTTAAGGTAGGTTTTCACTACTTTTTTTTTACTTTGTTTTACTTTTTGTCACTGAGGAAATACTGAAATAAATACTGACAAATAGCTTTTTCTTGCACATTTATATATTGTGTCATTTGTTTCGGCAGGTTCAGGGCCTGATCATTTCTCAGATGCTAAGGAAGAGTGTTGAAACAAGGGACTGGGTCAACACCATTGAGCCACGAAATGTCCGCGCTGTAATGAAGAGAGTAGTCGAAGACACCACTTCGATTGATGTGCAGGTGACACTTTGTATAATCCCAACATCTTTCTGAGTTATGTCCTCCGAGTGCAGTCATCATGTTCTCTTCTCCATGTTTAAGCCCTCTTATGTAACTCGTGTGTTCAACCACAGGTAGGTCTTTTATACGAGGAAGGTGTGAGGAAAGCACACAGCAGTGACTCCAGCAAAAGGACTTTCTCTGTCTATAGCAGCTCCAGGCAGCAAGCCCGCTACGCTGCTAGCTACACCCCCAGGTAAACAAAGGGCAGAATAATCTTCACCCTCTTGGTGCTATCACCAGTACACACAAACAAAGAATTTTACTCTGTAAACATATTCTATGGTTTAGTCACTTAGTCACAGTATATTCATCTCAGATTTGATAGTTGCCATTCTTTAGGATCCAAGTTATTCTATAGCAAAATAGTATATGATTGCAGCTAACCATATTTATAATCAATTTCTCATTTCTGTCCCATTGTTTTGTAATTTTGAAGGGTAAAATACCATATAGCTAAACAGGTTTTCACGCACAGACAAATATTGGTAATTTGTGTTACCTCCTTCAATTTCAGTGTGTGTTGGGGGCTGTTATTGTTTTGGAACTGTATCTAATCATAAGGTCATTTGTTTAACTGTTGATTTACATCTTCTCTGTCTGCAGTGCCCCCATGGATACCAGTTTACTAAGCAACATACACAAGCTGTTTTCTGAGAGGATTGACATTTTCAGCTCTGTGGAGTTCAACAAGGTGAGTGTCCATCTTTAATGTGCTGTTAAATCTCAAGCCTTCCTTGAAAAACATCCCTCTTACCCCCCCCCACCCCCACCCCCCCCCCCCCCCCCTCGCAGGTTTCTGTGATGACAGGAATCATCAAAATCAGCTTAAAGACATTTCTGGAGTGTGTGCGCCTACGCACATTTGGTCGCTATGGGCTGCAACAGATCCAGGTTGACTGCCACTACTTGCAGATGTACTTGTGGCGCTTTGTCTCAGATGAAAACCTTGTGCACTTCCTTCTTGATGAGATAGTGGGGAGCTCTGCCCACCGCTGCCTGGATCCTGCACCGATGGAACAAAGTGTGATCGAGGTTATCTGTGAACGAGGTTAAGTCTCAAAGTGCAGCACAGTCCACAAGAAACACTGTATCAAAAAGACAGACAGGGTGATTATATACACTGGAATCATGCATCCAGTTTAAACTATTTTTATTTTTGTCCTCTCTTTCTGTTATACAACTGTCAGATTTAGTGAATAGATTCATAAAACATTTGATGTTCATCTACAGCGTATAAATTGTACTGTTATACATGTTCATAAACACTTGTGATCTCAGTAATCCTGTTACAAATCAGCTGAATCCCAGTTGTTCCAGTACACATTGCAAATATGGAACTCTGCATTAACACTATATTCTCTTTTGACTGAGTTATAAAACATTAAAGGATAACTTTATAAATATACATTTTCTAAATTAATCGTATTGTCCATAATCTTCATAGAGACTCTAAAGCAAACACAGAATCTTCTCTATTCATGTTTGGTTAGTTGTCAGTCTGCAGTCTGGATTTGTTAATTTGTTGATGCCATAGAATTAAAATATCCAAAAATCTATTAAATAGATCAGAATCTCTATAATTGTAACTTGGATGTCACACATGAAGAGCTTCCCACCCGCAAAACAAGGAAGTGCTCAATCGTAGCACATGGTGCAAGGTTTGTTAAAAATAGAAAGGTCAACAATTTTGGAGAATATGATTTATTTAGAAAAATTGTCCCTAACTGACAAGTTAATTTGGGGCAAGTCTACTGTACATTCCAGGCACTTGACATAAAAAAGTGCACATGAGCCTCTATTGCTTTGATTTCATATTGCAAAAATATATAATAGAAAAAATAAAACCTCTTATCTGCTCTGTCTGCCAAGATAGAAAGTCAAAATTAATTATTAATCATGCAAACTAAACCTTTTAGCATGTCCACAATCTCCATTTGTTTAAAATAAATACAGAACATGAATCACTATAGAGAAAAGTATTGTCCAGTTGAAATCTAATGTATTAAGTAAACGTCTTTTGCTGAATAATTGAAATGTAGATGTCATCTGTAACACTAAGGTAGCTGCAACAGACTTACAGCATGTCTTGCATTCCAGTGGTTCTGTCTTCTGTGTCATATACAGAAAAAAAAAAATGTTTAGGAAAGGCTAAGATGAATGTTTCAACAATAAAAGTGTGTGCATTTGATATACAAAATGTGTGTTGCTTTCTGGACTGTTTTGAGAAGATTTTAACTCAATAAGTCTTTTGACTCCAAACATTGTTACAATGTAATTCAGGTGGATTTCACAACACCTGCCAGCCATTATTCCTCCCTTCAGTGTACAGTTGACTGTCGCCACCTGAAGACCCCATTTGATTGGCTAAACCATTTTCTGCCCACCCTCTTCCTATGACCGCGGAGGGTTCTGATTGGCTGAAGGACTATTTCACGCTGAAAAACGTGGGTCGAGGGCGTTTCCAACTCGAAGCTGCTCGATGGATGAACACGGGTTTTTCAACCCTCCATTCCCGTCTACGGCTTTCAGCCTCACACAGGTAAGACAGTACTACTTTATAAAAGACTAAAGACTTGTTAGTCTGTAGTTACGCTGTGTTTTACTGCAAAGCTGTTCGTTAGAGAAATGTAACATCAGTCTAAACCGACTGTTTCCTAATAGAAACGTCACACATCCCCTTGTTTAAACAATTAACAGAATTGGGGGGTGGGGGGCAAATTCCAACAAATTTAGTCGAGGCTTGACATTTATTGGCCGCATTCAATTCTTCCAAGTTTTGGTCAATTTCTGAGCTGCACCCGAAGGGTGTCCACTGTCTGAGAAGTCTGCATCAAACAAGTTAGACAGACAGGAGACAGTTAGAGTTTAGATGTCACCATGAATCAGTCGGTGAAGGAATCAGTTGCTTTACTGAAAAGTTCAAGTGGCATCATATAAAAGTACTGTTCTACAGGTTAAAGTTATGAAGCTTTTCTAGTAAATGTATCTGAGGTGTAAAAGGTAAAAGCTCCTTTTGAAGGTTTGAATATTTCAGTGGAATCAGTGGAAATCATGTGTCAAAATGTAAGCACCATTTTAATAGTTGAGAATAGTGTTACTAAATTTCAAATTTACAGTTCTTAGTAAGGAGATTGGGGGCTTCATGGAAATCGAATGGCTTTACCCCTCTTCAAACTGAAGAGGTTTGATTAGCAATGATGTTTAAACACAGTGTGGGTAACGCTGGCCAAGCTTTAATAATGCATGGTTTTGTCTGAGTTGATCACTTATTTTGTGCAAAAAGAAAAACTTACTGGCAACTACTGTACAGCTGTTGAATAAATGCACTGGAGGTAAATGTTTATGGATTGGTAATCCTGAAATTCAGAACACATACCTCAAGGTTGTACTTAAGTATATGGGCTAGAACTTTAGTAAATGTATTTTGCATTGCTGTTATTAATTAATTTGTAATTAGGCTTACACTGTACCGAGGTTCAAGGTTTACCACCAATACTGGATGCTAGTCTGAGAGTTTGAGAATTACAGCAAATGTCCTACAGTGGATTATTTTAATTTTCTAATAATGTTCATTCTAGGAAATGCAGTGTTTATAGTGTTTCATATAAAGAACACCTTTCTGTCATCAAAAGGTTGTTATCTGCATGTTATACCTGTTCTTACCCTCAGATGTATTTATTCTGACTGAATTATATCTACCTTGGTATTTTCACAGGAGACAAATAATGAAGCCCAACAGTCAAGCACTCAAAGACAGATTCTCACATGACACAGAGAGAGAATTTGGGGGAACGCTTGGTGAGTCACAGCAGGATGACTTACAGAGGCTCCACTAATGCTTCCAAATCCAACTTATTTAAGATGTTCTGCCTTTACTTTACATGATATATGGCAGCATTTCCACATTTTTCCATTTGCTACACCTAAGTACTTTCAATTTGTTGATGCATTCATCATGTTTCACCAGTTCATAACCTGTTAATACCTCTACAGTATGTACAGTACAAATGTTAGATATATATTTTTTGCTATGTGTTGCTTACATGTTCTTGTTACTTACTAACCTCAGAATGACCTATAAGTAATAATAATAAACCTGGTAAAAAGTGTTTTTCTTTGTGATTAAGAGCTAATATTATTGGATATAACAATTATACCAGAACATATCAAAAAAATATACATTGCAATTTGTGATACATAGATGCTGTGTAATAGACTTGTTGTTTGATAAAATTGCTTGAACCATATTTGTATTTCATAGATTTTGATTCAATCATAAATAGCAGCATTGGTAATAGGATGATAAGTCGTTTTTGAAGTACAACTAAACAGCAAAATACGAGGCTCATTTCAAGAAAAGTTCAGACTTTTTCAAAAATGCAATAAAAGTTTGTCATGTGTCAAATTGCTTGACATTCTTTTGAAGTAATTGACAATAATCTCATGAAACTTGGCACAAAGTGGTGAGCCATGACCAAAGGCTTTACTAATTATACAGTCTATGACCATGACCTACCTTTGCTTGCAAAGACTGAGCCTTTGGTGGATGCTCTTTTTATACCCAGTTATTATAACCTGTTAACAGATAGCCTGCTAATTTGAGTCATGTAGAATAGTGTTACTTGAATATTGTTTATTACTTAAAACACTTTTCAAACTGTTTTGAGTGTGTCGCAAGCAACAAACTAAATCTGCTTATATTTACCAAATACAATTAAGTTAGTCAGTAAAAACACTGAAAAGCTTTTATTAGTACTTTTTTTTGACAAATAACAGTCCAAAAGCACTGATACATTTTTGGTAATATAAGGTCCCACCTTTTATTGAAATAAGGTTTTTAAAATAATGTTTTGGACATTAGAGACTAGATTTAACAATACTGAACTAAACCACAGCATAGCCTCAGGAAGTAGTGGTGCTGGGGGAGTGGTAGCCCTCTTCAGGAAGCCCTCCCCCTCAACCTCCTAATTAAATAAAATTGTTTTGAAAACAAGGCACAACCTTAGCAACCCTACTCAATGTGGGTGTTGCATCCAAATATGGAATATCAGTACCTAGGAATTCTTCCCAAAACAGCCAGATTTTTAACCTTCTTAATTGTTATATAGTTACATGTATTTACATTGTATTAAATCACAACACAGTAAATTTCTGTCCAGAAGGACTCCTTCCCGAATGTTATCTCTGCAGCATCAATGCATGTGGCCACTGCTCTCGTGTCTAAATACACTCCCAGACTGACATTTGTCTTTAATCTTTATTTGTCTCTCAGGTGCTGTATGTATTCCTATCTTTCTTCCACTGACAGTGCTGTTTCTGATCTGTGTGAGTCAATCTCCTGAAGCCAGTTTACTCCATTGGCCTCCTCCCCTACCCTCTACTGACCAGCTATGGGACCCTCTGGCCCCTGTGCTTCTGTTGGGCTGGATTGCTCTGCATGCCCTCTTCTATTTGATGCCATTAGGAAAGGTATAACATTTTCCACAGACTGGTCTAAGCTTAGATGAATATTAAAACCATTGCTGAGGATATGATCAACTATTATCTGCCAAAAATCCACTATTGGTTGGGCTATTATTTCTTCTTTCAAAAGTGATTTGAATGAATTTGAATTTTTATCCGTATAGATGTTTGCATGTCATGCTTAGCAGTTGAATACAAATCAGTGAAATAAACATTAATGTGATGATTTTATACTTTGTATAGGGAATAAATGAATGGGTGGATAACTTCAGTCATGCTGTTAACATTATCCATCTATCCATTATCTTGACTCCTCAACCTGATACAGTGCATCCAGAAATTATTCCCAGCACTTAACTTCTTCCATACTTTATGCTACAGCCTTATTCCAAAATTCAAATTGATTGTTTTCCTCACAATTCTACAAAAATACTCCATAATGACAACAGGAAAGAAGTTTGTTTGAAATCTTTGCAAATTTATCAAAAATAAAATACTAAAAAATCACATGTACGAAAGTACCCATCCCAGCTGTTATTTGGGTGAAAGGCAGAGTTCACCCTGGATGGGTCACCACTCTGTTGTTAACCCTTTTAATTTGCATATAAAAAGAAAGTTGTGCAGTGGGTAGTGGGTTTGTGTCCCGGCCATGACCTTACAAAGATTTGATTTTCTCTAATTCCTAATCTGCATACTTTTGACATTGTGAATCAATATATTTTCTTGCAGATATCTGAAGGATTAGTGCTGAGGGATGGGACACGCCTTAAGTATCCCATAAATGGTATTTTTGGGCTTTGGGGGGGGCACTATTTGTTTTTAGGAAGTAAATGAATCGAACACGAGAGTTAAATGACACAATATTTTTCATAACTGTATCTGCATTTATGAACAATTATATCTTACAGTCGAGGGGACTTTTTAAAGTGTTTTGTATCTAATGCAAGCTTTGTTTTTACTGTGAGTTATGAAGGATAAATGTGCTCTGGAAGGTTGTTGCAGTGCTACATATCACTGTTGCTACATAGCAGTGTTTTTCTTTTTGTTTATTTTAGTTTTGCCTCTGCCTCTACTTTCTGCCTCGAGGTAAAGTTTACTTGAAGACTGAGAAACGAGTGAAGTTCTACCTCCATCTGTCTGCTTACCTCTCTCCTCCAGGCTCGAACATTTAGTTTTGTTGGTTTCTCTCCCTCAGGTTTTCATGCCTTGTGCATCAGCAGTTTGGTGCTGATGTTATTACTCGGGCTCGGAGCTCCTCTGGGTTATCTGTTTGAGCTGCTGTTGCCGATGGCAGTGTGTGCAATAGCAGTGTCATTCCTGCTCTCTGTCTACCTCTACATCCGCTCCTTTTGGGTTCCTTCCTATGCTCTCGCTCTAGGTGGCAACACAGGTGAGAGTGGGTTCATCATAAAAGAGCAAAGCTAGTGGTGATGTGCTGTGAATTTGTGGGCCTCTTTATTGTTTAGTGTAGGATTTTGGCATTCTAGTGGGTAATTATCTAACGGCAAAACTCTCCAGGAGCCTGAAGGCATCAGGCATAAATTGAGTACACTCTTTCAAGCAAGCTGACCCTGCCACAGTGGTTATGCTGTGTTCTGCTGCATCTGAAGGCGGAAACCTGAGAGGATCTGATTCCAGTTTGTGAAAACAAAAATCCAGCTGGTTGCTTTCATCAGCAATGAAACATTCTGTAAATGTCAGTGTGCTGGCTCCATTGGTAGCTATACTTGTGCAACCTTTACCAGCATATTAGCTTCACATTTTGCACGTTAACATGCTGACATTAGCATTTAGCTCAAAGCATCAATGTGGCTCAGAACAGTCTTGTTGATGTGGTAGAATTTAACCGTTAAACCGTATTAACAGTAGCTTCAGTTGTACTAATATTTTTTGTTTCTACATTATTTCACTTTCACTCGTCCTCTGCCTGCATCCATATTCTGTGCGCAGAAATTGAAGCAACTGTGAAACAACTTTGAAGTTTCTTCTCTTGTGTCTTTTTAAAAAGCATGTGTAGGAAATGTAGTAAATCAATACTTGGGAATAGGTAAAATAGACAGGTCGGCAGAATTTTGTTGCACAAAAAGCCCAATAAACATTACATCATTTAGTAACAGCAATTGAACATCCAGGTCCATCTTGTTCTTTTTCACAGCAGATGTTTTTACTGTGTCTTTACTTAATTATTTCAGTTTTCAATGTTTATTCACCATATGCATCTGTTGACACTGAGTTTGTATGAATCTTTTTATACATTAATCCTTCTGTTCTGTCAGGAAATCCCTTGTATGATTTCTTCATTGGACGAGAGCTAAACCCCCGGGTTGGAAACTTTGACCTTAAGTATTTCTGTGAGCTCAGACCTGGGCTGATTGGCTGGGTGAGTGACTGGCATTTGCCTTTCAGTTATACCCATTTTTGAATGTACTACAATACTGTCTGTTGAAATCAAAACTGTCTATAAGCAAATGCCACGAGCAGCTTTTTCTTTCTTTCAATACATTTTACTTTCATTTTCCTTTTTCCTTTTATTCCTTGTGTTTTTCTTAGAATAGGGTCAAAGAATTAAAACTTGGGACAAAATTACATCAAGGCTGTAATGTTAATTTTTCGTATTTGCAGTTCTGTCTAAACCACTATTGTTTGAAGCTGGTATATCTAAATCTGTTGTGACATCATACTCAAGGTTCTACGTCTGCGATCTTTAACCTGATTTGTCTCCCTGCTGAGTAATTTAAAATATGCAATGAGTACATTGAGGGTTTCTACTTGAGAATGTGACAAGACCAACAGGTGGCGTTGTTCTCCTCTAATCATCCATAATAATTGGCAGCTTGTGAGTGTGACATAGTCAAAAACTGAAACTTTTCTCCCTGATGATGTGACACAGTGAGAGATTTATTGGAGGACACTGGTGCACATCCTCATCTGTGTCTGAGTCATCAGACTAAATAGGTCAAAATATAGATTTTCCAGTGAGAATTTCAGATAACAGTTGCTAAAACAAATATAAATAAAAACAAATCTTTTTTTATCTTCACTACTTCCAAAAAATAACAGAGACAGTTAAAAAAATGATTGATGTAATGAGTCCTATATTTTGAGTAATTTCTATTTCTCTGTATCTACAGTATAAACATTGAAACCTTTGCACATCTGAATGTTAAAAAGCCATGTGTGTAGGAGAGGACAGAAAAAGCTTCCACCAACTGGCTACAGACAGTGTGTAGGAGATTTTTGTTTCCTGGTGAATGTGAAAACAATTACTTTTAAAATCTTAAAATTGCTGATAATGTCCCAAATAATGAACATCTCTGAGACTTTAAAGAGTTCTCCATTTTTTAATGGATTGCATTAAAACTCCAAGTACTGTGATTTTTTTTTTAATATACATAAATCAACTTCTTAATTAAGAGCACACCTTGAGTTAACTACCTGTTTAAGTATAAAATATTGTCTCTGTGCATTTACATGTATTATCTCTAAATTTTTTAATTTCCTAAAAATTGACAAAGGTGTCCACTTGGAAGATCTGATTAGATTTTGGTGGTCAAAGGTCAGGGGCACTATATGTCCTCTTCTTGTCAGTGTAGTATCACTGAAACAACTTGAGGACACTTCATCACATCTGGCATAAATTTCCACATGGACTCACGTATAAACTAATTAAAACAATGCGTCTGACAGACATGCATGTAAACTGCAACTTCAATCATTACCTGAGGTACTTTGAGGATTGCAGGCGAAACACACAGCCTTACTCTTCATCTTAAATCTGTGTGAATATCACCTGTTTTTCTCTCAGGTGGTTATAAACTTTGGTATGCTGATGAAAGAGGTGGAGCTTCGTGGGTCCCCCTCCCTGGCTATGATACTAGTCAACAGTTTTCAGCTGGTCTATGTGGCAGATGCACTGTGGAATGAGGTGAATTCTCAGGCAGAAACTTTAACATTAGGATACAAAAAAAAAAGACCACGAGAGATTTTCAGTCTGTCATCTTTGACCTAACAGGAGGCTGTCCTGACTACCATGGACATTGTGCATGATGGTTTTGGGTTCATGCTGGTCTTTGGAGACTTGGCCTGGGTTCCCTTCACATACAGCCTGCAGGCAGCCTTCCTGGTTTTGCATCCACAGGTCCTAAGTTTACTTGGAGCTGCAGCTATAGTTGCACTAAATGGTAATCATACCTCAGTTCTTTTTCATCAAGCTACAAATTGCTATGTTTCATGGCTTAAAGTGTGGATTTTAACATTTGTTTTTTGCCATCAGGTGTTGGATATTATATTTTCAGAAACTCCAATTCACAGAAGAACCAGTTCAGACGAGATCCTACACATCCAAGTGTTTCTAGTTAGTGATCTTGTTTTTATTTACTGTAAAATCATATATTCTCTAAATCAACACAAATAACTACATGATAGTTGCAATAGGAATGTGCATTAGAGAGAGAGATTTGGTGTTGATTGGCTGTAGTGTCTTTACAGTTAAACTCGGAAATATCTTTGCTCACAGAACTTGAGACCATCGCCACAGCAACAGGGAAGCGACTGCTGGTGTCTGGCTGGTGGGGTCTCGTTCGCCATCCCAATTACCTCGGTGACCTCTTCATGGCCCTGGCGTGGTCCCTGCCATGTGGTAAGACCGCTTAAAAGTCCTTCCGTAGCAACGTGTTGTTAGAATCACCACAGCAAGTCAAAACACAAACTCCCACTCAAAAACAGAAAGGCAGGGACATCCTCATACCACACGCTGCCTGCTTCGCCAGCAGTTAACACAACGTGACATCAACTTCATATTATCTGTAGTTGTGGAGAAATGTCACTCAGAACCCCAAATGTCAACCTCATATTGGAGCTGAAGAAAAGCAAAGTTATTAGGATACATTGTTTTGGTAACCAGACATGGAATTTTTGGTTCAGTGTTTGTTGGAATATAATCTGGACTAAAGTGGAGGACTGGTGATATTAGACACCAGCATTAGCATCTAAAGCAACTAGCAAATCTGACTGACCATTTGGTGTCAACTTTTATTAATGTGTCAGTGCTCAGCATCAGAAATGTTCTGCAGTTTGAAACCCGGTGCTAGTTACTGCCTTTTTTCTGTCCATATTCAATAATTATACTCTGTAACTGATTCAGCTACAATAAAGGCGTTGACAATCTGTCTTTGTTTCTCTGTAGACTGCCTCGTGTTTCCTTGAAAACTCGCTTCCTAAAACGGTGACTGTCAGACTTTTGTTACAGCTGACACATAGCGCTCATTGGTATTCAGCTTTATGTGACTCACTTGTGTAGCTGTCTTTGTAATTGAGACGTACAGTCGGTTCTGCCTTAATTGCTGCAGTGAAAGTCTAAACTGCTAAATTATGCACTCGAAAAAAGGGGGAAAAAATCATGACGGCACATCGTGGACATGAGAGCTGCGCTGAGAAAGACAAACCAGTCACATGTAGACCCTGACTGAAGAAACACTGACTGGAAAAAAGCAAAAGAAAAGGAATTGTGTGAGCTGAATCCCGCTTAGTACATTATGATCAAACTGGTATTTACTGCAATGCTTTTGTATGATTCCAATTTAAATAAAAAATCACAGCTATTTGCAAGGGAGGAGGGACTCATGATTAGAGCATCATAAACACTGATGCCAGTTTTAAAAAGTGAGAATCATAAACATAATATAGTTTTCTTTGACATTCTGTTGTTTTTTTATCATTTATACCTCCCTTCATCTTACAGTGTTTGTATGCTTCTCTTTCGTTTAGGATTCTCACACCTTCTGCCTTACTTCTATGTCATATATTTCACCGTGTTGCTGATTCACCGAGAAGCCCGTGATGAGAGACAGTGTAGGGCCAAATATGGACTAGCATGGGATACCTACTGTCGACGTGTTCCCTACAGGATCTTCCCTTATATATACTGAAGTGGAGAGTCGAGGCTGCCACACAGTATCTTTATAACTCTGCAACACTGCACAGTTCTAGAAGTAACACTTCATTTACAGAAATCAAAAGTCCCACCTGGTGCTGCTACTTGGAATCTGCGGAGATATTACAATTTGTAAAAAAAAAAAAAATGTAAAACTAAATTGTAAATATCAGTTCCTTTTTTAAATTTTAAAAAGAATGGGTCACTTCACTCTTTATTGTTTTTAAGTTTTTATTTTTTTCTTATAAAGTTTATTGACATCTGTGAAATACATTTTGAAATAAACATACAAAACTGCAAATGATCAACCTCATTATTGCCTGTAGTTGACAGACAGCTATTTGAACTCCTCTGAGTCTAACGGAAAGTACAAAATAATAATATTTAATATGTGGGAGCTCTATTTTCTTTACTTCACATATATAATGTGTAAAGTAAAGTAATATTAGAGCCTTTAGCCATTGTAGTACGACAGCTGAAAGGCTAGAATAACTATTAGCCTGTGATCGTGGCAGCTAATAGCTGGGTTACTTTTTAATAACCTTTTCTAACCTGTTATCATCACCCTGGTTTAATGGATTCCCTTTCCCGCACACAAGTCATAATAGCAGATGTTCACCGTCACCCCTGGGCTTTTTCAAACATCTGTCAGGTTTTCAGCTTTGCTCTCTTTAAGAATTTCGAGTTTACTCTGACTTACATGCTGTGTATTAGCACTTGGAAAACTAGCCCCCTACAAATGACCTTTTGTAAAACTGCAAGTTGAGTCATTGTGGAAGAAAGTTTTTTATTTAATTTGGAATAGGTACGTATTAATAAGTAAATTTAGTGTTTTATTAGGGCTTCACATTCATTTGATTGCTGGACTTTGGCTGTTTGTTGCCGCTTTTTAAAACAGATTTGGACCCCTGATTCTATTTACACAGTTTATTAAACAGTTTGTCTAAAAATAACGTTCAGCATATTTGCCCTTTTCAATTATAAATCACGGTGAATTACACGCTGCAAATGGGATTTCTCTCACAAGTAGGGAAGTGTGTACATATTGATACAGCTCTCTGCAGATGCCCACCTTCATTTTTCACCTTTTAGGCCCATTTATAGTGTGCTTGGCCCCTGGGCTCGCCTACACAGCTCTCAGGCTATTTTGTGTTGTTTTTCATACGCTAAGAGCTAATTAGAACAATGTTTGTATAATGCTAAAGCTGTCTACATGGTGAAAATTTTGTGCAGAGGTAATGCATAAACCTTTCAGTCTGTCTGAATCTCAAATTGTGTTCATTTGATGGCTTTTGTGTAACTTAATATTAAAACAAATGGACGGTAAAATGTTTGTTTATATGAAATCAATAATTTTTATTAGTTAGGTAATTTATTGAGCTAGTTCAAATGTTATTTCATTATCAGGACTACAAGAAGTGTATATAAAAATAAATAAAATATTGAACTGAAAATTAATGAATTTTAAAAGTGCAAAATCATTCAATCATTCCCCTTGATCAAATACAAATTACTGAAACTTTGATTTTTCTTGAAAAACATCTGAAATGGATAATTGTGCTCAAAATATTATGTTATGATAAAAACATGCCTGTTTTACTTTTTTTTGCCATTGTAAAACAATGGGGTTCTAACTTGCACATGACTGTATAAAGTACTTAAGTACTTAAGAGTAGTTTAGAACAGCTACTGGAGTAAAATGGTGCTGTACGCAATAAGGCATCAGAATTTGCAATATAATGATGACATGCTGTATATGGTAATGACACAGTCCCACTGTTAATTTATCTGCAGATTAACTTTTATTATTTTGGTATTTTATTTTTATTGGTACTTCTACTTACTGTATGTGAATGGCCAAGAGTATTTCTTTTACCACTGATCAAATCACAGTGCTGAATCTCTGCTCTTCTGTTTTCAGTCAAAGATTAAATTGGGGGAAAGAACAGCAGAATTTTAAATTATTGTTCAAAAATATTGCCTTTTTATATATAGAATAGTTCAGTGTGTGCATGTTAGATTGATGATGAAATTGCAGCTGTCTATCTGTGGAAACTCTGATGATCATCACCAGGAGTAGTAAGGAAATAGCAAAAACCTCATATAAAATCCTTGGGGCTTCATCCATAAATAATGTACAGAACTGTGAT
The DNA here is from genome assembly GCF_033026475.1 of Channa argus. Lineage (NCBI taxonomy): Eukaryota > Metazoa > Chordata > Actinopteri > Anabantiformes > Channidae > Channa > Channa argus. Next base: position 4,355,144 of record NC_090220.1, on the reverse strand, counting down.
TTAAACTTAAAATGTAATCTTGAAAGTAGTTTTCAGCAGGCTTGTTTGATTAAAAAAGCCATTCCAACCGAATAATAGTCCATCTAAAATAGCCTTAAATTGCCTGAGGACTTTGCCCATACATCAACAATCTCCATTTCTCTCTACTGTGCAGTACATCCTCCATAGTTTTTAAAAAGTCCCCCAAAAATACCAGCATTAAGGTGCTTGGGATTTTTCCTTCACAGCTTAAAAATTAGTGTTTTAATTTTAGCAACAACACAAGTCAATTTTGTAATATATACTGTACCTTATTTTGCAGGAAAATTCTCTCTCTATCTATCTATCTATCTATCTATCTATCTATCTATCTATCTATCTATCTATATATATCTATATATATAATTTTTTTTTTTATAACTTCATTAATTGTCATTAATTGAAAGTAAACTGTAAACTAAAAGTCTGTAGTTATAGAGGAAAGCCTGGATATTTATATAAAGGAGACAGCCGCTGAGTGAGTCATGCTCAACTCTCTGTCTGGACAGACGATCCAAAGTCCAAATAAAAACAGAAGCGTGAACAGGTTTGACACATTCTTGGACACAAATGGCCACCGTTAAGAGAGCACATCTGCTCCCTTTTTATTCTCAGGGTGAAAAACTAAATCAAACAAAACCTCTTACTCTTGAATTGAAAAAATGGAAATGAGCTATTTTTAAAACCAATCAAGTGAAATTCACTTTGAATAATATTTTCAGTTTTTTATTTATTTTTTTATTTTTTTTAATTTGTTCGAGTAAAAATTCTCGAACACAATAAAGGTTTTGGGTATAAAATGACTGGACACTTTTCGTGTCTGTTGGGCAGGAATGGTTATGTGCTGAACAACCTAAAAGCAACTACTTATTTTCTTCTTTCCTATTTTCTTTCCTTTTTCTTTTCAGTTAAATTTCCTTTTCAGTTTTACTCGGTATTCTCTTATGATGCCTCCTTGTTGTGGTATGCATGCATCCATAATAACATGCTTTTACACAAAGAATGTTGAATAATAATGAATGACAAAAATGTGCGTCCTTGTGTGTGTGTCTGTGCGTGTGTACCCACCCCTGTGTGTGCGTGCCCTTGCCAATTATGTATGCCTACTGTGACGTTTTCGTCCCATCAGTTGTAGCCAGTTTCCATGGCAACATCTCTCTGAGTGCACAGACGTAGGAGAGAGGGGAAAGGAGTTGAGACAATTATCGTGGTGGAGGGTGCTGAAAAAGGAAGAGCCCGCAATGATGAGTGTGAAACAGTGTGAACCGTGGGATGAGACAGAATGAGAAACAGATGCATGTGTTGTGAGTGAGTGAGCACTAGTTGTGTGTGTGTGTGTGAGCATGCATGTCGCTGCATGTGTCTGAATCCGGGGGTAAGTTGGTAACATGCACAGAAACATTGAGGTTGTGTTTGTCATGACGAGATACATGAAATTACTGTGTGTGTACTGAAAGTAACAGGTCTATACACCGTTTGACAAATGGATTGTGCATGAAAACAGTGCTGCTGGCCACGTAAGGCAACTTGAATTGGATTTTTTTGTGTTTTGAGTGAGAGTCTCAGAGTGAGTCAACAGGAATCTCTAATACAATTTAGTTTCCATGGTGACAGCAGAGGGAATTATATGTCCTTTTCAAACACAGGGAAAATGCCAGCTTGAAACCTTGTTGTTGCTCTGTTTTCCATCTGAATCAATGTTTAGCTGATAACCTGGCTCACCTCACAGACCTTACAACTGAGTCCCCGAGCCAAGTTACAACCGTACTCAGTTTATTCCTGAAAAGAAAATACAAGAAAAAATGTTGTTGAGCATAAAATAAATGTTTCAAAAATGTAATTAATTTTGTACTGCAGCTGCAGTGACATTTTCATCAGTGATCTTTTGTTGAGATGAACTTCGTTTTGTTATGCAATCTAATAGGCATCCAGTGCCCTATAATTTGATGTGTTAGTATTCTGAAGGTGCAGGCTTTAATGAAAGCCCATCATTCTCTCTTGGCTGCCAATGCATTTTCATGGAATTCAGTTATTATGGTGCATTTTCTCTACTTCTAAATGCAGCTGCTTTTCAACAGCTTTCGTCTCCTGTGCTCAGTCTAACCCACCACTCCATGTACTCACTTGTAAATCCCCCTCATCATCCTCAGTTACATCTCTTGTGTTAGCTTAGCTCATGTCTGCAAGATTTGTCACAGATGAGCGAAGTGTTGACCCTCAGCAGACAGGAAATAAGAGACTTGCAGATGATCATTTGGCATTACTGTTTTATTAGAATATGGCATGTGAATCGCTGTTTATTAACTGTACATCATAGTGTAACCTAATAAATATAAAGAAACCCACCAAATTTACTGCAGCGTACATTGATGATAAATGTATAAAAGACATATACAAATAGATTTTTTTCTAAAACGCTTTGTCCAGAGCAACTACATAATGACAATCAGCTGAGCTTTATTTCTTTTGCTTTCCCCGTGTTCCTGTGCTTTAATGGTGATTGTCCAGGCTCAACACACTCACATTGTTGGCAGAGGTTCGAGGACTTAGTGTCCCGTGATAGTTAAAGAGGAACATCATTTGTCGACATGACTGTAAGTACATCAAAAGTTCACGTTGCCTCTGTCAAGTAAATGTAGCAATTTGGTTTAAATGCCAATCCTGCAAGAAGTTTCAGTAGCTCCCTTTTTAGTACTAGACTGAAAGGAAAATGACAATGTGGTGTAGTTCTAGCACAGAGCATGTCATGTCTTAGTGATCAGAAAGTTTCTGTCTGATACTGACATACAGATTGATGCAAAGCGACTAGTTTAGCAGCAACAATTAAAGGAAAAAAAATTTTTATACTTCTGCTGTGAAGCCATTACATGAGATTTTAATTTATTAAGTCATAAAGAAGCTTCTTGGAATGTAAAGCATTTGTTATGTGCTAAAGGAGGGTCATCGTATCCTCAAGTTTTATGTGCCTCTCAGGTTTAGACCATGAATAGAACTCATATTTCTTTTTGTCAACAAATCCACCGAATTTACAGAGTCAATATTTCAGACAAGTAGTTCTTTGTCAGTGATGGTCAGTAGAAAACAGAAAACAGAAAAAACAGACATTGGCCTTCTCTTACACCGATCAATCCGCAGCTATAAATAGTCCCCAAGCAAAACACTTTTTCTCCTGCTTCAGTAACATTAAAAAAAAAAACAAAAAAAACCTTTCCACATTTAGTAGAATAAAATAGGATCGGAGCTCAGTGCTATTGAGAAGGCAGTCAGAGAATACTAATAAAGTACTGTAAGAGGTTGGTGTTTGCTAGTTTCATTAGATTTGTTCACCTGTGAAAATGCAGAACTTTTCTGGGTACTTTAATCCCAGCACTGTTTTTTCAATGATACTAGAATCCACAGTTATGTGCTTCCAATTCTGATCTAGTTAAACTCTTGATTCATATGGATCCACACACAAAATTTATTGCAAAAAGCCTTATAGTAATGGTGCAACACTAATTTGTGGTGTCCTCTGTAATAAAGCTTCCAGGCAAATTTTTACTTAAGGGTGAAAAAATGTAATCAGCACTACTCACTGCCAAGGATCAGTGATGTAAATGTTGAATCTTCAGGTAACTTTTACTTGGAAATCTTTTGACTTAATGCAAACTGTTAAACTAAAATAATCTACAAGTATTTTCTAGGTGACCTGTGCCACAACTCAGTACTGGTGGAGTCGGCTTATGAAAAACATGTAAAAATCACACACTTGGTAATCATCACTTATGTACGAGTAAATCAAACTGATGACCACACTATAGCAAAGGCAGCACCAGCTGAGGAAAGGCTTTACTGTTTACAACTCTCACATCTGTCCCTTGTAAGCCTAACATATGCTTGCAGACATATTGAGATTACGTTTTCACACGTTTTAAATTAGTAAAACATGTCACAGAGTTATTATTGTCTCATCTTCCACTTGTGTCCCTCTCACTTTTATTACATAGACTTAATAACAATGGGTTGATATGTTCCATGAATCATATTACATAGCAAGTTTGCTGCTTTTAATTGCTTTTTGTACATCGGATTTCTCTATTCTACGTCAGATCAGATGAAAGTTGTTGTTGCTAAAATGACTACAGTGTAGCTGCAGATGAGTAGACTTCGCTAGAAATAGGAATAAGGCGTTCCCTGCATGTTAAACAACAAAAAAATAAAACCGAAACGTACCAAAATCAAATGAGTGTGGAAGAAAGTGAAAATAAAGGCAATACCTGAGAGTGCCTCAGTATGTAGATGATGATAATGAGGGCACTTTCTAGTCAAAGTCTTTCCTTTTCACTTTTCCTAACTTACATTTTAATTTGTGCATGAACCTAGCATGTAGCATGTAGCATAAAATAGTCCTTACATCTATGGACGTGCTTATTCTGAATGGACTTTACAACCACTGACTATTAAAGTCCAACTTACTGTATGAAGGATTCCTTGTTTTTGATACCGTGTGAAATTTGTCTTTTAGCAGAGGAGATGTCGTCCTGGTCTGTGCTTTTTCTCCATCCTTAAAAAACACATCTCCTGTATGCACATACTTTATTTCTGTAGCAGGCCGTCTGCCTTCTTTACAGTGCCTTAAGTTCCTCCTGACAATTTCTTACAGTTTTATTCTGTAGCTGTACCTCAAACAGTGGTTTGATACCAGAGGTGTCTATCATCATATAGACATGAAATTATGCCAAAACAAGCTTTTAGTACATCAGTCAAAGAATACAGACATTTAATTTTGTTTTCCAGTATTTGGAGATTCACAGTGAATTCAGCGACTGGATCAGTAAGAGCAGCAAGGGAAAACTCCAGCCCTTCAGAAATATATTGTTAAATCATATAATGGGTCGAAGGCAACATAAACACCTGTTGCGTCCTCTTTCTGTTTCAATTCAATCTTTTAAAGCTTTGTCCAGCTCTCCCATACATACTGTGTTGAATGTTAATACCCCATTAAATGGCCATCATCCGTTGTTACAATGACTGTTGTGATGACTATCTATCCATGGGCTAGGAGATGAATGTTTACTTATATATGTTATATTTAGTCAACCCTTATCTGTCATCGTTATTATAACTACTTATAAAAAAAAGTCACTATCGGTTTCATGATACAAAGAGCATTAAATGTAAGACTAAAGGCTGTATCTTTTCCGTAACCTAACTAAATAAATGTGCTGCGCTCAAGGTCCAGCATGTGACAAGGACCTACTGAGCCAATAAAAAGTGAGGCCCAACTGACCAACATGAAAAGTTCTTAATAACTGACAACATCCGTGTAATGGGGCGGTAACATTCTGCGCAGGTATCCCATACCAATATCTAGGATAGAGCGATATAATCTAGCAGAGGCAACAAGTTTACATTCACATTATCACTCAGATCGTTCTTCTTCTTATGTCCAAGGTTAGAATGTTGGGAAGGATACAAGGAAAGACGAAGAGTTGATGTTTCCATTCAGTCTTCTGAGTCTTTCTCACAGATAATTCCTTTTCCCCCTTAGACCTCCTGTGTGTTAGAAGCTCACCAAGGCGTAGACCATACTTCAGTAGGAAATGAAAAAACAGGGAGAAAAAAAACAATAATTGTGCTGCTGTTTTTTCTATCGAGGTATCAACAGCATAAAAGAAGTCAAGCTACGCTCACCTGTAGAGATAATAGAAGAAAGAGAGGAGATAAAAGCCCAGCTTGCACCAAGACTCCTTCTGGCAGTAGTTGAGAATGTCAGCATTCATCACACTGACAGGGTCATACATGACCTCTGACCCGTCAGCTGGCCGATGAAAGAACCTAAAAGAGCAGAGAAGTTTGGCTCATTCACCCATTAGACCAACGGAAGCTTCTCAGACATATGTTATGGGACCGTACCTCCACAGATGGTAGAAGAGCAGTGGAATATTTAGGCCGAGCGTGACCCACTCTGCAGCGCACATGAACATCAGACAGAAGAGCCCGTGGATGGAGTACTCTGGCACAACCAACTAACCAGAACAGACACAGGCAGTCGCATTAAACTGCAAGTCTGCGTTCTACTTAGAAACTGAAATTATTAAGTGATCACACTGAAACAACTCCTTGGAAAACACGAAAACAGCCATGGGTTTCATGATGTGAAATAACTACAATCTAGAAAAACAAAATCACACCGCAAGGCAAACACTTTCACACAGAAGGCGTTAATGTTACTCATGGCTCACTGCTGTTACGATTGCAATTACAGTTTCAAATATACTGTATAGACTGTTTTTTACATGTTAGCATAAAGTAGATGCTCCAAGTGGCTGATGTGCTTGCTAGTTTCCTTCCAGAGGCACTGCACACCTCTCAAAAACATGTGTGATTCAAATACAGTAGGTCCCATGTTGTGCTCACTTTCCTTGGTTTACAAATCAACTGAAACAGGAGGCTTTGTAGGTGGATTTAAGAATCTTCCTGTGCCAGAGCCAGAAGCATAAAGCTTCAAAAAGGAAGAAAAAAAAAAAACAATGGTGGGAATGAGATTGATGCTGCATTGTAGACTATATAGTAAGGTTAACTTAATGCTGGGAAAACTGTTCCAAGCTCAGTTTTTACTCTTCAGGAACTCCTGAGAGGACCCTTTAGCTGCGATATGCTTCAAAATTTTCACCACCTCGTTAAAAAACTTGATTAGTCAGTCAGTCAGCTGCCTGTAGGTGCTGAAATACTGCAAACTGAGAGCATGGAGAGTGAATCAAAAGACTAACATTGCGGGCCAGAGAACAGAAACAATAAAGCTTTGTAAAGAAACTGCAACTTTCTGATGTGTTTGTTTCTCTGAATGAGCCCTTTCAGATAGAGGTTTTCATGGGATCAACTGATATGAAAATATTATACCTTTAAACAAATATCACTGGACACTGGATTATAGATTATTCAGTCAGTTGCCATTCTACCTGCTCTAATAAAAATGCTGTAGTGCTGTACACTTTTCTGAACCACAACTTTAAAATGGCCACAGTGGTATTGCTTTAATAGACAGTAAGTTCTCTACAATTGAAGTGCAAAAAAAAAGAAGAGCAACATTCTCACAACATACACAAAGGCTACTTGACTGTATCACTGTGTGTCTATAGATCAGCGACGGTGGGTTGTGGAAAAAGGCTATGTGGAATAATTCAGTGTGCATCATAGTCCTCAAGACAAAAAAAGACAAATAGTCATGGTTGTCTGAAGCCCCTCTGGCTTAGTCATTCACCGGGAGCAGGTCAAAAAACAACTATTACTCACTTTGCGAAGCAGGTTGCAGATTCTTTCAATGTTTAGAATCCTTTCCCTCTGTGAAGTGGATGTAAAGAAGAAATGATTAACAGTGTGCATATTACTTCCTCCTTCATTTCCCCTTAAATACAACAATAAAACATAATCCCTTTAAGATGGAGAGAATCCAGCTTTAATTCAAATTGTAAAATTGTATTGCTTTGCTAAATATAATATATAATCATATGTACATTTGATTTTCACTACACAGAGTATCAGCATAGCAAAAATAGATATTTATGAATTAATTAAGTTAATTTGTTTTTCGTGCAACAAAACACAAAAAAGAAATGGCGTTGTTGTTAAGAAACCTAAACATGTTGAGACAGTTCATAGCCACAAAAATACAGCAGGCACATTCGAAGCTATTAGACCAATGATGTTTGCTACAGTCGTTTGCACTAACTGCTTTGAATCTCCCCTGAGCCCTGGAGGAAGGCTCAATTATCAGTTTAGAAATGAAAGCCATTCATCTTGTACTGCATTTACTAACCAGCAGCTAGGGGCCTTTTATGCTTTATTAGGGTGTCCATTGATTAGCTAGCAGGGTGAAGCAGATGCTTTGCTGCAGTGCATTTGTATAGATTAATTTGTTTCCATCCCCAGGCCAACAAAACAGGTAAACATTCGTACCAAAAGGCAGATTTGTTTTGCCTCATTTGCTCGGTGAAACAAAATGCAACAGCGTCATTATGTTATATGTTAGGGCTTGGCTCATGCTGTAGCGGCATCCATAGTTTTTGCACAGGACCTCTCATTTTATCACATATTGAGACATCTGTCGCAGAACTAATACTGAGGACTCTGTGATGTCCCTTCACTTCGGCTCCTTTTATGAATCTGTGGCCATAAATTGAAACTAAATTGAAAGTGGATTTTGCCCTGAGTCTACAAAGAGACGCCGTGTCTCCAGCTTCGCTGTTTATTTGCAGTTGTGAGTTGGGTCTATGTAATTTTCTACTTTAGAACATTTGTCCCTACCACTGAGTTTCAGCAAATAAATAGCACAACACTGGACCTGCCAGTTAGGCCACTGTACTGTTCACCATATGGTTTGTTATTGCACATATAAATTGTTGTCCTGCAGTCAACATTCTTAGATTTTACAGCCTGGAGCCTCCCTGAGGTGCCCCAGTTAATGTCAGGTCTTCCAATTGACTCTGAATATTTAATTGTTTCAGCACGGGAACACAATTGAACACATTAATCAAAGGCTGAAAAGACATTTTCACAACACACTGAAGAAATGAATGAGCCACAAATAGAGGATGAAGAATGTTCAGTGTGTCGTGTATCGGTCAGCCAGGTAAGTATAAAAATGGATTTCACTGTGTTAATTATACGTTTTAATGTTTTATTATATGGCAAATGTTTCAATCACCCAGTCCCAGTGTTTCATACCAATGTGCCTCCCTGTGAGTTTCCCTGGGATTCTTTTACGCACGCATACATTTCCCTTTTTGATTTTTTCTCATTTCTCTGTTCCTAAAATCTACTTACACAATGTTGACTGGCCTCACGTCTTTAGGTGCTGTCAGATTGTGTTATTTCTGGGCACGTGTAATATTGACAACAGTTAACCTGACATGTAGTCTGTTATAAGTTGACCTATAAAAACACCTATACGGTGTAAAGCAAACCAAAATTCAGTATTTCAGTTCAATTTTTGTCGATGCCTTGTCAGAGGAACTACGTCATCGTCTTGATGTGAGTGGGGAAACAACATGTCCCACTTTGACGCATTTATATCAGAGCTGCTGTATTTGATTGCATTACATTATACAGGTGTTGCAGTTTTTGTGCCCACCCCCTGTAGCTGGCGTGCCTCCACACTCCCACAGTCTGTTTTCACAGTTTCCTCTCCCACTCCTCACTACTCTCGCTTTGCAGTTCAGATGCAGGTTCACATGATTGCTAGAACATTAGTTAACTTGTGAAAAAGACATTCACAGCTGCTGTTAACTTGCTAAATGAATAATGGCACTTACAGTATTATTGACTCACCACATTGTTACTTTATGTTTTTGAAAGACTAAGGAAGAAGTATACATTCTGATTATAAGCAACACTGCAGGGCGAGAACATAATTATTGACATTTAGGTCAGTTCTTTAAGTGTGACTCAAGCAAATACAGTACATTTGTTCTCGTTACAGTGAAGTGAAACCTTGTAAGTGCACTTTTATTGTAGCGGCTGCACGGTGTCGCTATTGTCATAATGGCAGCTTCATTTGCATCGATCTCTTTAATTGATTACGCTGACGAGCCAACATCTTTGTAGAAGACTGATTACTTCAATCTGCATACAAATGAGTGTTTAAGGCAAGAATTGCCTGGGTCCTACTGTTGCAATCAGCTTGGATTAGTAGGATTTGTTTCTCCAGTGCTACAAATATTTGATGTTGAAACATTAACAATGTGCACGAAACATTCAAAAGACTTATTACAAATACAAAAATCAAAAAACATTCATTTACATAAAATGATGCTCTCTTATATATATGTATATATAAAGTAAAGACATAGCTTATACCTAGTTTAAACATAGACAAACTCTGTCTATGAGGAGTTAAACTACTTTTAAAAATGTAAGGTCATATGCATTTTTAGAGCAAATTTGTTCTCACTCTGTCCATGTAACTCATTCGGTGTTTTCACTAAAATTTAGGAGAAGGAATTTCTCTCTTTGTGTGCACATGAGGGTTTGATCATTCTTGAAAGAACCAAAACCGCAGGGATCTTACCGCTCTGGTGGGATTACTCTGATCAATGGGGTTTTTGAAGTCTGTGCGAAGCTCATCAAATGCAATGATCTGAAAAACAATGGACACGTGTGAGTTTGTTTTCATGTACTGACTATTGACTAATAGAATACAAATAAGGGCTCATACTGTATATGCAGTGTATATACAGCATAAAGAAAAGCTTTTGTCTTTTCAGCACTGTATGAGGTGGTAACTACAGTACAACAGGGCACAATCCCTACATCCTGTACAACCTGCAGCTGCTGAACACACACAGAGATTAAAAGGTTAAAGTGTACATGTATAGTTTCCTTCAGCACAGTTTCCTTCTCTTTCACGAAGATTGATTTTATTTCTTGTCAGTTTGTCCCAGTGTTGTTTCCATTATAACCATTATTTCTAGATTTTCTTGACCAGTTTCTCTTAAACAAATCTGATTAGGAGCTCAATATCCATGGAGACAAAGACATCCGTCAAATGAAATATTGTTTTTCTTGACAATAAGCAATTTTCCTGGCAGAATTAAAAAAAGAAATCAGATGTTGCCGTTGTGAAATGTTGCTATAATTTAATAACCATAATGCTTTGATTCGTATAAAACAAAAATCTCACGTCGTACAGATTATTTGGCCTTTTAAGTTAAAACATCAAAGTGAGATAAATTGAAAGATTCACATATGCTGACACTAACTGCTCTCAAGCATAAGAAATAGATTTTCTCACCAGCTCCCTGATTAATAGCTGTATAAAAATACTAATAATTCTCGTTGCAAATGCCACCTGCTGTGCTTGTTATCAGCTCAGCTTTCAAGCAGAGAAGCCTCACTTTGACAGCTCGTTGAAAAGCAATTAAAAAAACAGACGTTATTTGCAAATAAGTGAGCACCTGACCTGCGTCTGCAGCGACAGATAATATGAAAAGAGAACACTTTTGGTTCAATAGAAAGCTGGTGGTAATTTCCCTGTATGAGTCTGCACGGCTCTCCCTCGTCTTCTTAGCTCTGTTGTAAACAGATGCAGTTTCCATGGCGACATGGTGAGCCCCTAAGTGGGCACCATGGTTACTGTAGCAGGGAACAAACGCTGTGATTGGTGGAAAGCCACGTAAAATTGGGGTGCTGTACCCGTGGGCGGGAGCAGACTGGGGGAAGGGGTGAACAAAATCATAGTTTGATACGTGCTTCAATCACATGTTGAGTGTGGAGCCAGACACACGCTTCTCCCCATCTCTTTCACACACAGACACACTGACTCATATGTAGTCTCACCCACTTAGTCAATTGGTCCGTTAGTCATTTCAAGTCTTATATTCATAATGATGTGTTTTATATTTCACATCATTCCTGCCTTGATGGATTGAATGTTAAAGGCGAGAGATCAAAGCTTCTAATGTTTGGTGAGTCTGTTCAAACCTAGTGCAGTGGTCTCCAGCGATATCTGTGCAAATTCCTCTGAAAACGCTGCAGGCAGATAGATTCACAACCGTCTGGTGGAGAGATTTATGATCACTGTGTTTTGTCGCCTCCCTGTACTCATTAAATGCCGTTTGCTGAATCCTGAACACCTTGTTTGAGGAGCTGTTTATTTTCTGTGCTCTGGGATCATACATCTCTTTAATATGGACGGATCTGGAACCAGCTGGAATCACTCTTTTTGTTGAGTAGAAAAGGGGTAAGAGGAGCTCCAGTTATTGTACCAGTGATAAACCTCAAAGTAACAAGTCACTTAAAGTCACTGTGGGGAAATAGATTAAAAACACACACACACACACACACGCAAGCACACTTTAACATCCTGTGTTTTTATGCATCTCCTTTAGCTCTGTGGATTTTCAGCCCTCTCAAGAATGAATCATTATCTGACATATTATTAAAGAGAACAATGAGTCAGTTTAGAGTAACTTATAACCACATATAAGTACCATTATACTGTGGTTTTCTTTGTAATGTAATGACACCTTACCATTACCTCTGAGCGAGTGTATGCGGTGTTCCTGTCACTTTTGTACAACTGTGTGTAGGTGGATGTGTTTGTCTGCCTGTGTGGGATGGAGCATGGACATTTGCAGGCCCTGCGTGTGCTGCTTTTAGTCTTGTACAGTGTGTGTGTGTGCAGTGGTTCCAGTGTGCCCTGTGCCACTCACCTGCCATATGACGAAGAAGATGAGAGCGGCGCACAGCACCAAGGTGAGCATGTAGCAGAAGGCCGCAAAGGTGAATGCCATAGCCGCGCCAGCCAGCCTGACGACGAGATGGGTTGAGAGAGAGAAAGGGGACTTGCCCCTTTTACTCTCTGCCTCACTGTTGCTTTAGAAAGAGCTCTATTGCTCTTTTCCTCCGTGGAGGTTATTTTCTGCTTTCCTCTCTGCTGCGAGCTGAGTCTGTGTCGTCCAGGCGGGTAAAGCACTCAGTTTTAGTAACAATCAATAATCAGTTTGAGCTGTCGCTTCACTCTTTCTACTCATGCTGTGTCTTTGTCTCGTTTTGCAAATCAGACGGCTTTCTTGCTTCGATTTAGGAAGCACTCATCCGTCTGCTCACGGCCACAGTTGTGTGTTGTTGGCCTGATGCTCCTCTTTTCAGTCTCTGACAGGCAAAATATCTGTTTCCTCCTCCTCCCTGTAGGTTCTCTTTAGACAAAGCCTACACATTTTTTTTCTCCCAGTAACTACATTGTGTCTGACTGACACGCTGACAACAGAAGCACAGGATTCTCACCTAGCCTAAGCACAGCACTTTTAAAAACAGTAAGGATTACTGTATAAGATGGTTATGGCTTGTGACACTTGAGTAGTTTGTCGTATGGCTTTCAGTTAATCCGTTGCTCTAAATTGAGAACACCATTAATGACGCATATTTCTAAATCGTATTAAACACACATGTAAACACCCATAGTGTGTAGATTAGCTATGAGTAATTATTTCAAGAGACACTTTTTTGACTTATTACTTTTTTTTTAGTAATGTCTTTTTAAGAAATGATTTACCTCTATTTGAATTTCATCATTTACTGAAGATATTGCTCTGCACATTCGACAGTTTTCAACAAGCCAAATTACTTGTTGCCCCTGTTGTTTTTTGCATTAAAATAAGTAAGTACAAGTAAGTGAGGCAGCAAACACCAGAATCAGGTTATTAACAAAACGACTATTTGACATTACAACATTACACATCCACGAGGACTTACAAATACAAAATCAGAGCACAATGTTATGATAGTTACACTGGTGTCAGTTAGCATGGATCACTATCTTGGCTGATCTTAATATTGAGTAGAGAATACCTGTGTCTGGTTGGAGACGTGTCTGCCACTGAACAGTCCACTCTTTCCTCGGCTTTGTCAATTTGGGCCGGCACCATGTCAGAATTCTCTGCTCTGCATGTTTCTCTCAGAAGCATCCCTCAGATTTCTCCAAAAAACAATTACATTTATCTGTGCTGACAAGCGGGGTACAAGCTTTCAGTTTTGGAAACGAAATTAACCAGAAAGCTGCAGAACATCTACATGATGAGAGGCAGTTTTTCGGATTTTAAAATCATCCCTGCTGTTAAGCAAAAATCTCACAAGGAGGAGTCACAAGTTAATTAGTCCACCTTTCTATTGTCTCTCTCTCTCCTGTTTTAGCCTTCTTTCTTTATCTATCCCCTGTTTTGAATTTCTTCCAGAGATATTGAAAACCGATCTGAATGTGTATCCTGAGTCTCCTCTCTGTCTCTTCCTCTATTTCTTATACTGCAAGAGGAATATTTCTATCAGGCTTGATGTTATAACGGTCAACCAATAGCATCGCTCTGTCTCCCTCCCTCTCTTATGTGCTCTCTCCTTCCTTTCTCTCTCTCTTGGTCTGCCCTTCCTCACTGTCTGTCAGTGCCCCCTCTCTCTTGCATTTATACATTTCCATAATCCCTTATTCCCAAGAGACTGATGAGGGGGCAGGGTAGCCTGTAAATGTTTTTTCTTTTGTGTGCATTTTTCTTTTTTCTGTTCATCTCTTTCAATCCCTCTCACTAATGCCTTCATTCACCTGCCATTTCATGAAATGTACGTCTGATTCTTAGAGGCTGTTAATCACCTGTCATTTCTTCCATTTCTGCTCTATTAGTTGTTCACTGAACATTTATTAAATGGCTCTCTTTCACCCTTTTCTCATTTTTTTATTTTAACTTCAGCAGGAACACTGGTACTCTTTGATATGATCATCACAGGTTGTTCATGTTGAGCTATTCAGACAAATAACTGCACCATAATAACATGAAATACACAAACATTACGTTTGTAAAAGTTTGCATCCTCATTTGCAAAAAGAGTAAAACTAATAAATAAATTATAAAATTATGTCAGTGTGAAAGTTTGCATCACCTTTGATAAATTATTTGGAAAGGACATTCATTTAATTTCTAATGAAGGAACATGTGTACAGGCCAATTTTCGCAGCCAACTCTAATTAAAGAGTGTCACTGCACATTACTGTATGTATTTAGGACAGATGCAATATAAAGATGTATAATGCAAAATCAGTTCAGCTCAAGCACAGCTTTATCAGTGACCACAGAGAGCAACAAAATCAGCTTTAAACATGTAATAACTGACCTCTGACCACTTGGAGGGCAGTGGAAACAGACAGCACAGTGTTGACACATTACAACGCAGACTTTTGCCTAAATGCTGGTATGTGTTCACCAGCTGGTTGCTAACTTTTGCTGTTCTTGGACTGGTTTCGTACAGCAGGATTATGAAAACATCATTTTTTGAGTTACTTGCCACTACAAAAAAAAAAAGAAAGAAATGAAAAAAAAAAAGACACTGAGCTTAGTTCAATTAAACGTTCACAGTGACTAAGAATAAAGTTTGGGTTGTTTATGTAAGTAGGTGCAGAGTCAGGTCATAATTCTCTGTTTTTAAATCAGTTAATGGCATTGGCCCTAAATCCTTTTCTGAATTCATTCCTTGTAATCCTACCAGAAACTTGAGGACTGGTCTACTAAAAGCAGCTTTTAGTTTTCAAGCTGCCTATCACTGTAAATATAAGACAGGCCCAAGTGTGGCTATATTTAAATCCAGACTGCACAATGTTTCTGACTGACCAATTTATTGTACTGGCAAATGTATTTTATAGTTTGTCTTGCCTTTTTTTTCATACTTTTTATGATTTCTGGATTTATGCATTTATCATACATTATTATCATCTTTTTTTGTGTGTGTTTGTAAAGCACTTTGAGTTGCCCTGTAAATAAAATTTGCTATATGAATAATTTTGCCTTTATCACAGTTAGTCCCCTTGTCACATATCTGTAGTGATGTGATCTGTAAATAAATAATCCATTAACTTTTAGAATATCTGGGGACATTTAGCACGTTTGACTCAAACAAACTCACATTTTATGCCCTTTCATTTTCCTCAAACCTGGACGTTAGATTATGAACGTAAATCATTGTATCATATAGTTTATTTATTCTTAGGGTGTTCCATTGACTATTAACAAAGAAATAAGGTTATCGTATGAAGAATTCTTAAAGTCAATTGTGAGTGTTTAGGAACCTGCTGTTTGCCATATCAGTAATTCAAACACTAAAACATTGGTTGTAGCCAGCCACATAGCTCCTGTATAAACACTGTATTCATCTCATTATTTTTGGATTTTCTAAATATCCACTGTATATGATTCTGAAATACAGAAATCAACTGATGCCAAAGGGAAACAAAATCTTTACAACAGTCTGAAATTATTAATAGAAGGGACACTGTCCTGCTGTACTGCATACTGATACTTCCTGATCTCCACAGTGACATGACTCTACACAGCCTGGTTCCAAATGTCTGAACTGCCTCCAACATCTTAAAGGGAAACGTAATGGCTCTGATTATCATGCTAGTATATCCAGAACATAGCACTACAAATGCTGTCGCCTGGTCATGAAAATATGGTGTGAAAAATGCAGTCTGGGTTACAGCAAAGAATGGGCGGTTTTCAGTCATCTGGGTTAGTGTGTTAGCAAGCTAATGGATAAGCAGAGGTTTAGTTCTATTTTGGTTTACTGTGTTGTCAGTGGTTGGAGATTCCTGACAGTCTGGTCAAACTGTGTCAAGATGTTATTTTCAATATAAATCAACTCTCATACTTGTGTCATTTCTAAAGCAATTCATTTATTTTTGGCAAATCCACAATAAACCGAAACAGTGAACGATTAATACACTTTGCCTTTACTGTTGGCATCTCTATGATTGTCCCAACATACTGTAGTGTGCTAATTAATTTGTGCAGCTTTTATCAATCACAGTCGATGTCTCTTCATCACGTTGGCGTCTGAGAACTGAGAGAAGGACCTTTCTCTTTTACTGAGCTGCAGTTACAGTCGATGCCACAGGTGCTGAGGGCTGATGCCCAGAGCTTTTATATCATAAACACCACAGGAATGTAACTGGAATAAATCCATCTGAGTAAGTCCAAGAAGGTTAGACCTCTGGGCCAGAAATTTCATTAGTTTGCTCTCATTAAAACTATCTCACAGTAAGTCTGTATAAAAAGATTTTTGTACCATCCAAACAATTTACACAAACATACATGTGTAAAATGTTTTTTTCTTTAATAATCCAATAAACCTTGGTCACTGTTACACATGTTCTTTTTGTCCCTTATTGTTTTTACTGTTCTTCTCATACTGTACCTATTACTGTGATGATGTAAAAATGTTGTGAATGTTATCCTAGTGTCTTATTTTATCTTATTAATATTAACTATTGTAAGGTTTTGTAAGCTTGCATTACAAAACCCACTTACATTAGAAAAACTCTTCATTATTGACACTGTCTATAAAAAGTATCCAGCCTTCACTTCTTCTGGTTACATTGTTGGATGTTGTTAAAGGGCAGATGCAATAAGGTCAAACACAGGCTGACATTAAAACAGGTGAAGGTTGTCTGTAAACATTTCGGGATGAAAAGCCATGTTAGGGCAGGTTTAACATATAATTTGTATTGCTGTTGTATTTGAATATTATTAAAGTTGGTTGAATTATCATGTGTTTTGTTTATGTCTATTTGTATTTCTCTTGTTAGTTTCTATACCCACCGTGGCATGGCGCTGATGTTGTTTGATGTACTTGGCGATCTATTGATCTATTGATCTATTGATCGCCATGATTGATAAATGGACCGTTTCTCAGACACCATGACACTGAAGAGGGCAAGATAGGTGATAAATGTTTACTGGCAAAAAAAGCAAAAGCAAAAATGTAATTTTACATGAAAAAGCCTCAGGAGACTGCATCATTTACCACTTGCAGGAGTCAATTTACATAATATTGTTTGTCTATAATCGGTCCTAACCCAAAGAAAATGTTATCTCATTTTTGGATATAGACTTCCCACTAGTGGTGATAGTAAGTGACTGCAGGTCCTGACGTACTTTCAAAATGTCACTGTATAAATTTAAAAGACCAACACTGGTCACATATTTTCCACCTTCAAACCAATGTGAATCTTAAAATCCTCACAACGTAAGATTACTGATGTTCTTTTAATTACTCTCACATTAGTCTGGTGGGTTTCTTTGCATTTCTAAAAAGCTGGTTAAAAAAGACAGTGTAACCCATTTAAGTTGTTTGGTTCAAATCTGTATGATCCTTCGAACGTTTTATTTGATAGATAAAGGCGAATGAAGACTTGCAGATTTTAA
The DNA here is from genome assembly GCF_033026475.1 of Channa argus. Taxonomy (NCBI): domain Eukaryota; kingdom Metazoa; phylum Chordata; class Actinopteri; order Anabantiformes; family Channidae; genus Channa; species Channa argus. The sequence goes on along the minus strand of NC_090220.1, from coordinate 4,337,403 downwards.
ATTGTCCACAAGATGGCAACAAATGAGAGGTAGAATAACCAACAGATGGTCACATTAGGTATATAAAAGCAGTAAATGCCTCACACACAAAGCAGAATGTAAATTCCTCCAGTGGTTTTAGTTGATTTAAGCTTTCAGGCATCCATGCTAATCCATTTGATAGAGAGAAAACACTAAAGACACAACTGTGGGAAAAAAACAGTTATGTGTTAAAAGGTAAAGGCTAAGTCATTCAAGTGCACTTGGATTCAGAGCTTTACAGCAGAAGCAGAAGCAGAAGGAACCAATTAACATTAACTTTAAGTGGAAATAAAAGCACAGCTGAAGCCGTGCAGTGAATGACTGAGGACAGGGTTCAGTAGGAATAACCATGTATTAAGACCATCTTAAGGGTGTGAAAGTCATCAGCTACGCTACCAATATACACAGAAACAGGAGTGATCGGTGTAGTGCCCCCTGACCAGCTGCCCATTAGGCCTAAAGGAAATGCCTTTTTACTGATTGCTCTATTGATCACATTAACAAAGAAAAAATCAAAGTAAACTAACAGTGCAGCCACAGAACATAATGCAGCATGGAGCCATTAACATCTTATGTGCACATTTCAGGACCTCGCTGATAATATAAAACCCAGCTTTACTGTATGTCAGTTTATATTCCATCAGACAAAGAACCTCTGAGCTTCTTGTCTAACATGAAGACAAAGTGAGATTCATACAAGTCAGGTCAGGTCACTTATTAAGTTCATAGATGATATTGATTTGTTGTGTTAGGAACCAGGAGCAATAGTGACTGCATCCCCACCTACCGGTTAATATGGACCATGACGTTGGTAGAGAGTGGAAGCTTTTGTCAGTGAAGATACAATGTGACGATTACAATGTTTCACTGAACTTTAACTGGTTTGTGCAAAATATTGTGCAGTACAACATAACTGAAATCATTTACATTTGTCTAGGTAGATCAGCGGGGGCAATACCGTTAAAACGTCTTTAGCATCCATGGATACGATGTTACCATAGCAACACTAACAAATCTAGTAAGATTGCTCACTGCTTCCAACCAGAAATTAAATTATTTGTGGCCTTTAGAAACAGTTCACATAATCTTGGATGACATGTTTTCTGTTTGCTGGTGTTTAATGTGTGAACGTTTCTTTTTGGCAGAAGGTACGACTTTAATTCAAAGAACAAATATAACATGGGGAGACGTATTGGTAAAAAAGGAACAACTGTTATTTCAGAATACACCCACTTAACTTTTGATAAAGCTGCAAAATGACCTAGAAGGAACAAACACTGACTGGAAAAAACATGACACATGAGCAAGAACTGACATAAAATACAGTCCCTGTAAAAAAGATTTGCCCTCCTTGGAAGTTTTCACCTTTATTTCCTTTTACAAGATTGAATCATTGTTAATTTATCTGAGTTTTTTCCCACTGATCAAGAGAACCAGACTCTTTTGTTTGAAAGAAAAAAAAAAGGTATCAAATGAAATAATAAAACACATGAAGACAAAACAAGAAGCAACTGAACAAAAAGGCTGAAAAGCAGATGTCAGGGGGTGGAAACAAGTGAATGTTCACTGAATATCTCTTGTAGCACAGTTAAATTCACTATTAAGACATGGAAGGAATATGACAGTAAGTATATAGCACTCAAGAGCTGAGTGAGCACTAAAACACCTTTCCTCTGAAGGAGTTACCGGTTTCACCAGCTAAGATGTCAGAGGCTGTACATATAACAACTGCAGCCCAGGTTCTTTACCAATCAAACTTTATAGGAGAGTAGGGAAAGAGAAAGCAATGGTCTGTGGGGATGGTCTTTGGCAGCAGGGCAAATCATTCTAGTTGATTTGCTGAGACAGCTGCTGCACTCTGAAAGAAAACCAAAACATTGGAAAAATAGGTTAGTTTTCTATTAAGACAACGACTCTATGCATACAACCAAAGCTATGCAGAAATGTCTCTGAAACAACAGTGTTATCAGTGACCAGACTTCAGTCCAGTTCATTCACAGTCCTCATGTAACCTGCAGCTTGAGCAGAGCTGCAAAGAAGAAAAGGATATTTTGCCCTTTCCAGGAGTTTAAAGGTGTATCTATCAAATACTCACTTGAAAGGGGTTAAATACTTTTTCAATTACATGTTTACTGTTTTATATTTTTAATTAACGAATCAGAGTTTTCACATGGATGTAAAGATTGTTTTCTGTTGATCATTTTTTCCGTATTGCTTTATTATGCAGTGTGTGCGCTTTAATTAATATGGCAATTTGAAAGCTGGAACAGCTTGACATGTGATCATAGAGAAAATTGATTTACTTTTAAGGTTATCTGAGGAATGTGGATATTTTCTGTCTTCTTTAGGGAAAATAAAGATACAGGTCACAGCAGAGGCTGCTGCAGCCACCTGTTACCATCCTAATTTGCTGAGTTGTTTTTTTGTGTCTAAAATTCTGTAATTCAGATTTTAATATCCTCTGTCCATTGTATACTTCCTCTACCTGAACTCAAATTACATAGTGACATGAGGATTTGTACATGGTTAAAACAGGTTCAAAGATGTAATTCCGTGTGCAAACAAAGACACGGCCCAAATCAGAGTTTTTGATTGTGCAAAAACAGTGCTTGTTAGGATAAAAAAAAAAAAATAGGTGACTTTTGATAATGTACAACTAGATAAAAAACATGCACTGCAGGGAGCACGTTATCACTCACAAAACACCAAATTCATGTCTTGGTAAAAATTTAATTTTTTTTTTGTGTGTACTTTCCTGCAAATAGCAACCCAACAAGATCCTGTAATCAATATCTGGAGGGCTCAGATGGAATTGAAATCAAACAGCTATATGATCAAGTTGCTGCGTCCCCGTCCACCCCCCCTCCCCCCACCCCCCCCCAAAAAAAACAAAAAAAACCACAAAAGGTTCACCTGATTTCTCTCATATTACATCAGAATGTGCAGTTGGACAGTTAGTGGATGCTCATTTTTTGCCTAAAACATGGACATTTCCTCACACCCAAGAAAGTTTCTCTTAAAACTATAGGAGAGATCATTAGGAAGAGCGAGCTACTTGAATTTAGATGTATCTCCATTATAGATTTTACATTTCAAATCATCTTTAGGTTTGTTGGTTATTTTAGCTTATTTCCCACATTGTGAAGGTCAAAAGATTGTCACCTTCTCCCTTCCCACATGTGATAAGCACAAGACAGTATCATCATCTGTTTCGTCTTTATAATAAATGAATACACCAAGATTAGGTCAATCTTATTTTTTGGTTGACAGATCCCATTTTAACAGGTGTTTAGTTATAATGTAACTAACTAATATAATATAAGATATATAATATATATGTATATAATATAATATAATATAATATGATCTAATTTGTTGCAATGTGCCATTTAAATATGCTTATTCAAATGTACTGAATTTCCATCATTTAACGATTTGACTGTGAAAAAAAGGATTTTTAGCGAGCAGCACAGTGGTAGAGTATTTAGTGGCGCCGCCTCACAGCTTGAAGGTCCCTGGTACCAGTCTACCTGCCATTTGCAGCTTTGTGAGGAGTTTGTATGTTCTCCCTGTGCTTGCGTGGGTTTCCTCCGGGTACACTCGTTTCCGCCTGCAGGCCAAAGACATGCATGTTAGGTTAACTGGTGACTTTAAAATTGCCCTTAGGTATGAATGTGACTGTGAATGATATTTGGATGTCCCTCTGTGTTAGCACTTAGAGGGACTGGCAACCTGTCCAGGGTGTATGAGACAGCTGGGATAGGCTCCAGCCCCACTCAACCCTGAACAGGATAAGCAGTTAAGTATGATGGATGGATGATTTTTAGGTGCTGTAGTCTATTGGACAGTTTCATGTTATATATAGATTATAGGATGTGTTTGAATGAACACAGCAGCTTAAGTGAACTGTTCAAGTGAAGTGTCTTCTAAGATAGCTGTGAAAATCCTTCCACAGGTAGCATTTCCTGAGTGTGTGTTTTTAAACTAAGTCCTCTCTACAGCAACAGAAGATTCCAGTGCTGCTGCTGGTGTTTGGGATGTTTCCCCTCCTCCAGTGCTTTCTGTCCTCAAGATCGCAGTCTAATCTATTTTGGTGTCTCTCTGAGGTTTTTCTTAATTACCCCCTCAGGTGCATAATCTCCAGCCTTTGTTCGACCCTTTTTATAAGCAACCATCCACCAATAAAAAGTATGTGAATTTCATACAGATCGAATCTATGGTTTTGGTTTTGTTAGCAGCGTTTGTCTGGGAATGACAGGTATTTTGTCAGACTGTGGTTTAAAAGAGTTGACAACTAGTGGAAGCTGGTTAAATACAAACTTTCACCAACAGGACTAATCAATATAATGTGATCAGCTGACAGGACAAAATCTCCACTTGTCTGAGATTTCAGTTAACAATGTGGGACTGAATGTGAAATGACAGAGCATGTGAGCTAAAGTGCTAATTATAATGCTAATGTTTCCACTGAATGACTGTAGATGTAAACACTAGCTGACTACCACCTTTGGACAGGTACATATTCCAACAGCTTGATTCATGAAGCGTTAGCTAAGTCTGGTGATATAGATAAATAATTTGTGTTTTTTGTTAAAATTGGGACTCCACTAATTTGTCATTGCAGTTCTGTAAAGAAGGGGGACTTAATTGTGCAGTGTTCAAAATGTGTGAAGCTGAGGCTGAGATGTGCTGACTTTTATTCTCCCAAATCATTTCCCAGTGAAACTGCGGTCTACTTACAAAGAAACTTGGCTTTGTGTTTCCAATTAGTACAATACCCACAATCGTTGCTTCTTTACTGTTGCTTCTCCTGTGAAGGGGATCAGAATAGGAAAGCTGTTTCTCCATTTCCCATCAGCACAAGCATCCTGTTCTGTGTTAAGGTCAATATGGATGGAGTTGCATAAAGTGGACTTTTATTCTTCTCTAAAGGATAATTCGGTTGTTTTTTATTTATTTATTATTATTTAGTTTTGTCTACTGGTTTTATTATAGCCTACTGAATTTTTATAGCGAAATGACTTCACAGGGCAAAACTCATAATTTGTGTGCGTTGTCTCACACACATCACTGTCTATCCACCCAGACTACAACAAAATCAAACCACCAACACACAAAAGATCTACACGCAACCACATCTGGGATCTCTGAATCTCAAAACGAATTTCAAGTCTCTAGGTTTAAGCTGTCAGCAGGAAGTCATCAGTGCTGACGGGTAACGGCGATAATGAGCAAATGATGAGGAATTAGGAGTGAAATGGTCATTTATCCTGGACTCCTGATGCGCAGTCAGGAGGACCAGCCGTGCGTGTAGCGCTGTTTCTGAACGTCTCCTCCCCTGTTTCTGCAGTGTTACTGCTTTTCGCTCATCGTTCCCTGTGCCAGTGCTGTCCTCCGCAAGAGTAAGACAAGACTTCCATTTACATACCACCACACTCCTCTTTCTTGTTTGCCACCATACTGCTGTTTGATATCCATCTTGTCCTAATCAGTGTGTGTAGTTTGTCCTCTCAATCCTCCACCATTCATTCACGCCTACTCTCCTGTGCAGTCCTGTTTGGTTCTTTGCGTTATCCTGTTCAGACAGAAAAGCAAGGCATTTTTTCACCCAGTGCATTTCTCGGATTAAAAATCACCAATAAAACCTTTTATAAATAGCTAGTTTTGACGAATTTGTGACTGATACAAGAGGGGCGAATGAGGACATGGAGTAATTTCATTTTTTTCATTTTTTATTTTACGCATCAAGAATCGCACGTAGAGTGGAGAGGAAAGACCGAAAACGCATTGTGGTGTTTGAATAATTCTTCAGCTTTGCGGAAGATTTTGCAGCCGGTGGAAGCAAGAGAATTTAATAAAAGCAACTAATCCGACAGTGTTAAGTTTGCTGAGGTAAGGTACCTGTCTGAAAAAACAGCGAAGGACCTCCGTGGACAGCTACGCGTCATATCCAAGACACCAGCGCAACAAGGCAGCACCATTACACCAGCCTGCTGTGTGAATGGAACACGGGGTGTCTTCTTCTGTTGAACTGGTGCAGGGTAGCCACGCTGTGAGCGGGGTCCAGCTGAGATTCAGAGCTTTCTGTGAGTATCTGTGGGACTGCTGTGCGCAACGACCGGACCGGTCTATGTGTCCCTCATGCACAGCCTGCTGATGGGCTCATCGTGCTTTTAACGGCATCTGTAATGTCCAGTAATCTCGCTGTCTCAGAACCCATGTGGAACTTGACATGTTTTATTTGGGTTTTTAACCCAGGTGCTGAATCTACTAGCCCACAGGTTTTTTTTAACAAGCTTTAAAACTCACCACGGATGTAGAATTCTAGTTTTCACTGTAAATTTAAAACTCTCTTTTCAGTTCGCTGATATAAGACAACCGGTCTCCACAGAGCAAACTGAAGGATAAGTTCGTCTTCTGAGGCCACAAATTCTACACTGGGTTGACTCACTGACAACTCTACCCATGTGAGTAATAACATTTCTTACCATTAAAACTAGGACATGCATACTTCAACATAAATGACATCCCAGACTGTGGTATTTGTTTTCTCTTTTATTCAAAGCTTGTACGACGTACCAACAATACTTGTCATTTTTCCTCAGATTTCTGTTTAATTGTGGTTTTTGTTTGACACAACGACTGAGATGATGTATTCTGCTATTCCGTTTTTTGTTTGCCCACTGTTTCTGCTTCATTTGCCTTCTGTTTGTTATTTGTAAGTCATTGCATTCCCAGGGTACTAGAAATGACATTTATGAGGAGTCTCATTACTAATTGAGACTGCCACCAGTTGGAAAAAAAAACACCTCTCACAAGAGAGAGCTGGCATCAAAGTTTGACTCATTATGTACAAGTGTTTACTTGTCAACCTGAGACCTGTTTTAGGATTAAATGATCCCCCCAAAAATCATTCAGGGGTATTTTTTTTTTTTTTAAGTTTTGCTAATTTTAGAACTGTATAAAATGGAGACTTAACATCTGCATGGGCTTGTCAGTGCTGCTAATTTACCAGTGCAGAGAAATGTAGAGGTGGGGTCGCTGCAGGAGGGTTGCACATCGAGAAACTATCATATATTATTGGTATTACTCAAAAATTGCAATTTACCAGATTAGGGGAAAAACTCTCAGCCTTAGTCTTTCTGGTAACCAGAAACTCTTGTTTTCTACAGGGCAACAAGTGAGTGTCTCTGATAGTTAGCTACCTTTTTAGCGTGTTGCTACTTGGTGAGGAATGTGTCAGTGAACAGTGGATGACACCTTTTTATCTCTATAGTAGTGTAACAAAAACACGTTTTATTCCTGATTTCCCACCAGATGGAGAGCTCACTTCTACCATAGAAACGTCACCCACTCAAAATTTGAGCAGTGTCGACTGCCAGAGGGAAAAGTAGTTTTATAATATATTGATGTCTTGGTTGAATATGGATGGTCACATGTTTTCGCTGCTTCCTTGCTTGTTGCAGGCGTTGCTGTCCATGGTGCTGATCTTGCTGATTTCACTCAATCTAATCAGGTGACAGGTGCTGAGTTGTTGCATAAAGCTGTTGTTGCAAGCACAATTTGGTCTTCACTTATAAGGCAGCAAAGGAAATTACGATCTAATTTGTACATGTGTGCTGCACTGTTTAACTTTGAAGTGCATCTTTGACTTAAACGAATGGAAAGCGTGCACTCCTGTTGGTTAGGTCAGAGTGCAGATTGCAGCTCCTCTCTGCTGCATGTCAATGAGAGCATGTGCTACGAGGGTTTATCACATCTTTTCTGCTGTACGTGGGTAACCTATTTTTAAGACAGACATGGTCTTTTAAATTTTAATTAGGAAGCAGCACATTACATTCCTTGGTGTTTCCTTTGCTCTCTTTCTTTCTGTTCACACTGATGCAGATGCTAATCCTCTGGAGGGCATTGATGTTGTACTCTGAAATGTTCACTCTTTGTGTTAAGGTGGCCATGCTGCTGCCAAGAAACAAAAGCCCAAATTACTTTAAATGAAAAAGGGTGTTGACATTTGTACTGAAAATGAAACAACATAATATAGAATAGAGCTGAGAGGCACGCTGCACTCCCATAAGAGACCAGGGTTGTTTCTCGTTTATATAATCACACAATGCTAGGTTGCCCCAGAACAACTGCTTTTTTTCTGGTTATACTCATTGTCAGTAAGGTTTATTTCTGGAATCCTATCCAGCTTGACAGTACATATTGGACTGAGTCAGATTTTCCCTCAATGCTACAGGTACTGAGGGTAACATTTCTACTGCTGCTTAGCACATAATGGCCACATTACATGTGTGGGAGTTTGACAAAGAAGTTAAATTCTAGTGACTCAGTGATTAGTAGGTGCCAACCAAATTATTGAATCCTATATTTTTTTGCAGCGTTTGGGGACAGTCATTTGTGTTGTGCAGATTAATCCAGGAACAGTAACGTTAATGAGGACCATGTGACATCATCAATGAAATGATCGGCGTTTCCAAGCACATTTATTTTTCTTCTGTTTTTCAGAGGTTTGAACCGTCACATTTGATGTGGATTGAACAACTGAAGACTCCAAGCATCATCACCTCACCATGCTACTGCACAAACGTATCTTGAACTGCGCTTCAGCCGTCACTCCATGTGTGTACGTCTCTCTTCTGGTGGTTCTGCTCCCAGGAGTCACTCATTTCTCCCATGGTAGCGCCAGCAATGAAGATATTGGCATCACACCAGGCAACTGTTCCAGTGAAGATAACTGCTCTGATGGCGTGGTGTTGCCCATGTGGAACCCTCAGAACCCTGCAGTGGGTGATAAGGTGGCACGCGCCATTGTTTATTTTGCAGCTCTTATATACATGTTCCTGGGCATGTCCATTATTGCGGACCGCTTCATGTCTTCTATTGAGGTCATCACCTCTCAGGAAAAGGAGATCACAATCAAGAAGCCAAACGGTGAGACGACAACTACTACTGTGCGCATCTGGAATGAGACAGTATCCAACCTGACCCTAATGGCACTGGGCTCATCGGCCCCAGAGATCCTGCTGTCTGTCATCGAAGTGGTCGGTCATAATTTTGAGGCTGGATCGCTGGGTCCCAGCACCATTGTGGGCAGCGCTGCATTCAATATGTTCATTATCATCGCCATCTGTGTCTATGTGGTGCCAGAAAATGAAACCCGCAAGATAAAGCACCTGCGGGTGTTTTTTGTCACAGCTGCCTGGAGCGTGTTTGCCTACATCTGGTTGTATCTCATCCTATCTGTGTTCTCCCCCGGAGAGGTGGAAGTGTGGGAGGCCGTCCTCACCTTCCTATTTTTCCCTCTCTGTGTGCTGCAAGCCTGGATTGCAGACCGACGCCTGCTCTTTTACAAATACGTCAATAAGCGTTATCGCGCTGACAAGACCCGTGGTATCATCATCGAGTCAGAGGGAGATGCCATGTTCACTAAAATGGACCTGGAGATGGACGGCCAGGGTGTGAACTCCCACACTCATCCAAAAGAGGCCATGGATGGGATGTTGGAGGGGGTGGAGGAAGGTGGAGGGATGAGCACAGAGCAAGATCAAGAGGAAGAGGCCCGAAGAGATATGGCTCGCACTCTGAAAGAGTTAAAGCAGAGGCACCCGGAGAAGGATATGGAGCAGCTGATTGAGATGGCCAACTACCAAGTACTGGTCCAGCAACAGAAGAGCCGGGCCTTCTATCGCATTCAAGCCACTCGCATGATGATCGGAGCTGGGAACATCCTGAAAAAACATGCCGCTGACCAGGCCAGGAAGGTGGTGAGCTGTCATGAAGCTAGTGGGCAAGAAGAGGACCCCAACACCATCTACCTGCAGTTTGAACCCTCTCACTACCAGTGCTTTGAGAACTGTGGCTCACTAAAGCTTTCAGTGACCAGACATGGAGGAGAAGGCGGCTGCACCGTAAAGGTAAGAGGTAAAGTTATGACAGCAATGTTGTAAATACTCAAGGTCAACTTTAACTGCTTAAGGCTAAAAATATTAATAATTCAACGTTTTATCAGACTCAGTCACTAAATATTTTAGGTTCTTTCTTACCGTATGTTACACAGGTGGACTACCGTACAGAAGATGGGACTGCCAATGCAGGCTCAGACTATGAGTTCGCGGAGGGCACTTTGGTCTTCAAGCCTGGTGAGACGACAAAAGAATTTACTGTTGGTGTTATTGATGATGACATTTTTGAAGAGGATGAGCACTTCTACGTGCGCCTCACTAACCCACGTATCGTGCACCGAGCCGAGGTGTCCCTCCTGGAGCCAAGCTCTATCACCTCCAGCAACAGCACGGTGGGCATCTCCTCGCACGTCCCTCCGAAGGCAGCCCTGGGCAACGCTCAAACTGCCACGGTTACGATTTATGATGACGACCACGCTGGCATTTTTACATTTGAGAGTAGCTCTACGAGGGTCAGCGAGAGCATCGGCAGCATGGAGGTCAAAGTTCACCGGACGTCCGGGGCGAGGGGGAAGGTGGCGGTGCCTTACCACACCGCAGAGGGCACCGCCAAGGCAGGGGAGGACTACGAGGAAGTGTCTGGCAAATTGGAGTTTCAGAACGATGAGACCATGTGAGTGACAATCCTGCTTTTTTTTAAGTGATGTTTTGTCGTTGCTTCATATAACTTGCTAAAGCTTCACAGCCCACACATAGGTGTGTCAAACAGCTAGATTACTGTAGGTTGTCTCTTCACCCCTAAAGGATAAAAAGCCTATTTTTATGAGTCATAGATACGGTCGCTCTGAGAAGTTCAGATCTTTCAGACGAATGATGTGGGAGGATATAAGGATATAATTGTGAGGCAGATAATGAAACACTGTGGCTGAAGTAAAAGAAGAAGAACAACGCGAAGGAGAAGAAGGGCAGGAGCAGTTTTTCTATGAATGAATGCAGAATTAACATGCGGCCCTTTGGGATTTGGGATCTATGCAGGTTACATGGGGACCTTGTTGTATTAAAAAAGAACCAAAGCGCCACTGCATGAAACAAGAGAAGTGTGCGTGGGCACCAGAGGGAAGAGTATCCAGCAGGTGACTTAAGGGTTGAGGGCATCTGCCTGTGGTCAAGTCGGTGTAATAATTTTAACAAAAAGATTCAACCGTGCACCAGCTGAGAAGCCAATAAAAAGGACACAGAGGAGGGCTGATAAAAGTGATATTTTTTTCAATGTGTTGCATGCTGTGCTGACTGATGACTACACTTTTACTACAGCATTCTGCTTTTTTACGTGATGAGATGAGTACAAGACTTGACAATTATCCACAGGATTGACAGTTTTTTTAATTGAAAAAATGCTTTCAACCACATCAAGTTCATAAAAAAAGGATTCACAGCACACCAAGGGATGAAACAAAGGAAAAAAAAAGTGTGTCAGATGAATCGTCTGTGTGAGGAGGATTTCAGGGCTTGTGTGTAGGTGTATTGTGTAGGTCGGTTGAGTGGGAGGAGAGCCAGGTGAATACATGGTGTCAAAGAGAAAGCACATCTTGCTATTTGTCTTTTTTGCCTCGCAGTGCAGGTGAAATTTAAATGCATTTGTCTGTGTTTTTGTCAATTTGCATGTGTCCACTTATATGCCTTTTTTAAGCATCTCTCTGTGCGTATTTCTAAGGATGCACGTGTGTATGTGTGTCTGTGTTTGTGTGTGTGTGTTTGTGTGTGCGCTGAACTACTTTAAACCCACATCAAACAAAATGTTGCTCTAAAGGGAAACGAGGAAAAAGAGCTGCTTGAGCATCCAGAGCAATTAAAAGAGAGGAAAGAGGGGTTAAAGGAGTCCCAGAAGTTCCCAAGTAGTGCAGAGAGCTGCAGAAGCTGCAGTTAATAAGACAATAGTGTCTACTATTGTGAGAAGACAGAGACGCAGGCTTACATCCACACCGAAGATATTGAGACTGAGCATTAGATGAAATCCACACCTACTAAGCCAAGACTCTAGTTACAAAACAGCTGGAGAGCGGATTGTGACACAAGCATCCGCACACTCTATATCACCTGGTTTTATACTTCCCAGTTGCCGTGTTGCAGGAGAGGAACGACTGTGGAGACTCAGATCCAGCAGAGCAGGATAGTTTGCTACCAGAAGACAGTTGAACAGAAATGACGTAACAGGAAATGCCAAAGCTGTGCTCAGCTGCTCCTGCACTCCTTTGAACCACAAGCCCAGCAAATCAAATACTTCAAGGGGGAGTGCAGGAGTGCTCCGTTCGCAGGTGATCGAGATTAGATTCAAGATTCCCACACTTGCCAGTTGCTTTAAGAAGCTGAATATTAAATGTACTGTAAGCTATCACATCATTCCATTGCAGGGAGTTACAAGGTTGATCTGAATCTGCCACAAAAAGGTGTTTATCGAAGCTAGAACAGAGCCATTGAAGCAAAGTTGCCCATTTATACTGATGTGTAAGAATTCAAGTCTTCCAACAAGATCACATGTTGCTTTATGTTACTCAATGAGGTTGTTTAATGTGGAGCTCTCGGTCAGTCCTGTTAAAAGATGCAGGTGAAACCCCATCACTATGGGGTCATCTGAATCATTTCAGATTTGGTTGATTTAAATCTACAGTACAGTCTTGGTAGGTGCGTATTTACATCTCGGAGCAAACAAGACTCCATGTCCTAAGGGTTACGTATATCTGTGCTCCGTGCTGCTCTGCCGGCTGCCAAAGTTCATCTTTTAACAAAGCTGTTTTTTTTTTTTTTTTACCCAAGTGTTTCCCTTGGCATTTAAGACAAAGAGCTGACACTCTGCAACAGGCCTCCAGGCAGCTCTGAGTCTTTGTGTGTGTGTGCGTGTGTTTATTAGAGTGTCTGTGGTTTTGTGTGTCTTTGTGTCTGACTGTACATGTGCCTGTCCTGCTTGATGCTAGAGCAAAAGAAGAAAAGGCCAAGTTTTTAAGCTTTTGACATAGAGCCAGGAGGAACGGTTTAAAATCAAGGCAGTTAAATAATAGTTTACCATCTAAAATCTGCACTGCAGTAAATAGATTATAATGTACAGACACAAACCTCTAAGCCAAAATAAACAGGCTCACATAGGGAACCATTGTGTTTATGGATTAGAAGAAGATGCACACACTCTCTTTGATGCTCATGTGGAGCTTTCTCTTGTATCATTTTTGGTTAGCACCTCAAAATGTGTGGCACTATATTGTACACTAGTTGAGGCTAAACTGGATAACAGGGGCACTTATATAAGCAAAGACGAAAGAGAAGTGAGGAGATCATTTCTGAAAAGGGAAATCAATAACCTGATAGTCTTTATGTCTCATGCTTAATGTCTACAAGATCAATTAATATCCAGACCTCTCGGGATAAAACAAAAGAAGTAAGAGTTTGAAATGCTAAAAAAATTGAGAGTATTTTTTAAATAGTATGCATTCTCTGTATACTGATGAAGGTAGAAGAGTAGGTTTTGTCGATCAAGTCTAGTTTTTATTTTTATTCTCATTCAGTATTTTTCTGTATTTCTCTAAAAGCAAAGTGTGCGCCTAAGATTTTTTTGGATTTCATTCAACTCATCAGTCCTTTTTCTGAAATGTTTCCTTTTTTTTCAAATTCTCCTCTGTTTAAAAAGTCCCCTCATTGCTTTTGTGGAGCTGAATGACACCCATCCACTTGCTTATGGACTCACCCTGAGAGTCGAGCATTCTGTCAATGAATGTTCAGGGTTTATGTGATGTGTTTGGTTGATAGTGATGGTTCTCTGAAATATTTAATATTGAGTAAACAGTGTTTAAAGACACAGAATCCACAAGTTCCACTTTAACCTCTGATCTGTAATTCTTAAATATTAGACTACACATGCTATAGCATGGATGGAACTGTCAGTCCAGCTCTTTGTGTCAGATGAAAATATCAGCTACTGGTTGGATTGTTATTTTGTACAGACATCCATTGTTCTCACAAAACTACAACACTCCTACTGTCCTAATGATCTCTTGACGTTTCCTCTAGCGCCAACAATCAGCTCTAATTGTATGTCCAGCAGTCTCAACTGTACTCTTTTTTTTTTTTTTTTTTGCTAATTTCAAATGCTGCCCTGCCGACATGTTGATCCAAGTGAAGTGATTGCTAAGAAAAACATACCTTCTGAATATCATCACATTGCCACAATCATAGTAACATAAGCACCACTGTGCCTGGAGCATGGTCTGAGTCTTGGTGTGTTGTTTCTACTCATCTCCCTCATCATCCTTTCCGGATTAGTTTAGATGTAATTGAGCAGCCTTTCTCTGCAAAGTTATCAGAGGTTGGATCATATATCATTATCAATGTCAAAGTCTTTTTGTTTGCATATGAATATCCGGTAAATAATAACCTAACAACACATTACTGTGGAGACAAAATATTGCTCCTATTATCTGCTGTAGATATGAGAAACATATTTCTTCACAGTATTGCAGCTTTGTGTTCGTATTCAGTTACTCTGCAGTCTCTCTAGAGCCGGTAAAGATTTAGTATCTTGCTCAAGGACTCTTTAGCATGGCAGATACAGTATTTGCTGACACACTAGTTTGATCCATAGCTCTTTACCTAAATTCTTGTTCCCCTTTCAATAGTGGGGATTTGACATACGGTCACGCATGCTGTTTATGGGTTCACATATCGTCTACTCGCTTCATTTTTGTCAGTGTCTGGAAGGACGGACATTATTCCAGCACGCAGATGGAAAAAGTCATAGATTCTCTTCCAGGGTGAATGTCCAGAGGTATAAAATCCCTCACAGTCTGCCTGTGGGCTGTATGGAGTCTCTAATTCTCATCACTTACATTATATCGTATGTCTTTTGACCGTGGGAGGAAACTCCAGCATCCGTACAAAGCAATGCAGGATGTGGGGGACGGGGAAACTCCAAAAAGAAAAAAAAGAAATCCTGAGCTTCCTTAAGAATCATGGTGTGTCTGGTCTTTCTTGTCTCAACCACAGAGCCACATGACTCTAGGCCCCATTTCATATTCTCTACTCTCAGGTTAATCCAAGTTTAACCAAATAATGCATTTAGATTCTATAATTTCAGAAAATGTGAGAAGCCTTCCCCAGTTTTATCACTAATAAAATAAAAGTCATCTGGACTGCCGTTTATGTTTCCGATGCAACAAAGATCCATTTTCAGTGCCCAGACAATACAGTAATGTTTGTTCGTATTTCTGTGTGACAGACACAATAGCAGGGTATGATGCAACCGTGACTTCTCAGAAATGATCCCAGGGATGGAGAGATGGCTGAAACCCCGTGAAATGTGATAAGTAATCAGCGATGGCAGATAGAATCCGACTGTGCCTGTTGTTGTGAGCTGCACAGATAAAGACTTTAGGGAGCAGAGCTGGGTGGTGAAGGAACCTGAGTCTTAAAGTGACCATTTCAAACTTATATGTATGAAGACAGCAGGAGTTGTGCTGATTCTTGGAGAGAAACTGCACAACTTCCTGGAGTTCTGACTGCAAGTTGTAAGGCCTGGGAAAGTACTCCTGATTTTTTTCATTGAAGTATTAAAGGGACATACTAAAATGTACTACAAAAGTACAGGTACTCTACTAAGACAACAAGATATTTTAAACAGCACTGGATTTAATTCTGTTGATTTCAGTGCAATTATTCAACAAATTTATAAAGGTAAAAACTATGACAACAAAGAGTCAAAACATCTCTATTTGTCATTATTAATATTTATTTTATTATTATAGAAACAAAAACAGTACAGGTGGTCAATGTGGAGCACATTTTAACTACTTTATGTACTGCCAGGTACTTGAGTAAATGTACTTTTGCCACTTTTTCCAAAATGTAACGTTAGTTAAACTTGAAAAGTAAAATAGTAATATTACAAATTGATTTGTACATTACAGTACACTAACGCATAAAATGAGTCTAGCCTCAGTGTTGGAATGGCTTTTGGTTTGTACAACTCCTGCAATCATTATACCCATATTGTTTTTCAGAAACTACTGCAAATGAGCAGTAGACACAACTTTAAATTGCCACTTAACTGATGTCATGTGAGCCTGGGTCACTGCTGCCTTTTAAATGTAAATGTCTGATCCCTGACAATTATTTTCTGTTCATCTTGATACTGCAGCAGGACAAATCATCTCTACCCTAGTGATGTAATATTAAAATGGCGGCTGTGTGAATATGGTCCATAGCAACCGAACCATCATATTTTATTTTAAGGCCTCTCCATGATGCTTCAAAGCAGAAACACCTGCACATATCACACTTGAAATACCAGCTTGTTTAAAGGATAAACTCTTTTGACTGTAGCCAATGCTGTGGTTCCCTGTGCTCTCCCTGACATGACTTACCCTGACATTAGACAGTCGATGACGTATCACTCATGTTTAAAATAAACTTCTTTTCTTCTGTTAGCAAAAGCTCTGCCTGCGTGTTGTCGAATCCGGAGTGTATATGTGTAGACAGAAATAGACAGCCACCCACATATCATTAGGGAGATGGAGAGAGAGAGAGAGAGAGAGAAAGACTCAGTGTGACAGTGTAAGAGAATGAAGCAGGAAAATATGTCGGTCACAGAATGACACCACAGCCATCGCAGTTCAAACTGGATTTCTAAACAGGGAAATATTGAGATATGTTTTAACGCGCATGCATTTGTAGATAGGAGGTGTTTAGTTTCCTCAGACTAGAAGAGCATCATAAATCAATTTCCCTTGACTTGTTACTTCAAGTGTGTGGGAGGGGAATGGGTTACTCATAGTTTAATGCAGGTAATATTGTAGAAGGAGTCCGCCCTCTTGTGGGGTGCTGGGATAAAGTACATTTATTTTTTTAATCGTGTTTGTTTGTTTGTTAAAATCTTGAACTGCCATATTTTTATCTAACAGCTCTGATTCATGGCTCACTGTGTGGGCAGTCGACTCTGCGCTACACTGATTTTATTTCAACACGTACACAACTATGGGCATCAGAAACTGCTTTTACTGGTTGCCTAAGATCTATTTTTGATTGATATTTAGGTAACAAGACACACAGCAGATTAACTCATTTTGACAGCTGCTGTTATCGTCTGAACAAAACCAATTAATTAATTCCTCCACCTGTCTGTGTCTTCTTCTCTCCTTGTTTCTTCTGCTCTCAGGAAGCTGCTGAATGTAAAGATCATCGATGATGAGGAATATGAAAAAAACAAGACTTTCACAATTGTGTTGGAGGAGCCTATTCTGCTGGAGGTGGGACAGAGACACGGTAAGCTGAGGACACAGCTGCATGCCACAGCTGAGTCGTTTTCCTCATTATTTTAGCCTTAAAATATATATAAGTTTGCACAGAGCGCAGCTTACACATATTTAATTTAAACTCTTGCCCTAGTGGAGTTTCTATACCCATAGATACATATTCCTCTTGACTGTGGGGCAAATTCTAAAGTCATGTTGTATTTATTTCACTTATTAATCAATCTTTGAGTCCAGGATTATAAATACTAATTCGTTGCTTTGTCGCCTGCTGGCAAAGATCCAGAAAAAAAGTGATCGAGTCAGATCCATACAAGTATGTTGTACTCAAACAAGATTTGCGTGACATTATTTGACACGGCATCCTGTAAACCGTGTTCACAAGGCCGTGTACGAACCCACTGTGCTGGCTGATAGTCTACACTCACTGTTTCTCCGCTGCAGGAGACACCAATGATAACAAGGCAGCAGTGGGGCCTGAGGATGTGTCAAAGATGGGCTGCCCCTGTCTGGGGGAGCACACTAAACTGGAGGTGGTCATTGAGGAGTCCTATGAATTCAAGGTAAATCAGACAAGCAGCATTAATTGGTATTGACCAATTACACTTTCAATACACAGAAATGACAGGAACAAAAAGGAAATGCTTAAATTAATGCAGCAGAGGCTGAGATATCCTGACTTAAACTAAAAGCTGCCATGTCTAGCATTTCCATTAGCCCCTCCAAATTAGGTCATCAGGGTTTTCAGCCGTGTGTGCAGTAATGCTCTAGATGTTTAAACTGGTCTTTGTTTACAATTGGTGGCGTGGTCCTTTAAGATCTAATTTAAGCTGTAACACATTATTACTGATACTTAGGGCTCCAGTATCATGTGCTGATGACGTGTGGCTCTATTTTCGGTGCTAAAAGCGCCTTCATGCTGGCAAAGTGCCTGTCTCCTGAGGGTCAGTGGGTTGTTTTCCTCCCCTGTGTTCACCACAGTGGAAGGAAAGAAACGGTTAATTCCAACCTTAATTCACCACATCGTTGCCCCCAGTCTCATATGACAGCTATGAGATGTATATTTCATACCCATGAAAAGTAAAATCTCTACCACCAACTTGTTTGTTTGTGAATGTCTGCAGAGCACAGTGGACAAGCTGATCAAGAAGACGAACCTGGCTCTGGTGGTGGGGAGCAGCAGCTGGAGAGAGCAGTTTGTTAGTGCTGTCACTGTCAGCGCAGGTGAGTTGCAGCAATTTATCTCTTCATTACTCTGAGAACACCCCTGTGGAAGATTGAGCCTGGGGGCCGGATCTCACCCCTCTGCTGCCTCCCTTCAGCCTCACTGTTCGGGTGTTTGCTAGTAGGGACGTCTTTAATGCAATAATAGACGCTCCAGAGTTGACAGTGGCTGAATTTTTAAAAAGCCTAATTTAGCAGATAATGAATGGAGTAGCTGACAAAAACAAAGGCTTTTGTAATGTACGTGTGCAATTCTGTGCTCATTTGCGCCCTTGTTTTGTTCCCAGGAGTTAATTAAAAATGCATGAAGTGGTGAATTCCTCATGTGACTCACCATAAAAATAAAACTGGCTTGTCTTGCCGGAACAGTTAATGGCTCTCTGGACTTTATGCCAACGTACACAGTATAGTGAACCCGATTTATTTTGCATTTTTGAAATCCTTCCATTTGGCTTTGTGAACCCCTTAGATATGCACTAGTGCACAAAGCATTTGTGCTCAGATTTGTATTAAGATGTGTCACTTTAATATGCTCTTTCCGCTCATTGTCTCTCTTTTACTCTCTGGTTGTGGTCGCTCAGATATACATGCAGACAGCGTATATATAAATAGAAAGTATGCTTCCCGACTCAGCCATTGAGTCATAGCTATATTTACAGATTTGATATAATGATTTTAAAAGTTTACAGCCCATATCTTTGGCAAATGGCTTAATGTTTTTGGTGGGCTGGATTTTATTCTCTTGAATGTTTAATGATGCTCAAACTATTCCCTGTTTCACCAACTTTTTATTATTTCATTACAATAAGAACTTGTTAATGTAATGTCACAGTTTGATCAAATACTCTATGTACACTAAGTCTTCCAAGACAAGGTTGAACTGGGTTTGTATATGTCAGTAGAAAAAGGAAAAAGCAGAAGCAGCAGTTATGTGCATGTGCTTTTTTTGGCTGACCATGCATCTCTTCTCTGTTTTTGCCAGGTGATGATGATGAGGAGGAGAGCGGGGAGGAACGTTTGCCATCCTGCTTTGATTACATTATGCACTTTCTGACAGTTTTCTGGAAAGTCCTTTTTGCTTTTGTCCCCCCCACTGAGTACTGGAACGGCTGGGCCTGCTTCTTCGTGTCCATTTCCCTTATTGGCGCTCTGACAGCGGTGACTGGGGACTTGGCCTGTCATTTTGGCTGCACCATCGGCCTCAAAGACTCTGTCACGGCTGTGGTGTTCGTGGCCCTTGGTACCTCTATTCCAGGTGGGCATGTGTGCTGTCTAATAGCTCAAACAGGGGCCATGTCCCAGTTTTCCTTTGGGGTTTGCCTGTGCTATGGAAGCAGCTGCTTGGGGGAGACTTGTGTAACCTCTGCCTCCACCTGTGCTGTCAGAGGAATTATCTCCAGAGATCTTGACTTGAGCATTAACAAGTTGTAAAACAAAGAAAAACATGGTTTCACTTTTGCTTTCCTGTTTGCCTAATTGTATTTCAAATTCAGTATGTTCTAAACACTGCAACACAGGGACACAAACAAGAGTTAGAAAATTAGGTTTGGACAAGTTGTGGCTTAGTAATCTCCACACAAACTCTTTTGCGCTGGCAGATTAGTTGCACCAGGAGCTGCCCTGGTGAATAAGCAGGCAATAATCACAATATTACAACACCCCCCAGTAGTGGTAGATATATAATTATATTGTGGTGGGCAGAGTGTTTCGAAGGCAATTTATGTACTAATGCTTATTATTTTACTTTAGAAAATGCGTGGTAACATTTTTGCAATTAACTGTTACCTTTTGGGAGACGTTTGGTGAGAATCTGACTAAACCTAATTTAATAATATCATAAAGAAATAGTTCCACAATGTGGAAAATGCAGCTATTTGCTTTCCAGTGCAAAAGTTAGAAGAGACAATATCTCTCACACAACAGGGGAAAAAGTGAGAATGGCTCCATACAAAAGCAACATATTCCGCCTACCAGCTCCTCTAAAAGTCTTTAATTTAAGAGATTAACAAAGTGATTCTACACTACGTGGGACCCATAAAGTTGTTCCTATTGAAGACTAATCGATCCGTAAAGAATTTGGATTTGTTTATAAACTATAAGTACAGCCAACTGTTTTGCAACCTATTCAGAAACAAACAGATGCATATGATTTAAAGTATTTTCTTATTACCAACAACCTCTATATGGCTTTTAATTCACATTATTTTGGGCCACAGAGGGACTTTTTAAAATGTTTTAATTTCATGCTACATGTACATAAATTGTTGTAATTTTTGCCCTGACATCCCTGAAAGTGTTCTGCCCATCAGTGCACCACAGTGATCTCAGAACTCTTTTGTACTTTATTTGTACAACATTACCTGATATATACATCTCTGCTTTTATACTACTATACTTTTTCTACTTTTAATATTTTTATACTACAAATTATATTTCTCTTTCTTATACAGATACATTTGCAAGTAAAGTAGCTGCCATCCAGGACCAATACGCTGATGCCTCCATAGGCAACGTGACGGGAAGCAACGCGGTGAATGTGTTCCTGGGCATCGGGGTGGCGTGGACCATCGCGGCCGTTTACTGGCAAACCAAAGGCAAGGTGTTCAAGGTGCAGCCGGGCTCCCTGGCCTTCTCCGTCACCCTCTTCACCATCATGGCTCTGGTGTGCGTGATGGTGCTGCTATACCGCAGGCGTGCCAGCGTGTCGGGCGGAGAGCTCGGGGGTCCACGGACAGCCAAGCTCCTCACATTCTTCCTCTTCCTCTCCCTCTGGTTCATCTACATCCTGCTGGCCTCCTTGGAGGCGTACTGCCACGTGCCTGGTTTCTGAGACAGGGAAAACGCACAGACACAACTCCCCTCCTTGTTTTTACAGTCTAAATGTGTTTTCTCTCTGTTTTTGTCTATTTTCACAAAGGTTTATAACTATTTATATCATTAGTTATTATTGATATTGCACAGTATCTGACTGACTCTAAATTTTTGGACTTTGGAACTTTGCTCCCACCCACTATGCTGTGAAGCTTTATCCACTCAAATTGAACCTCATCTCAATTTTCATCCCTGTTTTGAAGCAGTATGTTCCACTTAACATTTACAGTATCTAATCATTTCTATCAGCATAAACCACATCAAACCTTGACACGTAAAACTTCTGACATCAGGTCCTCTCTCCGTGGACAGTTGTTTGACATTTTAAGTGTTAGGGAAGCATGAACTTTAAACCAGTCCGAAACGGTTAAAGATGATGCATGGGGTGACATTATACTTGACATTTGGATGAAAGGAAAGACGGTACTTTAGCAGAAATGACCTGTAAAGCATAGCTGTGTGTTGATATTTATTATTCAATCTATACATTAATTATTCATTGTATATCATATAAAAGATTAACATTGTGCGTGGGAGTTTTGTGGACGAGTAGTTGTGTTTATTTTTGCACGTTATCAGAGTTTTTTGGTAATCTATTTTAAAGTACTGTATGTAATATTTTGACATATTGGTGTTCCTGTAAATGTGAATCACAAACTGTATCAAATGACCAGCCCCTTCAAATGAAGCTTTGTCATTAATGTCATGTTCAACATTGCCAGATGAAAAATGCCTTTTTTATAACAATGTGAGTCGACAGGAGCAGAATGAGAACTTTAAATTGCAAGTATAAATTCATTGAGCATATTTATAATTTTTTGCGTGGTTTGTGCGAGTGTGTGTGTGTGCTCTATTCAGTCACTGATTTCATAAAGGTGCAGTCTGAGTATGAATATGGAAAGACACCAATTTTGTGATCTGTCATGCTGACACTGTGAACATTTTTCAGCATCATTTTTAAAAAGCACAGCAGAGAGCAAAGCCTCACTTTTACAACGGTTGGAGAAAGAGTGAGGTCCGTGTCACAGCACAGTTACCAGATGGCTCCATCAGCTGAAAAGTGCTAAAAGAGAAGACATGTACAGTATTTGCTGCCAGTGTCTCCTTGTGTTGTACAGCAGTTGATGTTAAAGTTTTTATTTAACCTAGAATCTGTAGAGCCATATTTATTGTAACAGTATTACCTAGAGTATTTATATGATCAATTTTAGTTTTATTGATATGCATGTTTCATGTGTCAAAAGTGGAAATAAATGTTGTTGATTTATGATTCAGTAAAATGCTTTTTGTCTTAATATTAGGTGAAGAAAAGTGTACTTTTTAGTGTTGGAAGATTATGTGTATACAAAGACTAAAACACATATTGTTACTTATTGGGATTTACTGCAGAGGTTTATTGAAATAATATCTGAAACTGGTACATATTTCAGCACCTGGATTGTAGTTAGTACATTGAACAGGTGCCTAATCTCAAAAAAACAGGAAAAAAACAAATTTATTGACAATTTGATGCATCTCAACCACTTTATAATTAACGGCCTTAAAAATGAACAGTGACAGAAAGCACACAGATTATATTTAAGTAAATGTACCAGAACACTGATGTAAAAACAATCTACACAGTCTAAACTTCTGTCACTCTGGGCCTGGATCAGGTAATTAAATAAAAACTATTTTAGAAATTTGAAACTTAAAAGAATCACAGGGGCTTCAAGGTAAAATGGATGGACACCACTGGTTTAATCTTAAACAATGCATTCTAATGTATAAGCTTAAAAATAACTAACTATACTATAACAGTATTTATATTTTTTAAAAAAAGGTCAATATTCCCTCTAAGTGCCACAGCATGAATACCACCTGGTGTTAGATCAAAAAATATGATATGTTTTTATTAAAAATATGATGAACTAACAAATGCTGGTGTATCATTATGGTTTAATTACCTGTCACAGTACGTAAAGTGGTTAAAATCAGTTTCACCAGCTTTACCAACAGTGAGCTTTGACCCTTATTTTGTATTAGTCACTGCCATAATTACCCTAATTACCCTAAAGTATTATTTAAAATATATTGTTTTCTTTATGAAGTACTTTTATGTTTGTTCTTTAAGTAAAATGTAGATAACCGGCTTAGTAATTTTACTTTTGTGCACTTTTATCACCTCTTCAAACAGTACATCACATTTTGCTGTGTATGGGGCTGTATAGCTGCAGCTGCTCAGAGTGCCCATGCCGACCCTCATGACATTTTTAAGACCACCAGTGTTAATGTTGTGACTTATCAGTGTAAGTCTGACTTTAACAAACAAGACGTGGATGTGGGGCTGGTGTAGTTCTCATCTCCATCAAAGAATACAGGTTTAAGTATTGCATATTCTTATGTTCCACCAGCCCTAAAACTCAACTTGAGGGACTTAATTAAAACTGAGTGAAAGCATGATTTTCCAAGCTAATAATCACACCTTGAGGAAGGGGTATCAGTAAATTCAAAATGATGGGCAACTAAAGCTCTATTGATGAGGTGTTTCCTTGAAAAAGATCTCTGAACCCAAGTTACGTAAATTACAATGGTGTTAAGTGTTGAGTTTCATATTGATGGTTGTTCAGTAGTAGCAGCAATACATCACAGAAAATATAATAAAAGAAACACATTAATTCACTTTCTCCTTATAAATTATGTGTCTTATTTAATCCAGAAAATGTACTAATTTAAAACATACTGGAAGGAGACTGAATGTGACTTCATAGTAGGTGCACAGCCACTTGGAAATTTTAAACCTTGGTCTCTCGACAATACAAATTTGCAGAGACGGGAATCTCTCTGCCAGGATTTGTACTGAAGGTCACATTTGCTTTAAATGATGAAGGTCAGAGGACTGAATCCTTCCATCCATTACCTGTAACCACTCAACCTGTTTGGGGTTGTGTCGGGAGGCTGGAGCCCATCCCAGCTGTCATTGGGCAGGACGGGAGGTACACCCTGGACTCCAGTCCATTTCAGTACCCACACAGAGGGATATCAGAATCAGAATCAGAAAGACTTTATTAATCCCCAGGGGGATATTGCTTTTGTGCCAGGTGATCCATGCCAGAGCAGGAAATTGTAAACAAGAACCTAACATACAGACAACCATTCACACTCACATTCACATCTATGGGCAATTTATTCATCAATTAGCCTAACATGCATGTCTTTCCGCTGTGGGAGGAAACCAGAGTACCGGGAGGAAACCCATGAAAGCACTTCGAGAACATGGCAGCTCCACACAGAAAGGAAGCAGCCAGCAGGTGGATTTGAGCCAAGGATCTAAAGGACTTAAATTTGTGGGAGCAGATGAAGCTGCAGAATTTCTTGTTACTACGCCAGAGCAATAACTACTTTGTTTCTAATCTGTGTTAGGCCATTAGCAGCAGCTTAGTGGACTATCAATCTGCCTCTGAGCAAGACAGAAAATAAGATTTTTACACTGCTTTGTAGTAGTCAAGAAAAGGTAACTCTTGTTGTTTTAAGCATTCGAAGATGATGATGAAATGATAAATCCTGTTCTTTTCTTATCAGCTCAGGGTTCTGTGCTGTACTAACCATGGGCAGCAGCAGAAACTTTACCGGTTTTATTTCCTTCTGCCCTAATAAGCTGGATGGCTCCAGTTCCCCACAACTCTCTGGAGAACAAGCAGTTATAGATAATGGATGGATCAATAATTCGTTTTCTGAACAGATCATACTTAAGTGTCGACACAAGGTCTGTTTTGTTTCAACAGGCACGCAGGAGGGGTAATCATCACCCCCTGGGACTGGATTAATCAACAAATCAACAGATCAAGAGGTAACTTCATAATCAGACATAAAGAGATTAGAAAGGCGTTCAGAAATTCAACTCTGTCTTTCCATTCTAGCTGCTCTGAAATGTGAGACCTATGTGAATTACATCATTTCAACAGTAGATAATAAAAAAAGAATGCATTATAAAGACGCAGTACAAGGAGCAGCCATTTCTCACAATAGACACATTACATGTATAAGTTACAAAATTCAATGTATCCGTAGAGACCGGACCATGTTTTATCACTATCCAGTTGATGATTCCTGTAATCATGAGCGGGCTCAGGTGATGGACATTAGCTTGGGTTGGGCCAGTTTAATAGTCTCTCAGTGAGCCAGGATTCTGTTTCAAGGCTGGAAATAGTCACTGGTGGTCAGGGTGCCGGGCAGTACAGGTTGAAGCAGTGTGTGTCATATTGCTGTTTGGTAACTCTTTGTAATGTCCTTATTGAACCCTTTATGTAATATCTGGATGTGTTTCTCCCAGCGCAGTTAAATGTCTCCGCTTGCTGCATTTTATTATTATTTGTAACAGCTAAAATGAAAATTGTCAGCAATTGTTGGTTTCATTCTACTTCATGATTTCACAAAAGAAGAGGATCATTTCCGGATCAGAAGGACGCATGTGTCAATCAAGACAGAAATGTGTATTGTTTTAGTTCATACTAAGGACACAAACATACTCACGGCATGTGTGTATGTGTGTGTGTAACTTTGATGGAAATCAAACTTCGGTTGGACATTGCAGGCAAATCATCATCAACAGCACAGCAAATAAAATATGTAAATAAAATTTTATTATTTTAAAATGGCCATTTAACACAAATTGACAATTTTTTTTAAATTTTACATATAATTTACATGAAAAATTATAAATTGAAAGGCCAGTATTTCAATTTAATGAAGCACAAGTTTGTTTTTCTTTCTTCCTGTACAAAGTTACAGTAATCATCTCACAAGTCATCACATTCCTACCAGGCAAAACTAATAAGTAATTTTACTCCTCTTCCACCGCTGGTGAGAGCTGGTGTCTCACCCACTGAAAGGCATTTTTATTTCCCCACATGATCTCTCATACAACCTCTGTGTAAATGAGTTAGTATGTTTGTTCATCAGCATCCCCCCCTTTTACCCCCTCCTCGCCCCCACCACCCCGCATGTGCTGCGTGCTCGCCCCGGAGCCCTCCATCCCCTGTGTTTCGCCATTGGTCTGGGATGATGTCATCCACAGTAGAGACAATAGAGCCCACCTCCCCGTCATAGTGTCTCCTCACACACGCATCGCAGCTCAGAGTGACACACGCACAGACGTGACGCCAGCTGAGTTGGCCAAGCACATTTATTTACGCGTTCATTTGTCCAACAGAGCTGTGCGTCGCGTACTTAAACCAGGTCTTATGCGAATCTGTTGATTTCTTTTCAATACACCAACAAACGAGCACGCAGGGAAGGTGTTACACATCTGGATCATACCAACACATCGGGTCGTGCTACTTGAGTCACTACAGACATGAGGATTTCTCCTTCCGCTGGGCATAAACGATGAACGCACTACGGGACTGTCGCCCCTGATGTAAGTGATGCTTCTTTTTTAGTTTCTTACAGTGGCGGGCGGCCTGCAGGCTGCAAGTCCCCCATCGGCAGACTGTGTTTGGTGCTGTCACAGAATTGTGTTGGTTCGATTTGGCTTACAGCGCAGACAAATCGCCTCCTGAATGATGAGAATTACTTGGTAAACTGATGGCGCATAATGAAACCGCACACAGCATCCTCCTGTTATTCACCGCTGCCCAAAGGATGTCAGCAGCAAGGACTGTGTGCAAGATCAAGCAGCGTGTTTTATTTACTGAGACACATAACTACAGACTTATGAAGTATAGAGCAATATATGGACTGTAAATATACATATGCACACTTAACCAGAGTGAGTAAGTGAGGGTGCATGCCTGGTGGCTCGGGCCCTGTCGCCCACATCAGCTGGATTTCACCGTTGTTGTAAAGCTTCAAACACTGTGCCATGAAGATGCGATTAAAAATGCATCAAAATTAGGCAGCGCGCCATCTAGCGACTATGTAAACATGAGCTAATAGATTTTACAAATAAACAGCAATGCAGAAGAAGAATGTCATTATTTATAGCTGGTTTATTTATGCTTGTAGTGGTGCTGATGAGAGGCACAACAGGAGAGATGATGCAGCAGGTGAGCACTATATATATATATATATATATATATATATATATATATATATATATATATATATATTAAATAGCAAGAGCCAGTGATTTATTGGCACACATGGAACAATTAGAGCCTTTGGTCTATTGCAGCATCATCATTTGTGCACTAATCTTGGAAAAGCAAAAGGTGAGTTAACTAACAGAGTGTGTCAGGTGGCGTATGCACATGTGTTACTGATGGGTGACAGTGATTTGGAAGCCTCCATCAGGAAGTCAAACATTTATTGTATTTAAGGCTGAAAGTCATTAATTTCATTTATCAACACGTTTTTTCCATGGTAAATGTATAAGGCAGACAGGTTGATCATGTAGAGGCACTTCACAAGACACACACACACACACACACACACACACACACACACACACACACACAGAGGTATGCACAGAAGAATCACTGCAGTGCATTAGCAGAAAGACACATTCACCAACCAATTTAAAGCTAATATGCTTTTGTGATGTTACGCTGAGCTACAGGCTCCAATATTTTTATTAACCATCCCACAAATACATGGACAACAATTCCAGCAATGATTTCAGAATTCAGTGTGACAAAGATTAAACCAACTTTGACTCTCTCAGCAAATATTTAATGTTGTTATCAGATTTTACATTTTACATCAAAAACAAGTGGCTTTTTTGATCCAAATGAATCTAAACACAATTATCTTTCTTTTTACTGTCACGTCAGCGCAAATCATCACATTTGAGAACCAACATTGTTTTCGCTTAAAAATTGACCCGATTATTATTATTATATTTACCCATTCATTTTCTGTCAGTGAACTAATTGCATCAGCTCTAGTTATGTGATCCCTGTCTCACAGTGCTCCAGTTTTATCCCAGACACACAGGCCAGGAATCTAAAAGCTCAAAATTCAACTGGGTTTGTTTATATTTGCCATTTGATAAACTGTTGACCTATCCTGGTTCACTGCCCATTGCCCAGTGCATGCTGGGATACTCTACTGCCCTACATGATTCTGGCTGTGTCCAAATGAATGCAGACTGACCACTAATCCAATGTGAGTAGGGAAGATTCACTGTTGGTTTTATTATCTTTGAATGTTTTTAAATGTATGTTTCACCTACATTTGTGAATGAATAGACTTTGTTTAAGTGAACATAAGAGATACATTTGAATATATCAATTCTGAATATTTTGTCATATATTACTCTATTGCTTCACATAATTTTACCAGTTGAAAGAATTTAAATGAAAACATTGACGGGCAGTTTAGAAAACTTTAATTTCGAAAAGTTTGAGAATTGTAACCCAAAAACAAACTTGAAATGGGCCGTTTCAAGGGAAAATCAATGAGCAGCTGCTCCAATCTGGTGCTTTCTAATATTGAAATATTAACTCAGACATTAAAATGTGGGATCATAGTTTATAGCGATACAAAGTGCTACGCAAGAAACCCAAATCTCCAAACATGAATAAAGATAAGTTCCTTAATGATCCCTTGCTACAAATGTTGATGCTGCAGGCGGCTGTGATGCTGAGGGAGAGGCTGTCACACCTTCCAGGCATCTGTACTCTTGTTTTCATGCACACTCGTGCTTCCTTTGAGGTTTTTATCAAGGATATAAAGATGGTCTGGCATAAATTACAGAGTGGAAACAGCAGACAGTTGTTACCAGACTGCAACTAACAGATGTTGCTGTTAATATTTTTGTTCAAGTGGAGCAACCACCTGTCAGATAGAATGGTGTTAGGTTGCTGTTTGTTAAAACACACCAAGGAAACCTGGGAATGTGCTTGCTTCACACAAAAAGTATGTGTCGATCTAGAGCTTCTCTTTTGGCTCATAGCAAAAGACACTCACACAGACGCTTTCAATATAACATGAGAATACATTTGTTAGGTTGTTGCCTTTACAAATCAAACCGATCGATAATGTTATTCTGTTTGTCTTTTGACAGTCTCTTTGCAAGGTCAAGTAGAAAATGTTTGGCACAAACACAATGTTACGTTTTAGTGATGTTCAGATTTGGGATCTTCACTATCAACTGGTTAGAATTTCATAGCAATCATTAACCATGACATTCTGCTTTTTCAAAAGGTAACACTTTAAAAAATCGAAAATATATTCAAAGCATATTGAAGCTTTTCTTATCTTCCTGTGACAGAGGGCTCAAAGCCTACCCAACCATGAAATCTCTGTCTCTATTCTTGGTGTTCTATTTTAAGATTTAAGTCATTTTGCAGTTATTATTGAAATACCCAGAGGTTAAAATCCCGTTGCATTATTTTACAATTTTTACCAGTGCAGCGAGAACACTTTTAATGAGCATTAATTAAAGGCATTTTTAATAGAGGTGCTACTTAGTATTAAGTAACTACTTAGTATTAAGTATTATTATAAAAGTTAGGTGTCTGCCAGGTATAGTCAGTGTTGCTTTGCGTCTCACATGCAAAAATGCCTTTTTGTTCCATAAAATAATGAAATAATAATAATGAATAATAACTGATTTGCCTTGGATGTGTATGCATTATGCTACTGCACGTCTTGACAGTCAGATCTTTGTTTCACTCTGACAGAACAGCAGAGAAAACGAAGGAGTTGCTGAATGTTTCCTATCACGCTTCCTACTGATTGGCCAGTTTGTGCTGCACTTTCTCTAAGCTGACTGTGGAGATTAAGTGATGTAATTATGTTGACTTCCCCTCACTAGCCTGTAGTGCTCTGAGCTCAGATGAGACACTGAAACAAAGCAGATTACAGTATGAAATGCATTTAGCAATAGGGTAAACTAGATTAGCCAAAAACCTAAAGATTTGTTGAGAGAAATTATAGATTCATGCATCAAGTTTTAAGGTGTGCAGCAAAGTGTTCTTTGGGAATACTGAAACATAACACTCATGCTTATGTGTCACTATTGCACCATTATCATGCCATTGTTGATAAAATAGACTCTCATTAAGGCATATTAGTCACAACCAAGTCATCACACACAGCAGAGTGTTTGTCATGAGTGTGTCATTTCCTTTGTCCCCACTAAATCCAACATCATTAGATGTGTGACTTAAGGCTGATGAGCATATGAGACATAATGACTTAAGTCCACTTTTCTGTTCACTTCTCAGGCCAAATTTTTAAAACCATAGTACCTACTATACCTGTAATCTGTACTGACTCTAAAGCCGACCATACTTAATTCTATCAGAAGCACTTGGCATTCACACGATGGCACACATTAACACGAGGGTCTTGCTTATTGCACCCTCAGTGTTGGAAGACATGGGGTTAAATATCCAATTCAAAGGTCATTTTCACCCAGTTTGGCAAGCAGCCATCTGTACAGGGAGCTTCAGTGGTCATTATCATTCACATCATATCTGTGATGGGCAGGAGATGCCTCATTCTCTGCTGCCTTTCCCCATCTGCAACCTATTATGCCACAGCAGTAACCCTCTTTCCACCCTGATAGATGGTAAGGAGGACACTCTACTTCTCTGACACCTGTGTCAAGGCAAACCACTTGCACAATGCTGTGCAGAGTGTTTCTATATCTTACCTGTAGATTTCACTTCACTTGAGTGTTTGGTGCTTAGTTTCCCAATTGTAGGCTCACTGCAAATCTTTGGTGGTTGTCCAAATGTGTTTTCGCGTTTTAAGTCTTTCATGATGTCTGCTGGTTGATGCCACATCAGGCTTGAGTATTAAAATCCCGACAATCTTAATACATTTCTGGCTTAGTGCTGATCCATAAATTGGCTTGTTTTGAAATCAGCATCTACTGTATGGCCAAGAAATGTGTTTCATTTTTGTTCATGGGACCAATGTTTGCTTACAGTTCAAGGCTCTTTAAAAGCAGTCACATCATGTACAACCTTAACCAATTTCCAGGTTGTTTATTTTCTCATTTTAATTTTAAAGGAATAAATAAAGATTCTCTTGGCTGTTAAATACAAAGCTAAAGTTTAGGAGAATAGCTAGTCTGGCTTCTTCACCTCAACATCTCCCAAATTATGCCACATTATTATGTCTTGTTTGTTTAATTTGTGCAAAACTGGGACATATAAATTTAATTTAAAACAAGGAGAAATGTAATAAAATAATAAAATATAGATAGTATACATTTTGTTATTAATATATCAATTTTAGGATTCCATCACTGTTTTCCTGCTTATATTCAGTCAGTCAGTCATGCAGTGGGTAGATGTTTGTAACACTGACCAAAAACAGATTCTGTGCCATCCATCACCTATTTATATTATATTATATTTATTTGACTGTGTTAGCTTGGCTGTTGACCAGTTTGCTATCAACAGTTCACTGTTGACATCAATTTCATCTCTGCAGAAACCTGTTCAGTGGCTTTCAGTCAAAGTATATGCAGGAAACGTCACAGGTGTGTGTGTGCCTGTAGGTTCCTCCTGTAGGATCTGTGATGCTAACTGTTTGCCCCTCAGAGCTGTAATGTGTATTAATGTGAGTCACATTAATGAACACCTCCACTGAGGTAACTACTGCCAGTGTCAGTTTGGTTATGTATGTGTACGTCAATGAAAATAAAGAGGTGGACCCCCTTCAAAGCTGAACACAAGCAAAAATTTGGAAGTACATATTGTCTTTTGACAGAGACCCTGGAAACAAGTGACTCATATTACTGCAATCCACTATCTCAAGAAGTCTTTTTTCTCAAATAAAAAAAATCTTTTTTTATGCTGCAGTAGAAGAGATTCTGTTTCTCAAGCATTTTTACAAGCCAGTAATTGAGCAGCACACCCTTACATTATTGCCTGCTTCTTGCTCTGGTGTTGTCCACTCTGCTGTGTGGGTGTACAGCTTTTTGATGAAGGAGCTGCAGAAAGCCGGGGTGGAGAGAGGGAAAGGGTGCTATCAATCTTGCGCAGCCAGACAACCATCTGCTCCCAAAAACACCAGCCCCCATCAACAGCTTGTCCCCGAAAAATACATGCTGCACCACCTCTGCAGCTGGAAATGGACGATACACCAAACTGCCAAAATCTGCACTCTGGCTGATTCCAGAAGTGTGGAGTGATATTCTTTATAGTCGACACGCAGCTGTAAGTCTGACACTGCTGTCATGTCTCGTATGCAAGGCCCCATCATTTCATTCATATCAGCACAACAATACATTAGTATACATGATTTCCATTGTACTTATATAAAAGGATTCTAACTGCATATTGGTTTAGAAATTTGTAGGGGCAGCTGTAGCTCTGTTGGTAAGTCAGTCGTCCACAGACCACAGGGTCAGTGGTTAAGGCTACATGTCAAAAATTCTCTGGGAAAGACACTGGACCCCTAACAGCCCATTCACATCCCCAGCTGTGCAGTGTCAGTCCAAGCCCGGTAGAAATTGGGGAGGGTTGCATCAGGAAGGACATCCGACGTAAAAACTGTGCCAAAATCAACATGCGGACAATGATCCTCTGTGGTGACCCTGAACTCAAGGGATGAGCCGAAAGGGAAAAACAATTGGTTTGGAAATTTGTACACATGATACTAAGCAGAATAACTTAACTGTTTCAAAGCAACTTAAAAATAATGATGCAGGCTTTACTCAGGTGCTTGAGAAACAATTCCTTCGTCTTGAAGAACATTAGCATGTGTAAAGTTCTCTCTCCGGCCTCAGCCTGTGCCTGCAAAGCTGTTATCATTATTCTGCCGCTGGGGTAGAAGGGAGGGGATCATAATCCCCCCCTCCTGGGCTCATGCAGTACTCACTAACTAAAACTGAGGGGTACAGATTTCTTTTCAACGTTTACTCTCATCATTACATTTTTATATGCTTGAATTCTGAGGCACCTAACATGATTGCAAAGCTTAGCAGTTAGAATTTTCCTTAAATATTAATACTCGCCTAATCATGCACATGCATTTGAATTTGTCTTTCGCCTCCTGGATTCTTCCTGCAACATTTATTTATTCAGCCCAATATAAAAAGCTCAGTCCTTAGCGATGATCTATGTCTGAAGTATCAACACTCGATAGTTTTAGGAGGCAATTTTTGTGCTGCAGCCCGGCTATATTCTATCCACCACTGAATAATACAGACTGTCTGATGACCTTCGCTCAATAACACACTGATTTGGGAAACAAAATTGTCCTTCTTAACTCATAAAAAGTGCTTTGGCTTGTCAGGGTTTGACACTACAAAACTGTTTCAACACTCATCGAATAATGATTCTGTCCTCCTTTCACCACAGTTGGATGGATTTTGTAACATCACAACTTACTGAGGAGTTATTTGTAGCTCAAAGGTCAACCTACAAAAAACAGACTTTACCAGAAAGTAGGATACATGTGCAAATGAGCAACATGCAAAATGCATATTCAAGGCTTGGGTGTTCAGGAACAGGAGTATTTTTATGTCTTGAAGCAAGTCTGTCTGATAGATCTGTAAGATGAGACCATATAATCCTTTTTTAAATTTATTCGGTAATGTAACTTTGTGATGATTGGTGTCTATAATAAACAATGCTAAGGTCCAAAATGAGCTGGATGTATGTAGAAGAAGTCTCTGTCTGCTCTGTTGTCTCTGTTTCATCACTTTTCCAAAGCTTTCCAGTGGCTCACAGAAAATTTCCCTGGACCCTCAGAAACACATTCCAAACAGTCCTACGTACAAATGTCATCAGTCCATAAACTGACCTCTGTTTTAGTTCACATGCCCACAATGTACAAAATCGTAGCCATTCACGCTCACATTACTTCCACGGCTCAAGGCTCTGTTTGGCCCTAACTTCTGCAAGCTGACCAATCAGAACAGAGTGGATTCAGGTTAAGGGGGGCTTAAAAATGATCTGTTTCACACATACAGTAGCTAAAGGGGAAGTAGTGAATAAAGAACCATCATAAGAAGCTGTTTTTTGAAATCATAAATTATACAAAACTGTTTCAGTAGAGCCCCAGAAGACAAATATAAACCCAAAATTATGCTTAATATAGCCTCTTTAAACATTTCTTTGTCAACAATCAAATAATTTTCTTTGCGTCTTTGCTCTGCCAGAGTAGAAGAATTGGAACTGCAGGAAGCCAATTGCACCCGAACACCATTTACAGCGAAGGCGCCATAGTCAGTTGTCATGTTCTCCTGGAGGGGTCCTGCAGTTTATCCCAGCTCAGTCGCAGCAGAATTCTGCTCTTTTTTCTGTGCTGTCAGATCGGCTGCCACCTCAGAGGCAATCTGTTATATGGCAATAGGCGCTAATAACATGGGGGATGATAATGAAAACTGTCAAAGTAAAAAGTCTGTTTCTTTGATCATGGAAGCAACAGTTTCCTCATTTGACGAGCCCCAAACAAGCCTATACACTTTGTACAATTTGTACTGTTTGGTTATAACTTTGAAGCAGATTGAGGCAGTTTTTTGTTTGGAAAGACAATCAATGCAAATACACAAAATAGCAGTCAGCAAGTACAGTGTGTTGGCAGAGCAGGTGTTTTAAAGCCTTTTATCAGATGACAGATTAATTAGGCTCAGCTAACTGGAGTTATTTCACATAAACACAGTTAATAAAACATAATTTCAATTAACCTCCTAATCAACAGTGCTCACACCATTTTATAGCTTTCTTCATCCGGGAATATTATCAGTAAGCACACTTTGGCCATAACAATGATAGGATATTTAAATTTCTCACAGTGTTTTACCTAAATACTTAACATTTACATAAGTAAAATACTTGTGAAGCGGAGGAGTACCCTCGGAAAACTATTGTAGTAGTAGAATACTGTAAAGTTGCATACATCTGACTATATATAATGTGAGGTTTTAATGTGTCTTTCACAGAATGTTGTCACAATATTTAATTCATCAGATAACAATATCCTGTTACTTTGCATTGTTTCAGTGAAATATGTTAACCTGTACCTGTACCCATCTGAATTCAAGATGCATCACTGCTGCACTTTGCTTTTTGTGTTTTTCCCGTCGCACTCTGTGGCTTTTACTGTCTGCTGAAGCTATGACAATGGGTGAGTGAAAAGGCCACTAGCAAGTCTTGGGTTTACAGTGTGTGGGATAAAAATGATCGGAGTGATAGTGACTTCCACCGTGATAAAACTGGGTCAATGTAACCCCCCACCCCCCTCCACCACAGGCAAAGCTGAAAAAGGAAAAAAAAAGATGAGGATACCATCACGAGACTCTGTTCGTGGATACGTATAAGCATGGGGATGCTGGAACCTGGTTTGCTTTCTCTATGGGTCAGTAACTGTGTTGTGTTGGAACTGAAGACATCCCCAGATTATTTTGACAAGTTCCTTCCTCCCTTGTATTCTATGGTTTACAGTGTCACTTTATGATCTTGCCTCCTGTGTTGTCTCTCTGTCTACTTTGTTCCTGTCAGCCAGTGTTGTCTTCAGTATCTAGCTCCTCCCAGTCGTACCTTTTTGGTCTTCCACTGCCTGTATGATTCTTGTTATTTTTTGGTTTAAGCTTAGAATTAAAATCCACCCTACAAACACTGTATAAACATAATATGGGATGGGCCAGTTTGTTGTTTGGTTCAACTGCATAACTGAAGTCCGTACAGTTTCCTGTAATGTTGGTTATTGGCATAATCTTAAACTGAATGTTCTAAATCAAAAATTGAAAGTCTAGAAGAGCCGTGGTATTGTTAAATTTCTTTCCTATTCAGAACAGAAACTAATGAGAATATGTGCCACTGTGCAACTTTAATAAGATTGAACTTGTATAGGTATATGCAGGTTTATGTCTGAGGTTTTGTTATTAGCCCCAATCCATCAGTGAAGAAATGTGTTTAGACCCACCAGTCTCCATCAACCTTACCTTTACAGGGTTAGAACAACCCGAACGGCCTGTGCAACTGCGTCAACTTTTCTTGAGAGCGAACTCTCTCCCTCTTTTTGAAAAACACAGCTCTGCCTCAGCTTTGAGTTTTAAGCCTAATGTTAACATTCGCATCCTAACATTCTCCCCACTGACCTGTTCGGCCTCTCTTACAGGGATTTTGCTTGTTCGGCAAAAAGAGAATTCAAATACATCATCAACCAAACAACTCCTGGGTGCACTGAACATCTCAGATTGATTGTATTTAACAGTGTGTGTATCAGGGGGTGGATTTGTAACAATATTTCATCCTTTTAGTGCAGACTTAAAATCAGCATTTGGAATGAATTAGTTTTTTTAAACGTCCTGCAATAACTGTACCAGCATTAACACTAATCATGAATCAACTTTATATGTATTTTTGTACAATGTGCCTATTTATGAGCTGCACTCAGTTAATCCCTTGCTGTGTCATGGTGAGAAAGCTTTCTCTCCAGCTCAGTTATATTGTTCTGTAATGTGGTGACCTTCTGTTTATACTGCGGCCTGGACAAACGCTCATTTATAATTGGCCCAAAGGATTCAGTTGATTTAGTTTTTACCAGAGGCAGAATGAACAGGATAAGGGGCAGGAAATGTTTTGTTTCCGATAATCTTGTGGCTCCCCAACTTTAAACAATGTGTAGGGTGAAGATTCCAAAACAAGCAGTTATCGCACTATGACAAAGTAGTGCAAAAACAGTTATCCAAAAAGAGTTTTGTCACATGCTAATAAAAATAAATAAATAATAATGCCTACAACACCCCTAAGCCTACACATGCAGTGCATGTAGTTCAGCATGCAAAATAATCAATTCTTGCCGTGCACCATTGCAGCAGTATATATTTAGCAGTGTATTTAGCTATTTTTACCATCAGTTATGACTTGGCGTGGCTTAATATTTTATGTGACTGACGTTTTGTTAAGGAATGAGGACTCCTCAGAGAGATCAAGTATGTTGCCGCTCATTTGATGCAGCTTTTGTGACTGAGCTTTTAAGAGGCCTCTCTTGCATCCGGATTATCTGGGATTGTTTGCCACTAACAGCAAACAGGTACAAACTCTTGTACCTTCAGATCTTATAAATGCTAATGGTAGTGATAGTACTGGACGTCCTATACATATAAATGAGCAAAAATGTCTGGTAATTGCCCTGGTATAAGCATGTAGCAGAATGTAAGGTGCATGTTAAATGGATTTGGCAAAGGTAATCACTATGTGTTATCCATTCAAATCAAACATGCACCTCAGTGGGTTTTCCCTTTATGATTTCTCCTTTCATTTGCAGAACATGTGAAAGGAAATACGTGTGACACATTAAAAACTGAGGTGTAACGTTATAAGTTGTGGGTTTTGTATTTGGTCTTGATATGTTTTGGTTTGCACAAGACACCTTAAAGGTGACTTACAAAATATGCAAAACCTAAAAATGAATTTTTGTGAACATGTGCTGTCATTTTTGTGGTGGACTGGGTTTTTCTTTACATTTCACAGACAATTGACTTTATTCTTTTCTAAACGTCACCACACATTATTGTAACATATCGCACAATATCAAAAGACAAAGCAACTATGCTCAACGTTATATGTGTGTATTGTATAGCTGAAACATGGGCTGTTTGTATCTCAACTGATGAAATGTAAAGTGTGCCCCATATTTTCAGTTTTTCTGAAAAAGTAAATTCCTAACTACTTTCTTTCTGTGTCTTTGTCCCTCTTCAATGGACAGCTCTGGAAAAACCCAGATGCCTCCCCTCCCTCTTGACGAGCGCATAGTGGTCATTCAGCGCCCTAAAAACTTAACTTTGTGTGAGGCTTCTCCACAAACCATCCAACAGCATTCATCTCAAATATCAGCCTCTTCCAATGGACAAGTCTTCCACCCACCTCATCTCCACTCAGCTCAGTCCCATTTCTATTCACCCTCCTGTAAATCTCTGACTCTGGAATGCAAGCGCAGATCTTCCCATGTACAAAAACTAAAGGGCGATCAGCCCATCACCCCAGCGGGTGTCAGACACATCCCCAGTCACTGCCATAGTAATGGTACAGTAACTCTTGGCCCACGGCTGCCCTCCCATACACATACTATTGATATCAAGGTGACAGTGGACACAGGAGGACGGGGAGGAGGATTGAGCAACTCGCTAGGGCGCAATGGAAGTGTAAAAGGTAGTAGAGGGAAATGTGCCTCTTCACAGTTGGATCAAGGACAATATGAGAGAATTGGAACTGCAGGGAAGCCAATTGCACCCGAACACCATTTACAGCGAAGGCGCCATAGTCAGTTGTCATGTTCTCCTGGAGGGGTCCTGCAGTTTATCCCAGCTCAGTCGCAGCAGCATAAATTCAGGAGTGAAAAGGAGAAGGAAAATGCCAGCTTGCTAAACAGAAGTGACCAGCAATTTCCCTCTTTAGGTCATAAGAAGAATTCCAAACTGGGAACTGTTCATCAAAGCCATAATAGTCACAGTCAGAGCTCTGTTCCTGTGCCCCATGCTGCCATCCTAAACTCCAACCATCCCTCATCCCCTCCCTCCCACTCCACTCATGTCCCAGTCTTACTTCAGAAACTCAGTCAGCAATACCCACCCCGCACAAGGGATCACCACTCTCACCTTCTTCATGGTCTTCCTCTTTCCCCCTGCTCCTCCCGTGTTGGAGGATTCCCCAGCCCTGACCATACCTGCACTGTTGACTGCACCCACCCTTTCAGCTGTGGCTGCTGGAGGTTGGTAAGATGCAGAGGGTGTAAGGCACACTCAACTGGCTGTCAAGGAGGTGGCAGAAGCTCTTCTACATCATTTTCTTGTGTTCACAACGTCGGGGCAGTGAAGAGAGGAGGTAAAGAAATGGGCCTGAGAAATCTGGGTGGGTGTCTCTCCACGGCCTCCACCTCCAACACCTCTTCTTCAAACAGCACTGTGTCTGACTGCCGAGCGAGCCTGTTCAAACCTCTTCACTGTGCGTCCTGCTCTGGTGAGACTGGGAACTTTGAGAGTCCTGCTATCCTTCGCAAAAAACTGGTAGGGGGATGTCTGCCGTGTACTCCACTGTCCTCCTCAGCCCCTCTCCGGGCAATACAGAGCTGTGTCATGGGCTGCAACCCCAAAGCCTCTCAGACTGGCAGTTCCACCTGCAGCTACTGCAGCAGCGATCCCATAGTGGTGACATACAACCCTCGCCGAGGCAAACCCCCAGGAAGAAGTGTCGGAGCAGCTCATCCGATGGGTATAATCCAAGCCGACGACGATGACTACAGCGTGCGTACTATCTGGCCTGAGGAGTTGGCCAAGAAGATGACCCATTCTAAATCCCAAAAGAATCACTGTGTGGGAATGGGGGCAGGAGTCGGGAAGACCTGTGCAAGCCAAACTCAGAATGGCAGTAATGGAACAGGCCTTGCACTCTTGGATTGTCAAAATCTCCAGGAATATGCACAGTCTCAACTTACTGACCACGCTGGACGACGGCGGCTTCAGCAGGGCAAAATGGCCGCCCTTGATTTTATTGGCAGCAGATCTGGCTCTAGATATGATGAGGGCCGGAACTCACTAAAGAGGCTTTTAAATAAAGCAGAAGATGGTGGAATGAACGATAGTCTGCAGCAAGATGGAGATGCAGCATATCCTTATTCCCCCTCTCCCCGTTCTACCTCTCCACCATCACCTGTGTCCTTTTCCCCTTCTCCGTCTGCCCCAGCCACACTCACCAAACCCAAACCTTGGCAGAGAGACAGGGAGGGAGGACACTCTCTGCCGTCGGCTCAGTCGCTTCACCTGGCCCTGAACTCACTGAACCGAGAGCAGGATGAGGAGAAAAGTAGAAGTAAGAATGTTTTACAGTATGCAATGTACCTGTGTAATCACTGACATAAAGTTGGCGTCATGTTAGGTTGAACGCCATTTTTTAAAACATTATTTTTAACTGCATGTATATCACATAGGTCTATTTGGATAGTTTAAACTTGCAAACGCTGTTTCCTCTTTGCGAGTGCACTCTGTCTGTGTTAGACGTGCATGCTGTCATGATTCGGAGCCCAACTCCTTTGACATGTTAAATTATTTGGTAGTGTTTTTTACAGATCTGTTTGGAAACATTGAGCTTCTTTGGTTATACAATAATCAATATTCATTGGCTGACCACACTAATGTCGGTCTAATGAATCACTGAATTAGGTTTTGTTTGCAACTTTTCCCCCTTGGAATGATTTGTACCTTAAATAATGACTGTTTTTAACCCTTTCTACACACTTTCGTTCTGTCTCTTCTTGTTCCAGTGCACCTGTCTTTGCCACTATCCTCCTCTTTGCCAGCGTCTCTGTCCGATGACACTGTGATGACTCCGGACGCAGAGAACGCTGTCATCAGTCCCATCCTGCCCTTCCTTTTTCTGGGGAATGAGAGAGACGCCCAAGACCTGGACCTGCTGCTGCGGCTCAACATCGGTTATGTGGTCAACGTGACCACACACCTGCCCCTCTACCATGTCAAGTCTGGACTGCGCTACAAAAGACTTCCAGCCACCGACAACAGCAAGCAAAACCTTCGACAGTACTTTGAGGAGGTTTTTGAGTTCATTGGTGAGGGGTTCCAGCCCTGATGTGTGTATGTGAGTGTGTATGTGGTATGTTGTAGAAACTTAGCAAGCTCTAAAAAGTGAATACTTCCACTTAATCAACCATGTGTGCTCCCTCAGCTAGTCAAATAGTGCAACCTTGTGTAAACTCTCTATACACAAATGTTTGTGCCACTTTTATTGTGAACATCCAAGTGCAACACTCTATAGGTTTTAGTTTTATCCCTGTTTTTAAACAGTATTACATCGACCCACTCTGCAGGTTCATTTTGCGCCCTACTCGAATGTGACTTTTCAGAACTACTATGGGCATCCATGCGTTCCCATTCTGAGTCTAACAAAAGAAGTAGTTCTGAGCAAGTCAAACTGAAGGCTGACAGTGATTATGTTATTGTCCAGGAAAATGGAACAGGTATCAACATGCTGAAGGTGGTGCTCAGTGTTCAACTGACCAACCACCAAAAGATTTTTTGTGCTTCATGAGAGTTTAGTTAGTCATGAACTGTCTATATTTATTGGAGCCAAAATGAAAAGACAAAATATGCAAAACCTAAAAACAGACAAGTTACATTCTGAATATAAAAGCCTTTAGTTATTCTGTACTTGATATTATTAATTTATGTCAGTAAAAGTAACATTTATGATGACAATAAGTTGCACAGTGTATCTTCAAATGCTCACAGCTGGCCAGCATGCAGTTAGTTTCTGCTTCTTGAAATAAGCTAATCTGTTAATTTTTTCTCCACCACAGAGGAGGCATATCAGAGCGGACAGGGGGTATTGGTGCACTGCCAGGCAGGTGTGTCCCGTTCTGCAACCATTGTCATCGCCTACCTTATGAAGCACACCCTCATGACAATGACAGATGCCTACAAATATGTGCGGAGCCGACGTCCCGTGGTTTCCCCGAATCTAAACTTCATGGGCCAGCTTTTGGAGTTTGAACGGGACCTCAACTCTGGGGTGACACCACGTATCCTGATGCCTAAACTGAATGGTGTGGAGACACAGGTTTGAGAAAGTTCAGAGGTCAGGAGAACATACAATATGGTTACAGCATAGAAAATAAAGTGGCATTAATGAGCATGAAAGAAAGTGTGCAGCACATTTTAGAAGCAAGAAGAAATATTACAACTGGAAAATATAGGTGTAGTTGGTCATTTTGTTCACTTCTAATGGTGTGAAACAAGACACAAAAGAGTAGTGATTCTTAGACAACTTGGTTAAAATCCAGTGTAATATTTATGTGATAATGTGCCAATTTTTTTTTTACTTGACCTTACTCTCAGGTATCAGAAGCAAAAGAGATATCTCTTTTGTTTCCTATGCCTCTGGCTTTTTGGTCCCATCGTTTTCGTTCACACCCACTCACGGAAATACAGTCACCATTAATCACAAGTGCATGCAGAATAAATAGAGAAGATTTACTCTTATTGTCCTCATCCACAGCACCATTCTGATGTCTTCACCACATGTAGCAACACATAGATTTTACAAAGCACTTTACCTCCCATACAAACTTACATTTGTTTCACTATTTCAAACTGTCACAAGAAAGACTAGAATTTGTAACACAGACCTCAGTCACTGTTTCTGCTTAAAATAATGACATACATGGGTTCTTCCCCTATGTGAGAAC